>NC_073242.2:107645000-108385000 GCF_029281585.2 Gorilla gorilla gorilla | reverse complement strand
TTGCTTCATGCTTGAAAGTAGAGGCTGTTCCAAAGACAGTCACGTTGGGGACAGTGGAACACAGCTGAGCCACAGCTTGACCCTGGAAGGAAAAGACAATAGCTATGTCACACATAGGAGCCACCAGATCATAGCCAGTCTTGCTGAGTGTAGAGCAGGATTTCTCCATCGGCACTATTGACTTTTTTTTTTTTTAAGAGATGGAGTCTCACTCTGTCACTCAGGCTGGAGTGCAATGTGCAGTGGTGCGATCTCGGCTCACTGCAACCTCTACCTCCCGGGTTCCAGCGATTCTCCTGCCTCAGCCTCCCAAGTAGCTGGGACTACAGGCACATGCTGCCATGCCCGGCTAATTTTTTGTATTTTTCATAGAGATGGGGTTTCACCGTGTTGCCCAGGCTGGTCTCGAACTCCTGAGCTCAGGTAATCCACCCGCCTCAGCCTCCTAAAGTGCTAGGATAACAGTCGCAAGCCACTGTGCCCCGGGGGCCTTTTTAAGGTTGGATTAGTCTTTGTGGTAGGAGACTGTACTATGCATTGTCAGATGTTTAGCCCTCCTGGCCTCTACCTACTACATGCCAGTAGCATCCTCCCAGTTGTGACAACCACAAATGTATCCAGACATTGCAAAGTGTCACCTCGGTGGAAGGACAAAATGTCCTGTAGTTAAGGATCACTGGCATAGAGGAAAGTCAATGGGAATCAGACGAATCCAAGCACCAAGACTTAAAAACTGATATCTTACAATGGCACCTACTTCACAGGGCTCTTGCAGATGTCTTAGTTTTGGTACCCCAGAAGCCGAACCTGAGATAACGATTTGGATGTAGGTATTTTACCTGGACAATGATCTCAGGAAATAACAAGGTATTAAGACAGTAAAAGAAGGCAGCCAATAAAAGATGTGTTATCAAGGCCTTATCTACCATGTATAACTGGAGCTCAATCCCTCTGGGGAACCCTGTGACCAAGTGTAGAATACGCCTCTGAGTTATCCCAACCATGAGCAAGGAAGCCGGAGTATTTATCCAGCACATTTGCATCTGATACTTGTTGAGGGCTGCTTCTGCAATAGTAATTCCTGTGCCTATCTGGCTTCTTCCAGTCAAGTGGGCTCCCACAGCAGACAGAAGTCCTAAGCAACCTTCGGCATGTTAAGTGCAAAAATGATAGGATGTGGCTGACAGCATCTTCTACAGGGAAGTGTAAATAAGGTATTTTGCAACACCAGTCAAAGACCTGGCACAAAATGTGACACTTAGATAATAAATCCTAATTACCTTTCCCCCTTAGGGGCTTATTATATCCATTGCCGAGATGTCCAGGCATATAGAGAAAAGGTCAACACAAGTTTTAAATATTAAGTGGTCCAGGGGAAATCACACATGCAGTTAGGAGCAGGTTTATTTTTCCATATCGTTTTTCAGTATGGTCAAAATTGAAGTCATTGGACAAAATGTTGTGGTCATGTATATTCAGGCATTTTCCAGTAAAACCCAGTTTTCTGGTAACTAAGGTGCATTCTAAAGCCAAGTGTTGTCTCTTTCTGGTGTTCCATCTGCCATTTTAAGGAGGGAAAATATTCTACCAGCGTCATCTGTGATGTTAATTTCTGCCTATCATCTTATTTTCATGTCTTCATGCTGGCGGACTAAATCAGGTTGGCAGGTCAATTTATGGAAATGTCATCTTATCACCCGTTGCAATTAAAGGCAACATTGAGAGAATCACAGAATGTCAGAGTTGGAAGATCATCCAATTACCCCCTCCCCTGACTGCTCTATAGATAAAGGAAAAGACATTCAGAAAGGTTAAGGTTACCCACTTTTTCAGAGGCAAATCTGGGATTCAAAGTAAGGTCTCCTGGTTTCCACTTATTACCACTTTCCATTGTTATGCTGTCTACTTATTTTGACATTTTAAGCGAAGCAGGCTTTAAACTTCCTACCTAAAATAGACATGTTGCTGGCACACTCCCTTGGAGGTCAACATTTCAGAATATGGGCATAAACCTGAGACTCTGGACAGGCTATAGTTTTCTGTCCTAAGAAGAGCATTGATACTTGTTTAATTCTTCTACCTTCTAGATTTTATAAAGCAAAGAGAGGACTATGTTTTCTAGGGAGGGTAAATATCAGCAACCAATGCAGCAATTCTCTAAAATTTGCTGGCCTCAGATATGTCATAATTATAGCTCCTTATGGACAGGGCTTGAGATAACCTTCTTACTACTGGGATGGGAAATTACAATTAGTTCCAGTCTCCCTGTATTCCCTTCGCCCTCTGTCCTTAGGCAAATAGGACATTCATTTATTCATTCAACTATTTTTCAAATTTCTATTCTGTACTGCTTGCACTGTGCTATGGATGCCAGAGTGTCCAAAATGATTGGCATGTGTTAATCTCCAGTCCCAAGCTGCCCACTGAGTCCTGGACTTGCATCTCTATCGTTTTGGCATTTGTCTCCACCTGGCTGTCCCAAAAGCAACACATCACACTCAACTGATCCAAAACCTAACTCGTGGCCATCTCTGAATGAGTTACTCCCTAAGTCAGTTTCCTAGTGCTGCTGTAACAAAGTTCTACAGACCCAGTGGCTTAAACATCAGAAATTCCTTTTCTCACAGTTCTGGAGGCTCAAAGTCTAAAATCAAGGTGTTGGCAGGGTTGGTTCCTTCTGAGGGATGTGAGTGAAAGATCTATTCCAGGCCTTTCTCCTCGGCTTGTAGATGTGCCTATTCTCCCTGCGTCTCTCCACGCCGTCTTCTCTCTATGACACTCTGTGTCCGAGTTTCCCCTTCTCATAAGGACACCAGCCATATTGGATGAGGGCCCACTCCAGTGACCTCAATTTAACTCGATTGCCTTTGTAAAGACCCTATCTCCAAATAAAGTGACGTTCTGAGGTACTGGGGGTTAGGGCTTCAACATATGAATTTGGAGTGGTGGGGGTGGGATGCAATTTAACACTCCTCTTACTGTGTTTCCTGCTTCAGTGGATGGACTGCACCATTCCCCAGCGCTAAAGCCAGGAATCTGGGCAGCATCCTGGCCTCCTCTTCCTCCCTCAACCCCACGTCCCTATATTCAGCAACTGCGTTATCTCTTTGTCCTCGACAGCTCTTATAACTGTCTCTTCTTAGTCTGGATCATCATATTTCTCACCCTGGACTATGACAACACTCCTCCACCTGACCTGGCTGTTTCCAAAAGTCCTTCTGCGGTCAGAGTGACATTTCTCAAACACAACACTGAACATGTCACTATTTATTTTGGACTTCCCAATATCCATCACAGCTTTCAGAATAAAATGCACACATCTAGTTTATCACACTAGACTGGGCCCTATTATCTGACCCAGTCTCCCCTCATTCACTTATTTCCTCCACTTTTCCAATTTCTACTCCCTAACACACATGGAACTTCAGCCACCACAATTAGCATTTGCCATGAGCATGGCATTGTGCAGCCCTCAACCCTGGCATTCTCAGAATGACCTTTCATCTTACTTTTGTTTGTTATTAGAGACAGGGTCTCACTCTGTCAGGTTGGAGTGTAGTGGTTCAATCATGGCTCACTGCAACCTTGAACTCCTGGGCTCAAGTGATCCTCCTGCGTCAGCCTCCCCAGTAGCTGGGACTACAGGTACATGCCACCACACCCAAATAGTTTTTTTTTTTTTTTTTTTTTTTGAGATGGAGTTTCGCTCTTGTTGCCCAGGCTGAAATGCAGCAGCACGATCTTAGCTCACCACAACCTCTGCCTCCTGTGTTCAAGCGATTCTCCTGCCTCAGCCTCCAGGGTAGCTGGGATTACAAGCATGTGCCACCATGCCTGGCTAATTTTGTATTTTTAGTAGAGACGGGGTTTCTCCATGTTGGTCAGGCTGGTCTCGAACTCCTGACCTCAGGTGACCCGCCCGCCTCGGCCTCCCAAAGTGCTGGGATTACAGGTGTGAGCCACCAAGCCCAGCCTTTTTAAAATTTTTTTTTTGTAAAGATGGGGTCTCACTATGTTACCCAGGCTGGTCTAGAATTCCTGGCCTCAAGTAATCAATCTTGGCTTCCCAAACCACTAGGATTACAGGCATGAGCCACTGTGCCCAGCGTTACCTTATTTTACTGAGGAAGAAGCTGAGGTTTACAGAGGTTAGGTGTCTGCTCCAACACCACTAGAGTAACAGCTTGATCTGTTTCACTCCTGGCTGCCACACATACCAGCTGAGCAACGTATTGGCACCTCTGTTCACTCGTCTAAAATATTTGGATAGCAATACTCTACACAGTCTAGGTTTACTGTGAGATTACGTGATATAGTGCATCAAAGTGCCTAGAACAATCAGTGCTCAATACATACTTGCTATCAGTACTCCTAAGTCCTCTCTTACTATTTTTCTTGGTCTTATTACATTTGCAGTAGCAGCATATCCGCTATCCTGTTATCAGATCCTGCATGACTATGCTATTTTAGCATCAACGCCAGTTTCCCCACATGCTTTCCCCCTTCTCATTATGCCCTCCCTTCCTCTTTCTTCTTCCAATCAGGGCTATTCCCACTCAGTCATCTCCATCCCCAGGAATCCTTTCCAGCATCCCAGATAGAGTTGGTTGCCCCCTTTTGTGCCCCTTTGACTTGTGGTTCTTTTCTCCTGAAGCGTGACCACCACGGCCTCTGTGACTTCTGCCTGCCCCATCTGTGAGCTCTTTGGGGGCAGGGACTGTGTCTCCACCGGCCCTCTGCTCCTGTGCCCAGTGCAGAACCTGGCACATAGTAAATGTCTGGTAAAACTTGGTGGACGGATGCATGAGAAACTGGAGGAGTTGAGTGTATGGGGGCAGCCCTTCCCAGTCGTTTTGCAGCCTTCATGTCCTTTAGTGTTATAGAGTTGGAATAAAGCGTGGATTTAATTAACCTATGCAGGTTCTGACTGAAGCAGAACTTCACTATTTCTATTTTAAAGAAAAACATGCACATGGTTAAAAAAAAAGAGAGAGAGATAATATAGGTAATCCAAATCACTTATGTACTTATATTATTATATAACATAAAATATGTGAGTATTAGATAATAGATAAATATATAATGACTTATAACTAGAATAATGTACAATTAATATATATAGCCATGATGTGTATATGTATAATTATATATACATAATATATACTATTTAATAAGTAATATAGAAATAGAGTTACTAATAACAGAATTAAGATTAGTATGCTATGTAAGTATTATGTATAATATATAATAATCTATACTTTTATATAAAGATTAATGGATGGAAAACACAAATTCATCACATATCTACTTGCGGCCTTTCTGTTCTCCATCACCTGTCTTAGGCAATGAGAGGCCCTGGTAATATTTTCAATAAATTTTAAATAATGCTTAGCATTCTGTATTTAAGCAGAAAAGTGCCTTCCCACACATTTATAGAAAATCCGTATTCTCCCTTCTCCAACTCCCGAGGTGAATGCAGGATCAGCAGCTCATTTATCCTCGTTTCTCCTACGTGCCTAGCAAATAGCATGGACTCAATAACATTTGTGGAAGACAGAATGAACTTTCAATAAAAAGGACCTTGCAGTTTACCTCCAGAACCAGAACATAAAATGAGCAAGACAGTCCATTCTCCCAGTCACTGCAGTAAATGACGATTTGCATGCGCTTATTTTTAATGGATTTTCCTTCCTTCTTTTGAACGTAAGAATTCTGCACCACATCTGCCCTTGTCTTCCCTTTGGCTAACAATACGGCATTAATAGCAGCTGCGGCTTCTTTTGTCCCACCATGGGGCAGATACTGTACTAAGGTGCTTCGTTAAATCCTTAAACCACCTTTAGTGTAAGTATTTGCCTCTTCTTTTCATACCTAAACATGGGGATTCAGAGAGAAAAGGAAAGTTCCCAAGGTTACCTGGCATGTGAATGATAAAGCTGGAAGTCAAATCCAGGTATCCCTGACTCCAAGGCCACTCTGCTATTAATCTTCTCATCTGTGCAGCTAAGCCCTCGAGTTGACATCTTAGAGACAACTGCGGGTCTTTGCCATCAATTACTCTTTGGATGGCTTTGTCTCAGGTTCATATGGGCGAAGAGATTTTCAACCAGATGTTAATCAACTCAATCCTTATTGCAGAGCTGCTGGAGTCTCCTTAATCAGAGCACAGGCAGCAGGGAATCCAGGGACTGTGGTAACAAGGGAGCTGATTTAGGTCCCTGAAATATATGACCCTGATCGACAGACTGGCAGTTTAAAGCAAGATCATATTCCAGCATGTAAACGAATGATTGGAGGAGTGAATTCATCTCTTCAAAGGCTTACTACACTGCCTGGTACATATTAAGTACTGAGTAAGGAGCAGTTTTTAGCTATAACAGTTTTGAGATTGGGATGGGGCCCAGTTGAAATTCTTTTTACCCATTAAGTGGGAATGTAGGCTAGATGATCCTACCAGTGCACTGAGATTCAGGATTTAGCATCAGAAACTCAACTAAGTAAGGACAGAGAATGGACGGCTTAGGAAAATCTCTGTAATGTAAATACTGTCTACTCCTCCAGCCTTGTTTCTCACCGTATTCCAGAACTCTACCTTGACCACAAGGAAAAACAATCAGTTCTTCCTAAGTGCCACCCTCTCTTTCACTGTAGGATCTTTGCACATACAATCCCCACTGCTTGGAATCCTCTTTCCTGTCTTTTCTCCCGGTTTATTCCTTATATCCTTTGACTCTCAGCCTCTCTGTTACTTCATTGAGTCATTCATTCCATCATTACAGTGTTTTTTTTTTGTTTTTTTTGTTTTTTTTTTGACGGAGTCTTCCTCTGTTGCCAGGCTGGAGAGCAGTGGCACAATCAGCTCACTGCAACCTCCACCTCCTGGGTTCAAGCAATTCTTCTGCCTCAGCCTCCCGAGCAGCTGGGACTACAGGTGCCCGCCACCATGCCCGGCTAATTTTTGTATTTTTAGTAGAGATGGGGTTTCACCATGTTGGCCAGGATGGTCTCAATTTCTTGACCTCGTGATCCGCCCGCCTTGGCTTCCCAAAGTGCTGGGATTACAGGAGTGACTACAGTGCTATTTAATGAGCATCTCTACTGGATCAAACATTATCAGAGGTGCCAGAAATATAAACGAGTTATTTATGTATATGTTCCCTGTCTTGGAACTTGCATTGTAATGAAGATGACAGACATTAATAAAATAAATAAACCATTAAAGTACAATTATATTCCTAAACCATGAGAATGAGAGCACCAATTCCACTGAACCACTAGCAAAAGACTGCATTGGTGCACTGTGTTTTTGGACATATGCAGACAATGAAGGGCATGGATTAAAGTGGAGTGTGTGGGCATGTTGGGGGAGATAGATAAGGAAAACGAAAGGACTCACCTGTGGTCAAGTTTCTCAAATGGGTTGTGTGACTAGGGGCAATCTCATGTCTCTGTGCCTTGATTTCACTTTTTTTTTTTTCTTCTGAGACGGAGTCTCGCTTTGTTGCCCAGGCTGGAGTGCAGTGGCACGATCTCGGCTCACTGTAACCTCTGCTTCCCGGGTTCGAGCGATTCTCCTGCCTCAGCCTCCTGAGTAGCTGGGACTGCAGGCACGCGGCACCATGCCCAGCTAATTTTTGTATTTTTAGTAGAGACGGAGTTTCACCATATTGGCCAGGCTGATCTCAAACTCCTGATCTCATGATCTGCCTGCTTCGGCCTCCCAAAGTGCTGGGATTACAGGCGTGAAACAGCACGCCCAGCCGGTTTCACATTTTTAAAATGGGAACTTGGACTTAATGATCTCTGTGGTCTCTTCAGTTCTAAGATTTCTTGATCACATTGACTAGTTATTTAGCTGGGCCAAAAACAGTGTATTTGGAGAAATCTCCCAAAAAGTATGAAAGTTGAGTCCCTGTACCAAGTTTGATGAAAATGGAACTTTCTATTACTAACTTGACTATTTTCAAGATCATCTTACAAAAAGAATTTTGTATATCTCTTCTAAAAGTTGTTTTCACTGTTAAACAGCTCATGAAAACCACAGATCATTAATGTAGTCAAAGAATGGAAATGAATTAGCAGAATGAGCTTGTGAATGTTCGGAGAAGAGACTTGGAGGAGATGGTGAGGTAAGATTTTCTTCTTCCAAAGATTGTCAGTTTATTTTTGCATCTTCATCGACGCATAGAGGTACTTAGATGAGCAAAAATAACTGAAAATTATCACAAAATCAAGTACATTGGATGCATAAGCCACACTTACGTTTTTCTTACAACAATACAAGCTCCCACATTGAGGTTTAGACACAGAGTCAGAAACATTTTTTTCAGATCACGCTGTCATTTGTCTGCTCAACAATTCAGTGACTCAATTGTTGTAAGAAGAGGAAATTCAGACTCCACTGTGTGGGCTGATCCATGTGACCTGCCACCAAAGGCAGCAAAGACTATTCTATGTTCTCACCTACAATGCTTCAAGCATCAGTCAGTTTTTCTTTTTCTTTGTTTGTCACTGCAAAGCTGTTGACCTACACGTGACATGCGCTGTGACACACAGGTGCTGAGAATTTCAATGGCAGGAGGTTACAGGGGTGCATGGCTGAGATAGGAGAGAGGGAAGAAAAATGGAAAAGAGTGGGACAGGCATTTTTCAATTGCTCAAAATATAAGTATGGACATTTTTTTTTTTTTTTTTTTTGAGACAGAGTCTCACTCTGTTGCCCAGGCTGGAGTGCAGTGGTGCGATCTTGGCTCACTGCAACCTCCACCTGCCGGGTTCAAGAGATTTTCCTGCCTCAGCTGCTCAAGTAGCTGGGACTACAGGCATGTGCCACCACGCCTGGCTAATTTTTATATTTTTAGTGAAGATGGGGTTTCACCATGCTGGCCAGGCTGGTCTCGAAATCCTGAACTCATGATCTGCCCTCCTTGGCCTCCCAAAGTGCTAGAATTACGGGTATGAGTCACGGCACCCAGCCTAATTTTTTTTTAATCCCCAAAAGAAGTAGACATATTCTTTGAGAAGACTTGGTGGACAGTGTCTTATTTTTTTCTCTTTTATTCATTGTATGGATCCGTGCTTCTCAGTGTGTGGTGCCAGAGCCAGCAGCCTCAACATCACCTGGGGACTTGCTGTAATGCAGATTCCCAGGCTCCAACCCAGACTTATGGAATCAGAAACTCCCAGGATGGGGCCCTGCAGCCTGAGTTTGAACAGGCCCTCTAGGGGATTCTGATGCAGCTCAAGCTGAGAATCACTGACATAAATCATCATGGTAAATCACTGGCACATTCCCTGTGATTTAGAGGAGAAAGGCTCCATGATGCTCAGAATATCTGATAATCAGGTATTTTATTTAAAACCTGGATGTGGCCTGACTATTCGTATATAATTATACATTCCCTGGATAATTCTAATGTGCTGACGGCGCTGAGATCCACTGCTCTATAAAGGCATCCTTCTAATTTGCTCAATTATGGCATTGTAACAATCCACTTCCTCTTTTCCTAGTTGAGGCTGACATCAGAGTCCATGGGTTTAGTGTGTGGGATCCTGTAGATCAGGGCATGACCAACACAGTCTTCTGTGATCAGAGAAGTAGGAAGAGAAAATAAGCCCCCATCCCCATTAGCAGGCTCTGAGGCTCTTGATGCTTGGCCACGGTGCACCGGGTTTTCCTAGCCTGTCACAGCTCTGCTCCAGCAAGTGACTGGGAAGATGACAATTTAAACCTTTCCTTCTACTTAGACTGCTCTGAGCTCATTGCAAAGGTCCTGGATTAAGAAGTGAGTGAGGCAAAGTGGTGAAGCATATAGGTTGATTCATTCAACTCCAGCTCCACAGAGTTTACTGTGTACCTGGCAGGGCTCAACATACCCTATAAATAATAGCTCATTCGATCCTCATCACAACCTTTATGAGGTAGGTACTAGTTCATCCTCATTTCCCAGATGGAAGAACCGAAGCACAGAGAAGTTAGGTAACAGCCTAAAGTCACACAGTAATACCAGGGAGAAGATCTGAATCCAAGTAGTATGACTCCAGCTTCCACAATTTAACCACTGCCTTATGCTGTAGGACAGTTGTGGATCTGTAGGCCAAAAGGAGAGAAGGAAGGGGAACCACCTCTTCCTGGTAAGTTACGCTTTGTCAAGCACTATGCTGGGTACTTTACACACATCTCATTCTATCCACCCAACATCATATTGCCATCTGGAAGAAAGGCTCAGAAACAGCAAGGGAACTTACTCAGAGTAATCTTGCCAGGATCATTGGAAACTGAGGCTCAGAAAGTCTAAGTACTAGCAACTGGAAGTGGTGAGGTTTAAATGCAAGCTGCCTTATTGCTAAGCCTGTGGGGACAGGACATGTTCATGAAGTGATCTGGCAACAATGACGCCCACTCCCCACATAAACTCAGCTGCCAGCCAGTGCCCGAGATGCCTGATCAGATCCCCCTCAGCTGGGTTTCCTGACACCCCGTCCTCACGGAGCACAGCAGGCAGCTTCAGGATCAAGGGTGGGAGGGAGGTGACTTTTGCTTTCCCAAAGCTTCTCCTAGGAGGTGGCTCCATGAGCCCGGGCCTACGGGATGACACATCAGTGACAGCCCCTCCTCTGCTCTAGCTGAGAGAGAGAGGTCAGTCCACTTCCACCTCATGGTATGTTTGAGGGTCAAGCCAGCACAGTTTTGTTGTTTGAGCAATAAGGACGGGCAGCCCCGAGATTGGGAGGGGAGAGGAGCACTAGTATGGTCCTGGAGGAAGAGACTGTGGGAGATCCCCGCTTTCAGAACAAGACCCAAAGCAAGCTAGCTCTGAAGGGAGCCTTGAACATGCAGGAGCAGAAAACCTGAGTTCTGATCCTGCTCTTGCCATTTCAGGGCTCTGTAGCTTACGCCCCTCAAATGTACAAGAAGGACGGGAGCAGTCTCCGAGGGTCCTGTGTGATGGCGCTCAGCAATGGGGAAACATGACAATATGGACTTTGGAGTCAGGCAAACCGGAGTTTGCAGCCTAGCTATGGCACTGACAGGCTGTGTGACTCTGGAAAGCTACTTCATCTCTCTGAGCCTCAGCGAACTCACATGCAAACAGGTTAGCATACTTAGTACAATGCCAAGCATAGTGGTTGCTCGGTAGATTATAGGGCCCTGTTCTCTCTCTGTCATTATTATTTTTTTAATACAGGTTTTCAACTGTTGCCCAGGCTGAGGTACAATGGCATGATCATAGCTTGCAGTAAACTCAAACTCCTGGTCTCAAGCAATCCTCCCACCTCAGCCTCTCATATAGCTGGGACTACAGGCACTTACCACCATGTCTGGGTAATTTAAAACAATTTTTTTTGTAGAGACAGGGTCTCACTATGTTGCCCAGGCTGGTCTCGAGCTCCTGGCCTCAAGCAATCCTTTCACCTTGGCTTTCCAAAGCACTGGGATTACAGGCATTAGCCACCGTGCCTGGCCAGCTCTGCTCTTCTTACTCTAAAGACTGTATCATTCCGTGTTATGGTCTTCAGTCTACTAATTCCAGGTTAAATAGTTTTTTTCACGCCCTGTGGGATTTCTGATTGTCAATGGCAGGGCAGGGTTGGAAAGGTTCAATCCGTAACCATAGCCACCTCTGCTCTACCCTACCACAGTTTTGTGTGAATTAGAAAGATGGGCTAGTATCTGTTGCCAGGCAGAGCTGTGAGCCCTAGCAACTAGAGTGCGGCCATCTCTTGCTTGCCCCATGGTTTGGTTTTTCTGTGCAGTGTGCAGCCTGTCCAACCGCACATGGCAACTCTGCTAATCAACCCGTGTAGAGACCGTAGCAAGGCTTGTGTCTGTCATCAGCAATACTCTCCAAGTGAGGGGCACCATGCATGGCCACAGGACAACCCATAGCCCACAGACTGACACACTGCTTGAGAGTTGGACTCCAGCAACCGTGGAGCAGTCCAGTCCACCAGATGGCAAAGTCCCCTTCACAGGGCTCTAAATCAAGGAGTGCAGGAGTATTAGAGTCACTTCCAGGCTGGCTGCCTTCCATGTAGTGCATTTGGATACATTTCCTGGATGACTGTATTTGCATGGTGGGATGCCGGATTCTCATTTCCAGCCAAATTAAAATTTGCACCCACAGTTTGAAGTTGTGGTTTTGATAAATGCGTCTCTTTCAACCAAAACAAAACAAAAACAAAAACAAACAAACAAAAAACCAAACGACTCAAACTACTATTGTGTAGGGTGCCCATATAATTTATTATCTAAATTGGGACTCTTTTTGAGAATGAAAGGGGATGCTATTATTAATTCCCCTTGATCAACAGGCATAAACTGTGTCTTAGGCAAATTGGGTCATAGAGTCATCCTAATATTAAGTCAAGGAAAATAATTAATAGGGTGGCCAGGAGAGAAGGGCAGAGGGGCAGCATCAGTGGGACTTGGATTCTGATCCTTGGATCTACTGCTAAGCACTTGAGGGAACTTGACCTGATTACTCTGAACTGATAGCCTTACCTATAAAGTTGGGATGATATTACCTACCTCACCAGGTTACCATGAGTGTACAACAGACAAGTGTGCATACAGCCTTACACGGAATCAAACACAAAGTGGGGGCTTAGGAGATGTAAGCTCATGTCCCCTACTCCTGTCTTTACCCATCTCCTACAATGCCTGTACCCTACACACGGGGATTTGTACACCAGCATGCAGCAGTGCCTGGCAGAAAGCAAATGCGTTTACTTGGGACGATCGTGTTCACAGCTCAGCAGCCTGCCTTCCTGCCTGGCACGCGTGTCCATGTTTGCTGGAGGCACCTCATTAACAAGGCCTCTCAACAGGAACAGGAGCCTGACCTTGGTTTCAGCATCTTCTGATGTGATCAACAATTCCATTTCAAAGTACCTGCCCTGAACATGAATGACTCAAACGCTCAAATCATTGCTCCGTTTCTGCCAGTCCTCAGAGATCAGACATCGGGACTCTTTCTGTGACTTCAGATCCTGCGGCTGAGGTTCTGTTCTGGGCGGGACAGGACCCATCACAGCTGGAAGGTGACATCAGAGGCTTCTGGATCAGAGTACATTTTAACTGTCAGTCTTGTAGGGAACTGGAATGCAGTGGCCAGGTCTCCAGATAGAAATTCCTACTGGGATGTTTAGTTCTATTCATTTCACCTTTGCCACCTTTCCATTCTCAGACCTGCCTTCTTTGTAGGACAGGACCCTTTTCAAAGCTCTATGTCCTGCTGTTTCCTATCAATGACAAACTTTCAAAGTTAACTGGCTTTCTTTGCGAGTGTAGTAAGAGTAAAATTATTTCACTGTTAATATTGTTTACCAAGCCATCCCCCTTGCTCAAAGACTGGCATCACCAGGACCACTGCTGTCGTCCGTGACCTCTTATCTGGAGCCCCTGGTACACAGCCAGGCATGTAGAATTTGTTCATAAAAACATGGAGATGAATGAATGAATGGATGAACGAATGATGATTTCTTCACATTTTCCCCTCCTTTGACATCTTAGTAATGCAACGCCCTGTTCCTTTCATGGTATGCTCTCTGTCTCATAAATTTTGCACGTTTGTTTCTTGTTTCATTCAGTGGACATTTATGTGCCATGCACTATGCACCTACTTTTTTTTGTTATTACACTTTAAGTTCTGGGATACATGTGCAGAATGTGCAGGTTTGTTACATAGGCATACACGTGCCATGGTGGTTTGCTGCACCCATCAACCCATCATCTACATTAGGTATTTCTCCTAATGCTCTCCCTCCCCTAGTCCGCCACCCCCTGACAGGCCCTGGTGTGTGATGTTCCCCTCCCTATATCCATGTGTTCTCATTGTTCACCACCCACTTATGAGTGAGAACATGTGGTGTTTGGTTTTCTGTTCCTGTGTTAGTTTGCTGAGAATGATGGTTTCCAGCTTCATCCATGTCCTTGCAAAGGACATGAACTCATCCTTTTTTATGGCTGCATGGTATTCCATGGTGTATATGTGCCACATTTTATTTATCAAGTCTATTATTAATGGGCATTTGGGTAGGTTCCAAGTTTTTGCTACTGTGAACAGTGCCCTATACTGGGTAGGTTCTGGGAACATGAGGTGGCATGTTCTAGAGGCACACCATCTGCGGAAGTAGCCCTGATCACGTTTACTAGATAGCTGGCATTGGGCAAATCACATAAGCATTCAGAACTTTTGTTTTTGTTGTTTTTGCCCCTGTGCATGGTAACAGTGTCTCCTGAAGCTGGGTGTAAGGAGTAAAGGAGATGACCTCAGTAAGGGCTTAACACCTTGCCTGGTACCAGCTAATATTAATGGTAAGGACTTCAGCTCCTTACCTGTCTCTCCAGCAAGATCATGGACCAGGCATAGTCCCACATGGGGCAATCCCACATGGGGGGCCAAGACAGAGGCAACATGAAGAGCATTGAAAACACAGCTCTGGAGACTCTTAGGACCTAAAATGTCCTTGAGTCATCCACTCCAACCTCCTACCTGGTGCAGGAGGAGCTTCCTGACTCAGCTTCCTCCTATAATATGGATGAAAACTAATGAGGTGGAAATGGAGCACTAATTGCCTCTCTAGTCAGCCCGTTCTATTTTGAGGCACCTCTAATTGTTAGAAGGTCTTATTTAGAATATGCTATCCACAGCCTTCCTGTAAATTTTGCTCTTAGGAAGCATGACACACAAAACTATAGGTTTGTATGTCTCATATCCCTTCTTACTCCCTGTTGATATTTCCACAACGTTCCTGCACCGTGGATCTTCTCTTTTCCAATCGGAGCATGTTTAATCCCTTCAGCGCTTCTCTTTGGCAAATGGCACTACGTCCAGGGGACGGTGGCCTAGAAGGTGATAACCCTCTTAAACGTGGCACAGCAGAACCATCTCCTTCCACTTGAACATCAGCAGTTCTTGATATTTCTTTGTTGACAGCCTACTTTTGTATAACACAATTTTGGGTAGCACACTTGACTGATAAAAATTCAAATAACACTAAAAATGCAGGCAAGATTACATTGCCATTCACAACCACAGCACAACAACATCTCACAGTCTCTACAGTGACACTTACTGTCACTGACACTTGGTTTTGCCACTTGACTTTAGAACTTCTTAGTGGTCTGACCTGGCTCTTTTGATGCATGTGCACAAGACGAATTTCTTACACGGTCCAGTAAAAGGGTGATCTTGCTCAGGCAACAGCCTCAATTTAGTACTCACAGCAAGTGGTATTGCACGTCATACTGCATTTTTGAGCTCTATCATGTCCACACTCTGATGGACAGGCAGGACATGCATATTCAGTTGTACCAAAAATGAAATGTACCCATGGGTTAAAATATGGTGGTCCACTTTGCCGAAGTTTTGAAGTGCACAGCTAGCACAGGATGAGGGCAATACGTTTCCAGGACCACAGGTTTATACGTCAGAAGCACGGGAAGACCGGGGGAGAGGTGATTATTTTGGTTTCTGTCTCCCTTCCTCCTCTCATACACCTACTGCTTTTGGCCACTATTTAGTGGTTGCAGGTCACAATCAACAAAAGAAGTAAAGGCACATCAGTCATAGTTTAAGAGCTTTTTTTTTTTTCCTGCTTTCTCATTTCCAAAAAGCTCTTGGCATGACTGAAAGCAATTACTTCTCCCAGAGCAGCAAAAACTCTGAACATTTTAGTAAGTTCTCCTGATACACTTAAACATCAGAGAATGAAATGCTGCATTTTGCAGAAGGACCTACTCTGACCTCTACTAAGCTCTTTATAAAAAGTATTATTATGAAAGCAACACGTTTATGCCATTGTAAATCACGAAATCTGGAAAATACAGAAAACTATAAAAATGTCAACTACAATGCCATCTCTCAGAGATACTCTAAATAATTTGGCTTATTCTGTTACAGTAGTTTTCTAATATGTATTATCAATAATTTTTTTATCCACAGAATTGGAATCACACTGAATACACCACTATATACCCTGATTATCTTTTTCTTTCTAAGCTTACATTGTGAGCATTATTGTGGGTCATGACATTTTATTTAACACCCCATTTTGAATGGCTATGGAATATTCTATTATATAGATATACCATAATTCCTTTTAACCAACTACCTGACAAGAAATTATGGTGTTATAGTATTATAAACTGTATTTCAGTGAACATTTTTGTATAAGTATCTTTGATTCTAAGTTTCAGAAGCCAGAGTCTAAGTCCATCTTACCTATGACTGTATACTTTGTGTCTAGCTCATTGCCGGAAGAACTGCTGATGCTCAATGTTTGCATAGAGACTGGCTAGCTGTTTGACTAACTCTTTGGTTATCTCTTTAGAAGATATTGCCAGTAGTGAAGGTGGCATCCTGTCTTTTATTAGTATACGGCAGCCCTACCAGTATGAAATCATGAGGTCAAAGGGTTCAGTAAAATTCTAAAGAAAATATTTGGGGCAGCAAAGCAAGAATTTCTGTCATTGTGGTTCACGGAGGGATCAAGCGGAACCTGCTGGGGGCTGTTTCTGCTTTGGTATTGGGAAATCAAGCAGTCACTGGCATAAGGGCTTACAAGCTGTTTTCAGTAATGAAACTGTGTCTACGTGTAGCTCACATGTTGATGACAATGTACTCACTCATTAATTCTACATACTAATGTATCCTCCCCCTGTGTAATTAAGAGTGTCATTATCATTACATAGGATAGGTAAAGTTCATCCATTTAATTTGATCCAACACTTGCCAAGCACCCACTCCATCCCAGACCCTGTGATATGTGGTGGAAGCACAGAGATGCTAAGGCCCATTCTGATTTCAAGAAGACCCCTCTAGCACACGAAGACCCGGGATAATTGCACACATTAGTGCCTGGGATATAGAGGCAGTTAAGGCATAGCTGCTGGATGGATGGACGGACAGATGGACGAATGGACAGATGGATGGATGCACAGATAGGTGAATCTAATAAGGGTAATATTAGAAAGATAATGTAGAGGGCATAGAGGCAGAAGAGCGGGAGGGGCTTCCAAGAGGAAGTGACGTTTAAATGGTGAATAGAAACTTGCCAGGCAGAGGAACAAGGGGAGCTAGTCTGGCTCTCAGGGTGGAAGGTTGGACAGTGCAGAATTACATGGGGAGGATGAGCGGACAGGCTGGGCTGGAGAGAAAGCGACTGGGGAAGGGGATGATGAGGAGAGGTGTTTGTGTTCATCTTGGCTGATCATCAAAGACTTGTTCAAAGGGTTTGAATTTCCCCACAAGTGGACCCTAGGGTAAAAATGTGGGTGCATGTAGTTTAGTTGGAATGGGTCTCAGGAAGTAAGATGAACGAGTTAGGGTGGTGAGGCAGGGAAGGGAGGAAAGCCTACAAAGTGGCTTACCCCTGTGAACAACAAAGCTCTATGCTACTGGGGCCCCTCTGAGAGGTGACATAGAACACACCTGCTAACTGTCCCGCGGAGGGGGAGCACACTCAGGAGCGTACTGCCACTCTCTTATCCCGCACCTGCTGAGGGATGCGCCTGCGGCATTAACTCAGGGCTCTTGCAACCTGCCTGAGCATGGGCCAAATTGCAAACCAGGAAACAACCTCAGGCAGAGCTGCTGGCATCTGCCTGTGTGAATGGGGACTGTCCACGCCAACCTCAGGGATGGGGATATGGGTGTGTCTGCTACACAGCCCAGTGGCCAGCAGGCTAGATCTTAGCAAGCAAGCTCTGTGACTAGGAAGAAAATGCTCTTCTAATGACTTAATCTTGATGGCAAGTCCTGCCTGGGATGTTTGCAATTTCCAAAAGCTTTGTAAAGTGCTTTCTTCCTGCTTTTCACATAACTGCGTCCTTATCTCTGCTTAAATGTCACCCACTCAGTAAAGACATCTTTGATGATTTAATGTGTGCAGTAGGTCTCTCTGCCTGATATTCTCTATGATAGCATCTTGATCCTTTCATATATATATATATATATATATACACATGCACACACACATATTTATTGTGTGTGTATATGTATATATGTTTGTGTGTATATATAGCCATCCCCAGTATCCTTGTGTGATTGGTTCCAGGAGCCCTCTGTAGATACCAAAATCTACAGGTGTTCAAGTCTGTGATATAAACTGGTAGTGCAGATGTGGTGGCTCAAGCCTGTAATCCCAGCACTTTCAGAGGCTAAGATGGCTGGATCACCTGAGGTCAGGAGTTTGAGACCAGCCTGGCCAACATGGGGAAACCTCGTTTCTAATAAAAATACAAAAAGTAGCCAGGCCTGGTGGTAGGCACCTGTAGTCCCAGCTACTTGGGAGGCTAAGGTGGGAGAATCACTTGAACCTGGGAGGCGGAGGTTGCAGGGAGCTGAGATAGCGCCACTGCACTCCAGTCTGGGTGACAGAGCAAGACTCCATCTCAGAAAAAATAAAAAAAATAAAAAATAAACTGGTGTAATATTTACATATAACCTATGCTCATCTTCCTGTATACTTTAAATCATCTCTAGATTACTTATAATACTTAGCACAATGTAAATGCTATGTACACAAGCTGTTATACTATATTGTTTAGGGAATACTCACAAGGAAAAAGTCTGTACCTGTTTAGTACAGATGCAACTATCCATTTTCAAAAAATATTTTTGACCTGTGGTTGGTTGGATCCACAGATATGAAACCCATAATATAAGGGCTGGCTATATCTTATTTACACACACATACTATATGTATAATAGGTGTATGTGTGTGTGTGTATATATTTGCTGTATAGCTATGTGCCTTTCTCCCTTACAGATGGTCCTTGAGGACAGTGACTATTTTGTTTGCCATCGCATTCCAGATACCTAGCATGCCACCTGGCACATAGTACATGCTCAGTAAAGATCTGCTGGGTGACCCAAGAAGGTCCACCACCTGTCTCCTGCTCTCCCTGGCAAAGGAAGGCAGAGGCAGGTTGGTCTCTCTGCTGGTCCTCCTCCACAAGCCCAGACCTCTGGGTCTAATTGTCTCCCCATGCTGTGGGGTCGCATGGCTGGGCAGGGACCCTGAGTGAGCATAGGTTGTATGCAAATATTAGACCAGTTTTTATCGGGGACCAGTTTGTAACAGGGACAGGGAGTAGACTGGCCTCTGTTTGGCCCTGTGAAGGGGGGTCCAGGTCTGCACTGAACACAGCCTTTTTCTCATCATGGGGATGGGCTCTAGAGAACAGGGCTCCTTTTAGCTGCTGCTCTTGAGGCTTAAAATATTTCCCGTTCTTAATGCATTCCTGACTGGACGTGTCTCCTAATCAACTCAAATCCTGGCTTTCAGCCTCACTGGTGTAATTAATTCCCTGGAATGTTTAGAACTTTCTGTAGGAGAACTCAGGGGTTCCTGGGAAGTAAGGTTTGCCAGATAAAATTTGTATTTGCTAAATCCAGCATCTCTCCTGGGGGTCGACCTTCTGTTGGGGCTCTGGAGATCTGGGAGTAATGTGCCCACCTCTTTAAGTTGGGGCATCCTGGTGCATCCTTACCACCCTGCCAGCCCCACGAGCTTCACCCCTGCCCTCCCACTGCCCAGCTGGCTTCTCGGAGGCCAACATGAGCCTATAAACCATTGAAAAAACAGCCCATAGCAAGGTCACCTTGATGCTCCCACAATAGTTGAGTGGGCAGAGGCAATGAGCAGATGGGTAGACCCGTACCTGCTGTCTCCTTTCTCATTTCCTGACCTATCTTTGTGGCTTAAAACACAGGATTTGAGAAGGACCTATCTGAGTGTGAATTGTACCTCTGTCTTTGCCAATCATGTGACTTTGGGTGACTGGCTTTATTTCAGTAAATTCTGAGTTCTTAAATCTCAAAATGAGTTGATGAGAATACGCTATACCTCACAGAGTTGTGAGCAGAAATAAAATAACGAATACAAGGCACTGAGCAGCATGCTTGTCAAAAATGGAACGGGGAAAAATACATTTCCTTGTTTAATTTTACATACATATTATGCATACAAATTTACATGGTAAAATTTGAAAAATTGCTACTTGGTATTATCTTGGAATTCATTCATCCATCAATTTATCCATCCAAGGAGTTGTGAATAAAACTCAATTAGTGGGGCTGGGAGTAGAGAGAGCAGAGGTGTTTTAGGAAACTGACATTACAGTAAGAACCAGGGCCCTCGTGATTTATTTCTGGCTGCCTGTCTCACTTATCACTACCTACCCCTGGCTTTGGCCACACCCGATTCTTGCAGCTCTCTCAAAGTATCATGTTCTCCTGGGCTTTTGTGCCATGTTTCTTGGCTACCTAGAAAACTCCTATTTAAGAACTCTGCTAACCTATCATTCCCCTACTCCGCACAGGAATTAATCATTTTTTTCCTGTGAATTACTTTCGTTGGTTCTATCATTGCAGACTCCACACTCCATGCGCATATTTGGTTGCTCGTTGGTCTCCTCCAGGGAACTGGGAGCCCTCTCAATGCAAGCACTGTGTCTTACCCATTTCGTCTGTGCAGGGGCTTGTACAGGGCCAGACATGGAGTGGGCACCCATCTATAGATCTACAGGAGTGTGTTTCCAATGACTCTCAGGTTCATCAGGGCCCAGAAAGAGTTTTTAGACTTTCTCTTTGGAAAAGAGCAACCAGACTGGTTTTGAAAGCCCTTGGTAGACTGGATGCGGTGGCTCACACCTGTAATCCCAGCACTTTGGGAGGCCGAGGCAGGCAGATCACCAGGTCAGGAGATTGAGACCATCCTGGCTAACATGGTGAAACACCGTCTCTACAAAAAACACAAAAAATTAGCCGGGCATGGTGGCGGGTGCCTGTAGTTCCAGCTACTCGGGAGGCTGAGGCAGGAGAATGGCGTGAACCCGGGAGGCAGAGCTTGCAGTGAGCCAAGATCGTGCCACTGCACTGCAGCCTGGGCAACAGAGCGAGACTCTGTCTCAAAAAAAAGAAAAAGAAAAAAAGAAAGCCGTTGGTAGCTTCTCCCGATGGATAAAGGCTTAGACGCCACTAAGTCTTTCAGAAAAAGTGAAATCCAGGCTTTTCCTTGCACCAGTGGAGACTCGCATTTTGCCACCATGTTCCAACCCCATGTAGAGCTCAGGACGATCATCTCCAGAGGAAATAGTTTCCAGGCTTTTTCAGTCATGTAGGAAGCCCCCACCTTTCTCCCTTTGTCAGAACAATGAAGCCCACTCTAAAAAGCAGTTTCCACGAGACAGGGTGATGGAACTGTCAGCTCTTTGACATAGAGGACATTCCTGTACCGTGGACAAAGTCTGACATTTGTGAGACAGAAGAGGAGGAAGTAATTTACGCTTCCAGTGTCCCATGACTACCATTAAGAGGGTGACAATCTGTCATGTGTAATGGGTCAACAAGGAGGAAATACACCCGGGCATTCCTGCCCGATGAGAGAGTTATATATGAACATTTCTGAATGCTCATAAAAAATGTGTTATTGGCCAGGTGTGGTGGCTCATGCCTGTAATCCTAGCACTTTGGGAGACCAAGGCAGGAGGATTGCATGAGCCCAGGAGTTCGAGACCAGCCTGGACCAAATAGTGAGTTCCCATCTCACCAAAAAGTTTTTAAAAATTAGCCGGGTATGGTGGCATGAGCCTGTAGTCTCAGTTACTTGGGAGGCTGAGGTGGGAGGATTGTTTGAGCCCAGAAAGTTGAGACTGCAGTGAGCCCCGATTTCACTACTGCACTCTAGTCCAGGCAACACAGCAAGACTCTGCCTCAAACAAACAAAAAAATGACATGTTATTGGTGCATACAAGGCCATTTGATTTAATAGTTAACTTTTAAATCCATGTAGCTTGCTTAAGGTTTGAAGCTAAAGTTACCATAACCCTTAAGATGAAGAGGAGTGAAAAAGTGCATAACAAGCATGTTTATGTAATTTGAATATTTGCCTTCTGAAATCCATGCTGGATTGTGTAATAAGACGATTTCCAATACTACAGTTAAAAATAGCTAAGTATGCATTACATTCTAGACCCTATGCATTAAATGAGTGTTTACAAATGAGCAAGCTGAGACTTCGAGAGGTGAAGGAATGTGCCCCAGGTCTCACAATCATCAAATAGCAGGGCCAGGAATCAAACACATATCTGCCAAGTGCAGAGCCCTAACCACTGCATTGTCCTACCACGGGAGTAAACATATTCATCACTAAGTTGCTGTGTATTTTACAAATACAACTGATCTGTAGTATTTTCTCCTGACATGCAAAACGAAATGAATGTTCCTAGGATGAGGAGCACAGATCTGAATACCAGACAGGTTTTATGGATACAAAATAAAAAAGAAACTGAAGAAGATGAATAGCATCTAGATACTCTTTATCGGTTGTTTTTCTTGTTATTTTACAACAAGAATGGAATGCTCCTGATACTCTAACTACTAGCTTTATGCTACAGAGAGAGGTCAGCCCTTCCACCAGCTGGGCCAGCATACAGAGATGTTTAAAAGGGGAAGAGGTCATAGGTTTGGTTTTGAAAGATTTTGAAATAGCCATTCACGTGTGCCCTTTTATGAGGACTTCCCTGACTACCTGCCTCCCCACCTAATATGCTGGACTGCCCATTTGCTTTTATGAGCAAACACTAAAACGTGTACAAGGTAATGATTCTGTTACCTATTATCTCTGATGTAGGGCATGATATTGGCATAATCACAGCCACCACTCACTGCAGGCTCTCTTGGAGAGCTAATGATTCCATAGATTATCTCATTAAACTTCACAGCAACCTTAGGAGGGGAGGTGTTTTGCCAATTTTACACATGAGGAAACTGAGTCTTAGAGAGATGAAGCAGCTTGATTAAGATCACCCAGCAAGGTGCGGAAGCTAAGATGCAAATATAGGTCAGTCTCACCCCAAAGACTCTTAACTCTATGCCATCATAGACATAAATGACCATACACTCATTCAGGGATTGACATTAAAGATCAATACATTCTTTAAATCCATATTTAATGTGCTTTGCGTGTTCTAAAGCACCTCCATGCAATGAGGGTGATATTTAATTCTTATTGAACTGCTGAGTATCAGGTTCTGTTCTAAGTGCTCTGCATCAGTGGTTCACAAACTTGAGCATGCATTAGAGTCTCCTGGAGGGCCCATGACAAGATAGATTGCTGATCCCTCCCCAAGGTTGTGTACCACCCAATCACTTACTGTCATTTCTTTCTCTATTCTCCTTTTCACTTGTCATACTCTGGTCAGTTTGTCAAATGCCCAGGTCTCATGTTCTTGCCCATTCTTTTTTTTTTTTTTTTTTTTTTTTTTTTTTGATATGGAGTATCTCTCTGTCGCCCAGGCTGGAGTGCAGTGGCGCGATTTCGGCTCACTGCAAGCTCTTCCTCCCAGGTTCACACCATTCTCCTGCCTCAGCCTCCCGAGTAGCTGGAACTACAGGTGCCCACCAGCACGCCCAGCTGATTTTTTTGTATTTTTAGTAGAGACGGGGTTTCACTGTGTTGGCCAGGATGGTCTCCATCTCCTGACCTCGTGATCTGCCCATCTCGGCCTCCCAAACTGCTAGGATTGCAGGCATGAGCCATCGCGCCTGGCCGTGTTGTTGTCCATTCTTAAAACACTGTATCCTTTCCCCCTTCATTCCCTTCACCTCTCATTCCCTCCCCCTCCTTCAGACATCAGTCCTCAGTTTAGTCCCTGAGCACAGTCATCTTGGGTCCTCTAGACCAGGCGCTTACATCCTCATGTTCTGCGGCAGCTTTTACTCCTCCCTCTAGTACCAATTACCACTGCCATCGATGACTAATGTGCCTCTTTGTAAGTCTATATCATATCCACAGGACTGCAGGCTTCAGGAATATGGGATGAGACCTGAGTTTGCTCACTATGGAATACCCAGAGACCAACACAGTTACCCCCAGGGCTTGTACTTGACAGATGCTGAAAGAAAGAGATGGGGGTGGGGGGTGGAGAGAAAGAATAAAGGGGAGAAAGAGAAGGAGGAAGGGAGGAAGGAGAGAAAGAGAGAAGGAAAAGAAGAAGGAAAGAAATAGAGAGAAAAAGAAGAAAGGAAGGAAGGAGAGAAGGAAACGGAAAAGAGAGGAAGGGAGACAGAAAAAGAGTAAAAAAAAGGAAAGAGAGATGGAAATGGACAGAAAGACAAAGGAACAGAGAGGCAGGGAGGGAAAGGAGGAGGGAAAGGGAAGGAGACAGGAAGTATAGATCAGTTTGTTGCAGTGGGGAGAGGGACATAACTTGTGTGAGGGGCAGGGAGTGCTCAAATTTCATCTCTCTATCCTGTCGTGGAGTCGGACACCCAGGCATGTTGAGAGCAGGGGGGTGAGTGCAAGGAAAAGGGAAACCGCCAAATTTGCCATGACATGAGCTGCAAAATGAACACAATCAGAGTGACCAGTGGCCAGCCTGGGTGATGGGGGGCCAGGGCCAACATCCTGGTGGGTGTCAGTGAGAACAGAGACCACGCGCCTCAAAGGCAACGAGGCTGCTTCTTGCTACACACCTCCCTTTCCCAACTGAACTGATTTTTCTTCTTAATAAAGGCAATAATAATCTAAAAAGCAACTGTGGCCTTTTGGGTATGTCACTGGGAAAGTGGATGGGTCCCCAGAGTCATATAAACCCGGCCAAGAGTAGTCCCTGTGTTTGGAGTTCTCAGCATGTATCCAAGGGGCCAGAACTATAGAGCTAAATTTTCCCTAAAGTCTCATTATTTCATATGTGGTCAAGGAAAGCGATGTTTGGAAGGGGGCTTGAGACAATCTCACCAGTTCATAGAGCATGGAGCAGCGGCTGTCAGGGAAGATAGACCGAGGGAGATGAGATCGGCTTTCTTTGCCCCTCGCTCTAGGTTTCAACCGTCAACCTAACCTGTTTGCTTCTGGCTGTAAATGCCAAAGTATCGCTGGGTAACATTGTCTAATGAGACAGTGATAATAATGATATAATAGGAATAATAGCAGCTAACATTTGAATTTTCTATGTGCCAGAGAGCATCTAAGTCCATTACAAGACCCCCTTTTTAAAATGCCATATAGTAA
This sequence comes from Gorilla gorilla gorilla, assembly GCF_029281585.2. Lineage (NCBI taxonomy): Eukaryota > Metazoa > Chordata > Mammalia > Primates > Hominidae > Gorilla > Gorilla gorilla. Next base: position 108,359,974 of record NC_073242.2, on the reverse strand, counting down.
GGATACAATACGTATTAGACCTGTTCTTTATCGATGAAGAAACAAAGTCCAAGGAAGTTAAAGTACTTGCTCAAGCTCTGTCACCTGGAAACCAGAGATGCTGGCATGAAAACCAGCTCTGACTCCAGAATCTGGACCCTTAAGTTTCATACCATTTTTCTAATGTACATACTGCTGGTTTTGGCCCTTTTCTGTCTTCTTTCCCTTGATTTTTTCATTTCTTCTACAAATATTTCTGAAGCAGCACCAATGTGCTGGGTACTGAGATCAGTGGTTGGGATACAGGGGGTGAAGGGTTCACACCATCCCTGCCTTCACGAACACAGCAGCCTGAGGTTTAATTTCATGGACACAGGAGCCTGAGGTTTAATTTCATAGATGCAGCAGCTTGAAGTTTAATTTATGGACACAGCAGCCTGAGGTTTAATTTATGAACATGGGAGCCTGGGGTTTAATTTCAGCCAGGTAGTTAACATCAAGGTAGCTCCAGGCACCAAATCCGCCTGACCCCTTGAGAAATCAGCTGTGTCAACTAAAGATCCTCCCCTCTTCCTCAGCTCCTGGGAAAACCCAGGCGATCCTTAACTCACGGAGGCAAAGTCGACCAACAAAACCCGTGGAGTGAAATACCTTCCATCTCACTCTAGGCAGAGGCAGGGCTTCTTTCAGCACTGCCTACCTGTCAGCCCAGCCTAGCACTTAAACACATGGGCTCTGTATTCAAAGAGAGTGCACATGCCAGCTCTTCCTCTCTATAGCTGTGTGACCTGGAATAAGTTACTTAACCTGTCTGTGTCTGTTTCCTCTGTTAAAATGAGGTGTGATAGTATCTTATAGACAATGTATGGAAATTATTGAGCTCAATCTACTTTAGCTCTTCTGTCTCCCTGAGCTTATATATTTATTCAACTAATATTGCATAAATAAATCTGTCACAGAGGCCAAATTCACCTGTACAATATTTATAATAAAGTTAGTTCATTTGAGTCAATCATGATTTACGGTCAAGGAGATAAAAACAATTAAAATAAAGAATGAGTGATGCTTTTTCAGCAATAGACATGGATTGGAAGAGGTGTTTTTAGATCTATATATTTATATATTTTTAACCTAAGGCATTTTGCTGCTATGAGGAATCCAGTCATGTGCTGTTGGCATTAGAGATTTCTGGGAGCAAGGAGGCGGGGCCCTCATTCCACAACATATCTCAGAAATGTCTCTGACATTTTGGAAGGCAAAGGCCTGTTTCCCAGGGTCAGCAGTTAGGGAAAGAGGGTCTTAATCATTCCAGTGAGTCCCCAGCCATAGCCCTTCCTGCTGATGTGCAGATGCAGTTAATCCTCATCGCTTTGATTATTCATGAAAGACGTGATAAAGCCATTTAGTTCTCTTTAAGTTTTCAGGGGTTCTGTTTCCCATTATTGCAGGACCCTGGGGACCAGGTATCTGGCCATAGTGAAATCTCCCTTATCCTGGGGCTCACGGTGGGACAGGCAGAAAAAATGAGGGAGGTGCAGGTGTTTCTGAGGCCACTGTGTGGTATGGTGTCAAGAGCACTGAATCGGGGGTCCCTAGCTCTCTATATTTGAGTTCAAATTGGAGCCTCTGACTATAATTAACATTATAGCCTAGAAAATAACACTGAAACTCTTAGTCTCAGAAATCAGTGGGTGTTCAGTCATGTGCCAAGCACTGCCCCAAGTTCACAAGTAATACCTAAGGCTGGCACTAACACCACCCCCACTATACAGATGAAGAAACTGAGTCTTAGTGTGGTTAGGAAGATGGAGCTGGGACTAAACCCAAGGAGTCTGACTTTAGAGCTCATACTCTGTTCTCTTCTCTGTCACATACTATTCAACAGGGAGGATTTTAGGAGGGTTAAATGAACAGCATTTTTTTTTTTCTTGAGACAGAGTTTTGCTCTTGTTGCCCAGGCTGGAGTGCAAAGGCATGATCTTGGCTCACTGCGACCTCCGCCTCCGGGGTTCAAGTGATTCTCTTGCCTCAGCCTCCCGAGTAGCTGGGATTACAGGCATCCACCACCACGCCTGGCTAATTTTTGTATTTTTAGTAGAGATGGGGTTTCACCATGTTGGCCAGGCTGGTTTTGAACTCCTGACCTCAGGTGATCCACCTGCCTTGGCCTCCTAAAGTGTTGGGATTACAGGTGTGAGCGACCACACCCAGCCATGAACAGCATGTTTGAAGAGTCTAGTACATAGTACTTGACTGACAAAAGTGAGTGTATGTCTTAATTCCCTTCTAGCTCTGAGATCCCATGCATTGCCTGCTAGTTGGGGCCTTGAAGGAAGTGGACTCAGCACAGCTGGACCATGGGATGATGGATGGAGTGATGCTGGGACAGCCACAGGGGCCATGAAAAGGGGACCTCATTTAATGAATATTACATACCAGAGGCAGCCAAAAAATCTGGAAAGAATATTCAGACTGTTGGATAGCATGAGAAAGAACCCCAAAGACTGCTTAATAGATTTAAATTTACAAGATCACTGGGAATGATTTTTCCTCCCCCTGGGATTAACTCAGTTGGCAGGGCTCTCCTTAGTTCAGCAAATAACTCTTCTAGAATATAGAAAAAATTGGCTTGTGACAGCTTTTTGATTCACAAGTATTTACTGCATTTACTACGTGGCAGGAACCAGACACAAAAAGAAAAAGAACCAGTTGCTTTGATGGAGGGGCTTATAGGTTTGGGGGAATGAAATTAAAAAAACAAAAGCAAACCAACACTTAATAGTAATAACAATAACAATAATAAAGATAGCTAACTAACACTTACTTTATGCCTGGTCCTATGTTTGGTGTCTCCCAAGCATCAGCTCATTTAACATACACAGAGACCCTCTGAGGAATAAATGCATTGTTATTATTCCCATGACGTGAATGAGGAAACTGAGAAGTATTTTGCCCACGGTGGTAAGCTTTGGACATAGACTGACTCCAGGGCCCAGGCCATTAATCTTAGGAAAATGAAGGGAAGAGGAGGATGCAGTCTGGGATGCAGAAAAGCCTAACACATGGTAGGTGATGTCAAGGGCCTGGAATCTTAGTGGTTTAAGATAAGAGAAGCTTCTTTTTTTTTTCTCCCTTGCTCACATAAAGCTCAAATGCAGGGACTGGATAGAGACGGGGGATAGGAGAAGAGAGTGGAGTTATTCGGGGTCCCAGGTCGATGAAGGCTCTGTAATCTTTAACACGGGCTTCCCAGGTTGACTTCAACACCTACCAGAAAACTGGGGGGAAAGAAAGAGAGATCATGGAGGATCTCACAGGACGGGGCAGGCCTGGAAGTGATGTGCATCGCATACCTCTGTCCATGTTTCGTTGGTCCAAACTCAGATGCATGGTCCCTGCTAGGTACTAGGGCAGGGGGCAGGGAGGATGGTTTAAAAATGCAGTCCCTGGCTGGGCAGCTGCTTACAAGCAGCAATTCTGTCCATAGAAGCAGACTACAAAGCTTCTATAGAACAGGCAAGGGCCACACACCTTATAGAGACTGCAAGTCCTTCGGTATTACTGAAGTAAGGAGAAATAGAGGAAAAGTGGACAGAGAGAGAGAGAAAGAGAAAGGAAGGCAAGGGCCTAGATAATGAGAGCCATGTGTGTCCAGAAGCTAAGGGGACTGAACTTGTCCTGAGAACAATGGGAGCCGCTGTGGATTCACAACAGGAAGTGACAAGAACAGATTGGTATGTGTGGAGAACCATTCTGGTTGCAAGTAAGGAGTGAAAAGAATAAGGAGAGGAAACTAATGAGGAAGCCTGTTGAATAGCTGCTGCAGTCACCTGGGGAGACATACTGGGGCCAGAAGTAAAATAGCAGTGAATGGCAGACAGAGAGTTAGGTGATGTAAGAAACGCCCTCCTGTCCGGAATTCTTTGTATGAAGGCCTACCCCCATTCCACGTCTCATGAAAGCCCAGCCCACCTCCACTTCTAATGAAGCCCCCCTCACCTCTCATGAATGCCTATTCCTACTTTCATTTTTCTTTTTTTTCTTTTTCTTTGTTTTTGAGACAGAGTCTCACTTTGTCGCCAGGCTGGAGTGCAATGGTGTGATCCCGGCTCACTGCAACCTCCGACTCCTTGGTTCAAGCAGGTCTCCTGCCTCAGCCTCCCTAGTAGCTGGGATTACAGGCACACGCCACCACGCCCAGCTAATTTTTGTATTTGTAGTAGAGACTGGGTTTCACCGTGTTGGCCAGGATGGTCTCGAACTCCTGACCTCGTGATCTGCCCGCCTCGGCCTCCCAAAGTGTTGGGATTACAGGCGTAAGCCACCACGCCCAGTCCATTACCACTTTTCATGAAGACCCTCCTCCTCCACCCTTGTTCAGTTTATCTGCTTATCATCCACAGATTAGCATTAAATGCCACTTCCTTGGGGATGCCTTCCCTGATTCCACCCCTCACCTCCTCTGGTGCAGGTCAGGTCTCTGTTCTCAATACTCATATCACCTTGTATCTCCCTGGTGTAGCACTTGGCAAAGTTATCCATGTGACTATTTGATTCATAGGCCCATCAATGTCTAGGGCTTCTCGTTGAAAGAAGAGAATCTGTCTTATTCCCTACTGAACTCCTAGCGCCTAATTCAATGTCTTGAACAGAGTAGGCCCTCACTGCGTATGTGCTGAATGAGTGAATAAGTAAACGAATGAATCACAGGATTTGGAAACTTGTAGCATGTTGAAGAAGAGCAAACCATGATTCTTGGGTTGCTGACTTGAGTAACTGGGTAGATACTGGTGCCTTTTAGGGTCAATGATGGTTTTCTTTTCAACAAAATATACTCCTGCGGTGATGCTGTAGATGGTTTTGTCTCTTCTGCTAAAACTGTATGAGTGTATCTTGCATGTCCAAATCCTTCAGCCACTGAAGATCGTCACTTGCTCCGTGCTCTTGTGGTTTAATGATAGAATGATGTTGGTTCAGGGAGGACCACAAGTGCTCAGGCACATAGATGGTGTGGAAAGGCCTCATAATGCCCCCTTTATAGATTCTTCCCCTCCCTTGTGTGGTTTATCCTTTTAAATAGTTTGAATGACACTGGGAAATGCCTCATCCATAACGAATAGAATTTAATCATTGAGTGGTTACCAAATTTAACTCCATCTGAAAGTTAAGCTCTGCTTTCCTTTCCAAGGTCTATGGTCCAGCCCAGGCTGTGGTGATCAGAGAAGCTTCTCTCAGCCTGCTTAGTGTTTTCCCCAAATGTCTTAGCTGGATGCCTGTCGAGAAAACCTCATCTGAGCCTGGTAGAGATCCAGGAATGCTTCTTCCAGCCCTTCCTGTGACTTGCAATTGGGACCAGACTAGAGGAAGTTACAGTTGTCTTTAGATTGTCTCTAAATTGTCCTCAAGGTAGGGAAAGCTAAGACCACATCATGGTGGAGCTGGAGAATATGCCTAGAGGTGAAAGAATTTGAAAACTCATTTGCCTTCGTGGAATCCTTTGGGTAAAATAGTCTGTCTCTCCGTGTTTCTCTCCAATTCTTTATCTTGGAATAACTTTAGTTTTACCGAGAGGTTGAAAAGACTATACAGAGATTTCCAAGATACGGTTTGCCCATACTTCCTTAATGCCAACACCTGACATTGCTATGGTACATATCAAAACTAAAGAAACAACACTGGGGCTGGGCACGGTGGCTCACACCTGTAATCCTAGCACTTTGAGAAGCCGAGGTTGGTGGATTGCCCGAGCTCAGGAGTTCGAGACCAGCTTGGGCAACAAGGTGAATCCCTGTCTCTACTAAAATACAAAAAAAAAAAAAAAAAAAAAAAAATTAGCCGGGCATGGTGGTGGGCACCTGTAGTCCCAGCTACTCAGGAGGCTGAGGCAGGAGAATCGATTGAACCCGGGAGGCAGAAGTTGCAGTGACTCGAGATCAAGCCACTGCACTCCAGCCTGGGTGACAGAGTGAGACTCCATCTCCAAAAAAAAAAAAGAAAAACAACAAACAAACAAAAAACACAAAACAAACCACTGGTACCAAACGGTTAACTAAACTGCAGACTTTATTCTGATTCCACCAGTTTTTCCATTAATGGCCCTTTTCAGTCCAGGAAACCACATTTTGTGTGTATTTCTCATAGCTCCTTTGTCTCTTCTCATCTGTGATGGTTTCTCAGTCTCTTCCTATGGTTTTCATTACCGTAACAGGTTTGAGGCATACTGGTCAGGTATTTTATAGACTTTCCCTCAATTTGGGCTTGTACTATGTTTTATCATGATTAAATTGGGGTTATGGGTTTGGGGAAAGAATATCAGAAAGGTAAAATGTCATTCTCATCATCTCAGGGAGTATGACGCATACATGGAAGCAGCACCTTTTCTGCATCAAATATTTGGCCAGGAGTAATTCAATAAACATTTATTCAGCCACTGATAGGTGCCCAGTACTATGAATATAAAGAAACCTCTCCCTCCCTTCTGCTCTCTTTCTTCTCTGCCTCATCTCCTCTCTTCTTGCCATTTCTAGACTATATGTCAAGTATTCTGCTAAGCCCTTTGTTTCTCCCTTAATCCTTACGTGAGGTAAATGTTACCATTTTCATTTTATAGAAACTAAGTTCTTTGCCTAGTGTCCCCCCACCACCTATTAAATGACAGAGCTGAAGACTGGACTCAGGTTTGCCTGTCTTCTTCTTACCAAACAACCCAGCCTTCAGTAGATGATAACTCTGCCCATGAAATGTTGCTGGGAGGATGAACCATGTATTATTCTGTTCTCAAACTGCTAATAAAGAAATACCCAAGACTGGGTAACATAAAGAATAAGAGGTTTGGCCGGATGCGGTGGCTCACGCCTGTAATCCCAGCACTTTGGGAGGCCGAGGCTGGCAGATCACCTGAGATCAGGAGTTCGAACACAGCCTCGCCAACGTGGTGAAACCCCATCTCTACTAAAAATACAAAAATTAGCTGGGTGTGGTGGCTCGGGCCTGTAATCCCAGCTACTCAGGAGGCTGAGGCATGAGAATCCATTTAACCCGGGAGGCGGAGGCTGCAGTGAGCTGAGAGTGCGCCACAGCACTCCAGCCTGAGAGAGTGAGACTCCGTCTCAACAACAACAAAAAAGAATCAGAGGTTTAATGGACTCACAGTTCCACATGGCTGGGAGGCCTCCTAATCATGGTGGAAGGCAAAGGAGGAGCAAAGTCATGTCTTACATGGTGGCAGGGAAGAGAGCTTGTGCAGGTGAACTCCCCTTTATAAAACCATCAGATCTTGTGAGAATTACTCAGTATCACAAGAACAGCATGGGAAAGACTCCTCCCACTGGGTCCTTCCCACAACATGTGGGAATTATGGGAGCCATAATTCAAGATGAGATTTGGGCGGGGACACAGACAAACCATATCAAACCATAAACAAATAAAAGGCTGTAAGGATTCTCCTATAGCTTTTATTAAAGGGTTAAGGCTACCCAGACAAGAGAGGACAGTATGGCTTCCCAGAAGAGCTGACATCTGAATTGGGAGAGAATACCATTTTGGAAAGAAAAAAACAGCATATGAAAAGGCACAGATGTTCAGAGCTTCAAATTTTGCTACTTTGATGCTATTAGATTACATTAGGAGTACACCATAAGATAAAGAGTGTTCTGAGTAGAGTGAGAAGGTCAGGGTGGCTGGAGGGGAGAGTGCTGATCTTGCCTCATCTTCCCTGAGACAGTTTCTGAAAAGGCACAGAATAGAGGCGCATCTCATGTCCCTCGAGGGGCTGGCTGGAGGTGGTGGACCAGTGACAGCATCAAATGGGGTCAGGAAGCCGGGGCACATGCTGGCACCTAGGTTCACTTCATCTTCTCTAACCCTCAGCTTCCACTTCTGTAAAATGGGAATGATGCTTGCTTACTGCCTATAGTAATCTCTGCTCAGATGATATGATGATAAAGGTAAGAGGACTCTGAAAACTGCAAAGCATCAGATATCAGACACAAATGCAAATAACCTCACAGGAACAGTAATGCCACTCTCCAGAAACTGAGCACACCCGGATTAAGAGACTCAGAGTCATAGCAGCTTTATCAACAAGGCTCATTAAACGGGACTGGCAACAAAACTCGAGGTCCCAACATGAGTCTCATTCTGTTACCTATTTTGTTACTTTTCCTTTAAAGGATTGTGACCCAATTTTCAACCAGTTTCTAAAGATCTTACTAAGAGCACTGCCATTTGGGGCCATCTTGTCATGCTATTGTCAGAGGAAAACAATGTCCTCAAAGATATGACAGAGCATGGAGGCAGTGGGCAATTCCAATGAGAGTGTATCCTGCTCCAGACTGAATTATTTTTCCATGCTGTATTCAGGTTTCCTTAAAACCATAGCTAAGTTTGGTATTCCTCACATGCTGTCTGCAAAGTCCCCATCTCAGCCTTTGATGAAACTCGGACAGAAGTCTTGGTGCCATTAGGGCTACACACTTTAAATAACCCTATTTAGGAAACTTTGGCCCAGCTATTACTAGGTTTAATCTTCTTTGTCATCTCATCGACATCAAGTTAGCAAATATGTACCTGGGCCCGTCTTTTGGATCTTGAAAGCATCTATGCTGAGCACTGGGTAGAGGTTGAACAAATATTTGTTAAATGAAGGACTGAAGAATCTGGGCTGGCTCTCCCAACATTTTGGGCTGTTGAATGGAAAGAGAAGAGGTTTTGGAATCAGCCAAATTGAGGTACGAATCCTAGTTCTGCAATTCGCTACTTTGATTTTCTTCAGGCCTCTGCTGGCGGGCCATAATGAAAAGGGAAGGAGAGAGGCAGCCCCAGGAAAGTGGCAGTATCGGTTTCCCATAAGTGGTAACAAATTAACACAAACTTAGTGGCTCAAAACACAGATTTAGGATATTAAATTGCTAGAGGTCTGAAGGGCAAAATGGGTTTCGCTGGGCTAAAATGAAGGTCTTAGCAGGGTTGTGTTCCTTCTGAAAGCTCCAGAGGCGAATCCATTTCCTGCCTCTTCCAGCATCTAGAGGCCACCTGCTTCCTTGGTTCACAGCCTCCTCCTCCATCAGAGCCAGCAGTGTAGCTTCTCTAAGTCTCTCTGATTCTTCTACTTCCCACTCCCACCTTTTTTATTTATTTATTTTTTATTTTTTTGAGATGGAGTTTTGCTCTTGTTGTCCAGGCTGGAGTGCAATGGCACGATCTCAGCTCACTGCAACCTCTGCCTCCCGGGTTCAAGCGATTCTCCTGCCTCAGCCTCCTAAGTAGCTGGGATTACAGGCATGCACCACCATGCCCAGCTAATTTTGTATTTTTATAGAGATGGGGGTTTCTCCACGTTGGCCAGGCTGGTCTCGAACTCCCAACCTCAGGTGATCCGCCCACATCGGCCTCCCAAAGTGCTGGGATTACAGGCGTGAGCCACCGCGCCCGGCCCCACTCCCACCTTTAAGGACTCTTGTGATGACACTGGGTCATCCTGAATAACGCAGGATAACCTCCCTATCTCAACGTCCTTACTTTAGTCATACCTGTAAAGTTCCTTTTGCCAGGTAAGGCAACATACAGGTACCAGGGACTCACTGGTCTCTCCCTGCAGGGGAGTGTGATGGTGTGGGCTCTCTGCAGGACTCCTTAGATTTTGTAAGACAGTGCCCCACCCATCCCAGCTCAGCGGAGTGTTCACATATGTGGATCTGCACTTGGCCAAAAATCTCTTCTCTAATGGTAACCTTGAACTGCCACACACCACCTATCAAATCTCATTTCAGAGAACGCTATTCAAAGAGACCAGCCCGTCTGAGAGATGGGTCCAACTGCACTTTTCAACTCTGTCCGAAGATTAAACCAGACCACATCCTTTTGGCCCAAGAATATATGCTCTCACTAAATTTTGCTTTACTTTGATGCTCTTAGATTACATTAAGAGTGCACCGTAAGAAAAACCTTCATGGAAATAGTTGCATTTACTATAATAACTTTGTTGAGGATGTTTATTGCATTTCAGCATACATTTCTTATGAGAAACCACAGAGAAAGAAAGAGTCCTCTGGTCCCCAAAACCAGTGTTAGTTATGGTTACCCCTAGTAACTGTTTTATTTCAATCAAATGAACACTAGTTCACAGGGATGACCATTTCCCCCTATTTTCACTCACTATTAGAAAGCTAAGAAACAAAATTGTTCATCTTCAGCAAAGCTTTAGGACAACATAGCCTGTGCTATGTGCATTGACTTATTTTCCAACCCTCATTGTCCACTTTCCCCAGTTCCTTCACCTGTTTTACACTGTAGTTAGTATTGTTGGTAGCATCTGTAAGCCCAGAATAGAGCACGATAAAAACTTTTTTTTATTTTCCAAGATTATTTTCCTTTTGTAAGACACATGCCCCTGACACATTCTTCTTTGCTCCAAGAACAAAACAATAAAAATAAAAACATGAAATGAAATATCATAGGTGTCAATGTATAAATACTAATTCTCAGCAGAACTGAGTCCAGCATCATTGTAAAGACTGCAGCTTATGCTGATAGTATGAAAACAAGTCTCTAATACTTTGTATGCTGAGCACACTAAGATCATAAATGCCAGCATTCTAAATGGCTTGCTTGCTGTTAACAGATTCACTGGAACTGAAAGCCATTTCTTTTCTACGGGATGCTTAGCTTTTATTATGTCTTTATTCATGGTCGAAAGGTATCAGCAAATTTGCTAAAGTGATTGAAGATATTTTTCTTAAGGCATTCCTAAAGTTTCCTATCTTTGCCTTCATGGTTCTGGATGTGAGCTTGTTTTCTTAGATAAAAACAACGGAAATGTGCTCTACACTATATAGAGTTTTAATAGTTACAGAAAGCCAAGTTTTTCTTTTTTAAAATCAACGGTATGCTAGCAAAACCTCCAGTGAAATATCTCTGAGATACACCAAATCCTAAGAGTTTATTTCTGAGTTCATCAAACTACAGAATTAGTGACTCTGAGAACCTCTCAAAGCCTCTAAGATAGGGGATTAATCTCTATATCCACAGAGTCTAGAACATGTTATGTGTTTAATTAATATGTTTTGAACTAGTAGGTAGTACCTTCCACTCCCAGAAACACTAACGTTCCACCCAGACCCCAGTAGACCAATGACAGACATAGTGCTTGCCATGTAGCGGGCATGCAATATACACTGAATGCCTGGCAATGAGACACAGACAAACCATGAGAGAAGTTTCTGCCATCCCTGAAATCCAGAGCAGAAATTTTGATTTCCACCATTCTCCGCCTTGGCAGAGACACACCTGACAGATGACACTGACATGTGCAACCACTTTCATGAATGTACTTAGGTTTATGTATGATTTCTAGTGTGCTGGTACAATCTCTGCCCACTCAAGAAAATATAGCAGAATACAAATTAATAAGAATGTCATTAATATGGGAACCATCTCAAGTCCACTGCAATTTATTGAAAAAACTAAATCACTGACAAAATGACCATTTTGTCATTTCAAATAATAGCAGTAGTAGATGACTTGTGAGACATCTTACAGTGATTGACACAACTTTTCATCATGATACCAAGACTGTTGAGAATGCTTCTCTTTTTCTTTTTTTTTTTTTTCTTTTTTTTTTGAGATGGAGTCTGGCTCTGTCGCCCAGGCTGGAGTGCAGTGGCGCAATCTCGGCTCACTGCAAGCTCCGCCTCCCGGGTTCATGCCATTCTTCTGCCTCAGCCTCCCGAGTAGCTGGGACTACAGGCGCCTGCCACTATGCCCGGCTAATTATTTTTTTTTATTTTATTTTTAGTAGAGACGGGGTTTCACCGTGTTAGCCAGGATGGTCTTATCTCCTGACTTCGTGATCTGCCCGCCTCTGCCTCCCAAAGTGCTGGGATTACAGGTGTGAGTCACGGCGCCCGGCCTGAGAATGCTTCTCAACAGGGACTATCTCTGAAAGCCATTGTGTCCTCACAGGCCATTTTGGCAACCTTCCAAAACTCCAGAGAAACCATCTCTCAGGCTTATCCTACCCCAATGCAATCATCTATATGGGCTTTGCTGTCCATGTGAACTCTACCAGAACCATAGTGATGATTCCTGCTAAAGGACATAGCTCACATAAGACCTCAGGGGGGTGTCACTCCACTTCCACCATCATGACCTTAAAGAAGAGAAGTTACAAACAGCTGACTTACCACGCCCCCACCAGCTGAGTGCACGAGCACAGACATCCCTTCCCGGAGGTTGGCAACTTCAAACAGCATCACATAGGCTGTGACAAAGTTCATGGGGAATGCGGCAGCCTCGGAGAAGCTCATGTCATCCGGGATCTTGTAGACAAACTCCACTGGTGTGCAGACCACCTCTGCCCAGGCATTGTAATTGACAAATGCCATGACACGGTCTCCAATCTGGGCATGGGGAAACACAGAGTTAGTGGAGGCTACCTCATGACACAGGCTCAAGGAGAGAACAGAATTACTGGGAGCTGGCCAGGCGCTGTGGCTCATGCGTATAATCCCAGCACTTTGGGAGGCTGAGGTGGGTGAATCAATCGAGATCAGGAGTTCAAGACCAGCCTGGCTGACATGGTGAAACCCCATCTCTACTAAAAATACAAAAATTCACCAGGCGTGATGGCGCATGCTTGTAGTCCCAGCTATTTAGGAGGCGGAGGCAGGAGAACTGCTTGAACCCAGGAGGCGGAGGTTGCAGTGAGCTGAGATCACGCCATTGCACTCCAGCCTGGGCAACAAAGCAAGACTCTTTCTCCAAAAAAAAAAATAATAAATGCATTATTGGGAGCTATCCACGGTACAAACACATGGTTTCTCCTGACTCATACACTTGAGAACTCTATCCAAATTTTTTAGTATCACGATCATTTTTTTTTTTTTTTTTGAGATGGAATCTCGCTCTGTCACCCAGGCTGGAGTGCAGTGGCATGATCTCGGCTCACTGCAAGCTCTGCCTCCTGGGTTCACGCCATTCTCCTGCCTCAGCCTCCCGCGTAGCTGGGACTACAGGTGCCTGCCACCATGCCCGGCTAATTTTTTTGTATTTTTAGTAGAGACGGGGTTTCACCATGTTAGCCAGGATGGTCTCTATCTCCTGACCCCATGATCCGCCTGTCTCGACCTCCCAAAGTGCTGGGATTACAGGCGTGAGCCACCGTGCCTGGCCCACAATCATTTTTTAATACTTTGATGAAACGAATAACTTTTAAAATACATTTGCAGTGCAAAAAGCTAATACATTTCACAAGTAATACAACTGATTTAATGAACCATTGACAGCTCTATGTTTCTTGTCCACCCCTCTTCAGCCACTACCCTCTCCTCCCCAGAACCAGCTAAGTTGGTTAGTTGAGAACCCATTCCTTGACTCTGAACATTATTTAGGTGGTAGCGAAAGTCCTGGGAAGTGTCAGCGCATCTAAGGAAGGTAGCAAAACAATGCAGAGCCCTCCTTCATTCTTCTGAAACCACCTTTCACCTGGCAAACTTCTGTCCTTCCTTTAGGACTTCTCAAAAATGTAGTCCCCATAGCCAAGCATGAGGAACTTACAGCCTGGTTGGAGAATGGATTCCTCCTCATGCGAGGTTTTTCTTTTTTTATCTGAGATGGAGTTTCGCTCTTGTTTCCCAGGCTGGAGTGCAATGGCACGATCTCAGCTCAATGCAACCTCCGCCTCCCAGGTACAAGCGATTGTCCTGTCTCAGCCTCCCAAGTAGCTCGGATTACAGGCACGCATCACAATGCCTGGTTATTTATTTATTTATTTTTGTATTTAGTAGAGACGGGGTTTCACCATGTTAGGCTGGTTGTGAACTCCTGACCTCAGTGATCCACCCGCCTTGGCCTCCCAAAATGCTGGGATTACAGGCATGAGCCACTGTGCCCAGCCGAGAGGTTTTTCTATATGTACATTTGATCACTATAAAATCTATGATTTGCTAAACAATCATAATGTACTATACTGTAATCTTCATTTTGTCAGTTAATCTACATGAAAGCTTAATAGGATATTATTCTTATTATAATTTTGAAGAAACTGAGACTAAGAATGGTTGAGTATCTTGCCTAATGACATACAGAGTGAAGCCTGTCTAATTCCAAATATTTTTCCATGACATCACAATGAGCACCCGCCATGTTTGCATATGAAGCCCCTTTTTGATCTTAGGTTCTAGGCACTGGAGATAAAACTGTAAATGAGGTACAGCTCATGCTTTCAAATTATTCATATTCTCTGATATTTTCATATGACAAGTGCTATGAGTGATAGGGCTTAGAGGAAAATCTACTTGGAAGGGATAATATTTCAGCAGAGAATGCAGTCTTAAGCCAAAAGCATGAAACTATGATGACGATGTTTCAGATATTGGTCCAAAGATAATAGAGTTCATTTTTTGGGTGTGGGAATGGTGGGTGGGGTGAAGGGATGTCAGAGTAGCCTGGAGGTGAGCGCTCCCAAAACCCTGGGGATTTTCCAGGTTGGCCAGTTCTGCGTATTTTGGAATAGAGCTGCTTCAGCCTCAGTGTGTGTCTGGAACAGGATCCAGAGGACTTGATTGTCCGTTTGGCTACAGGATGATATAGTATAAAGACAACAGACTGATCTTGGCACCATTCAGACCTGGGTAATGAGGAGTTCAGGTGAATGAGACAGTTGGAGACAGCATCAACAATGTTCTAAGTGAGTCTGGCCACCTCTGCTCCAGCTGCCAGGGCAGCTCTGTCGGGGGCAGGGGTTTGGGTTACCTAATTCAGAAAAGACACCTGAACCACAGAATCAAATTGCTCTGCCCCAGTGTGTCTTCTGGGGCTCTCGTGACAGCAACAAGAGCAAGGCAAAGTCTGGTCTGCTCGCTTTGAGAAAAGAGGCAAGTAATTAATCAATGTGATGATCCGACAGCTGGGCAAGGAGGACATTCTCACTGCCTCCTTGCATCTCCTTTCCTTATCCTTGGGTAGCCTGGCATAAACCTAAGCAGGTCTTCCCCTCTCTGAATCCTCCCAGGACTGCTGGAGAGGGAGAGGTCCTTGCCTAGACTTATCTGTATGTTATCTGTGGCTCAGCCCCCACATGCCTTCTTCTCTCCCCTCCTCCAAGCCCCTAAATGACCCTAGATTTCTTGGATACTGGAAGGGGGTGGCTCTCCACACTAGTGGTGACAGCAGTCTGTTCCAGAGAGGGTACAATTAAGAATAAAACATCAGCCAGGCCAGGCGTGGTGGCTCACGCCTGTAATCCCAGCACTTTGGGAGGCTGAGGTCTCGGGAGTTCAAGCCCAGCCTGATTGGTATGGAGAAACCCCGTCTCTACTAAAAATACAAAATTAGCCAGGCGTAGTGGCCCATGTCTGTAATCCCAGCTATTTGGGAGGCTGAGGCAGGAGAATCACTTGAACCTGGGAGGCAGAGGTTGCAGTGAGCCAGGATCGCGCCATTGCACTCCAGCCTGGGCAACAAGAGCGAAACTCCGTCTCTAAATAAATAAATAAATAAATAAAATAAAACATGAGCTAACAATAAAAAGTGGCAGCAGTGGGTGGGAGCTCAGACAATGTGAGCAAAGGAGAAGGGAAGGATCAGCCCCTGTGCCTGTTCAGTATTGACGCCTGTGTCTCCCTTATGGCCATGCTGGAAAAGCAGCAGGAAACACAAGAAAGTGCATGCTCACACCCTTATGCTTTTGTATATGCTATTTCTGCACTTGGTGCTGTCTTTCTTTCAGGAAAATATTTTATTTTCCTTTAAAACTCAGCTCAAATGTTCTTTTCTCCAAAACTTTCCCTGACAACCAACCTTCCCCTACAAAAGCAGAACTGACATCTCTTCTTTTTGCTGTTAGTATCTCTGTTTATTGAGTGCTGCTTGTGTGCTGGCACTGAGTAGACAGCAAATTAAATTACTGCATTTAATTCTTATGACAACTCCTTATGGTAGCTTTTATTATTGTTCCCATTTTATAGACTGGGACCTAAAGCTCAGAGCAGTTAAATAACTTGCCCAAGACCACACAGTTGTAAGTGGTAAAGACAAGATTTCAGGCTGCGCACGGTGGCTCATGCCTGTAATCCCAGCACTTTAGGAGGCTGAGGAGCATAGATTACTTGAGGTCAGGGGTTTGAGATCAGCCTGGCCAACATGGCGAAACTCTTTCTCTACTAAAAATACAGAAAAATTAGCCAGGTGTGGCTATAATCTCAGCTACTTGGGAGGCTGAGGCAGGAGAATCGCTTGAACCTGTGAGACAGAGGTTTTGGTGAGCTGAGATCATGCCAGTGCACTTCAGCCTGGGCAACAGAGTGAGACTCCCATCTCAAAAAAAAAAAAAAAGAAAAGATTTCAACAAAAGTCCACCTAATTCCTTATATAATCCTTCATAATTATGCAGATCCCATTATATTGGCTTATCCTTTTACATGACTAGCTCCCTCTCTAAATGGGGAGATCTTAGAGGGCAGACGCTGGGTCTTATTGATTTATGGATTCTCAGTGCATGACCCAATGCTTGGTGCATAGTGAGTGATGGGTTGATGGATAATTACAAGTAACTGAACCTTGTCTAACTTCTCCATGGGTGGGAAATGGGAGAGAATAAGGGAAGAAATTCAGTCCTGGAGAAGCTTTCAGTAGTCTCATAGGAAACATCTGTAGGTCTAAAGGGGAAAACCAGTGTCTGCAATTGACTAGAATGCACTGCTAGGGCAGGGACTGCTGGGGCAGGGAAACTGCTGGGGAAGGGGTTGCTAGGTGCTATTGTTATTGATAATAATAAATGGCATTTACCAAAACAAAAACTAATGTGTTCCTGAATCTGCGCTAAGTGCCTTTATTTACATGACCTTATATAATTCCCACAAGAACTCCATGTAATTCTTGAAGTTCATGACTAATAATGAACTATGACTGTGCCCTTTATATAGATTGGAAAATTGAAGCTGGAAGGTGAAGGAGCCTTTGAAGAGCAGAAGCAGAAGGCTTCCAGTTCAGATCTGTCTCTCTGCATAGCTCTCCCTTGTTCTAGCCATTTTCCATCTTCTTGGTGTTGCTAAGACAAGCTGTTACTAACAGGAGGCTATCCTGACTGACGGCTCATGCTGGTTTGAGGGTCCTTCTCTTATTCTGCAGGAAAAGATATAGAAACAATGGGAAACACCCCTACAGAGCTTGAGCTTGAGGATGTGAGCATCGATGAGCTTTCCTTTTCTTGGCAAGGGGTTTGGTCTTCAGCGAAATGTGTGTTTTTGCTGATTTTAGGGGGATTCTAAAGCAGCACTGGTTCATCTAGCTGGAAGTAGCCTCAGCCAAGGCCATGGTGAGTTTTCTTAATGCTAATATATTTGTAGAGGGAGAATCACGGAAACCCTGGGAGTCACCATGACTATTGTCATCTCCTCCTAGTGTTAGGTAAAAGTTCAATCTGACCAGGTGCGGGAGTCTACCTCAATCCTCTTGAAACCATGAAAGAAATGGCCTCAGATAGTCTGATTCCAGATACAAATAATTAATTCATTACACTTGAGAAAAGTGCTCCAAAGGAAACATAAACTTATATAAGGGTGCATAACAGAGGAACCTACAAAGTGTGGAAATATTAGTTGAACTTTTCGGGGCTCAGTTTCCTCAGCTCTGAAATGGGTATAATATTAGTAAAGGGTCTTTATGAAAACTAAATGGCATAATACACACCCAATGCACTTAACATGGTGCACGGAAAATGAGGAAAGAGCAATACATGTTTGCTCTTTAAAAGAACAGATTGGTTCCTGACCTGATGGAATTCACAGTTTAGCAATGAGCAGTTAAATACTGACTCATTATATTTCAGAAAGCAGGAGGAACAGCTGTCTAAGGAGGAAACTGGGGTAAGAGAGGCTGTCCCACTATCAGTGAGTGTCCCAATCCCCGGAAGGGGTGAAGACCAATTAGTGAATGTGAAGAATATCATCTTCAGGCTGGGCGCGGTGGCTCATGCCTGTAATCCCAGCACTTTGGGAGGTTGAGGCGGGTGGATCACCTGAGGTCAGGAGTTCGAGACCAGCCTGGCCAACACGGTGAAACCCTGTCTTTACTAAAAATGCAAAAAATTAGCCAGGTGTGGTGGCAGGCACCTATAATCCCAGCTACTCAGGAGGCTGAGGTAGGAGAATCACTTGAAACCAGGAGGCAGAGATTGCAGTGAGCTGAGATTGTGACATTGCACTCTAGCCTAGGTGACAGAGTGAGACTCCATCTAAAAAGAAAAATAAAAAAAAAAAGAAAAAAGAAAAGAATATCTTCAGTGCATCAGAAGATAACTAGGGTCTAATACTAGCATCCTGTTCTTCACAGAATCACGAAAACCCAAAGACACAGCCTCAGTCCCACAGAATAGCTGATGGCCTCCAGGGTCAGCACAGAGTGTAATGAACAGAATATTTCAGCCACCTTGGCAGTGGTGCTCATGGCCATCACTACAGGGCTGGCTGCTCCCAGATCTCTCCTTTGACTTTGCTCCATCACTTCCATTTCATTATCAAAATAGCAAATATGTCCAAGCCATAGGTTCAGCTCCAGCCTCAGAGTCCAGAGGCAGGCACATTTAAAACATAACCACTTCATCTCATTATTTGATTCTGCTAAGAAAAAAAAATCAGTCCTTGCCAAAATGCACTCAAGTTATTCCTTTATTACCCGGCCTCCGGTGACAGCTTTTCATCATCCCTTGCGATCTATCAAACCAAGAGAGCTATTCAGTGTGCTGCTGCAAGGAATTCCATCTCCAATATGACTGAAGATCTTAAGTCAAAATTATAGATGGAATATTAGTGTCAGTTTTCTCCCATATCACACCCTAACTGGAAACGAGTAGGTGACTTATTTTTTGTGCAGCCACAAGTCATTGGAAGGGAGAGAGTTTAAAGGGTGGGCATGATAGTAAACAAGCCAGGGCAAATTAGCAAAAGATAAGTCATATTGAAAGGAAAAATATACATAATCAAGTATAGTAAGTTCTCCCTCTAAACCAAGTTGAACAATGTCCCTGTTTCCTGTTATATTCTAAAATAATGGGTTATTTATTCAATGCTCGGGGTTAACGGAGTGAGCTGCATGATCTTTTCTTTGGGGACCATGTGGAGGATTGAAGAGAAGATAATATTTCTTATGTGCAGCACTTTCAGGGTGAGATAGTATGCCTTTGGTTACACTGCTTACCTGGGGACAAAAAAATGTAAATTCGTATAAAAGAAAAGAAAAGACTCATTTACTGCCTCTTTCTCAACATTTATGTGCTGTCTTATCTGAAAACCATTGGCAAAAATACTAATAAATGGGATGAGATTTCCAGACATTTTTCATAATGAATTTGGAGCATATTGATATTTTCACAGGATACTGAGGCTCAGACACGCTGAGACTGAGAAGCAGGCTCAAATTCAATTTCAAGGGCATTTTGGCATTGCATTTTATAGAGTTCTTCTTTAGCTCTCCTGTCCTGCATTTATTATTGCAGTATTTGGGGGCTGGGAGTAGGGAGTGAAGATCATGAGACTGTAGGAAGGATAAACAAGCTCTGGTGATTTGAATCCGGGTTCTAGTGGTACTAACTACCCTTCTGACCTCACAGAAAATTACTGAACCCTCCTGAACCTCATCTGCAAGGGGATAACTATCTTTGCTTTGCAGGGCTGTGGTGGAGGCTTAAAAAAGATAACTTCTCCATGGTTCTGATTATAGCGGGTTCTCACATGTTCATTCCTCCCTAGGGGAGCACTTCGTTATGAGTAAGAGCCCTTGTACCTGATTTGCATTGGTTTTTCTGACTCCAAATTACTGCAATTTTGTGCAATTGACTTGTGCACAGGTTTTCAGTTTTTATAGACTGGTTTCTATTTGATTTGCGTTATAATAGGAAGGGTCAAAAATCTTTTTACAAATTAAAAAAGGTTTTATTATGGAGAATTTTGAACATGTACAGAAGTAGTCAGTATAATACGATAAACCTTTTTGCCCATTTCCCTACTTCCAAAGCCATCAATCCATGGCCAGTTCTGTTCTACTTATCAGGTACCTCCACTCTTTGACTTTAACATCTTCTTCATCCAAAATGCTACCTCCCCAATTCCTAAAATAGTTAGGGATTTATAAATGATCACTTAAATGTACCAGTTAAGTGACTATTTGAAGGAGCCAGGTTATAAAATAGAGAGTCCATTTCCTCTAAACTTCTGTGTTTTGTAGTTGCATTTTGAGCTGAAGATGATCAGAAAATGAGAGTTCCGGATATGGGAAGGGGCTATGCACACTTAGTTAATCCAAATGCCAAACACTTTTGTTGAATAGCTGCATGACACGAATAAAGGGGGAGACAAGATTTGTCCTGCCCCCTGCACCAGAATGCTGCCAGGAGCAACCAAGATAGTCCATAAAAAAGGCATGAGACCTTAATGACTATAAACATTGTCAACAGTCCAAATAAGAAGACAATGATAATAATGCATGCCATAGGTTATTTCAAACATTTCTTCTGCATCATCTTTTGTTGTCTCAATGGATTCCAAATGAATATTACTCTTCAAATGAGAGCCAAACATTACCTCATATCCTTTCACGCTGTCCCCCAGAGCTTCAACAATCCCAGAACACTCAAATCCTGGCACCAGGGGAGTCTTGGGAGGGTTGTCAATATTCCCTTGTCGCACCATCAAGTCAATGAAGTTTAATCCACTGTAAAGAGCAAATGTAAAAGGAGAGAAATTCAAAATGAGATCCAAAAGAAAGCACCGACCTGGTTTTCTTTTCTTCCTTTTGTTTTCCTCCTTTCCTCCCTCCCTTCTTCACTCCTTCCTGTCTTTCTTTTTTTCTTTTTGGCAAAGTATCCCTAATAGTAATGCCACTTAGCTAGATGTCACCAATAATGCAAAATTCAATTATCTCTATGCAGATAAGCAATACATTTCTGGCAATGAAAATAGTAGTTGCAGAGTTTACACTGATTCAAGAGATGGCCCCTTTGTCTTCTCTCAGAGCCTGTTTATGCTTACTCTAAAAACATATTGACTAGCCTGGCTATCAGAGTTCCTAGTACTTAATCAAAGGTAAAAAATTTACCAGGAAGTGGTTATGAACAGACACATGGAAAGCAGCCAGACCTAACGGCCACTAGCCAGTGCCTGAGAAAGAGAAAGAAGACCTAAGGTCTCAAAACAACCAACCACCTCTCCTCAATCATCACACACACTTACATCAGCACTATGCATAAACAGCTCCCACAATGGTGAATATAAGCCATCAGGAGATTACATTATGTTCCACTGGAGGAGAGGGGACTCAAAGAGAGATCAAATGAATGCCCCAATAGATATGGGAATACTGGAGTGTTTCAAAAATCTAAGTTATTTCCAGATGAGATATATTATTAGATATTTTTGATTAACACATTACTTTTGGAATAAGAAAGTTATTAAAATATATCAAAGTCATCATAATGGAAAACCATACACTTGATTCCAATGACGCTATTAGCAATGCTCCTGGACTCTTTATTTTATCAGAACTGCTCTTGGGGATTCCATTTAACACCCATTTGCTAATCACATGGGAAAACACATCCCATTAAACATGCATTTTTTCCCAACAGATGTGGTTCTAATGTACTTTTTTTTTTTTTTTTGAGACAGAGTTTTGCTCGTGTTGTCCAGGCTGGAGTGCAATGGCTCAATCTCAGCTCACTGCAACCTCCACCTCCCAGGTTCAAGCAATTCTCCTACCTCAGCCTCCTGAGTAGCTGGGATTACAGGCGCCCGCCACCACGCCTGGCTATGTTTTGTATTTTTAATAGAGACGGGGTTTCACCATGTTGGCCTGGCTGGTCTTGAACTCCTGACCTCAGGTGATCCACCCACCTCGGCCTCCCAAAGTGCTGGGATTACAGGTGTGAGCTACTGTACCCAGCCTGTACTTTCTGTTTTTAGAAGCCGCCATCTAAGAAAGACTCAGACTATAGAAAGTACATTCTTCAGTCTGACCCAACATCCATTAGCATCCAACCACAGCTTCTTTTCCAAGCTAGATGACTTGAACTAGTTTTTTTTTTTTTGAGACAGAGTTTTGCTTCACTCTTGTTACCCAGCTGGAGTACAATGGTGCGATCTCAGCTCACTGCAACCTCCACCTCCCGGGTTCAAGCAATTCTCCTGCCTCAGCCTCCCAAGTAGCTGGGATTACAGGTGCACACCAACTCACCCGGCTAATTTTTGTATGTTTAGTAGAGATGGGGTTTCGCCATGTTGGCCAGGCTGGTCTCAAACTCCTAACTCAGGTGATCCGCCCACCTTGGTCTCCCAAATTGCTGGGATCACAGGCGTGAGCCACTGTGCCCAGCCAACTTGAACTAGTTCTAAAGCACATCTTGCTTATTTCTTCCCTGGTCTCTTTGGACCCAAGGAAGCATCTAACTCCACCTATGCCCACTGGTCTCACTTATGAGTCTCATACACAGGGACTGAATAAAGGTGAATAAGACAACTTCTTTGAAGTGTGGGCTCAAAACTCACCACCTTCTCAAAGTTTTCCCAACCACAAATTAGAGAAGTTTCACATACTGAACCCGGCTGGTATTTCTCTAAAGTGCAACCTCCTTGAAGCCATCTGTATGCCTCATATTTCTCTGCTTCCAGTGTGCCTGGCATGCATCGGACCCAAAGTAATATAGCAGGGACTCAAGTCACATCTGCTGAATGAAGGAATAGTTATGGATATTCAAAAATATGTGCTGCCAGTTTGAGTGCTAATTCCTTTTAAAAAGCAGTCAAAGAATTTGGAGTAATGGATACATTTCTGAATGATATGTGTAGACTCCCAAAGATCCTACTTCAATGATTAGTGGTTATCCAGGTCATTTATTAACTGAAATGTTAATAATTTAACATGGCCACTTCCTTAAGAGCTTGGGGAGACTGGGGTACAAATCCCAATTTTACCACTTCTATCTCTATAACCTGGGAAAAGTTACTTAACTTCTCCATGCCTCAGTTTCCACATCTGTAAAGTGGGAGTTATGATAGTACCTACTTCACAGGGCTGTCATTGAAAATTAATGCACATAAAGCACTGACATGTGGTGCCAGGTACATAGTCAGTATTCAATACATGTTAGCCTTGAAATTTGCATCTTCCGTTAAGAAGGCAGAAGTATGTGATATATTTTAGGAAGGCACTCATAAAAAAAGGGTTAAAAACAGTTTCACAGCTGACATGGAAAAGCTTCAGCTATCTCTGAACTTCACTTGTATAAAATGGCCGATTTTCTGACACAACCAAATAAATAACGCATCACTGTATAACAGTAAATGAAATTTCTACAACCTGAATGAAGCACTCCATCTCATTTCATGTATATTTTAGCTCACTATGTTTCTCTTTTCGTGAAAACCAGTGATTTCCCAAGGCCCTGTTGGAAAAATGCTAGAAGAAATTTGTTGCCATTTCTGCAAACATGGCAGCCCCCTGGAGAAGGCCTCATCTTCGACACTTATTACACTGCTCAACTGGGCTGTCTGCATTCTCCATGCAGCATGAACTGGGCCCAGTAATGGTAAACTGAGAGCCAGGTACTTAAATTCCAGTGAGAAGAGAGGCTAACACTGACTTTCCAAAAGCCTGTAGCACCCTGTTTCCTCAGTGAGGCATTAGGCGATTCTGTCAGGTCATGGAGAATGTCCCCTATTTTTAGGACTCAGGTGTATTTTGGAGACGGAGACTAGGACAGGTCAGTATTGTTTATCTCCACACAAAGGGGATGTAAATAATTGTTAACAGAGTACTCCCGAGTGTTGGATCAGACCTGTTTCTCCTGATTTGGATATAGCTAGCTTTTGCTGAGGGTTTAGTTTGTGTCAAGAACTGTGCTAAGTGCTTGACTTTTGTTATTTAAGACTCATCAATGCTCCTCCTATGAGGTATGAACTATCATACCAATTTTTCAGATCAGAAAATTGAGACCCAGAGAGCGTAAGTAACTTGCTTGCCATCACATCTTTTCAAAGTGTCAAAGTCAGGATTTGAATTCATGCAAAGCCTAGAACCTGACCCCTTAGGCAACACACTCTACCTCTTTAAGGGGAACTTCTCTATGCCCCGCCCTTGCACATACAAGAGCCATGTTTATAGCTCTTTATATCTTCCCCCTTGCAGAGAGCTGACTGCACCAATGTGGGCCCAATATTGGAGGAGTGGCCATTCATAATCTAGACGGGAACCCATTCCTTAAACTGAATAAATGAGCTGGTCCAAGAACTGGGTGTTCTCTGTAAATCTATGAATTGGGAAACACATATCAAGAGAACGACTTAGCAACAGAAAGGATGTCAAAAGACAGAAGTGAGTGACAGAGACCTAGTTAACCTGAGCTTTGGGGAAGCATACGTGGAAAAGCCAATAGCTGGAAGAATTAAAAGAAAAAACACGAACAGCAACAGAGTCAACCCAACTCCCTGCACCAGGATGAGGCTTTGTAGACTTCTATTGCTGAGTTCCCTAGAATGAGGAGAGGTCCAGTCTCTGGGCTTGGAGAGGTCCAGCTCCAGCACACCTCCTGCTCTATGATTTCCATGAATTCCTTCATTACTTCACACATGTGTTTATAGCAGAAGCTCTTTGCTTGGATTACCTGTGTGGTCCCTGTCACATGAAACCAAAAGATACAAACTCAAACGAATACCGTAATCAATCACTCCCAATCACCCATTGAGACAGACATTGTTGACTCTACTTTTTTTTCTTCAGACAAAAATAACTTTGTTGGTTTAGAGATAATAAGTTATTTACCCAAGGCCACACAGATAGTAAATAGTGAAATCTATGAACTTAAAAACTTGAGTCTAATCCTTTTGTTTTTCTACCACAACAGCAAAAATAAAATAAAATAAAATAAACAGGGGCATGTCAATGCCCCTGTTTTGCACAATTACAGTTTCCAGTATTCTCTAAGGTAATCTGATTCTTAGTTAGAATGTTTTTGGGGGTGGCAATGACTATGCCTGATGACTCAGGCCCACAAATGGAGTAAAAATTTTATACAGCTCTTAAACATTTCAGATCATTGCAAAAAAAGAAATAGTGTTGGAAAGTGCCTGACATAAAGTTCTGCCAGGTAATCCTATTTTTCTCAAAGATTGGTACAATTTTAATAAATAATATAAGACTGTCTCAGTTTTCTTCCCATACTAAATTATTAGTCAGAGGCTAGGTTTAAAGAGTTATCATTGAGACATGGCATCCTGAAGGAATGAAGATAGAGGTTTGAAAAAGAGACCCTGAAAAGCTCAACAGTTAGAATGAGGGATCTGAAGACATGTTAGGGAAGATACAGGAAAATTGGGGGACAGTTCCTTAAAATAATAACACTTTCTTATATTTGTAGAGTACAGCACAGTTTACCATGTGCTTTCATACACATCTCATTAAAATTTGTAACAAGCTGAGAAAAGAAGTGCAGATACCGTTAATCCCATTAAATAGATGTGAACATTGAGCCTCTCAGATAAGCAAACTGACTTGTTACAGGCAGCACAACACCACTGACAGTACATGACAGTGACAGAACCGAGACTTGAGTAAAGGTCTTCCAACTCCTTCCTTATTGTGTATCCCATAACACCATGAAATCTCAAGTAAATCAAATGTTACTAAAATCAAGAGTTTTAAGATTCAGGAATGGTGGGGCATGGTGGCTCACGCCTGTAATCCCAGCACTTTGGGAGGCCGAGACGGGTGGATTACCTGAGGTCAGGAGTTCGAGACCAGCCTGGCCAACACGGTGAAACCCTATCTCTACTAAAAATACAAAAATTAGCTGGGCGTGGTAGCGCACACCTATAGTCTCAGCTACTCAGGAGACTGAGGCAGGAGAATCGCTTAAACTTGGAAGGCAGTGAGCCAAGATCACTCCACTGCACTCCAGCCTGGGTGGCAGAGCGAGACTCTGTCAAAAAAAAAAAAAAAAAAGATTCAGGGACAACAAGACTGAAAGGAAACAGTGAAAGGAAACAGATGCAGGTGCTTGGGTTTTAATCCCTGTACTGCCATCAATTAGCAGTGGAGTTTGGCTGAGTCTCTGAAGCCTTCCCCAGCTCTCATCGTCTGTTTGTTTGATGGTCCTTTATCCTGTGGGCTCTGTTTCAAACATCATCAAAATCAAAGCTTAGGTAGAGAGGAAGAGATGCTTGGTGGTCTTGAGAAAAAGACATTGACTTGTATGCTTAGACTTTATATAGGAGTTAAAAGCTAGCCTTGGCCTCTACACTTTCTTTTCTGTTACCTAGTAAGTGAGGAATATCACCCTGTAAAGTCTCCTGAGAGATGTTTAGCTGCCTTTATTTTTGTCCTGCCAAAGTCAACAAACATTGCTCCCGTGATGATACTGCTACATGTTAGGTATTAAGGGATGGAGTGTTTTAATCTCCATTTTGTGCAAAAGGGAGGTGAGACCAAGCGAGAATAAAGTACCTTGTCCAAGGTTATATAGTTCATACCAGAACTGGGAATATGAGCCCTTTTTATATGACTGCCAAGCTTGAGTCCTGACCACCAGGCTGTCATTGTGTGATCTATAAACCATGGTAGGCCGCTATGTCTTCTTGTCCCCAAAGATTATCGTTTGGAATTTTTTTTTGGATATGCTAACAATATCAAATGAAGACACATTTGATTTCTTAAAAGACATCACCAAGTGGATGACAAAAGAATCAGCCCAGCTATAGTTTATTAATTTTCCAATTTGAGGTTAAAAGTGACTCAAAAGAAGGAGTTTAGCAAAGATACATGTAGCATGGAGATGCTCCCTTGTCTTCTGCTCCCCTGGTGAAAAGGAGGCAGGGGTTGCTCATATGAAAAGATCTTAGGCCTCTTGCTATCCTGTTCTTTCCTCAGGTTGTCAGTATCCTCAGCATCAATCATGAAAATCCAAACAGTGTCAGATCATTAAACAAATCTCCCTCTTCCGAAACCTACTTCTCTATTGATGCAGATTGTAGAGCCTCATCCTATATTTTCCTATTATACTCAATAGAAATCCCAAGTCTTGTTCTGTCATTAGTTCAATTAAGAGACAGACTGCCAAAGAATCTTCAGAAACCCATTGTTTTATTAGGTTGGTGCAAAAGTAATTGTGGTTTGTGCCATTACTTTTAATACTTACTGTAGGGATTTTGTTAAGTATATAATTTGCTACTATATATATTTACGACTTTATGAAGACAGTACTTTTTCCTCAAATCTCAGCACAAGGATTGGCTTTATGGATCTTATAGGCTCAGTACAGTATATACGTTGGTTATGTTTATTTCTTTGCATTGGCTGTTAGGAAGCTCTGAGCCAAATTTGTCACATTCATTCTCTATATCATTTTTGTTGTTGTTTTTGAGATAGAGTCTAGCTCTGTCACCCAGGCTGGAGTGCAGTGGCGTGAACATGGCTCATTGCAGTCTTGACCTCCTGGGCTCAGGTGATCCTCCCACTTTGGTTTCCCAAAGTGCTGGGAAGTGTGGGAAGTGCTGGGCCACCGTGCCCGGCCTCTATATCATCTTAATACTGAACTTCATCTTAACCTCTGAGTACTTTGGAGATTCCATTTTTTAAATCCTTACACTCCATTACCAGTATTAGTAGTATTGTGAATGGTTCTCAAACTTTATTATTCATCAGAATTTCCAGGAGGGCTGGTTAAAACACAGATTG
The DNA here is from genome assembly GCF_029281585.2 of Gorilla gorilla gorilla. Lineage (NCBI taxonomy): Eukaryota > Metazoa > Chordata > Mammalia > Primates > Hominidae > Gorilla > Gorilla gorilla. The sequence continues at coordinate 108,332,278 of NC_073242.2, read as the reverse complement.
TTGGGCCCCACCTCTGAGTTCTGGACTCAGGTAGGTCCGGGGCGAGGTCTTAAGTTTTTCATTTCTAAGTTCCTAAGTAACGCTGATGCTGCTGATCTGGGAACCACACTTAGAGAATCACTGATCTTGTTTTATTTTTTAAAGCTAATTCAAGTCTTTCTCTAAATGAGACAGAGTACAAATTAAATGGTTGAATAGAAAGTAAATGAAAAGTTCTCATTGTCCTCTAGGGCAGTTGAATTTTTGATCTTAGTCCAGAGGATTATAGTTATCCTTGCTAGATTTGGTGTTATTAGATTAAGTTCATCATTCTCATTTGTCTGTCTCTTTCTTGAATTCTAATTCTTTCATCAAAAAAAATTAATTCTCCCTCCTGGATTTGTAGCCTGTAAAAATGTGGTTATCATGACATGAGCTTCTACATCCAAGTTGCTGATAAAAATATCAGACAGGCTGCCCCATTCCTGGTTACTAACGATGTTTGTGAAGACCATGAAGGATGTCATGGAGGAAATTTAAAACACAAGACTAGCTGACATCCTTTCTTCAAATCTGGAGCGCTCATGATTCTATGAAATAGTTCCAAGACACCTTGAAGTCACGTGTAGTAAACTCGATAAAGGCTATGAACCCTGTCTCTTTGTGGGCAATGGCAATAGATCTCCTCCCTCCAGCCATAGCAGCAATTGCTGAGAAGAGGGGGTGAGCCTTGAGTACAATCACTTTTTTTAATGCAAGTCAGGATCATCATGACGTTTATTTTTTTCTGAAAGTGTACATCCTGGTCCCAGCTCTGAGAGTCTCTTTAGTGAAAGCACACACTCTCATGTGCTGTTAGGGTTGCAAAGGACCACCTGAGTAGCCCAATGTCAGCTGTTCCCATGGAAAAAAAAAGATCAAAAAAGAATGGACTCTTTCTGAGAGGGCTCTCCTATAGGGCTTTGTGACTGTTGGAGGCATCCCCAAGAAGCTAACAGAAATCTGGCCATTCTAATTTCTCTGATGATGGAGGATGCGAAGGAAAAGAATTGATTTGTGGCTAGCAATTGTAATAGGTAACTTTTATGGGGCGCTTTCTATGTATCAGGCATGGTGTTGAGTGTCATTTCAGTTTTACAACAACCGTAAACAATGCTAAGAGATCAACAATATTACCCCCATTTTACAAAGAACAAAACCAAGGCACATTAAGGTTTACAAAATGTTGGTTTTAGCTGGCTTACATTGCTTGCGAAAGCAAGTGACGTTAATCCAGAGCCTGTGCTCTTGACTAATGTACTTTGCTCTCCTAAAGAAAGATCATGGGTCAGTTTTCCCAGTTACAAAGACGAGACCTCTCCACTCAACTAGCACATTGAGCACTACTGTATACTATGCCTTATACTAGGTAGTGGATGCCCAAAGTTAACAAGGGGCTCCAAATTCTCATGGGGAAACAATCATAAAAACTGATCACAGCCGGGCGTGGTGGCTCACGCCTGTAATCGCAGCACTTTGGGAGGCTGAGGCAGGTGGATCACCTGAGGTCGGGAGTTCAAGACCAGCCTGACCAACATGGAAAAACATCATCTCTACTAAAAATACAAAAAATTAGCCGGGTGTGATGGTACATGCCTGTAATCCTAGCTACGTGGGAGGCTGAGGCAGGAGAATTGCTTGAACCCAGTAGGTGGAGGTTGTGGTGTGCTAAGATTGCGCCATTGCACTCCAGCCTGGGCAACAAGAATGAAACTCTGATTCAAACAAAAACAAAAACAGGAACAAAACTGATCACAATACGATGACAAGTGATCTTCTAGAGCAACGGTCCCAAACCTTTTTGGCACCAGGGACCAGTTTAATGGAAGACATTTTTTTTCCATGGAGCAGGGGTGGGAGGATGGTTTTGGGATGATTCAAGCACATGACATTTACTGTGCATTGTATTTCTATTATTATTACATTGTAATATATAATGAAATAATTATACAACTCAGCATAATGTAGAATCAAGTGGGAGCCCTGAGGTTGTTTTCCTACAACTCGATGGTCCTATCTGGGGGTGACAGGAGATACTGACAGATCATCAGGCATTAGATTTTCATAAGAAGTACACAACCTAGATCCCTCACATGTGCAGCTCACAATAGGGTTCATGCTCCTATGAGAACCTAATGCTGCCGCTGATCTGACAGGAGGCAGAGTGCAGGGGGTAATGCGAGTGACGGGGAGTGGCTCTAAATAGAGATGAAGCTTCACTTCCTTGCCCACCAATTACCTCCTGCTTGGTGGCCCATTTCCTAACAGGCCACAGACCAGTACTGGTCTGTGACCCAGGGACCCCTGTTCTGGAGTGTAGGCAAAGTGCTCATATAGCCACCATGGCACATGCTAATGTACAATATAACCATGAAGTCAAAGCATCAACCTCCAGAAAGTTCTCCCCAAAGAATTATTCCAAGCAGTCCTCTGCAATCACCAAGGCTAAGTTTAGATCTTTAGCTTTAGCTTTCTGCTCCTCCTCAAGTGGGTTGCTTGACCTTGGGCCTTAATTTTTCCATCTCAACAATGGGATAGTAACACACCCACCTTATGGGGTGTTGTGTGGATTGCATGTGACAATATATGTAAAACAGAGTACCTCGTACACAGTAAATGCTCAACAGATATAAGCTGCTATCCGAATCAGTGTCATCACTATGACACAAAGAAAATGCCATACGTCAGGTTCCCTGGGAAACAGACTCCGAGACTGAGATTTGCAGCAAGAGGTCTGATAGGGAGTGTTCTAAAAGACAACTCCTAGATGGGCAGGAGGGAAGCTGGACTGGGGACGGGGAGAAGTTGAACTCTGATATACCAGTAAAGAGGTCTCAGTTCATCTTTGCAAAGTTCCAGACATAGCATGGTTCCTTGAGTAATTCTGAATCAAGACATGGGGACTGGGCCTTTGCACTCCTGCATCAACCAGTCAGGAATGAGGGCTGCCCCCAGGGAGGGGGTGCAGCCTTGGGGAAGGAGACTTTCTTTGGCTGAGAACAATTCCTCAGGAGAAACCAGCTGTGAGCTGTCAGCTGCCATCATTGCTGGTAGCTGGGGGAGTGAGCACTGAGATTCTAAAAGGATGCTTTGGGGTGGTGCACACTAGCTCCCACTACAAGAAGAGTAGTGTGATCTCTCCTTTCAGGGTTTATTCCCTTGTGATCACAGAGCAGCTGTCACTGATGGTGAATTTTTATGAGGCTCCTTTGCACGGCAGTCCCTGAGGAGGAAAGATCTGGTGGTTCTTATAACAAATGGTGCAAAGGCAGGAAAGAGAATGAGACCTTTAAATAAAAACCTGAAAGAATGAGAGGGAGGGGAAAGAACCTGCTGGGATCAGGTGCTTCTCACAGAAAGTATCCCTTAGGAATGGGCGTGCCTCTTGCTCCCATTCTCTCAGCCTCTCTGGCCTCACCCCACCTTTCCATGGAAGGGAGAAGACAGCACAGAGTGGTCATGTCTTGATTTCTCCCTGGAGCCACCAAGGACCAGCATTCCCATGGAGAAACAGTCCATTTTTGCTATGATATGACAGCTGTTTCCTAACATATGTTAAAATAAAGTTGTTATGTTTTATGATATGTTATATCATAAAAGATATGATAAAAGTAATGTTTAGTAAAAACAGTTGTTCCCATAGAAAAAAAGGAAGTGAAGATTAGAAAAATAAAGAGATCAGGCTGGGCGCGGTGGCTCACGCCTGTAATCCCAACACTTTGGGAGGCCGAGGTGGGCGGATCACGAGGTCAGGAAATCGATACCATGCTGGCTAACATGGTGAAACCCTGTCTCTACTAAAAATACAAAAAACTTGGCCGGGTGTGGTGGCGGGCACCTGTAGTCTCAGCTGCTTGGGAGGCTGAGGCAGGAGAATGGCGTCAACCCGGGAGGCGGAGCTTGCAATGAGCCAAGATCTTACCACTGCACTCCAGCCTGGGTGACAGAGCGAGACTCTATCTCAAAATAAATAAATAAATAAATAAATAGAAAGAAAAAAATAACGAGATCAAGGAATTTAAAAAGGGGGCAGAGGCTGGGTGCTGCGGCTCAGGCCTGTAATCCCAGCACTTTGGGAGGCCAAGGCAGGCAGATCACCTGAGGTCAGGAGTTCAAGACCAGCTTGACCAACATGGTGAAACCCTGACTCTACTAAAAATACAAAAATTTGCTGGGCATGGTGGCAGGCGCCTGTAATCCCAGCTGCTCAGGAGGCTGAGGCAGGAGAATTGCTTGAACCCGGGATGTGGTGGTTGCAGTGAGCTGAGATCTCACCATTGCTCTCCAGCCTGGGCCACAGGGCAAGACTCCGTCTCAAAAAAAAAAAAAAAAAAAAAAAAAAAGGCAGAGACTAAGGAAAAAATAACACAAAAAGTAACAAGCAGATAAATACGTGCAGGATTGGTAAAGTGCTTGGGGAAAATCTATGAAAAATCACACTTCAGGGCTTTCTATGTGTCTGTGGGAAGTTGGAGATCACGACACTGGCGGAGAGGCAGGCATCAGGGAAAACACCACCAAATTCTCAATAGAAAGCTTTACCAGCCCTCTGCCTGGGAACTTTAACCAGCCCTGCATTTGTGGCAGCCTTTGCCAGCTCTGGGCAGAAGCAAGGAGACCTCGTGCGAGGCTTTGTGCCAAGCAGACACAGTAAGGGAAGGTGTGCTCTTTGCTTATTCTGCTCTCATCTTGCTGATAATATGTTCATCAAAGCACTTAACTCCCAATCCATGCGGGGTCAAAGAAGCAGATGTTTGATTAATTTTCTCATTGCCCCAGAACTGAAGCTTTTGTTTTTGTTTCTTAATCTCAATTGAAAACTTGAAAATGCTTAGGAAAATAGGCATTGATTTCAGAAAATCTTGGGCATAAATCTTCTTTTTTCTTTTTTGATTTGCTCAAGTGCCAGTTTTGTTATCTCAAGACTGTGAGAACAGACTGACACAAATTTGCTAGGAAAGAAAAAGCTCACAGTGACCAAAACAAGGACACTGTTTATGCAAATCTCAGATGGCAGCTCTTATTTGAGAACAGCCAGAATTGTCTCAGAGAGGTCTTAGGATTCACCTGAAGAATCCACCTGTGTTCAATCAGAGGCTGGAAAGAGTATGTTGGGATGTTCAGACTCCCCTCCCACACTGCTGGCTCATGGCTCTTGACACTGGTCCCCTTGGTGACCAGTTCCACATAACCCTGTCCACCCTCTCTAACCACTATTTTAAGATAAACAAGCCACTGCAGCCACAGGAGACATACGGAGTTTTCCGACCCATCTGATTTTATTCATAATCTACCACTTTACATTAGTAGTGCTGTCGCTGCCCCATTGAGATCCCTTTGTCCATAACATATGCTGGGAGGAAACTGGGAGAAAAAAGTTCTCTTTGCAGTGGGACTTGCTAAATTTGTACACGGCTGCTGGAGCTAAAGACCACCACCTTTTCCAGCCTCAAGAAGGAAGCTCATTGTAGCAGAAGCACAAGATGCCAACTCATGAGGAGAGAGAGGAAAAAAGATGGAAGGGGAAGGAGAGGGGAAAGCGTAGAATCCCAGGGACAAACTCATCATGATGGCCAGCATGGCTGAAATAAGGACAGAGAGGAGGGAGGAAGTGACTTGGCAGTGATGATGAGGGTAATATAGCTTGGGATACAGTTGTACAAGTTCTTTGTTTCTACCGTATCTGGGAAAAGAAATACATTCAGATCATATGCCCAAATTAGTATTCAAAACACACCTCAGTAGTATTTCCATCACAGAACAAAACGGCCAGGAGACATACTGAGAATCTAAATGTCTAGAGCCAGTTTTCAGCAGAAACAGAAAAGCCAGGTCCGAAAGGGTCCAAAACAAGCACTCCTAGATGCTGAGATTAACTCTTTTGACTTTGAGACCTGGAGTTATTTACTCTGAGCCCCTCCTCGGGACACAGCAGGAGGTATTTATTCCTAAGGTTCCTGTAAAGGTTAACATCTTTATGCTCCATGTTTGATGTTGACCAAGGCATTCACTTCAAACAGGTGTTCAGCAGTGACTGGTTGCATAGAACATTTAATGTCATCCAATTGAAATTCAACAGACCCCTCTGTGTTTTGGGGCTTGGCTAGGCACTAATGTCACAAGAGTGACAATGACATCTCTGCCTTCCAGGACTCAGAGATCAACAAAGGAATGACTACACAGCATGATAGTTCCATAAGAGGAGGCTGTACAAGAGTCACAGCTAGCATACAGAGGGTAGTTCTTAAATAACGTCACTGGGATCAGGTTCTTCTCACAGAAAGTATCACTGAATGGGCGTGCCCCTTGTTCCTGTTCTCTCAGCCTCTCCAGCCCCATCTCACCTCTCCACAGAGGGGAGAAGATAGAGTAATGATGGTTTGATTTCTCCTCGGAGCCAAAGACGGACAGGGTCCCAATGGAGAAATAGTCCATTTTTCCTACAACGTGACAGCTATTTCCTAAGACATTACTGCTGATAAAAAGAATGTGTAGCCAGGCATGGTGGTTCACGCCTGTAATCCCAGCTCTTTGGGAGGCCCAGGCAGGCAGATCACGAGGTCAGGAAATCGAGACCATTCTGGCTAACACAGTGAAAACCCGTCGCTACTAAAAATACAAAAAATTAGCCGGGCGTGGTGGAGGGCGCCTGTAGTCCCAGCTACTCTGGAGACTGAGGCAGGAGAATGGACTGAACCCAGGAGGTGGAGCTTGCAGTGAGCTGAGATCGCACCACTGCACTCCAGCCTGGGCAACAGAGCAAGACTCCACCTCAAAAAAAAAAAAAAAAAAAGAATGTCTAGTAAAATGGTTGTTTCAATAGGAACAAAAAAGGAGGTGAAGACTTGAATAGACATGTCCAATAGAACTTTCTGGAATGATGGAAATGTTCTGTCCCTGCTGCTCTCCAATATGGTAGCCACTTGGCCACATGTGGTATTGAACACTTGAAATGTAACTAGTGTGACTAAGGAACTGAACTTTTAGTTAAGTAATATTTAAGTCTAATGGATCCTAAGGAGGAGACAGTAGTAGCATCTCTACCCTATTATCTTCCCTGTAGACTATGAGCAACTTTAGGGCACAGGGCTTGTCTTAAAATCCACCTTTCAATGTTCAGTGCTTAGCACAGGGCACATTAAAGGCTGGCAAACAATAATTTCTGTACTGAAGGTGTAAGTAGGAAAATACCTAGGAATGATTTGAGCTCTATTCTTTCTTCTCGCGAAAGAAATCATTGCTGGGCTGCCGGCCCTGCTGTGTCCACTGCTGTGATGGTGAGAAGGAAACTGAGAAGATCAAAGGCCTGCTTGATTGATGCGCCTCAAAAAAAAGCAAGGATTTACTCCTGGAAGATTAAAGACTAGATATGAAGGGTGAATAAAGATTGCCAAAAAATGGCAAGAGCACGGTTTCAAAGTCTGGAAGAGTTTGAACAGAGCAGGGGAGAGTTTGGAGGGAGCAGCGGCACTTATGGGATGTACACACGAAAAGAAAATGTTTGAGAAGTTTTGTCCGTTCCATGAATGGATGCAACTTCAGTGTGTGTGTGTGTGCGCGCGTGTGTGTTTGTGTTTGAGATGGGGTCTCGCTCTGTTGCCCAGACTGGAGTGCAGTGGCACGATCTCGGCTCACTGCAACCTCTGCCTCATGGGTTCAAGCAATTCCCTGCCTCAGCCTCCCGAGTAGCTGGGATTACAGGTGCCTGCCACCACGCCTGGCTAATTTTTGTATTTTTAGTACAGACAGGGTTTTACCATCTTGGCCGGGCTGGTCTTGAACTCCTGACCTTGTGCTCCACCCCCCTCGGCCTCCCAAAGTGCTGGGATTACAGGCGTGGGCCACTGTGCCCCGGCAACTTTAGTGTTTTCTAAGGGACTCAAGACTTTCACAGTGCTTTTCAATTATTTTGGAAGCTGGGTCTCCATTCAAGAACAAACAGGCCTAGCTATCTTAAGGATACAAAAGGAAGAAAGATGACTAGGAAAAGGAAAGAAAACTGCTAAAAATGCAAAAGGAAGTTGTGGAGTCTCCCACATGTGCTGCTGGCTGAGGACAGAGATGCTGAGGCTCAAAGCGGTGGGAGGGTGAAAATTGCCTTTGCCATTCATTTCCTATGAAGTAGTAGTCCCAGAGAGATGGACTGTCTGTCTCTCCTCCGGGGTCAGACAGAGAAGGCCTTCAAATCTGAAAGGACTGTTTCAGGAAGGTGGGCGCATGGATGGCTGCGTCATGCATCGTCGATTCCGGCTGCACAACGTTGAGTCAGAGTTTATTATGAGGTCCCCAGTAGGAACAATTTTAGTGAGTTTAACTGAGCGGATAAAGGGAAACCAATGAGAAAATCATTCAGACCAATCATAGGTGTGGTAGGTTTAATAGCTCCCCATTAGCTGATTGAACTAGGCGTAGCGTAGATAAATGAAAGGCATTTCCTTCTGATCCTAGATGAGGGATGCTTTTTTTTTTTTTAAATGAAAGTGTGTACTTTGATGGATAGTCTGCTCAAAGGTACAAGTGTGCCTGTGTTGGGAGGAGGGGTAGGAGTATGAAGAGTGCAGTTTGAAAGTCTCATCAGAGCTCCCTTGAATCATATGGCTCAGACTATCTGGGCCAGTGGGGCTGCCCCACAATCTGTTATTTGCATGAAGGGCAGCTATGTATTCTGGGAACCATAACAAACCTCATCCTAAGGGCAAAGTGAGTTGGAGAATACAGGCCTGGATGAAGCTATTTCAGATCAAACCATAAAGGGCTGGACTCTGAGTGTAGTTGTTTCTTACTACAGAACGTTCTTTTCAGTTATTACTGAATGTTCTTTTTCAGTTTGGGAATCTCCTGCGTAGGACAAAGCAGTGAAAAATATGGGCTCTGGAAAGAAACATAATCCTGTTTTGAAGTCAAGTTCTCTGTAGCCTGCGTGAAAGTTAGTAAATTCTTTCACTTTTTCACGGGTAGGATGCTTGGTATCACAGGGATCACCATAAAACACTTGGCATAGAGCTTGTGGTACTTGGGAAGTACCCTATAAAGGCTACTATGGGGCCAGGGGCAGTGGTTCACGCTTGTAACCCCAGCAATTTGGTAGGTCAAGGTGGGCAGATCAGCTGAGATCAGGAGTTCGAGACCAGCCTGGCCAACATGGCAAAATCCCATCTCTACTAAAAATACAAAAATTAACCAGGTGGGGTAGCACATGCCTGTAATCCCAGCTACTTTGGAGGCTGAGGCAGGAGAATCGCTTGAACCTAGGAGGCGGAGTTCGCAGTGAACCGAGATCGCACCAGTGGGCTCCAGCCTGGGCAACAGAGTGAGACTCTGTCTCAAAAAAACAAGAACAAAAGGCTATTATGATAATAGTGAAATATAATTAATGTATCTTTCCTATTAACTCCAAACAGTGGGAGCATTAAATACACAAGGTAGCATGTGCTGCTTTGTAACCTGCACTGGGGGGAAAATGTGCCACAGCACAGGCAGGGAGCCTGACTTTCTATCTGGAACAGGGAGAAAATGGGGACATATTCTGGGTGGCTTTAGTGTATGGCAGTGGGAAAAGAACAAGGCAATAGGAAAGGTTCAGGATCATTTGGGCAACCAGGAGAACTGTGTTTCTGAGTACCTGTGCAACAGCTTCTAGGCAACCCTTGAAACTCTGTGGGTATTGAAGGGTGCAGTTTGGGGGGCCTGATACCTACGAAGGGTAGGGACAGAGTCGTGGAAATAGGGTTTATGATTTTAACATCCAGTTTGGTTGGCCTTAGAGTCCCCAGGTATACCCGATAATCCCATGTATTGCAGGGATGCTTTAGTGATTGCTCATGGAATAACAGTCATTGGTCCTGCATGGCAGGTTCTCTCTAAGAGCTTTGGTCTGCGGCACTCGATGGAGCCAGATGTCAACAAGGAGAAAATTACAGAGCATCGTGAGAACTCAGAGACCCACATTTCCCAGGCTAGGGAAAGTCATTATTCATTTCTTCTTCCAAGAGAATAGACTGTGTTAAGGAGAAGTAAAACTCCTGAAAATATAGTCCTATGAAAACATAGTTTGGTATTCTTCCAGGTTCTCACTCACAAATCTGCATGTGAGAGGCCTTAGGAGAGATTTAGCTTCTTGTAGGAGAAAGCTGAGATGAGGAAGGGAAGCTTGAGCCCCACTGACCAGGAATGGCCACTGTTTGTATTAGGAAGGTCATGTTTACTAGAAAGTCAGTAATATATTTACTCATTCTCCAGACTTGTTGAGTGCCTACTGTGAACCAAGCATCATGCTTGGCATCCTGTTAACTGATCACAGAGAAAATTCCTAGAATTTCCAAGATTACCAAAAAGATCTACAAGATGATGGGCCTCAAAGTTGAAAATATGTGTTATTTAATGTGACTTAATAACTGTGGTGAGAAAGGTACAATCACAGGAGAGGGAATGGACCTGACTTCTCCAGTTCCCCTCCGATTCTTCACTTTTTACTGGATGAAGAAGAGTCTCACATCCACTCATGATGGCTACCATTTAAAATAGTCCCATGTGCTTCTTATCCCCCGCTTTCTGGTAATTGCTCTCCATTCCTTTTGGAGTATTTACCCTCTCCTTTTCCCCCAACACACACACACACACACACACACACACACACACACACACACACACACACCCCCATGTATTCCAGTGGGGCTGTCAGACATGATGCTTACATTCTTTTAGACCAAGGTAAGAGAGCATGAGGCACAGGTGTGGTCAATCACAGCTCCTCATTTTCTTAAGCCAGAGAGAGAAAGAGGAGAGAGAGGGAGGCAGTGGAGAGGAAAAGAGATGGAAAAAGTGGGAGGGAGAAAGGGGGAAAGATGGAGGGAAAAGAAGGGACGGAGAGAGACAGAGAAAGAGGGAGGGAGGGGGAGGGAGGGAGAGATAGAGGGAGAGACAAGGAGAGGAGGAGGAGGACTGGGAGAGGAAGAGAGGGAGAGAGATCTCCAGGGGCTGGTATGTGATTTGCAAAGGACCAATCAAATTCCTTCCTTAATACATGAAAACTGGGAGAAAAAAGTTCTCTTTGCACTGGGGCTTGCTAAATTTTTACATGGAAGCTGCAGCTAATGACCACCACCTTTTCCAGCCTCGGGAAGGAAGCTCATTGCAGCAGGAGCACATGAAGCTGACTTATGAGGAGAGAGGATGAAAGATGGAAGGGGAAGGAGAGGAGAAAGCCTAGAATCCCAGGGACAAATTCATCATGATGGCCAGCAGGGCTGAAATAATGAGAGAGGGGAGGGAGTAAGGGGGTGGCCTTCCCGCCCTCTGAAGATCTCTAAGCTTGGTCCAGTTTCTAGCACACAGTAGGAGCGCAGTGTATTTTGGTTCCATTTCCTCGCTTGTCCCTTCAGGAATTCCTCTTCATCTTCTTGTATATGTCATGACACAGTGGCATATCCCGTTTGAGCTACTTTTGATGTCAGGGTTTTGTGGTCTTTGGCGGATACAGGTGGAGTCTGAATGAGGGACTCCATTCAGAATACTTTATGAAGCACGGAGGGACTTTTTAATGTCCTATTTCTTTGTACCTCCTCCCCACCATTAATATCTATCAAACACATCTTATATGGCACACACACTTCATTTATTCATTCATTCAACAAATATGAAATGTATCAACATCCTTGCTAGGCACTTTAGCTGCATTATCTTTTTCTTTCCCCACACAAAAACTTTTACCCCATACATGCTATTATTATATCCATATTACAGATGAGCAAACTGAGGTTTCAAAAGACTTAATCATTTTTCCAAGGTTATACAGGTTGCTAAAATTGTTAGAGCCAGGATTTGAATTCAAGCTTGTTTTAGTTCACACATTAACTACTTTATAACCAAGAAGCATACTGCCTCTCATCTGGCTTGGGTGTATGGCTAGTGCCAGGTTAAGAAAGGAATCATTGTCATCCCTGGCTCAGAAGATAATTACCCTGCATTAGGCTCTGGGGACCACAGTTATTTAGAGAAGTCAGGAGTGACGGGACCCAATGCTTTGGCTTTGGGTTCTGTTTGGTGAAGCATTGTTTAGCATGTCCCTGGCTCCAGGAAAATTCTGGGGATGAGACCTTAGGGGTCATTGACAGGAGACTGAGGACAGATGCTGACGGCATGCTCTCATCAGGAAAATATCATGTTCAAAGATAAAACAGCTTCTTTCACTGGAACATCTATTTTGTCTCCTGGGCCTTCAGACATAAAATTCACTCATTTTCATACCATGGCTCCAACCAATTTTCTGTATGAGATCACACACAGAGGAATCAAACTAATTTCAGATTACATGCTCGCCGCCCTTTCCTGTGAAGAGTCTCTTCTTCCTTCTAATTACACTTTTTCTTCTGTGACAAATGCCAAGATGTCCAAAAGGCTCTCTCTTAGGAAAAGGAAGTCCCAGGAGCTTGGAGGTCATTGGGGCACTATTTCTTCATGCCTGGGTGAGCTCTGCTGTCAGTGTTGAGTGTCAGTGATGTGTCCAAAGCATGGGATTTGACTCCTTTGAATGAGAGTGCTCCAGAGGCTGGATTGTCTATATACACCCAGCTAGCAAAGCTAGCTCCAGAGGCTGGATTGTCTATATACACCCAGCTAGCAAAGAAATCCCTGCAGCAACCCATGGGTGGGGATGCAGGGGGCTGGTGGGAGGGCAGCAATAGATCAGTCCAAATCCATTCCCAACCCTGGAAGTTGGGTGGCTTTGAAAGCCAGCATCCTAAAAAAAAGAAAAAAGAAAAATTGCTGGGCGTGGTGGCTCACGCCTGTAATCCCAGCACTTTGGGAGGCTGAGGCAGGCAGATCACCTGAGGTCAGAAGTTTGAGACCAGCCTGGCCAACATGGTGAAATCTGTCTCTGCTAAAAATACAAAAATTAGCCGGGTGTGGTGGTGCATGCCTGTAATCCCAGCTACTCAGGAGGCTGAGGCAGGAAAATCACTTGAATCTGGGAGGCGCAGGTTGCAGTGAGCCAAGATAGCGCCATTGCACTCCAGCCTGGGTGATAGAGCGAGACCCCATCTCAAAAAAAAAAAAATAGATTTAAGGGTACAAGTGCAGTTTTGTTGCGTGGATATACTGTGTAATGGTGAAATCCGGGCCTTTAGTGCACCCACTGCCCCAATAGTGACCACTGTACCATTAGGCAATTTTCAACCCTCATCTTCCTCCCACCCTCACACCTTTTAGAGCCTCCAGTGTCTATTATTCTACTCAGTGTGTACCATGACCATGGGTACCCACTTCTAAGTGAGAACGTGCCAGATTGGACTTTCTGTTTCTGAGTTATTTCCCTTCGGATAACAGCCTTCATCTCCGTCTATGTTGCTGCAAAAGACATGATTTCATTCCATTTTGTAGAAAAGCCAGCATCCTACTCCGTGCTGGCAATGTAGTTTAGTGTGAGAACCGCTAGGCAAGAAAACAAGAGATGGCAATTCATGTCCCAGTTCTGTATGTAAAAGCCCAAGTCATTTAGGAAGAAACAACCTTTATTGAGTGCCCACCATGGGCAAGGCACCGTCAAGACTTCTACAGACACTCAGCTAGTCTTTGTAACAATAAGTAAAAGTGCGTATCATTAACAAAGTGAGGAAGTAGATAAGTTGAAAGTGCTATTTGCTTAAGATCACACAGCCACAGTGAGGTAGAGTTAGGATCTGAACCCAAATCGGTTGTAGCTTCTCACTATTTCCACTCCATCCCTGAGTCCCAGCTTCCTCTCCTAGAAAACATGGATGATAATTTCAGTGACACCTACCCCATGGGGTAGTGAAGATCAGATGAAAAGCTGAGGTACATAGTAGGCTTTGTCACTGCAAAGATGCTGCAGATGGATGGTAGGGTGGGTGCAATAATCAGTCCCCATTCCCTTTGCCCATCATCAGCTACCTGCCATTGGTTTCTCACTGGTCCCTATATAGTTGAGATCTGGCTGCTGTTCATGGAAACCTGGTATACGTCGAATGTTCTATAAGGTTGTACCTCCATTTTGTAAGTAAAGCAAATAAGACTTAGAGAGCTAAGCAACTGGCCAGGTGTGGTGCCTCGTGCCTGTAAATCCCAGCAGTTTGGGAGGCCGAGGCGGGCAGATCACCTGAGGTCAGGAATTCGAGACCAGCCTGGCCAACATGGCGAAACCCTGTCTCTACTAAAAATATAAAAATTAGCTGGGCGTGGTGGCAGGCACCTGTAATCCCAGCTACTTGGGAGGCTGAGGCAGGAGAATCGCTTGAACTTGGTAGGCGGAGGTTGCAGTGAGCCGAAATTGCGCCACTGCACTCCAGCCTGAGCGATAGTGCAAAACTCTGTCTCAAATGAAAAAAAAAAAAAAAAAGAAAAAAGGGAGCTAAGCGACTTGCTCAAACACAAATGGTTAATAAAGGGCAAAGCAAAATTTTAACCCATGTCTGCCTGAAACCAGAGCCCCAGCACTTTCCAAAGGATAGGCAGCTTCCTCCCCGTCTGCGCTGATTCCCTACTAATGCTAGTTGACCAACTTGGTGGAATGAATGAATCTTTTCTGAATGGACCCATCCACCTTCATTCCTGCTCTTCCTTCAGGCTCTTCCTTTTGATCCCAGGTTATTTTTAATTCCATAGTTTCGATCCCCCAAAAGGTTTAATCCTGAGGAAATACCTACTACAAACAAGCCATCAGAATTATGACAACAGTGTTGGTTTTTAGCAAATTAAAATGTTCTAAATGGCACATTTTAGCTATTTGTTATTAAGCTGTTAATAAGCTGTTAAGCTATTTGCCATTTACTTCGCTTTTATTTTCTGAAATTATTTCTACTTGGATGAATCCTATTTCATGTAAAATATTATTAAAACAAATCTTAATTTCTCAATCTTCCCCCCCCCCCCACTGTAAATTCTACCAATTATTGCTTCCATTAGTGAGGTTATTCTTTGGTGGCTATTATTTTTTTAGCAGCAGAATGGAAAAATGGGAAGACAGAAGTATGTGAAGATACAGATTGAGGGAGAGGAGACACAAAATGGAGAGAAAAGACAAAGGCTTCTCTACTGATAGATCAAAATATTCTCAGGGGGCAAGATGCTAAGTATAAACAGTGGGTTCAAATGATGGGGTCAAAACATATTTCTTTGTTCTCTTGAGATAGAAGAATCACTGATTCTAGGTTTCCTTTCCTCTTCAAATCGCCAGAAAAGCAAGAAGCCCATTTCATTACTGCATAAAGAGCGGATATTGTCACCATCCCCAGTCCTCATCAGCAAGGACTCAGTTGATGAGAGAATGCAAATTTCATTAAATAAAAATGACCCCTGAGCTAGCACTTCCATGTTCTTTCTCACCATCAAATGAGCCTTAAATATGACTCAGCATGGAGTCATCCTTTCCTGTCAAATCCTGATGCTTCCATCCAATACAGAGTGATTCAGAACACATTATTCCAATCTCCATGTCAGAGTGGCTCCTGGCTTGGCATTAGAAACCCTCTGAGCAACATCTTAGTTTTACAAACATCTTAACCTCATGGACGCCACTTGTTTATTTTGAATAAACACAGGGAATATCATGTTGGCCACCTTTCATTGCATCAACCTTACTGGTGACAGTTTAATGCTCTGTTGTTTGGGGATAACTTATACTCGGTTTGCCAATGTAGCAATGGCCTGATCAAGGTAAAGGAGGCAGAGGGAGGAACTCCAATATCTTTAGTGGTTCAAGGAGTGGTGATTGTGATTGTGTTTAATCAGCATGGGTGTTCTGGGTCAACAGTCATAGTAACTCCATCTAGATGGATCCCCCAAAGCATCCCACATACTGTATCTCACAAGTGTAGACGAAATGGATGTGGTGCATAAACATAATGGCCGTTTTGGGGTGGGAGGCAGGATAGTACTGTGCAATTTTGAATCTTAGCAGTTGTATTTCAAATCAGTCAAATACATTCATGGCTCTTTCTCTGTATTCCTGTCTGTGTGCCCGTCTGCCTCTCTGTGTCTCTTGATTTCTCATGATTTGTGTGTGTGTGTCTCTGTCTCTTTCTCTTTTATGTCTTTGTCACTGTGTATGTCTGATTCTCCAAAATGTAAAGAGCCATTTGGGTTTTAGGCACACTTGGGTGTTCACATGGCTCTTCCACTTAGCAGTCTGTGATCCTGATGTGTCTGTGAATATCAGTTTCCTCATCTTTAATTGGAGATGGCAATACTGATTTTGTTGAGTTGTCATTAGGATGAAATGAAACAAAGAGTGTATCGCAGCCAACTCAGTTCCTGGCTCATAACAACTGGTCAATACATGTTTGTTCCTTCCCTATCTCCAATTTACTATACCCTCGTGACATATTAGAATTCCACCAATCTGGTAGCTTTCTTCTGATGTGGCCTGCCCTCAGCCCATTTTCAGATCAGCCAATGGAACCATGACTGGCTGGAACCATTTTTCATCCACTTGGTCTCTTTCCAGCAGTTTCATGTAGCCTCTTGGTGTAAATCACTCTGGGAAAATAAATGTCCCTAATCCATTAGTGACCTTCTACTGCAAGCCAATTTGAACCACAAACCAGACAAGGTTTGTTAATGGCCACTTAAATACATTCCTGCAGCCCAACCTGGAGACCCTCTGCCAGCCTAAAATCCTAGCAGCCCCTGTCTAAGAGACACTCAACTGTGACAAGACTGATAGCAGCAAAGGCACAGTTCTGACTTGTATCAGTTAGGGGTGAACCATACACCTTGGTTTGCCTAAGACAGTTCCAGTTTATGATTGTAGCTTCTCCTATGTAGGAGTAATTATAAATAGTGCCCCTTTTGCTTTCAGAAGAGGTTCAGTTTGTTTGAAACCAGCCTGAGCAACATAGTCTCTGTCTTGACAAAAAATAAATTAAAAAAAAATTAGCTGGGCACGGTGGCATATGCCTGTGGTCCCAGCTATGCAGGAAGTCAAGGCAGGAGGATCACTTGAGCCAGGGAGATCAAGGTGGCAGTGAATCATGATCACACCACTGCACTTCACCTTGGGTGACAGAGCAAGACCCTGTCTCAAAATATAAGAGTTCCAGTTTGAATAATAAACTATATAAGTATCTATGGCAACCAAAAGTAAAAGTTTAGATAATAATGATTACCATTTTTTGACTACTTGCTACGCCTGTCTCAAAATACAAGAGTTTCAGTTTGAATAATAAACTAAAGTTTCTACGGCAACCAAAAGTAAAAGTTTAGATAATAATGGTTATCATTTTTTGACTGCTTGCTAAGCACCAGGCATCCTTATAAAGGTCTTTGTATATGGCATGTCATTTAAGCTTCATTACAACACTACGAAGGGGGATGCTATTATAAAATGGATGCTCTATTTTATAGTCCGGGAAACAGAAGTTTGTTAACATGTTTTTAACAACAACATGGCCAAGGCCAACCAGAAGGCGTGGTTTGTACCTCACCCAGATCCTGTCTATGGGCAGGTGCCCATCCCCAAACTGCTGGAAGTGTTGGATGCTCAAGCCTCAGAGTCATCCCTTTCCCTAGAGAATTTTGCTCAGTCAAATAGAAGCCACTTCTGCTTGAGAGGCTCAATGTCCCCACTTAGGAAGTAGCCCACAGCCAATGACACACAAGGCTCCCTCTGTTCCTTGCTTCAAGGTGGGACGGACTCTGCAGTGGGATCCAGCTAAGACCACATCTTTGCTTAACTCCTTCCTCTTCCCTAGCCTGCTTCCCTTGCTCCCATAGTTCTAAAAGCACACTTTCAATAAACCACCTGAAAAAGGATCCCTGTGTCAGGCTCTGCCTCCAAGGAGCCAGACCTAAGACATCCAGTTAGCAAGTATCAGAGCTGGGACTCATGTCTAGGAAGCTCTCTTAATCACTAAGCAGATGTGACATGATATTGCCTATATTATATACATGATTAAAATGATGGCCTCCAAGTTGTAGGTCACCAAGCAGCATATATCACATTGGTTTAGATATGGCAACAACGACAGTCACAATGAATCCTACTTATTGAATGCTGACAACACGGCAGTGTCTTTCTTGCATCTGATCCTTTCAACAATACCATGAGGTTCATTTTATTATCCCCATTTTGCAGATAATGTATGGGAAGTTTGGAGACACTGAGACACATCCCCCAGGGGACATATGGATAGGAAGAGATGAGGCTTAAGCTTATATTCAAGTCCCTCTCTCTTCAAGGGCCACATGCTTTTTCCACCTGGTCACTTAAACCTCTTGTTGCGTAAAGTATTCCATGAATAATTGGTGAAATCGATCTGCCATCAAAACTGACATTTTTAAAAACAATTCAGACAGAAGACTCTGCTATCATTCCAACCCTGACCCCAGCAACAGTTCTTTTTGAGCTGCATTTGTCCAGAATGTCTCTACTTTCTGGAGAAAGCCATACTACTTTGGAAATAGCTAGAGAATATTCTCTTAAGCCAGACACAAAAAGAGCAAAGGAACCATCTTCGGTGGAGAAAGGAAAGAAAGTGAGACTACATGCTAAGAGGGGAATCACATGTGCTAAGGCTTTTCCACCAAGGGAGACAAAAATGGAATAAAAGGAAAACAGCAAAAATTTAAGGAGAATTAGATTCAAATCCTAAGTCTACTATTGTTTGATGTTTTTGGCAAATTACTCAATGTTTCCAAGCCTCAATTTGCTCTTCTGTTCTGTAGGAAAAATACCCATCTCACTGGCGCATTAATGAAAAAGGGTCAATGATATAAAATAGATATTTCTTCCTGCCTCATCTCTTCCATTTTCATAAAATTCATAGCCAACTTGGAACGTCATTCCAGGTCTAACTAATACTGGTTCAAATGGACTATGCTTTATTCGAAGCAAAAAGCATATCCTATTATGACAAAAAGGTTTCTATTAAAAATAGAGAGCAGATAAAAGGGAGACCATCATCCAGGAAGCCATCGGCTGATTCATAAAAATACAGAATGAGTCATCCTGTATCCCAAGGCTAAAACTTATAATCAATGATCATGTCTGGCCAGCCAATCCCAGCCCAGAGGAGAAGGAGCTGCCCAGTGGGCCATTTTTACAAGCCTATTACAATCCTTCCTCGTAAAACCATTAACTCTGCTTCCAGCTTGGTGAAAGGAAAATCAATCTGGGCTGTTTGCAACACTGTATTCCAAATGTACCTGCAGACTGGTTGGCTTTCTGAACAACTAGGGTAGGGGAAGTGCAGTGATTTCTGTGTGTGTGTGTGTGTGTAGCTCCACTGAAGAACAGGCTTTCACATCTGGCTTTGAAAATCAATCTCTTGGCCTTCATCTTGACATTTATTATTTCAAAATGCTTCAGTTCCTATCAGCAATTATGCAGTTAACATAAGACTGGAAAACACAGAACTATGTGTACTGCAGATGATGCTCTTTCCTTTAAAAAGTAGTTTTATCATTTTCACTCTCTGAATATGTACTCTAGAATCCTAGAATCCCATCCTCAATTTGGATGAAGGGTCATAAATTACATACGCATACATATGCAACTGTATATATAATTGTATATATGTATATGCACATATATGCATAGGTGTGTGTATACAGGTAATTTTTTTTGATGAAGTGGTTAAGGAAAGAGAGTTCTAAATGCACGGTTTTAATTGTACTAAGCAAAAGCTCTTCCACCAGCAAGTGAAGAAAAATAATGACCCAACAATCCTCCTCCGAGCTCTTTCCTCAATCCATTCATTCAGTGATAACTTATTTAGGATGTGCAGTGTGCCAAACAGTGTGGGGTGGGGGAGTGGGCTGGTCTTTGGGGATTTAGCTGCGAAAGGGCAGATATAAGCTCTCCTTCTGGGATCAAACAACTTGGTTCAATAAGAGTTTATTGTACAGGATCCCCCGGTTTGCAAAAGCCTCTTCCCTTACCCTGAATTCCCCACAGAGACCCACGAGTCGTGTTCAGAGTCAAACCTGACCAGCTGCATATATGAGCAGCAAGGCAGGGATCAGCGGCTGCTTCTCCCACTAGCTGCTTTCTAATCTGGCCGATGAAACCTGCGTCTGTTCTCAAGGTGGTGAACGGGAGGGGACTCTCGTTTGTATTTCTCGTGCCTCTAGAGAGGTCCAGATATTGGGTTTCTGATCTAACCTAGGAGCTCGTGAGCTGGCTGCTGCTTTGGAGAGCAGTATGTACTGGGGGGCTCTAAAAAACAGATGGGAAGGAATAGGCTCGTCTCATCGTGATTAATAGCAAGTTCCCCTTACAAGTTTAACATGCAAACCTAGTGTTGGGTCCAGTCCGCCTCTGCTGGGTAAGCTCTTCCCAGAACTTCAGGGAAATTACAGTGCCCGCACACAGAGAGGCTTAAACTCTCCCCGGGAATTTCAGCTGAGCGTGAGGGCCTGGAGAAGTTCCCCCAGGGGGAATGGGGAATACAGGGCAGCTTAGAGAGCTGAGCTCCTTCTGAGATGGGAGCAGGAATTCCGGGGAGACTGATCAGGGTTTTTTCCCCTCTCGGAGAAACAGAGGATGGAGAGGGGCATGCAGGGGGTTGCGCTGCAGCCCTGGTCTCCACCCTCACCAAGCTTGGGTGCAAGGTACCGACCCTCTTCATTCCTAGTTCCTTTCCCCGTCAAACTACGGGGAAGAAAGTGTGCAGGAGGCGGGATCCAGCCCTGCACCCTGTCCCAGGCCCTTCAGGACAACAGCATAGAGGTGAAAAAAGATCATGTATCAAATTCCCGGCCAAGCCACTTAGTGGCAGCTGACTGATCTTGGGCAAATCACTCATTCTCGCTGAGCGGCGGCTTTCTTACCTGTAAACGGATCATGATGGCACCTGACTCATTAGGTCCCAGGAAATATTAAATAAGATCGCACGTGTAAAACTACCAACGGCGGCTGGCACACAGTGGGCTTGCGGTTCTTAATATATATATTTTTAATTCTGTTAAGCATCAACCCCCCCGTGCGAAAGCTGAGTTGTCCTCTCAGACGGAGAACTCCCGTAGCGCAATCTTCCAGACCCGGGGTGCCTGGGCGCCAGCATTCTCCCCGCGCCCCAGGAGCTCACATTCTCCTCCCATCACCTCTAGATCTGGCTTGGGGAGGCCGCCCCTCTGCATCCTCCCCAGCTTTGGCCCGGGGAGGCTCTGAGACCCGGGTGAGGGCGCGGAGGGGGTGCGCGCGGCGGTTCTACCCGGGCAGCATCCCAGCCGCAGCTTTCCCACCCCCTCCCCAGAGCCCAGCGCGCAAAAAGAGAGAAAGCGAGAAAGGCGCGGATACTGGACCAGGCTTTGACGCGGATCTTGAGCTCGCCGTCCTGAGGCTCGGGCATGGCCTTCCTGGAGAGCCGCAGCTTGTTGAGCCCCCCGAAGCCAGCCAGCACTACCGCGCGCATCTCCTGGGCGTCCCCGAGGCGGTGCGGGCCGTCGCCGCCGCCGCCCTCCGCCGGCTCCTTGCCTGCCTCCTTCTCGATCATTTGCTCCGTCTCCTCCGCCTTCTCCACGCCTTCCTTGGCCATGGCGCTCGAGGGCGCGGGGCGCACGGGCTGCGGTGGCTGCGGCGCCGGGGGAGTGGGGCTCCTCTCCCGCGGGTTCCTCCTGTTGAATGTGGGATGCTCGGCTGTGCAATGGCTGCAGCCTCTGCGAGCGCCGCCGCGGTCCACAGCCTCCGCCGTAATCCTCACAAGAGCCGTGCCCTAAGCGCTTCACCCCTGCCCCACCCTTCTTTCCTGTCCCAACGAAGCCTCAACTCCAGTTCCTGAAATAGTCCCAAGTTAGGGTCGGGATCGCGGCCCTAAACCCAAATTTGCCGAAGATCTGTGACTAAAACGAGCCTAGAGAGACCACCTTGTCATCCCCCTTCCTGTGGGCCCAGTACTTGGTTATATACGGCACAGGCTCGGGTGCCTTGAAATGGACCGAGACTAATGTCTGGGCCTGGAGGATGCCTTCCCGCGACAAGGTTGCCCTCTCTCCCTCCCATCTTCGAGGCTGGGCGGGATAGTCGGGAAATTGGGTCGTTTCTCAAACAGCCAGTTTTGGGTGGAAGGGCGGAGAGGTTTGGGAAGCAGGGAACTAGAGATCCCGCTCACTGCCCTGAAGAGTCCAGTGCAGGGTCTTTTCACTCCAGACCTGCAGGGTCAGCCGGGATGCTCTTTGCTGGGTATCACCAGGGGCTTCCTTACGACGGCGAATTCTCACCACCCACACCATTTCGGGCTATTAAAGAGGCTTCAGACAAGAATCCTGTACCAGAAAGGATCCTGTTCGTGTTCTGATCCCCGGAAGACCAATGTGTACCCGCTCCCCAACATGCATGCACATACACAGAGTAGTAACTGGCGTTTTGTTTTGTTATCAGGCTCTTTGAGAAAAACATCTCATAGAAAAACTTGGAATTTCTGAAATAAAATAATGGGGAAGGAGGTGGTTTTCCTAGGGGCAGTTTAAGGAAAGAGATGCAGTTGAGGAAGTAGGTCTATATTCTATTATAGTTGCTATGCCATTGCCAGCCTTGAGATCTTGGGCAACTCATTCAACCTTCCTGAGCCTCAACACACTCATCTATAAATTGGGTACATTGATTTTTTTTTCTGTATTGTGTGAAGTGCTGGGGTGGATATGATTTCAGTGAGACATGGTCCTTATTATATTGGAAAAGGTCAATTTCAGAGCATGAGGCAGGAAGGACACAGTCAACAAATGTGGTACAATGAATGATGTAAGTGCTGCCTCTTCTCTCCCCCCATTCTTCCTGTGCCTCACTGCTTTAAATGCCCTTGTCTTCTATTCCTTAAAAAAAAAAAAAAAAAAAAAAAGACGATTGCCATTTTCCCTCCTTCCACAGGGTTCTGCACCTGCTGTCCCCTTGGCCTGGGGTATGTGTTCCATCTCCTTTATCTGGTGTTAACTCCTACTTCGTTCTCACCTCAAGGGTCCATTCCTGTTGGGAGGCACTCCAACCTCCAGATTGGTATCCTCCCTGACTATAGACACTTATGTCCCTTTGTGGCCAACTTTTATATGTTTACCTGATAATATCTGTTTCCTTTATCCAACTGTGAACTTCATGTGAGCAGGAGCTATTTCTACTTTTATCCAGCGTGGTTTTCCCAGGGCTTAATACGTGATTGGTACATAGTAGAATATGCACAGAGGCAGCCTGTTGAAAAACTGGTCCAGAGAGTTGGAGAAGTTCTCATGGAGGAGGGAACATTTGGGCTAGACCTTGAAGGATAAGGCAGGTTCTTCTGGCAGAAAAGGTCGCAAGCTCATTCAAATACACAGAAAGGTAACAGGTAAAAGGTCTTTTGAGATTCTGGTTTGTTCTATGTAGGCAGAACATTGGCTGTATTTAGCAATCATTGGAGATGAGGCTGAAGGGTTGATTGGGACCAGCTTTTGAAAGTTCTCACATACCAGGTTATAAAATTTAAGACATAATCACAGAGGCAATTGGTGCCATAAAGGCTTAAAAAACAAAAACATGGGAAGAGCATTACCAGAACTGCATTTTAGGATAATAACTTTGACAGTAAGTGGGTGATGGATTAGATGATAGAGTTACTGGAAGCATCGAGATCAGTTAGAGACTAAGTGCAGGCGAAAAAAAAAAAAATCCCCAAAAAGAAACAAAATAAATGAGAATGGTCCCAACTGAGGCAATGGCCGTGGGATGGAAGGAAGAGGGCTAAAAGAAGCCTGAATAGGGCTTGGTTAGTGAATTGAACATTTTATTGTGAATCCAATTGTCCAAATTGTTTGTCTTGTTTACATTGTGAGATACAGTGTTTAGGCTGGATTCTATCCTGAAACAAGAATTTGAACACCCGTCGTTTATTTTGGAAGTAATCCCAGGAAGCTCTGGCTGGGAAGTAGGAAAGTGAGACAGAAAATTGATACTACCCAATATGAGATGTATTAATAAGCAGATTACCGCAGTGGACAATTGGAGCTCAAACACGCAGGGGACATTTGAGAGACAGTGTAGAACAAGTCTCAGAGTTGTCTCACCCAAGGAGTGAGGACACAGGTATTTATTCACTAAAGTCTATGCTTGATTGGTTAAGAACTGTTCCTGGAATTGTTAACTCCTTGACATTTCCATCCTGTCCCATGTACTTGGGCTGAGAGAATCCCCAGGCAGAGAATTGTGGATGCTCTTTGCAGGAAGCTATCATTTTATACATGGAATGATGAATTCCAAGGAGACATAGCTTTGGCACCAATAATATCTGCAATATATGTTATTGTTTTGGAGGTGTCTACTGTTCTAGACACTGTAGGTATATTTCTTAATTTGATTCTGAAAATAATCTCATGAGTAAGAATTCCTATTCCCACTTTATGGAAGAGGAAAATGAAAATGAATCTTTACATGATGAATTATTGTGCTCAAAGGAACATGCTAGTTATAATGAGATAGAAGACCAACTCCAAATCTGTGCTCTTAACATCTCATCATGCATGTTTATACGGACAGCCCAAACCAGTTCTGCCCCTGATTGACAATACTCCATGGCATTTTTTAATGTTCCCTGCTCTTTTTTTTCACCGCCTACTATCTCTGTACCACCAAGGTCCCTTGCCTTGGTTCTGAGTGTTTGTTTTCCTTTGGCATTAGTAAAGTAAATCTACTCTGTAGTCAGCACACAGCATGTTTAAGAGAAAGTGTTTGTCTTACAGCGTGTTAAAGGGAATATAATTACTCCCTCCAAGGGAATCTTCTGGCTGTTTACAAACCCCAGATTATAATTGGTAGGCAGCTGATTATCACAACAACCCAGAGAGAACCCACCACAGTCTGTGCTGCTTCTGGGGGGGTGGGGAGATACCCTCTTCTGAGTCCTATATACCACTATTGTTAAGTATTCCCAACTCTGGTCCTCCCTGGTGGAACGTGGAAAGAGCCACAGTGCATGGCATATCTCCAAATAAACACAATAAATCAATTTTCAATTTGTAAAATTGATACCTTGGACATTCACTCAGAGCCTCCATTGTGGAATTTCTTACATTATTGTAGAATAATGTGCATTATGTACATCATTGTACATAATGTCAAACAGTGGCCACTGATGGTAAAACAGAGTATTACAGCTCAGCTCTGTTACCTTGCAAACGGTCTGGGACAGGGTATGTGCACGTGGGGGTGTGTGTGGGGGGTGGGGGGGATGTAGAAGGCCAGATATAGGAACCCCTAATAGAGGTAAAGTCTTTGAGTAAGAAAATATGGGAAACAATCTTAGTACTGAGAGATGACAGCGTGCTGGCAGCCCTCACAGCCCTGGCTCACTCTCGGGGCCTCCTTGGCCTTGGCGCCCACTCTGGCCGCGCTTGAGAAGCCCTTCAGCCCGCTGCTGCACTGTGGGAGCCCCTTCCTGGGCTGGCCGAGGCCGGAGCCGGCTCCCTCAGCTTGCGGGGAGATGAGGAGGGAGAGGCCCGAGCCGCAACCGGGGCTGCGTGCAGTGCTTGCGGGCCAGCTGGAGTTCCTGGTGGGCGTGGGCTTGGCGGGCCCTCACTCGGAGCAGCCGGCTGGCCGGCCCTGTCGGCCCCCGGCAATGAGGAGCTTAGCACCCGGGCCAGCGGCTGCGGAGGGTGTGCTGGGTCCCCCAGCACTGCCGGCCCACTGTCGCTGCCCTCCCGGGGCCTTAGCTGCCTTCCCGCGGGGCAGGGCTTGGGACCTGCAGCCGGCCATGCCTGAGCCTCCCCTCGCCACTCCGTGGGCTCGTGTGCAGCCCGAGCCACCCCGACGAGCGCCACCCCCTGCTCCAAGGCGCCCAGTCCCATTGACCACCCAAGGGCTGAGGAGTGCGGGCGCACGGCACGGGACTGGCAGGCAGCTCCACCTGCAGCCCCAGTGCGGGATCCACCGGGTGAAGCCAGCTGGGCTCCTGAGTCTGGTGGGGACTTGGAGAACCTTTATGTCTAGCTCAGGGATTGTAAATACACCAATCAGCACTCTGTATCTAGCTCAAGGTTGGTAAACACACCAATCAGCACCCTGTGTCTAGCTCAAGGTTTGTGAATGCACCAGTGGACACTCTGTATCTAGCTACTCTGGTGGGGACTTGGAGAACCTTTGTGTGGACACTCTGTATCTAGCTAACCTAGTGGGGAGGTGGAGAACCTTTGTGTCTAGCTCAGGGATTGTAAACGCACCAATCAGCGCCCTGTCAAAATAGACCACTGGGCTCTACCAATCAGCAGGATGTGGGTGGGGCCAGATAAGACAATAAAAGCAGGCTGCCCGAGCCAGCAGTGGCAACCCGCTGGGGTCACCTTCCACACTGTAGAAGTATTGTTCTTTAATTCTTTGCAAGAAATCCTGCCGCTGCTCACTCTTTGGGTCCACACTGCCTTTATGAGCTGTAACACTCGCCGCAAAGGTCTGCAGCTTCACTCTTGAAGCCAGCAAGACCACGAACTCACCGGGAGGAACGAACAACTCCAGACGCACTGCCTTAAGAGCTGTAACACTTACCGCGAAGGTTCACAGGTTCACTTCTGAGCCAGTGAGACCACGAACCCACCAGAAGAAAGAAACTCCGAACACATCCGAACATCAGAAGGAACAAACTCTAGACGCGTCACCCTAAGAGCTGTAACACTGACCGCAAGGCTCCGCGGCTTCATTCTTGAAGTCAGTGAGACCAAGAACCCACCAATTCTGGACACAGTACACTTTTAGAAATCGTTTTCTAAATTATTTGGAATGGTTCAGTAACTTCCCAGAGAAATGTTATTTAAGGAAGAGGGTCAATGTCTTTAACTATATGCTTTAATAATATTTGTTGCATTGTATTCTCTTCAATACAATTAGAATCATTTGTTGTACATATTTCATCTTTAAAATAATCCTATGCTATAGGACTATTATCCCTACTTTACAGAGGAGAAAATTTAATATAAACTGAGTAACTTTCCCAGAATTACTTCCTAAACAAATTGCAGAGTTGAGATTTGAAATGGGAGCTATTTGACTTTGAAATGCATGTTCTTAACCACCACACTTCAATGCTTATGGTTTTATTTGTTGCTCTTTTACTCACAAGAATGCCATCAAATAGGTTAAGAAAAAGGAGACAAATTTAGGAGGTCAGTAATGGAGAGAGGTAAAAGATTCTGGCCGTTGAAATATCCTAACAAAATCCAGGGAGTTATATTAGAGGATTTGTGCCATAATTTCTTATAGTTTGTGGTTAATTGCCAATGAGCACAAGATTATTTTTCAGAGAAGTGCTAGAGAAGTGTGCAGCCCATCCTGATGGTGGCAGTATACACTTCCTGTCTACACTTTGTAGGACCGGTCTTGCATGGTAAACTCTAGTTGTGTCTGAGGGGAAAAAAAGTGCACTGATACTTATCACCTTTTGAGTGGTGACCTTGTGCTGTTGCTAAATGCTGGAGATAACATGGTGAATAAGACAAATATATTCTCAGTCCTAATGGAGTTATCAGCCCTGTTGAGGAGGTATATGTTGGGTTGCCCAGGAGCAAACCTTTGTTAATTTGAAGATTTGCATACAAACGGCTTGAGAACTGATCCCAGGAAGCACTGGAAGAGGTCTGTCTGTGAAGGTGAGACAGGGTAGGAAAGAAGCCAATATGATGTGTATTACTTAGCAGATTATCACTGCTATAACCTGCTTAAATCCTGCCGGGGACCTCTAGGAGACAGCGTAGAGCACATCTCAGATGTATCCCCATCAAGAGGCAAAGAAAATGGAGAATCCACCAGCTCCTGTTAGTCCTGAGTTGAGGACTGTTTCTGTGGGGCACTAGCCATCTGCCACTTCTAGCCTACCATGCACATGGGCTGTTTGGGAATAGGCAGCCAGACAAAGCTGTCCTGAAAGAGTTGCAGGTGTTTGTTCTTGGAAGCCATGGGGTCGTTGTGCATAGCAATGATGAGATCCAAGAGGGGGTAGGTTGGGCACTGACCATCTCTGCTACATATATTAAACCAAAAAAAAAATCATGTAAGTAATTAGTCATTTACCAGTTCAATAAGTGCTGTAAAGGGGAAATATAAGGGGCTATCTGCATGGTCAGTAAAAGCTTCTCTATGAAAGCGATGGTAATGTATTAGGTTCAGCTACAGACAACAAAATACAATAATAAGATAAAAATTGGCTTAAAGAATATAAAATACATTAGGATGGGATGGAGGCTGTACATTATCATCAAGGATCAGTGTTCCTTCCTGCTCTGTATTCCAGGTCATGAATCACTGGCCTCCATTCTCATAGTTTAAGAGATAGGCATCACATTTATGTGCTGGGTGACAGGACAGAGATGCGTGAGAGGGGAAGAAAGACCCACAGCTTTCATCTTAAGGGCACTTCAGGACTCCACCATAATACATGTACTTACCTCATATTAGCCAGAGCCTAGTCACATGGCCACATCCCACTGCAAAGAATGCTGGGAAACCTAGTTTTTTCTTAGCTAAGTAACAATGTCCAAGTAAAAGCTAAGGTTCTACAATTAATGAGGAAAGGGACAGATAGCATTAGGAGGTGTAGCAGTATCTTCCACAGATGCCACTGAAGGGCTTTAAATAAATGAATGATAGTCTGTGGAGTATTGAGGAGTCCCCATGGCCTCCCTACAATAAAACATTACCCAAGAATCCCAGTCCCTGGGATTCAATGCTTCCCTCTCACAACTCCTCTGTAAGATACATTTTCACCCTGTTGGAGTTTTCTCTCCATAGGGATCCAGCTGCAATTTTATAGTGGATGTTAACAGGAAAATCCTAACCAAAAGTGCTACTCATAAGACCCTGAACACCATTTTAGCTCTCTATTAATCTGCTCATGTATGAATAGAATTAGAAACATTTCACCTGCCCTTACTCATCTCCATAAGCAGCTGTTATCCATGTGGAGATGATCTTATCAATTGTTTAGTATCATTTGGTAAACATGGTTGGTCAAGTAAAGAGGAAAATATACAACATAGGACTAAGGAATTTAAATCATGTAGTTTGTTTTTGAAATCTCACTCACGGTGAAAGATAATTTCTGAGTGATTTCTTGTACCCCTCCCCTTGAATATTATCTAGGGTCCTCCCCCTAGTGTGATGCTGTATGATTTTTTTCTCTTCTTCTTTTCTTCTTCTTCCTCTTCCATTTCTCCTCCTCCTCCTCGTCCTGCTCCTCCTCCTTCTTCTTCTTCACCTCCTCCCCCTCCCCCTCCCCCTCCCTCTTCTTTTTGAGATGGAGTCTGGCTCTGTCACCCCAGGCTGCGGTGCAGTGGCAGAATCTTGACTCACTGCAGCCTCCACTTCCCAAGTTCAAATGATTCTCCTAAATCAGCCTCCTGAGTAGCTGGGACTACAGGTGTGGTAAAGACGGGGTTTCACTATATTGGCCAGGCTGGTCTCCAACTCCTGACCTCATTATCTGCCCACCTCAGCCTCCCAAAGTGCTGGGATTACAGGTGTGAGCCACCGTGCCCGGTCTTTTTTTATAATTTATTTAATTTTTTAATTTTTATTTATTTATTTTTTTGAGATGGAGTCTTGCTCTGTTGCCCAGGCTGGAGTGCAGTGGCGCTATCTCTTCTCATTGCAATCTCCACCTTCTGGGCTCAAGCAATTCTCCTGCCTCATTCTCCCAAGTAGCTGGGATTACAGGCGTCCACCACCACGCCTGGCTAATTTTTGTATTTTTAGTAGAGACGGGGTTTCACCATGTTGGCCAGGCCTGTTTCAAACTCCTGACCTGAAATGATCCACCCGTCTCAGCCTCCCAAAGAGCTGGGATTACAGGCATGAGCCACTGCACCCGGCCTGAACCACCCTGTTGTAAGCCATGGATCTTTGGTTTCTGGGAGCAAGGTAGCCTGTGGTTTTGACTTGCTGCCTGTGTGACTTTGGAAATGTCCTTGTTTTGGTTGGTAAAAGAAGGTCCTTGGACTAATTGATGCTCAAGGAACTTTCCAGCCCAGAGGCTGAGGTCACATTAGTCCTCTCTATTGGCAGTGCCCTGGCACACAAGGGCTTTCTTTGCAGAAACGACATTGATCGGAAATGATAGCTATTGATGTGACAATACACACCAGGGGAATGTTCCCAACCTGGAATACTGTTTGTCCTTTGGATGAGCTCAGAGGTCTGTTTCATGCAGGTCTCACTGCAGACACTTGAATACATTTGAAGCTGATGTTAGAAGGCTACTAAATCATTCTGGGCAATTTTGTTTTAGAGACTGCCATATTTTGTTGAGGGAAAAATCAAAGGACACACTTTAATTTAATACACCTCTCCTTTTCCAAATAGAGACAGTCTCCCAGATATTGATTTTGAGTTTTGGCATTGCATGTGCCTGTTTATCTAGTTGGTCATTGTGAGCAAAGTTTATTTTTTATCTTAAAGATTTAACTCAATCATTTCCACAGTGGAACTGAGCAGACAGGAAGATGAGGTGCATGGGGGGACGGAGTGACACTTGGATCAGGAGAATCAGTGATGGGGGGGACACAGACTACCTGTACATGCAGGTACTAAAGACTAGAGTCTCCAATACATACACCCAGGACGTTACTGCTAATGCCCATCCCCAGGCAGTGTGAGTCACCCAGGCTGCTCGCTCACTCCGTGTGGGCTGCTATCACAAAACACCATGAACAGAGTGGCTTATGAACAACAGAGATTTATTTCTCACAGTTCTGGAGGCTGAAGTCCAAGATCCAGGTACCAACAGTTTTGATGTCTGGTGAGGATCTGTTACCTGGTTCATAGAATGGTGCCTTCCAGCTGTGTCCTTACATGGTGGAAGGGGCGAGGAGGTCTCCCTCAGGCCTCTTTTATTTATTTATTTATTTTAGTTTAGTTTTTTGAGACGGAGTATCACTCTGTCACCCAGGTTGGAATGCAGTGGTGCGATCTAGGCTCAGTGAAACCTCTGCCTCTGGGATTGAAGCGATTCTCCTGCGTCAGCCTCCTGAGTAGCTGGGATTACAGGCGCATGACACCACGCCCAGCTAATTTTTGTATTTTTAGTAGAGATGGGTTTTCACCATGTTGGCCAGGCTGGTCTCGAACTCCCGACCTCAGATGATCCGTCTGCCTTGGCCTCCCAGAGTGCTGAGATTACAGGCATGAGCCACCACGCCCGGCCTTCAGGTCTCTTTTATAAGGGCACTAATCCCACTCAAGAGAGCTCTGCCCTCTTGACCTAATCATCTCCCAAAGGCACCACCTCCTGATACCGTCACCTTGGGGATGAAGATTTCATATAAATTTGGAGAGGGGGACACAACTTCTAGTCTATTGCGCTTCCCTCACATGGTATCATTGCTTCTTTCCTCAACACACTGCAGAGCTTCTCAAGCAGGTACATTTCCAGGGCGAAAGGGCTTGCTTTCTGTGATCCTGGAGAGGTAGAGACAGAATGTTGTTTAGTGATTTTTGGGTGCTGACCCTATCCCCCTATCCCTCTCCAAGAGGAGATATGGCCTTTAATGATGCTGCATTTCATTCAATAACCATGAAACAAGGTGTTTGCAACATTTACTTTAATAGCAGCGTGTCAATTGTTATGGTAAGTTCTTCTGGGATCATGATACAAGCTTGAGGATGTAACAGCTGCAGAAAAATGAAACCCTGTGTGGAGAGTGCCATCTGCATCTATGCTCCTGTTAGGGGCTTTGGGGCCCAGAGGAACTGCACCAAACCATGCTATATACGCCCCTTTTCTGGGTAGCAATTGCTCTTATACCCTTAGTTTATTAGGCTGGGAAATCAATTCACTTGTATGGTAGGTGTGAGAGCAAATTCAGGCAATTCTGCCAATCCCCTAACATACTTGCAATGCAACATGTAAAGATTCACTTTACCAGTGAAGGTGCAATGATGCCTGATGTGCAGGTGTCTTAGTTTAGGATAAACCAAGATTAGGAACCCTGCAACTCGGATTTGAGGCCAAGTAGGAGAGGATCCCAGGAGGCACTGGTAGTGGAGTAAAAAAGTTAGACAAGGAATGAAAAGAAACAGGAAAAGGGTGCATTTTCAAGCAAGTAGGCATCTGGGGCTCATCCCCACTGGGGAATTCTGGAAGATGGCGGGAAAATGTGTATTTTGAGTTATTCTACATAGCCACTGGTGAAGCTGGGATATTTATGCACCAATAATTCCCCTTCTTTCATGGGTTGAGGGCTGCTTTCACAGGAATTAACTTTTCAGAACCTCTGGCTTGCTCTACTTTCAGGCCAACCAGGCTCCCATAGCAAAAGCCCTCAGGCAAGAAGTAGCAGATATTCACAGTGAGCGTCTTTAGCAGTAGAGAGTTGAGAGACGGGGCTATGGGTGGAGAAGTGATGGCACCTGCTGTTTGTAATGCATTGATTTAAACTGTAATTATCATCATACAACTTGTATGAGTGTAAGCCATCTGTAATATCCTCATGCTTATGACTCTTATAAATAACTCTTAAAAAGCAAGGCATGCTTACACACTACATTTGTAAAGCAGTAAAAAGCAATACGGGTGAAAATAACAATAACGCAATGTGAGGCATGGTGGTGTTTGGTCAAACAAAATCAAGGTTTGCAACACAAGTATGGTACCGACTACTAGGGGGCAGGTTCTGTAGAATCTACCCTGCCTGTAATATTCTGTAATAACTACACTCCCTCCCACTTTTCTATCTTTCAGCTGCTGCAAAAAGTCAATCCTGGAGCTCATTTGGTCTTCACTTGACATAAGTGCTTCCTTTGGTATTAATTTTTTTTTTTTTGTACCAGTGAAGGTTCTTACTTGAAACTGATTTAACATATTGAGGAAAGGGATCAATTGAAAGAATGTTGGGTAGCTCACAGATGACTGGGAAGTCTGCTTTGGATGCCTGCTGGAACAATGGAGGTTGAGAAACAGCTAGGACCCCAGCTGAAATCATGCCTGTCTGGTAAGGACGTTGCTTTCACCATTTCTGCTAACAGGAGACACTTTTGTTTGTGCAACCACCGCCACCACCAAACATGGGGTACCATTGCTGCTTCATTGCCACGTTGCTACTAAAATCTCAACCATGAAGTTGGGTGTGAATCTGCAGTAGAACTTGAACCATAAGCCTGTATCCAAACTTGGGAGAGGCTGGCAAAGCCAATGTCTCATGTCATCCATATTAGAATGGGATGTGGGCCTTCCTACCTCTGGGACTCAAGGTGCAGCATACCCCAGACATAGTAAAGAGGTTCCGTTGCTAGGCAGCCAAAAAATGTGACTAATGTCTTCTAAAGTGTCTTTCTTGTTAGTGTGCACAATTAAAGAGGCAAAGGAAAAGCTTGGTGGACAGGTCCTAAAAGATTACTGAAATGTTCAAATAAAAAAAATTTAACAGTTCAAATATAGGGAAATGAGAAGTGCTAAGTACATAAGGACAGTAGAATCTTGTCTCTGTGTGCCTGTGACCATGTCTTGTCCTAGAAGGCAGAAGTTATGTCTATACATTTTTTTTTTCTTTAGAGACAGGGTCTTGCTCTGTCACCTAGGATGGAGTGCAGTGGTGTGATCTCAGCTCACTGGAGCCTGGATCTCCCAGGCTCAAGTGATCCTCCCACCTCAGCCTCCTGAGGAGCTAGGACTACAGGCATACACAATCACACCTGGCTAATTAAAAAAAAAAAAAATTGGCCAGGCGCAGTGGTTCATGCCTGTAATCCCAGAACTTTGGGAGGCCGAGGCAGGCAGATCACAAGGTCAGGAGATCGAGACCATCCTGGCTAACATGGTGAAACCCTGTCTCTACTAAAAATACAAAAAAAAAAAAAAAAAAAAGAACATGAACTCATCATTTTTTATGGCTGCATAGTATTCCATGGTGTATACGTGCCACATTTTCTTAATCCAGTCTATCATTGTTGGACATTTGGGTTGGTTCCAAGTCTTTGCTATTGTGAGTAGTGCCACGATAAACATACGTGTGTGTGGTTGTGCACATGTACCCTAGAACTTAAAGTAGAATAAAAAATATATATATATATTTAAAAAAAATAGGCAGGTGTGGTGGTGGGTGCCTGTAGTCCCAGCTGCTTAGGAGGCTGAGGCAGGAAAATGGCGTGAACCTGTGAGGCGGAGCTTGCAGTGAGCCGAGATTGTGCCACTGCACTCTAGCCTGGGCGACAGAGCGACTCCTTCTCAAAAAAAAAAAAAAAAATGTAGAGACAGGGTCTCACTATGTTGCCCAGGCTGGTCTCAAGCAATCCTCCCTCTTTGGCCTCTCAAAGTACTGGGATTACAGGCGTGAGCACCTTGCCCAGCCTATGCCTACAGATTGCTTAATGGATAAGAATAGGTCTTGAATGTGTATGTGTAAAGAAGGGGAATGAGCTGGCAAGACAGGGAAGGAAAGAGTTTATATTGAGTCTTCAACTCCCAAACATGAATAGATTGGGGGCACTGAGTTAATAGGAACCAGAAGAGAAAGCAAATTTTGGAATAGAACAGAAAATAATTCTACTTGGTAGGAGAAAGGAAATCAATAAAAGGTATATTGAAGCCCTGGGAACTTCTGCTATGAAGAAAGAACACATGGAT
Organism: Gorilla gorilla gorilla; assembly: GCF_029281585.2. Taxonomy (NCBI): domain Eukaryota; kingdom Metazoa; phylum Chordata; class Mammalia; order Primates; family Hominidae; genus Gorilla; species Gorilla gorilla. Next base: position 108,297,740 of record NC_073242.2, on the reverse strand, counting down.
ATAAAACTAAGAAAGACCAAGGTATTTAAAAGAATACCAAAGATTCTACAGAAGAAAAGGTACTAAGGGAATATTCAAAGACAATCTGGTTTTCTACGACACTTGCTCTGGAAATAAAACTCAAAGGAAGTTAACCATGACCTCCTGAGCAGCTGCTCTTCCTGACCTTGGTTAACACACTAGAGCTTCTTGGGGGGAGATGAAGATTTTATTATTTTTAATAAAAAACTATGGGGTCCCAGGTAAATTTATCTTACCAACTTCTCTCTGATTATACACAAAATGAAATTATTCCCATAAGAAGAATATTGGAACAGATGGACTGCATAATCTACTTGAAATTTTTTCCCATCTGTATTTTTGGGCATCTGGGTATTAACTGGGGATTTCATGGGAAGGCATATGCTCAGAAGTGAAAGTCATTTTGAGATAGACACAGCTCAGTTGAGAAGACCATCATCATTCCTAGAAAAGGCCCAAGACAGGGCAGCAATTTAAGAATGTTCCAGTTGGTGAGCAAGAAGTATCTGAAAAAATAAACTTCAATAAATGAAACTTTAAGTGCTGACCTTTCTGCTGTTGCCAGCAGATTGCAAAATTGTGTGAGAGTGTGTTTGTGTGTCTTTGAATGCTACAATTCAGTTTGGTTCTACCTATGGGGTAAGGGACCTGCGTGGAGTATTTTTGGAAGTGTAAAGTGGTACAAACATGTGAGAGAGTGATTTGGGTATATGAGACAAAAGCCTTAACAAGATAAAACTTTGGACCCTTTTTAGTAAAGTTATTCTTAGTAAACAATTAAATATATGTGCAAATATTTCAGCTCTAAGTATTTCCATTGCAGCAGTAATTAAAATACTCCAAACCTGGAAATCTAAACTTCTGATAACGGGAGTCAAGATAACAGATTTATTTTTTATATCCATACAATTGAAAACTGTGGGATCTTTGAAAATATTATTCATAGAAGCCTATTTTGATCAGGTTTAAAAAGCACCCCAAATAATATGATAAAAATAATATAAGTAAAATAATATATCTTACCTTTGAGGTATGTACATATGCATATGTATTGAGTATTAAGATTTGGAAAGATCAATGTCTTCATGGTGATCATCTCTGGTTGATGTTTTTATGGGTGTCCTGAAATTTTTATTTTATTTTTGCATTGCTGTATTTTCTAATTTTTCTACAGTTAACATACATGGCTTTTATAATCAGACATTTTTTAATGACCATATTTTAAGGGGAAAAATATCCAGCATAGTTCTTCCTTTCCAGCTTTATCGATGGGAAAAGCAAGACATAATTTTTAATAAGTGAATAGCTGTGTGGTTTGCGATGTTTAATATACATCTCATGAATGGACACAATATCCTGTGAAGTATAAAATCCTTTTATCTTAATTTTACCCTTATTTATAAGAAGCTGAGAGGTAAAGGGATTATATACAGCTTGAGAATAGAAAAGCTGAATTCAACCCAGGTGGGCTGGTTCCAAAACCGGTATTATTTTCACCACACCAGCTGTCACCCAGTTCCCAAATGATCTTCCAGAGAAGCCCCTTTACCCCTGCTTTTGATTTCCCAGAGTTCTTGCCTCACATTGGCTTTGAGAGGCCAAGGCTGCCTTTTAGGGGGAAAAAACCCACAAGAGTTTATAGTCTATCTTATTTTGAATACCCAACAAATATTAACCTTTGGAGAAGGATTATTTCTGCCCTTGCTCCTCTTCCTAGAACAGAGAGGGTACTGAGCCTAGGATAATAGCATCTAGTAATAGGACACAGGGTGAAGAAAGAGGCAGGCTCTTCTGGGACAGCACAGAGGGAGCGTTATACTTGGCACTGGAGAATCTGGCCGCCTTGTAAATGCTTCACTGGCAGGGTCCAAGGTGAACCTGCATCCCCATTCCCAGTGGCCCACCCAGAAGAAATTCAATGAATTAACAAATGAGAAGTGGGTCAACCTTCCTCCAAGAGTGGGGTAATCTAAAGGATTAAAGGTACCAAGGGCAATGGAGGAGGGAGTAGAGAGAATGTCCAAAGGGAGAAAATAGCTTTTAACTTTCTAACTGCAAAATAGGCAATACTAAGGCATAACGTTAAACACTTAGATGAAAGGGCCTATCTCTATTCAGTTGCTGGGAGAGACCAAAGAAATAGGGGAGCCATTGGCTCTGGGCTGGGTCTGAGTTGGAATGTACATCTCAAACCCAAAGTATAGGATTGTTTGACACATGTTGAGTCTTGTTTCACATTGATCCCCAGTGTGTAAGTGACTGACTGATGCTAAGTTACCAATAGATTTTACCACTCATCTCTTCTCATCCTGGTTTATTTTATTTTATTTTCTGAACAGGTGGAGCATTAACATGCTTCCAGAAGTCAAAACTATATAAAGGATATACTCCGAGAAGTATTCCTCCCTTCTGTACCCACTCCATCTTGTTCCTCCTAGCCAGCTCTTGAAGGTAGCCAACTTCATAGTTTTCTGGCTTTTCCTTTGTGTTTCTTTTTGGAAAGATGAGTGAATGTATATGCATTTTGTCTTTTTTTCGTCTTCTAACACAAAAGATAGATTCTATATATTCCTTTTTGCACTTTGCTTTATTTTTAACCTGACACTATCTCCTAGAAATCACTCTATAATCATTTTATACAAATCCTCCTTATTTCTTTCTTTTTTCCTTTTTCTTTTCTTTTCTTTTTTTTTTTTTTTTAGACAGAGTCTTGCTCTTGTCACCCAGGCTGGAGTGCAGTGGCGCGATTTCGGCTCACTCCAAGCTCCGCCTCCTGGGTTCAAGTGATTCTCCTGCCTCAGTTTCCCGTGTGGCTGGGATTACAGGCACCCACCACCATACCCAGCTAATTTTTGTATTTTTAGTAGAGATGGGGTTTCACCATGTTGGCCAGGCTGGTCTCAAACCCCTGACCTCAGATGATCCACCTGCCTCGGCCTCTCAAAGTGCTGGGACTACAGCCGTGAGCCACCGCACCTGGCCAAGTCTTCTTTATTTCTTTAACAGCTGCCTAGTAATCCATTGTGTGTATGTACTGATGTTTATTTCCACCCAGTTTTTAACTCTTGACAACTATTAAAAATTCTTTTTAAAAAATAGAATAAAACACATCGATGGCCTGTGAGATTATCATCGCCAGCCTGCACATTTGCATAGAGTTGAACATGTCCCCAAGGGAAGGAGAGGGCTCTGGGGTTGGGATATTGGGATGTAGAAGCAACCAGTTCCTGGTTGGGTGTTGAGAACATTTCCCAAGACTGAGAAAGGGTCATGGGTACATGAATGGTTGGGACACACTTCTCACTGTTTCACAGTGCACCAGGGAGGAGACAGATACCAGAGGAAAGTGGCTGTGGGGAGGACGCTCATAAGGAGGCAGAGCCCCAGGCACCAGGACCCTCAGCCTCACAAAGCACCTGCACTCAAGCTGTGCGTGGAAACAACAGAGAAATCCTCCTTCAAGGAGCACATGAGTAAGAACCAAGAGCCTCCTGAACAGAAGTTCTGCTCTTGGGAAGACTTCTAGTGCCTTCACAAGTTGGAGGGAGATCCATTATTGTATTTCCTGCCATCCCAATGGAATTGGGAAGATCAGCATAGACTATTCCTTTATATATTTGTGTATTTGTTTATAGCTGAGATGCAGAAGACTGTTAGCAGATTAAATTTTATTCAGGGAAACAAATGCGACATTTCTTGTATCCTGTGTATTGAAGTTAGATTCATTCCTCCTTCCTATGTACTATCTTATTTGATTCTTACAAAACTACTGCTGAGAAGATATTATTCCAACTTTATAAGTTTTGACTCTAAGATCCTCAGAGACTAAGCTTCTCGTCCAAGACCACACAACATATAAATGGCAGCACTGGAGTTTGTACCCTATGTCCGACTCCAAAGTCCCCAGTTCGTCTTTTCCAAAGAGTAGCACTTCTCAAAGTAATGGAACCCGTAATGAGTTCATGGTCACAGAAATCACACTCCTTCAGAGTGTTAAAAAATATACTCTGGCATGTTTTGTTCCTTCCATTCAAACTCAGGAAACTCAGGAAGTACACAGAAGTACAAAGTATTATGTGCTTTAAAGTCTATATAAGGAAATCTGCAAGTGTCCAGGAGTATTTTTGAACAATCGGATGAAGCAGTCATGGATATTTATTTGTCATGTTTTGTGAATGACACGATTCAATTTCACTTTTTGCTTGGTAGAGGGGGAAATTCACTCTAAATAGGAGAAGCAGCAATGAGAACTTCAAGAAGAGATATAAGGTAAATCAATTCAATTGACTATCAAAGTAGCTTTTTCTTTCTTTCTTTCTTTCTTTCTTTCTTTCTTTCTTTCTTTCTTTCTTTCTTTCTTTCTTTCTTTCTTTCTTTATTTCTTTTTTTTTTTTTTGAGACAGTCTTTCTCTCTCACCCAGGCTGGAGTGCAGTGGCAGGATCTCGGCTCACTGCAACCTCCACCTCCTGGGTTCAAGCAATTCTCTTGCATCAGCCTCCTGAGTAGCTGGGATTACAGGCACCCACCAACACACCTGGCTAATTCTTGTATTTTTGTATTTTTGGTAGAGATGGGTTTCATCATGTTGGCCAGGCTGGTCTTGAACTCCTCACCTCAAGTATTCTATGCGCCTCGGCCTCCCGAAGTTCTGGGATTATAGGCATGAGCCACTGTGCCCAACCTCTTTTTTATTACTGTCTTTGATTAAAAGTAAAAGAAAACCTTTCACAATGAGCTTAAGGGAAAAGTGAGGTGGTGTTTGGAAGGAAGCCAAGGGCAGACAGGAGAGCAGGACAGGGAAGACGTCTGAAACCCAGACTGCCATTTTTTCAGTCTCTCTGGGACAATGCAGTGTTTTGTCTTTGCTTGTCTCCGAAAATTTGCTTTTCTCTTCCCTTTTTTCTTTGCTTCTCTGTGCATGTGTTGGAAAAGTATTATTTTGGCCTTCAGCATGTCTCCTCTTGGCTTCTTTCATGGACAAGAAAGGAAATAAGTCAACCATCATGAATGAGCACAAATGAGCTTAGTAGAAAATGAAGAATCTAAAAGAGACTTTCTCCTCCCAAGTTCTAAATGACCTTTCGGTGGGTGCAGAGCTGGCTCTTCAATGGAGGGGAGTTCAGGAGGCAGTGGGGGCAGATAGAGGCCTGGAAGTTCAGGGAGGGTACATTTGCAAATTGCCCAAGGTCGTGCTTTTCTAAGAAGCAGAAACAGGGTTTGAACCCAGCTGTCTCTGACTTAAAACCATTACGCTAGAAGCATTCAGTTCATGGTTGGGTGTTGAGAACATTTCCCAAGACTGAGAAAGGGTCACGGGTACATGAATGGTTGGGACACACTAGGACTGTATGACAGGAGTTACTTTCCTATTCCTGACTCCCTCGTGTGTTGTTGGGAACTTCAAATAAGGTAAATAGCTGCTAATAATATCTTGGGAATTAAGGCGTACCCACCATATGTGACAAGTTTGTTACTGACAAAGCCACCAAGCGCCAGAAACACCTACAGTAGCAGAACCCAGATTCAGAAGACAAGTGAGGCTGAGTTGTGCAATGCAGGGACAGGGCCTATCTTGATTGAAAATATTGATATTTCATTTATCATGGATTTTTTGCATCAATTTTGATTTTTTAGAAATAACGCATTTAGACCATTACTTATCTTGATTACTAAGGTTTTTGATGCCCCCTGAAATTTTGCATCTGAGGTGAGTGCCTCACTCTCCTGACCTTACTCTTGCCCCTTGAGCCTTTTATCTTAGCAGGTTTCCCAAAGTGTGGGACACATAAAATTAGAAGTTCACACATAATTTTAGGTGCTACCTTGCCGTGATGTTACATAACACGGGGCACTTCATGAGAAAGTTATTTTTCCTTTTTCTTTCCCCATTCTTTTTCACCTTTGCACCAAGTGAAAAAGTCTCGAGTGCTAGCAAATATTCTGACACTTTTCTGACATTTGCTAATCTACTCTTTGAACAGTAAGGATTGGACTTCAGGCTCAAATCCCCAGGAGGAGTCCTAGGTATCTTTCTGTTTGCCTTCTAGATCCATGCTCTTCCTTTTTCCACGCCCTCCTCAATGCCCTGGAAGACCTATCTCCATGGAAACCATTGGAGCAGGTCAACAGGCTGATCTGGCCTCTAGTTTCTGGATTGTCCTAATAATCAGAGATACCAGCAGACAATTGGAAGACAGGAAGAGGAGAGCAAGCTCAGAATCCTTATTTCTCCAGCTCATTCCCTGTCCCATTTGGCTTTGTTCCTGTATGGCAGGTTGTAACTCCCACTAGGCCGCCCTTCCTTTCCAAATATCACCGACCCTGTGTGTTCCAATAACCACCCTCATTCCTATACTCTCATGCCTAGGGTAGTGTTGCCAGAAAAATACAGAACATCCGGTAAAATTTGAATTTTAGATCAATGACAAATCACTTTTGGTATAAATAGGTACCATACATTGCAAGAGACATAATTATACTAAAAAAAACTTTATTGTTTTCTGAAATTCAAATGTCACTGGACATCCTGTGTCTTTATTTACTAAATCTGGTAAACCTGGCCTCGTGGATAATTGCCGTCTAATGTTACCAGCTCTTTTTTTTTATTTTCCTTAACTTTGCCCACATCATTGTTAATAGTTTCTCCATTAAACTCTCCTCCAATTCCCCATTTGATGATGTCATCTATTTTGTGATGTGCCCCAGACTCGTCACACTTCTATTAGTCGGCATCAATACTGTATCTGGCTAGAATTTTCTAATGTTGTTTTGTTTCTCATTTTTAGTTTACCTTCTCTTTATGGCAAGTGATATTTGTTTTCCTTTCATGGTAGTGAAATATATTTTCTTTTAAAAATAATTGGCTGGGCATGGTGGCTCATGCCTATAATCCCAGCACTTTGGGAGGCCGAGGCAGGTGGATCACTTGAGGCCAGGAGTTTGAGACCAGGCTGGTCAATATGGCGGAACCCTGTCTCTACTAAAAATAAAAAAAAAATTAGCTGGGCATGGTGGTGTGCGCCTGCAATCCCAGCTACTCAGGAGGCTGAGGCAGGAGAATTCCTTGAGCCCAGGAGGCAGAGGCTGCAGTAAGCAGAGATTGTAACACTGCACTTCAGCCTGGATGACAGAGAAAGACTCCCTCTTAAAAAAAAAAAAGTTTGAAAATAACAGTAGAGATAGAACATAACTATTTCAAAATTCATAGAGAAGGTTTACACGTGGACTTCCTTTGAGAAATACTCAGAGACAAAAACCATGACCTCTGGAGGCCAACTGACACTGGTTCAAATCCCAGCTCCATCACACAGGGCTGTTGCAAAGATGGAAGGAGATCCTGAATGCAAGGCCCTCAGTAGGGTGTTGGGACTGGGATCATAGCAGGGCCGTATTTAAGTAAATGCTTGCACACACACACACACACACACACACACACATACACATACCATCACCCACCCCAAACAGTAGAGTGTTTCACCCAAGGACACACAGCAAATGTGAGGACTGAGGCTGGAGTGCAGGAACTTGGCCCTGAACCCAGTGTTTTTCCATAAGACTACAGGCCCCGTTGCCTGGTGTGCCAGGGAACTTCCACGTCAGCTGGCCCTGCTCCTTGCCCTGCAGCCTGTCTGGAGAGAGTGGTCAGTCCCCGTGACGTGGTGTTGTGGGAGGCTAGAGTCAAGGCGTCTGAGTCTTGCCAAGTTGGTGTTTCAGAGGTAGTTGTTGAAGACAAAAATTTTTCATTGGGCTTAGTAAGCTCAGAGAAGAAAAGAAGAGGTCTTGCTTCACTAGTGAATGAATGAATGGATAAATAAATAAATTCAGGGAGGTGTGAGGTAAATCTCAACCTGCCAAACCCGGCTGCAGTGCCCTATCCCCATGCCTCCTGTATACTCCCCACCAGGTGCAAGTTGACTTCGTGTGGCATCTTCTGCCCTTCTTGGAGAAATTTCCCACTTCAGGAAATTAGTCTGGCCTGGGCCCCTCAGCTCTCTGGAATGTTGGTTCACCTGCTTCTGAAGTGGTGTTCTGACCTGATCTAAGAATCTACTATGTGCAAAGCACAGAGATGGTGCCCAAGAATGAGCAAGAAGGATTGAGGATCCATAAATGTGTTCTCTAGTCAAGGAGAAGAATCACATTTATGGAGCCACTCATGCTGCCATGGACAGTCCTAGAAACCTCACACACAGCCTTTCCCTCGGTCCTCATGACAGTCCTGAGATGGGGAAACTGCACCTCGGATACCAGTGGTGTTACCATCCAGTGTGCCCATCCTGTTAACTCACTCATCCTTACAGCTGCTCCTGAAAGAAGACACTGTTATTATTATTATTATTGTTTTGAGATGGAGTCTTGCTCTGTCGCCCAGGCTGGAGTGCAGTGGCACAATCTCGGCTCACTGCAAGTTCCGCCTCCCAGGTTCACACCATTCTCCTGCCTCAGCCTCCCGAGTAGCTGGGACTACAGGGGCCTGCCACCAGGCTCGGCTACATTTTTTTGTATTTTTTTTTTTTTTTTTTTTTTTTTTTAGTGGAGATGGGGTTTCACCGTGCCAGGATGGTCTCGATCTCCTGACCTCGTGATCCGCCCGCCTCGGCCTCCCAAAGTGCTGGGATTACAGGCTTGAGCCACTGCGCCTGGCCAGAAGACACTGTTATTGCCTCAACTTACAGGTATGGATGTGGAGGCTTAGAGAGGTTAGTGACGTGTCCAAAATCACACAGATGCTATGTATTAGAGCCAGGATTAAAACCTAGCACTGCAGCCCCAAATCCCAGCCTCTTTATGTCAGATTCTGCATGGCATGTGGTTAAGGAATTTGCTCACACAGCTGGTGAGAAGCAAAGCAGGATTTGAGTCCATGCACTTTCCTCTATATAATTATGCATCTCAAGGGATTTATTGTGTTGTAATCTTGGAATCCACATTTCTATTGAATTGGGTTGAAGTACCATAAAAGTGCTGTGGGACCAAAATTGGGGTAGGAGAGGGAAGGAGGAAGGAAAAAGAAAGATGGCAGGTTGGCATCATAGGAGTTTATACAGAAGGCAGCGTTGAAGGATGGCCTGGATTTGATGAGATGGTCATATGGGCTGGACATTAACCGGGAAGGGACAGTGTGAATAAAGATTGGAGGTAAGGACAATGTGGGGACACAACTGAAGAATTATCTAGATTGTCTGCATCTTTGGTGCATGCCCATATTGGCTGTCTCTGTAGGTAAAGTTTCTGATGCGTGTTCATTGGGCTCCATTCTGTAGAGGTCTTCCTTCTGATATTCGACTCCAGACTTCTCACTCATAGGCACCAGCCACATGAATCTTCTACCATTTTGTCCTTAAGTTTTCATGAGCCAAGGATTTGCCAGGAAAGCTAAGAGCAGGCAGAACTGGCATGAATAGAGACTCAAACTTTCTCAGCCAAGAGCACTTTATATCAAACATCCTTATCTCTCTTGGGTAGGTGGTTGTAGTAATGGGCTTCTCAGGCTTGGCACTGATGTCTAAAGCGTCTCTGGTGGGGACAAACCTCTGCTTAAAGATGCATGTCTCTTAGGTGGCGAGACAGCTACATACATTGGCTTCTTTGGAAAGAAAGAAGTTAATTTGTTTTTTGGCACAAAGCCTTGTTGGGTCAGGTCCTTTTTTCTGAAGCAAGAAACATGATGACTTTCATATTTGCATTCTTTGATGAAAGAACAAAGCTGAGAGCTTTGCGTTTTTCCAACCTCTTTGCAAAGTGTGCCTTTCCAGAATTGTAAACAAGTAAGTAACTGATATCTGTCCAGTTTGCAAAGGGCTTTAGCACTTTTGATCCTTAATATAACTATTGGGAAAAATGGGTGTTAGTGTCCAAAGAGTCATTGATCTCTACAGACAGTTGACTAAACTGAGGCTGGAATTGGTTTGTAGAAATCAGGGATGAAAATCCAGCAAATGCGAAACTTCAGTGCTTGGTTCAGTACATGTGTCATTGTGTGATGGTATCTCTCAGGTGCTATTTCTCCATCATTTAAATTTGGTAGCACATTACACTTCCACTTAGCACATTTCAAATGTAATAAGGGTTTAAAAAGTGTTAGCTACACAAGACAACAAGTGTTGACAAGGATATGGAGAAATCGGAGTCCTTGTACACTACTGGTCGAAATGAAAAATGGTGAAGCCACCATGGAAAAGAATATGGAGGTTACTCATAAATTTAAAAATAGATCTACCAGGCTGGGCGCGGTGGCTCTCGCCTGTAATCCTGTCACTTTGGGAGGCCCAGGCAGGCGGATCACGAGGTCAGGAGTTTGAGACCAGCCTGGCCAACCTAGTGAAACCCTATCTCTACTAAAAATACAAAAAATTAGCTGGGCGTGGTGGCACATGCCTGTAATCCCAGCTACTCGGGAGGCTGAAGCAAGAGTATCGCTTGAACCCAGTAGGTGGAGGTTGCAGTGAGCCAAGATAGTGCCATTGCACTCCAGCCTGGGTAACAAGAGTGACATTTCATCTCAAAAAAAAAAAAAAAAAAAAAAATAGAACTCCCAAATGATCCAGCAATTCTACTTCGAGGTATTTACCCAAAAGAATTGTAATCAAGATCTCGAAGAGATATTAGTATCCTCATGTTAATTGCAGCATTATTCACAATGGCCAAGAGGTGAAAACAACCAAGACCAACACAAACCTGAATCTGAGAAACACCGAGCAGGCAGCAGGCTGAGCTTATCTTGAAGGAATCCAGGTGCCTTCCAGGCTTGCTGCCCTAAGAGCTCTCTTGCCACTTAATACCTGGTGTCCCCTCTCCAGTTACAAAGGATTGAAACAGCAACTGGCATGTTGATTATCACCAAACAGCTGCACCCTCAGCTCAGATCAGAGAGGCATCTGCTTGGAACAGAACATTTTGTTATTCTGGGTGCCTTTTTCTCCAGCAGTTCAAGCGTGATGGTGCATGTGAGAGATATTGAGCAGATATTTATTCAAACACCTACCATAAACTGAAAAGTTAATTTAGTTGCTCTGAGCTTTTGAAATAGCCTCCATACCGTTACCAGAATGACCTTTCTTCAATTACCTCTGACCTTGTCAATGACCTGATTTTAACCCTTTAATGGTAGCCTCCTGTCTACAAGATGAACATTAGTGTCCTTGGTGAGTCATTCAAAGCATTTCCTAATGTGATTCTTACTGACTTCTTTGCTTTATCTTCTGATCTCTCTGGCTTCATACATACACTCTAGTTTACCTAATCGCTACAGCTCCCTGGATGGGCTTTGCTGTTTCATGTCTTCTTTTATGCACTTTCAAATGCTGTTTCTGCTGTTTGGAATGTCTCTCCCTGTCTTGGTCACCTACTGCATTTCTAATCATTTTTCAGGACTTAGCTCACCACTTTTGTAAAGCCTTTGAGATTAACTACTTCCTGCTATTGGAAACATATAAACCTAAGGGATACATTCATTCATACTGGATTACGATAGGTTATAGTCAATTTATTTACTTGTCTTTCTCCATGAAGGCATCTCCAGGTGAGCATATACTAATTGTGACAGCCGCTAAATGAATACAAATTTCAACTTTTATTCAAGACCTACTAAGTGACAAATTAGAGACCCAGGTATAACGGGCTGTATAATAGCCCCCCAAAACACCTACATTGTAACCCCTAGAACCTGTGAATGTTTCCTTAAAAGGAACACTGCAGATGTGATTAAGTTAAGGATCTTCAGATAGGAAGATTATCTTGGAATATGCAGGTGGGCCCTAAGTGTAATCACAACTGTCCTTTTAATGGATGGTAAGAGGAGGGACCACATGGCAGTGTGAATACTGAAGCAAGGTGCTATACTGCTGGCTTGGAGATGGGGAAAGGAGGCATGAGCCAAGAAATGAAGCTCTAGAAGCTGGAAGGCAGAGGAACAAATTCTCCCCCAGAGCCTCCGGAGGGAGCACGGTCCTGCGAACACTTTGGGTTCAGCCCAAGAAACTGATTTCAGATTTCTGGCTGCCAGAAGTTCAGGAGAATACATTTGTATTGTTTTAAGCTGCTAAGTTTGCAGAAATCTGTTACAGCAGCAATAGGAGCCTAATACATCAGATAACAGATATAATAGGACAGGAATGACAGATGGTAATTGTAGAGGAAGTGTGAAATAGAGCAGTGCTTCTCGAACTTCAGTATGCACAGGAATCACTGGGGTTCTGGTGAAAGTCAGATGCTGAGTCACTAGGTCCAGGGAATAATCTGAAGCTCCGCATTTCCTTGCAAGCTCCCGGGTGAGGACGTTGCTACTTGTCCGGGGACATCACTTTGAGTAGCAATAAAATAGCAATGGCTAAATGTAGATGAGACAGATCAAAACAAAGAGTTGTGGAGAGGCAGCTGTGATTCTTGATATAATTTCTGTTTTTGTTTTTTTAAATTTGTACACACTTGTTTTGTGGCCTAAGATATGGTCTATTCTAGAGAATGTTCCATGTACAGGTGAAAAGAATGTGTATTCTGCAGCATTTGAGTAAAATGTTCTGTAAATGTCAGTTAGGCCTACTAGATGGAGTGTGTAGTTTAACTCTACTGTTTTCTTTGTTGATTTTCAGTGTGCACAGAGTTTTAAGGACACAAATCAGATGGGCATGAGTGATGTGCCCAGGATGGACGTATGTTCATACCACCGATGACTCAGTGCCTCTCCTGGTCAGGTGTCCAGAGGCTTCTCACTTTTATTATGTCCATTATTCCCAGCAACACTGCAGAGTAGGCATCCTAATGCTTGTTTGACAGATAAGGACATGGAGGCCTAGAGGATTAATGGCTTTGGCCACACCCACATGGGACTAGAATTGTGTAACTCCAACATATGTGGGTTACTTTTTTTTTTTTTTTAACTTTACTACGTTTTCGAAATCATGGATAATATACGTGTGCTATGGGGCTTTGCAGAAAGATTAGTGATCCCAGCTAAATGGAGATTTTCATCCTCCAATGAAACATGCTCGTATTACCAGGGACAGAAATTGGACTTGCCAAACCTAGGCTGAGAAGGAACCAGAGTTTTTATCAGGGCATCTTCTTAGGGAAAGTGACAGCCCAAACGCTCAGAAGGCAGAGTGAGCCCTGCACAGACAAGAGGGCTGAGAGGGTGGAGAAGGAAAGGCCTTGCCTCCCTGTTGGTGGTAGAGAGGATGTAGAGGAAGGTGCATGAGGATGAATCAGCCCTGTAAGACACCCCACAGGGTCAGATCAGAGAAGCTAAGGGCAGTCAGCAAATCCAAGGAGCAAGGAAAAGGCAAAAATAGGAGGAGAAATTAAGACTAGTTCCAGATCCAGGACTAGATCCAAAACCAGAGACTAGATCCAATGCCAGGACTAGATCCAAATCCAGGACTGGATCCAGAACGGGGACTAGGTCCAGAATGGGGACTAGATCCAGATCCAGAGACTAGATCCAGATGAGGACTAGATCCAGAACCAGGACTAGGTCCAGATCCAGCACTAGATTCAGAACCAGGACTAGATAGAGAACCAGAACTAGATCGAGAACCAGGACTAGATCGAAATCCAGGACTAGATCTAGATCCAGAGACTAGATCCAGATCCAGGACTAGATCCAGATCCAGGACTAGATCCAGAACCAGGACTAGATCTAGAAGCAAGACTAGATCCAGATCCAGAGACTAGATCCAGAACTAGGACTAGATTCAGATCCAGAGACTAGCTCCAAATCCAGGACTAGATCTAGATCCAGAGACTAGATACAGATCTATAACTACAGAGGGACAGCAATGGTATCAAGAGCCAAACATCAGCCACAAAGGGAGCCACATCCTTTATCCATCGCCAGCTCTGCAGCCTTGGCAGGTGTCTTCATCTGCTGCCTGGGAATGGTTACACTGATGCTGAGTGGCGGTGAGGAATGGAACGAATCTACACAAAGCTTCGGTCATTCTAAGCTGTGATGAAAATGACCAATTCTCTTAGAATCACAGTGTCTGCTATTGTTCTTTATGAGTTAGTGGACTTATGGTCCCAGATGGAACAAGGTGACCTGACATACGAGTTTGCCACAGAGTTCCTGCAGCTTCTGAATGAACAAGCCCTATATTAGCAAGCTTTTTCTTGGTATTGTTTGGGTTATAGTTTTATGGCATAGAAGATATAGAGAAATCTTTGCATTTTTTCTAAATTATTGAAGATCATCAGAGGTTAGGAGGAGAAAGGAAAAGTAAACTTTGGGTAGCAAGTTTTAATCTTTTTTTTTTTTTTTTGAGACACAGTCTCGCTCTGTTGCCCAGGCTGGAGTGCAGTGGTGCGGTCTCGGGTCACTGCAACCTCCAACTCCTGGGTTCACGCCATTCTCCTGCCTCAGCCTCCCGAGTAGCTGGGACTACAGGCACCTGCCACCACGCCCGGCTAATTTTTTGTATTTTTAGTAGAGATGGGGTTTCACCATGTTAGCCAGGATGGTCTCGATCTCCTAACCTTGTGATCTGCCCACCTTGGCCTCCCAAAGTGCTGGGATTATAGGCGTGAGCCACCGCGCCCTGCTGGAGGATTGTTTTTATGGAAGTGCTTGTAGGGATGGGATGCATTCTTTCCTTTGGACTTTAAACTTGTGAACAGAATTCTATAATCCAGGTGTTTTGGGTATTGTTTCTAAAAATACTTTGGCCCCTTAATGATTTAATTTTTATTGATCAACTTTAGGGTAATGGAGGATAACCCAATAAATTAATAACATATTGCATGGTTCATTTCTCATTAGCTCATCCAAGATCAACTGCAGAGGAGGACGAGGGAAATTTTATATGGGAACAATTATCTGAAAAATGTGAGTATCTCAAGATAATCTGATTGCTTAGTTTTAGCTAACCCTGAGGTCTAAATACTTACAGCCAAGATAATTTATCTGATGAGTTTAGTCCAAGAAACACAACTTTATTTTCCCACTACTAGCTGAACATAAGTGCCAATTTAAGAGTGCTACATGCCCTACAAACATCGATGGCCTCATGTTCCAAGTGAAAAAGTTCATTAGTGAGCTTCTCTCCTGATGTGTGTTATTATTAACTGGAAGCTAAAATTAATGAATTTTGTCAGATTGCCTCGAGTAGTGATAGGGAACGATAGAATTCTTCAGCAGTCGATTTCTATTCTATCATCTGCTTAGTTTTTTGTTGTTGTTGTTTTCTTTTCTTTTCTTTTTTTTTTTTTTTTTTTTTTTGAGGAGTCTTGCTCTGTTGCCCAGGCTCTGAAGTGCAGTGGTGCAATCTGGGCTCACTGCAAGCTCTGACTCCCAGGTTCACGCCATTCTCCTGCCTCAGCCTCCCGAGTAGCTGGGACTACAGGTGCCCGCCACCACGCCTGGCTAATTTTTTGTATGTTTAGTAGAGACAGGGTTTCGCCGTGTTAGTCAGGATGGTCTGGATCTCCTGACCTCGTGATCCACCTGCCTCGGCCTCCCAAAGTGCTGGGATTACAGGCATGAGCCACGTGCCCGACCTTTTTTTTTTTTTTTAAATAAATGTCACTCATAGGGGTCTTCTGAACTTAGTATGGCCTGGAAATCTCAGGGCACAATGGATAAATTGCATTATATTTCTCCACTGCTGTAAATGTATTTGATATTGGGGTTCCTTTGGTTGCAAGAAACAGAGATCCAATTCAGACATGCTTAGCAAATCATGTTATCCACACACATAACTTGGAAATTCACTGATGATCAATAGCCAAAGGCAATATGAAAACATGCTGTATAGATGAAAAACACAGCTACCACCAAGCCCTTAACACATCTGATTTCTCTTCTTTTGGACTTTCATGGGAAATGTAACATTAGTGGGGCTGGAATATAGGTTCTGTAATAGCAATCCTCACTTAAGTAGCCTTGTGTTCTTGGGCAAGCATTGAAATTCACCAAATCTCCTTTCACTGTACAACAGAGCTTGCCATTCTAGTCTGGCACATAGGATTATAAGGACAAGTAAACAAGAAGCCAAGTGACAGAACTCTATGAATGTATGTAATTGTCCATTTCATTTGTTCTTTGGGTCCTTTTTAGACCCAACTGTTCCTAGTAGAAGTGGGTGGAAGAGGAAGCCATGGAGAAATAGTTGCCTACTCAATGTGGGCAGAGAATGAAGGTTTTCAAAATTGACAAGTCCCATGAAACGACGCACTCTTAGTGTTGTACTGAAAATCTGCAGAATGAGAGACACATGTCTTCTGCATATGATGGCTCAGACTATTTCTTAGTTATAATATTTTCCCAAATAATTTCTCATATTTGGCTGTAATTTAAATCCATATTTTCAGGTCAGGATGCTTGTGATCGTTTAGTGGACTTGAAATTTTGCACAATGATGAACGATTTTTTTCCTGTCTTGATAAGCAAGTCATAGGGGATGGTCTGGGGAGATACATCAAAATTGTTTAATACAAGCACGTGTTTAGAACCTCATAGCCCGACAGAGGCTTCCTACGTTTATCTGTATGAAGATACCTGTTTTCTCCCCTGAGGCTGCACATAGGAACTGCTAAAGCAGTACAAGAAATACCAGCCACCGCAGTCTATCTTATATCATGATTTCCCTTTCAGTCTCAGGTTCTTCTGCCCAGACTCAGCTTGTTATCCCAGGCTTTATTCCTTTCGGGTTGATTTTACCCAAGGGGACTTGTGCTTCTGGCATCTTGTTTATAGCGGGATACCCTACAAAGCTCCAACATGCCTGCGCATGGCTGGACTCCAATGCTGGCAAGTTGCAATGTTCTTCCTGGTACATGGCTCAGCCCCCATGTGAATCGGTTAATGAAAATAGATACCCAAGAGAGGGAGCAGCCACAGCCTCACATGTCTTCCTTACATTTAGAAAACTTTCTCAAACTTCTCCGAGTGTTTTATATGTGGCCATTTTTTACTGCAGGTGTGAATATAGTAAACTGGGGTTAGAGGGGTGATGTTATGGCGCACGCAAGCAATGGACTTGGAGGGAGAACGAAAGGGAAGGAAGATGGTCTCGCAGCCGTGAATATTCTACTAAAGTGTGGCCTGGGCAGCTAAACTGATGTACTCCAAAGATGTGCCAACGATGGCCTCCCTCTGATCACCTTAGCTGAATTCAGTCCCTGAAAATTCTAGTTTCAGAATTTGAATTTTTGCTTTCTATCTTTTTTAATTTAGGGATTAGGTTTTTTGTTTTGAGGGGATTTTGTGTTTTTAAGTTAAAAAAAAAAACTCCTCATACTCAGACATTCCAAGTCCTTATATTTTATATCCTTTCAAAACTTTGTTTTTAAAATTACTTTTATGGATTATTAAAGCAGTGTGTACACATTGTAGAAAAATTAGGAAAAAAGCCCCCCAAAAATAAAAACTACCAAAAAACAAAGAATGTAAGTGATAATTATAATCCTAACCTCCTCCCTGAGAAGACAATTTTTAACACCTCTATGAATATCCTTACAAATAGAGAAGTATGGATAAAACTGACAAAAATGAAATCATATATATCTTTCTATAATTTACCATAATTTATTTAAACCGTTCACTACTTGTTTGGTGTCTAGGTTGCCTTCAATTTTTCCTAATGTATACAAACATAAAGCTGGACTAATTAGCTGAGAATAAATTAGACAATCTTTAAAATAGAAAAAAATGAATAATTCTAAAACATAATTAAATATGCATGAATAGTACTAAAATTAGCCCATGATGAAACAAATCATCAGTATTAAAAAATAATACAAATTAAAGTAGCAGTGCTTGGGAATTTTATTTTTACCTAATCATTACTGTGATTTCATTCTTGTATTGACCTACTTCTTGGCAATAAAATGACCTTGACCTTCTAGTTTTCAGCCAAATTAATTCATTCGTCTACTCAGTACTTATTTATTGAATTCCTAATGGAGAATAAAATATAATTAAAAGTCCCCACACTCACAGAGCTTGTGTTCTAGTGTGAGAGATAGGAAAAAAAAAACAAGTATGTACACAAAAAATACCAGATATGGAAGTAGAGTAAAATATGGGTGCATGAGAGAGAATGACATCAGGGTTAGACTCTTCCAGGAAATGACAGGTGTACTGAGAACTGATGATAAAACAAGTGCCATCCATGCAAAAACCAGGGTGAAGACAATTGCTGGGAGAGGGGCATCTAGTGCAAGAGCACTATGGTGGGGGCAAGCATAGCGTTTCCAACAGGAGAAAGAAGCACAAGCTGAAGGAAGTTCATTGGCCAAGATCAAGAAGGGTCAGAGGTAGGCAGACTCCACAATGTGCCAGTTTTGTCAGCCAAAGACAAAGGTTGAACTTTATTACAGGCACAGGTGGGTGGGCGCACTAGCCCACGCCTGCAATCCCAGCACTTTGGGAGCCACATGAGAGAGGATCATTTGAGGGCAGCCTGGGCAACATAGCAAGACCTTGTCTCTACCAGAAATGAAAAATAAAGAAAGAAAAAAATAAAGTCAGTCACAGTTGGACGACACTAGAAAGTTTTAGGCCAAGAAATGGCATGACTTTATTCATGACTTCAAAAGATCACTCTGGATGTTGGGTGAAGAAGAGCATGTAAGGAGCAAGAATAGGTGCAGGGGAGGTAAGGGGTTGAGGGAGATGATGAGGCTGGGACCAGGTGCTACAGGTGGAAAGGGGGACAGGATGCATTTAGAGTGTGAATCAGAAGCAGAATGAACAAACTTGCTGATGAAGTGCAGGGAGCAAAGAGGGAGAAAAACAAACGGAAGCATAACGCCTCTGGGACTACTAAGAAGAATTATTTTGTCTGGTGAGTGTTTTTGGACAAATAGCATAACATGTTTGGGCACCTATTATAATATAAAGCATAGTACAAAAATTGTTTCTGATAATAATAATTGTACCTTCCATTTATTAAGTACACGCTATGTACTTAATGCTGATCTTTTTTTCTTATTGAACATAGAGGGGATAAAAATATGTACGTTGAATTAAATACTATTCCTCTCATCTCACTTATTAAATTACCAAATAACCCATGTTTTCCATATGGCCTTTGCCCGTTTGAGGATTGCATTGCCAAGGAAACAGATTGTTAAGCACAGGCTCTGCAGCTAATCCTATTAAATATGTCATAATTCAAACAAAATGCACAAAGCCAACTAGGCTTGGGTTTGGAATATTAGCTTCCAAATGTCCCCCTCCTAAGGCCTAACTATATACCTAATAAGGTTCAACGTTTAGATGCCTGTCTAATTCTACCCAGAGCCCTGGACTTGTACAATCCTGCCCCAAATCCCTGATCTGAATGTCAGAACTTTTAATTAACCTCCCCAAATGGCATTTTCACACAATAAACTCTATGCATGCTGCTAGCTTCGAATAGTAGACAAAAAGTGATCCTTTTCTTTTCCTCAGTCAGATATTTCCTTTGTGAAACATTAAGCAGAATGGCTTCATTACCTGGATATGCTTAAATGAGGCTGGGGAAAACCCAGAATTGGAGATTTCAAAAGCAAAAGGAATTAGAGATTAACTAGTTCCAATCTGCTTTATACATAAGGAACCTGAGGTTCAGCAAGATTGTGATTTATGTCTGCAAGGTTACAGAGCATATTTATGGACAGTACTAGGGGCAATGCCTACCTTCCCTGGCTGGTGATGTCTTCCTTTGTCTCAGGGTTCTTCCTTTCACCACCCTCCTCCTAAAAGTCATCCTTGTTGTTCCTTCAGTATAAATTCTTCATTTCCTCCTCCCTCACCTACGTCCTTTGCTCCCCAGTCGTCCCTTCTGGCCCTCATGGCCTTAGCTCTACGTTTCTTCTGCTCATTTCCTAAATGCAGCTTATTCCTCCAAGTCCCACTCCTGATCTTCTCATTCATCCCCCTCACTGCAACTCAGGCTCAGGCTCATCAAGCTCGTTACTGGATCAATGAATTCACCCACCAAATGTGTTTTGCACAGCATGTTTTTTTCAATTCAGTGCCCATGGCTTTTGCTAGAAGGCTGTCCTCATTTGACCCTTGTCATTTCATTAAAAAATATCCAGTGGAGTGAGAAAAAAGTGTAATTGAAACCAATGTACCACAAATAAACTCTTCTTGTTTAGGAAAATTCACTTCTAAGCTTATTGAATGTGGAACGTGGGTCCTAGTGGGCATGAGATGCATGGAGCCAAATAGACACCATCTTCTGAAAAGGAAATGAATGTCACTTTGGTGGTGGGAGCAAATAGAAAAGGAAAAGGAAGAACAAGCATGTGGAGGAATACAGCATCAGCCTGATACCCAACTTGGTAGAATGGACAGGACTTTTAAAGAACAAGAAAAACATAATATTCAAATTTGAGTTTGGCTCTCTTATGTTGCAATCAAAGTTTACCTGGCTGATATCCCTGTGTCTCCAACTAAAGCCACTCAATGATTTATATACAAGTTACTTTAGGAAAAACAAGGAGAAGCAGTCTCTGTCCTGGATTTGGGTTAGCACTAAGGAAAAATACCTCAAGATGCAGAATGCAGGACTAACATTCACTGAAGCTGGAAACTGAACCTAAGGTGATTAGAAGAAAGGTACTCTCTGAAGGATTTGAATAAATCTTGGGGAGAATATCGAGCTTTCCACTGGAATTACAATGGGGATTTAAGGCAAGTTTTTGTAGATATGAAGGGGCATGGGTCCTAAACATATGGCTAGCATTGAGGCTAGAAGGGTAAAGAAGACCTAATTCTGCTCCTCTGGTAGTTCATAGTACATCAAGACAGCTAGGTATGGAAATAACTAAGTTACAAGGCAAAAACTGGTTAAAGATAGGAGCCACTCACTCATGTCCACTCTGGTAGAGCACTTTATATACCTTATATAGTAAATGCAGGAGGGGGTGATTTACAACAATGCTAGATCACCTTAGGTTGACCTTTGTCAAGCAGTCTGTTGGGAAGAGACTGAATTTTCCTTAGCCCACTGAATTAGCTATTTGAGTAGAAATAGCTACTTCTCATTTAATTGTACTTTTTTATTTAACAAATATCCATTAAGCATCTACTCTTTACCCAGTGTTGTGCCAAGTGCTAAGAGTACTCTTGTGTATGGACCAAAATTGAGACATGACTGTGCCATTATGGAACTTGAAGTCCAGAGGATGAGGGGACATCAATCAAAGAATCAAGGGGATATCATATTGTAACTATGACAGCAGTTATGAAGTAGAGGTACATGGCACCAAGAGAGCTTATAACAAGGAGAACTAACCTAGCTAAGGTGTCAGAGAAGGCATCCTTCAACAATAAGTATGAGGTAACCAGGCAAAGGGAAATGATTGAGGGATCAGCTTGTGCAAGAGTCCTGAGGCACCCATGGACTGAAACTGAGCCTCTACAGGCCAGTGCTGTAGGAGTGGATGAGCAGGGAGGGGGCTCATGGTACTACACATAACCAGATAGGTAGACAGGAGCCAGGACACGGCCTTGTAAGAGCCATCCATCTTTTTCATAAAAAACAATGGGAAGCCATTTGAGTGCCTCAAGAAAATATGATGATATTTATATTGAAAAATAACTCTGGCTATAGAAGAGAGATGGTGCAAGGTAATAGTTACCAGATAGATGCAAAAGTTTTCAGACGTTTATGACAGCTTTAACTAAGCTGATGTCGGTAAAGATGAGAAGAACTAGATTTGATAGATATTCAGAAGATAAATTCAGTACGATTTGGCGACGGATTAGATATAGGAGTGTCTTAATTTGGTTTACCTAGAAACCTAAAGACAAAGATTCAATTTGTTTATTTGGAATCTACAGGGCACATTGTTATGGGAGTGGAGAAATGAGACAAAGAAGGGAAGGAAGCCAATGAAAAGAGGTGTGAAACTTGCTACCACAGCGGGCACCCAGAGTTTAGTTCAGTTTGGGAGCAAGTACAGAACACCTGTCTCAGAATTATCCCACCCAAGGGGCAAAGAACCTGAGCTAATGATATGCAAAATCCCATCAGTCATTGGTTGAGGGTTAATGTGGGGGACATTAATTCCCTGACACTTCCAGCTGGCCTGCTGTGGCTTTGGAAAAAGCCTGCAGGAACACAGATGCAAATGTTGGCTGTTGGAAGTGATCTGGAGCTCACTGCAATGGTAGGGTCCTAAGGATGTGGGTAGGACACAGACTGTATCTGTACATGGGGTGATCTTTACTTCTCCAGTGTCCTAGTGTCCTGGCCACATATGAGTCATCTAGAGCCACTCTGTCCAATAGAAATATACTGTAAGCCATGTAAGTAAATTTAAATTTTCTAG
This sequence comes from Gorilla gorilla gorilla, assembly GCF_029281585.2. Classification (NCBI taxonomy): domain Eukaryota; kingdom Metazoa; phylum Chordata; class Mammalia; order Primates; family Hominidae; genus Gorilla; species Gorilla gorilla. Next base: position 108,275,455 of record NC_073242.2, on the reverse strand, counting down.
TAGCCACATTCAAAAAAGTACTAAGAAACAGGATAAATTAATTTTCACCCTATATTTAACCCAATATCTCTAAAACATTATCATTTCACCATGTAGCCAATACTAAGTCTTTGAAATCCAGTGTGTATTTGACTCCTACAGCATCTCAATTTGGACTAGCCACATTACAGGTGCTCTGTAGCCAGAGGTGTCTTGTGACAGCTTCACAGTTATCTCATGGGCTAGCCCAGACCCAAAGGCTTCTCCAGGAATGTTGATTGAGACTTTGATATATTTGCTTTAGCTTCTGTTTACTGAACCAACAAAGAAGAGGTGCAAAGGACACATATGTTATCAAAGACATAAGTGAGTTGACTTGGGTCTCCATTGTCCCTCTTTGTTCCTTATAGAACCTAAAGGCAGTCTATAGAGGAGTCATGGGGGCAACTGTGGTGGGGGAGAGGTGAGAAGAGCCAAGCAAGCAGTAATCTGTCTCCCTCACACACTTAACTGTCAGAGCAGTTTCACTTCTATATGTGGCAGGCAGGCCAGGCATGGTGGCTTATGCTTGTAATACTAGCACTTTGGAAGGCTCAGGTGGGAGGATTGCTTGGAGCCAGGAGTTTGAGACCAGCCTTGGCAACATAGCAGGACCTTGTTTCTATTTATAAAATAAAATATAATAAACATGATGTGGCAGACAATGAGTTTCCCATCACCCTCCTCTTCCTTGTTAGCTGGGTCTGCCTCTCACAGTGGAGGAGAAAATGTCAGATGCCTATTTTCCTAATTTTTCTTGCAATTAGCATATGGGCTTAATCTGTCCAATGGTTCATATAGCTCGTGATGAGAGCAGACTGGGTTTTCTGTCTTCAGTCTTTCCTACCATACCATATTGCACTTCCAGAAGACTCTACATGTGGATAGGTCCATTCTAAGTTAAGAAAGAATAGAACCTAAGGTCTCCATAGTGTAAAAGGGTGTGAGAAAAGAGAAAAGAGAAGGATATAAAGATGTGTGTTTGTGATATGTTAGGACATTTTCCAGTGAAAGTTATAGAACTCTTTCTAAGCTTGCTCAAGCACATTAGGGAATTTAACTACGAAGGGTGGGAGCATTTCATGGAAACCATGGAAACATCCGGGTCTCAAGAACAAACATCCAGGGATTCCAATGCCTTCACAACACACGACTGACTTTCATTGCTCTTCCATTCTGGTCATTGACTTTGTTCTCCTCTCTTGTTGCAGACAAGCTTTCTCTGCTTCCCAGGGCAAATGGTGGAACACAAACACCCACATGTGCTCTCTTCCGGAGGGCAGGCAGACAGACTCTGGTGTTGCTTGGTACTAATCCCAAGGGAATTACTGAGGAACTAAATCTGATTAACTGAGTTTATGCTGGGAGGTCCGCAATGTCCTGTTTGCATGGTAATCCCAAGACAGAGGGCAGAGCTATTTCTCAAAATGAAGAGATGTTTCAGAAGGGGGCTGTGTAGTTTCCTAGGGTTGTCCTAACAATTTGCCACAAACTTGGTAGCTTAAAACAACCGAAATTTGTTATCTCACGGTTCTGAAGGCCAGAAATCTGAAATCAAGGCGTTGGCAGCATCACCCTCCCTCCAAAGGCTGTGAGGAGGACCCTTCCTTTACTCTTCCAGCTTCCGGTGGCTCCTGGTGTTCCTTGGCTCGTGGCAACATAACTTTAATCTCTGCCTCTGTGTTCACATGGCTTCTTCCCTGTGTCTCTTGCAACTGTGTGTCTCAAATTTCCCTCTTTTTTTATTTATAAAGACACAAGTCATTGGATTTAGGGATTACCCTAAATCTAGGATGATCTCATTTCAAGGTCTTTAACTTAACTACCTCTGCAAAGATTTTATTTCCAAATAAGCTCACATTCACAGGCATTGGAGTTAGGATTTGGACATATCTTTTCGGGACCACTATTCAATTCACTACAGGGGGCTAAGATGGGTTAATATATGTTTGTAACAGGTTGAGAGTTCTAGCAAAATGTTTCCACTATCTTCAGTTTATCATTTAGCCTGATGTTAGACCATACAGATTTATAGTTAGAAAAAATAATGTAGGCAAATTTTCAGAATGCTGTTTGGGATCCGTGAAATATAGCTGAAACTGAAGGCTGATGGAAGAAGATGAAATGAGACTAGAGTGAAGAAACACGTGAAGAAAGTGAGGAGAAGAAAATAATTGGAAGGAAAACTTCAAGTTTCACATAAATGATAAATGAAAAAGAGAAAAAAATTGACACAGAGATGTCATTGACATCCATGATGAAGTAGAGAGTAAGGGCTTGAAGATATAAAATGAAAAATGAGGAAAGTTATAGTTGAGGAAATATTAAACCAAGTCTACACCTATAAAATAAAAATTTATGGGCTTGAGTATGAGATCTTAAAGAAGGATAAATTGCTTCAGGAAATATTTCTTCTTCTTCCAGTTGTATCTGATGAAATCCCTGACACGACAACTACTGCTTAGAGCAAAGACATATTTCTACCAATTATTGGCCAACTAACTTTAAACTCTGACTTCTTGGGCTCACTCATCAGTATGTACATGGGCCAAAATATTTCCCAAGCATATGTTACCTTCTGGCATTGCTCAAAGTTTTTTGAAAATCGAATGGACTTTAGATCCGGTATTTAAGCAGATCATACAAGTCATAGGCCATTGAATTAGGGGTCACCTATGGGTTGGCCATTGATCCTTGGTCCATTCATTTGAGGATAGGGGAACTCAGAGTGAGGGGTCTTATGGTACATGGATCTGTCCCTTCCAGGGTTAGGTCTGGAATAAACACAGAGATACACATGTATTATACAGATATGCAAAGGAATGCAATTAAGTGGTGTCCATGCTATTAATATAAAGTAAGGGGTAGTTGAAGAAGTGTGCATGGAGAAATTGGCTCATAAATTCTGAGTTGTGTTCAGTGTGGCATGGCCCAGGGAGGTGGCTGAGTGGGGATGGGAGGGCAATGAAAAATTCTTAACTGAGGCCGGGTGCAGTGGCTCACTCCTGTAATCCCAGTACTTTGGGAGGCCGAGATGGTAGGATCACTTGAGGTCAGGAGTTTGAGGCCAGCCTGGCCAGCATGGTGAAACCCCGTCTCTACTAAAAATACAAAAATTAGCCAGGCATCATGGCACGCACCTGTAATCCCAGCTACTCAGGAGGCTGAGACAGGAGAATTGCTTGAACCCAGGAGGTGGAAGTTGGAGTGTCCCAGCATCAAGCCACTGCACTCCAGCCTGGGCAACAGAGCAAGCTCCATCTCAAATAAATAAATAAATAAATAATTTAAAAAAAATCTTAATTGAGTATACACACAGGTCCCATTAGGAACCACACCAAGTATGTCACATCTGAGACAACTGGACTGGGAGATGATCACTCTAGCAATTTTAACAAAACTTCATGCTATTCTCAAATAAGAAAGCAACTGTTAACAAGAATGAACAGTTGAATAATATCTAATCATCTTGTCTAAGAGGTGGAGGAACGTTTTCCCTTCTCAGTCCTTTAACTGGAAAGCTGGCACCATGAACAAGTTGTTAAATTAGCAAGTATGCCAGCACTTTCATTTATTAATTGGTATGTTCCATTTTAATTAAAATCATCCTGGCTAATTACTCATTTCACCGTGTGCAGCACCAGCTGAATAAGCTGGAGGACATGATGAAGGAAAAAATAAATGCTGTACTCTCTCTAGTTTATTAACTTGGAATTGTTTTCCCTTTCATATGTGGTGGCTCAAGGGAGACGTAAATTTAACCTTCTATTCTTGCCTCATCTTCAAGTATGTGGTTATAGCAGAAAGAGTATGGGCTATGAAACTCAGGCAGGTGGGTTTGGATGTTGGCTTTGCCATTTATGAACTGTGTGACAATGAGGAAATATTTAGCATGTCTGATCTTCAAGGTCTCCTATCTAAAAATAGGAATAATAATAGCATGTACTCACTACAAAGAGTTGATGTGAGGGTCAATGAAATAAAATGAAAGACTGGGTACATAATAGATAAATGTTAGTCTAACTCTGAACTAGAGAAATAATGATTATTGTTATTGTTATGATATAATGTTACAGTTATAATAGTACCATAATTAGTAGCCAACAGGTAACTGGGCACTTATTTCCCAGGCACTGTTCTGAGCACTTTGGTATGCTTTAAGTAAAGAGGTCACATGTGTTAACTCATTTAATCCCTGACAGCACTAAAACAGAATTTATTTCTCCTACATTACAGAAGAGGAAACTGAGATCTACAGAGAAGGAATAACTTGCCCAAGGTCACAGAATAGGCTGACACTGGAGCTGAGATTCAAAGCTAGGCATCCAGACTCAGCACTCTTAACCGCTTTTTTTTTATTTTTTATTTTTATTTATTTATTTATTTTGAGACGGTGTCTCGCTCTATCACCAGGCTGGAGCGCAGTGGCGTGATCTTGGCTCACTGCAACCTCTGCCTCCCGGGTTCAAGTATTTCTCCTGCCTCAGCCTCCCAAGTAGCTGGGACTACAGGTGCGTGCCTCCACGCCTGGCTAGATTTTGTATTTTTAGTAGAGATGGGATTTCACCATGTTGGCCAGGATGGTCTCCATCTCTTGACCTCATGATCCACCGGCTTAGGCCTCCCAAAGTGCTGGGATTACATGTGTGAGCCACCGCACCTGGCCATCTTAACCACTTCTTTACCAAGATTGCAGGGTTGCAAAGAAGACAGAGTTGAGCTGTCTGGATGGCAGAATCTAGAGCATTTATAAAATCTAGGGACTGGAGAGATTAGATGTTTTGGGATGTCCATCTAGTCCCCACTTAGCCCTTGCCTTTGAACATATTTTTGGGTTCCTGGAAACCTTCCAGGTGACCCATGTTAGGCCAGATAGAAATGGGGACTGAGGCACTGAGTGTCTGTTGTTTATCTATGTCTGTGTCAATCAATTCAAGATGTTTCTTGTAGCAATAATGACAGGATACAAAAGAGAAGGTTCACATCCTTCTGGCTTTGAGGTAGTTAGCTGTCTTTGTTTCTTACTGCCTTTTTTTTTTTCTTTGACACAGTCTCACTCTGTCGAGTAGACTGGAGTACAGTGGTACAATCTCGGCTCACTGCAACCTCTGCCTCCCAGGTTCAAGCAATTCTGCCTCAGCCTCCCAAATAGCTGGGATTACAGGTGTGCACCACCACACCTGGCTAATTTTGTATTTTTGGTAGAGATGGATTTCACCATTCTGGCCAGGCTGGTCTTGAGCTCCTGACTTCAAGTGATCCACCCGCCTCAGCCTCCCCGAATGGTGGGATTACAGGCATGAGCCACTGCGCCCCACTGTCCTTCTTGAAGCTGATTTATTCAGTGGCTTCAGAGAGTCCCTGAGATCCGTACCTTGCCAATAACTTATTTTATTTGAGCCAGATATATTTAACTAAGACTCTGAACATAGAGACTATAAAATACACCACTAAGAAGGAAGGGGGCAATACCTCCTTTGCTAAGCATCCAGCCCCATAAATTGTGTGGCCATGAGTGTGCTCAGATTGACTTCAGCTGGACCAGGCAGCTCTGGGAGAGTTCACATAAACAAACAGTTTGGAAGGGAGGCTTTCTGCACTGTTGGAGAGGTCATCCATCTACCCGGCAATTATACTGCTGTCAGATTGTAAATACACATTTGCAAATGCTTCTGTAATTGTTCGGAAATATTTCAGGCCTGTTCATGCAGGGCTGGTTACAGAATGTTAATGGGGTAACGTACCCAACATCTGCTTTCATGGTTGTAGCCAGATCTCTGCCATTTAAACATATATGGGTATAAAGCAGCCTATCAGGTATTTGCCTTTGCCAACTCTCAGAAAAGAAAAACTCAGCAGCAATGGACAGTCGCATGGCTGATTGATAGGTTTGGTGTGGGCGTCACATTTTCAACTATAACAAAGTCTTATTAAACATGGTTTGGCTCTCTAAAAAGCTAATAACAACAATAAGATGTGAAATCGCCATCACGGAATTGTGGTTAGGTTGCTTGACTCACTTGCCTTTCTGGCCTCATGAAGGATGATGAATATAATTAAACGAAAAAAATCCATGCTAACTCTAAAGCATGATATAGGCAGATACCCACATAAGAAGTAGAAGATCTCAAGGGTGCATTACAGAATGTCTGTCTTTTTGTCTTTTGATTTGGGGCTTATGCTTTAAATCACTATTTTGCTGCCCTCATCATCTCGAAACATACATCATTATCCCTCCCAATTGGCAGGCATATAAGCCCCTTATATTCCTCAATTTCAGCTGTTTTGGATGATTGCTGAACCGCACCTCCCATCCAGGGAGGGCATCCTATGTGTTCCCCAGAACCCACATGTAAGGTGTCAGATTGGCCAGGCTCGGTGGCTCATGCCTGTAATCCCAGCACTTTGGGAGGCCGAAATGGGTAGATTACCTGAGGTCAAGAGTTCGAGACTGGCCTGACCAACATAGTGAAACCCCATCTCTACTAAAAATACAAAAAAAACAGCTGGGCGTGGTGGTGGGCACCTGTAATCCCAGCTACTTGGGAGGCTGAGGCAGGAGAATCGCTTGAACCGTGGAGGTGAAGGCTGCGGTGAGCCGAGATCACGCCACTGCACTCCAGCCTGGGTGAAGGAGCGAGGCTCTGTCCCAAAAAAATAAAATAAAATAAATAAAGTGTCAGATCATCCCCATTTCTAACTGCTTGCAGCACTTCAAGTTCAGATGAATATTCTGGCTATTTTCAGGTGCTGGAGCATATTGGTTAGCTCTGCTATAGAAAAGTGACTCTGAATTACAGTGGCAGACAGATGATACAGAATTTTATTCTTTTCTGATGTGACAGTACCAAGTGAAGAGCCCAGGTTGGAAGGTTACTTTGCTCCACAGAGTCATTCATCGATTCAAGCTCTGACATCTCTCGGTTCTGCCATTCCCCCAGGGAATGTCCTCATTTGTATGGCCAAGGCTGGGTTGCAGACAAGTCCATGTTGCAGCTCATGGAAAAAAAGAACCAAAGGGACTCAAGGAGACTGGCTTATGTCTTAAATTGGAGATGACCTGGAAAGTCAACTTTCACCCATAACCCATTGGCCTAAAGTAAGTCCCAGAGTCAACTTGAATGGCAAGGGATCCAGAGTAATGCTGTTTATACCTGGAGTGCTGTGGACCCAGCTTAAACTCTACTGCCATAGAAGACAGGGAAGATAGATTCTGATGGATGACCAGAAGTTTCTGTTACATGTAACAACAGATTAAAAATATATATATTGCCAGCTGGGTGTGGTGGCTCATGCCTGTAATCCCAGAACTTTGGGAGTCCAAGGCGAGTGGATCACCTGAGGTCAGGAGTTCGAGACCAGCCTGGCCAACATGGCAAAAACCCATCTCTACTAAAAATACAAAAATTAGCCAGGTTTAGTGGCAGGCGCCTGTAATACCAGTTACTTGGGAGGCTGAGGCAGGAGAATCGCTTGAACCCAGGAGGTGGAGGTTGCAGTGAGCTGAGCCAAGATTGTGCCACTGCACTCCAGCCTGGGTGACAGAGCAAGAGTCTCTCTCCAAAAAAAAAAAATTATATATATATATTATAAATATATGTGTGTATGTGTATATATGTGTGTGTATATTATATATGTGTATATATATTGCCTTCTGCAAATAAGGTAAATGCCACATGGTTATATATTCAAAAAATCTTTATTAAGGGCCTACTATGTGCCAGATATTCTTTCTTATATGTGTAAGAAAAATATTATTAACATATTGTGGGTGAAAATATGCAACACTATGAACATAGTTTTCATTTTTGAATGGCTTTTACTTTTTCAGACAATAGAAGGCAACTGGAAAAGAGGCAAGGATTCTAACTACATACTGCAGAAAAAATGTTCACACCTGTCAAATTCCAACAGCTGGCATTGTTGTTGTTCTATGAATAAGCACACACAGAATCCTCGTGAAGAGTTCTTTGTCTCTTGCTCTCGTAAATCATAACCTGCTTGTAGCTTTTTTATGAACCTTCAGGAAAAACTCTTCAGAGGATGATAATACATCATTAAGATTAAATTGAACCTCAAAGGTGGGTTTTTTTTCCAAAATGATAAAGGCCACCAACACTGCAAGGTTTGCCGTCATTCCCTTGATCTGGTAAGTGACACCATCTTCAGGGTTTGTGTACTCAAAGACATGATTAATAAAACGGTGACCAAGACGTGTGATGTAATGCTGGTCATGGACCTGTGGATGCAGGAAATAGGCCAGAGGCACCAGGAATACATCCTTAACTTCAGCAGGATTTGGCTGGGCCTGGAAGTTGTGGTCTATTAAACCCACAAATGGAGTTATCAACGTATCTGTCTAAAAGCAGAAAACAAAATAGACAAATTAAGAAGTGAAGTGATATTGCTTCAAATCCTAAAATCATGCCACTTCTAGGTGAGCTAAGAAAATACACCGAACCTGGGAGAAGGGGAAGAAAGCTTACTCTGGAAATAAATTTATGTTCCCCCTAAAATGGGAGTCATCCTACTCTACCTGAGGCGACATCTATGAGATGACTCTGAAAACGATTTCTTGTATGAACATAAAGTAGTACAATCTTTTGGAATGGCAATTTGGCAGTATCATAAAAATGTGTTCGCTTTGACCTGGGAATTGCATTTGTGTATCTGTATGATAAATTCCTACCAGTAAGAAAAGACACAAGTATAAACCTGAAGAATTAGTTTCAACAACAGCCCAAAATTCTAAAGTTATCACTCTTCAATTTATAGGCATTTAGGTTATATAAATTAGGGTTATATCCATAAAAGAGGATACTATGTAGCCTTTAAAAAGAATGGGATAGACATCTTTCCTTCTCAGTAAAGAAAAAAATGTGCTATACTTACGAACAGAAAAGTAAAGTGATATAATACTAGTTATGACATATTCCCATTTATGGAAAAATTTCATAGTACATACACATATATATAATTATGTGTCTTATATATAACTATATGTGAAGTACTTTATATAACACACGCATATATTACATGGGAGAGGGATTTCTATTTACAACCACAACTGCTTGCAAATGAACATGAGTGGCCGGGTGCGGTGGCTCACGCCTGTAATCCCAGCACTTTGGGAGGTTGGCGGACCACCTGAGGTCAGGAGTTTGAGACCAGCCTAGCCAACATGATGAAATCCCGTCTCTACTAAAAATACACAAATTAGCCGGGTGTGGTGGTGCGTGCCTGTAATCCCAGCTACTCAGGAGGCTGAGGCAGGAGAATTTCTTGAACTTGGGAGGCGGAGATTGCAGTGAGCCGAGATCATGTCACTGCACTCCAGCCTGGGTGACAGAGAGAGGCCCAGTCTCAAAAATAAAAATAAATATATAAAAATAAAAAAGCAAATGAACATGAGTGCTGTCAAATGAAAGACTGTTTTGTTATACTGGAAACCCTGAGAGGGAGGCCTGGGGCTGAGTGAGGATGTGGGAACTGGTAAGAGCTGCCTGACTTTGTATTAGAAAGTGAGAAGAATTGGAATTCCTGGAGCATCCCAAGAGAAAGTGGGTGGAAAAAGCCAGAGAGGTAGACACATGGTGAGGCTGGGACCTATCCGGCCTGCAGAATGTTCTGAGGGACAGCCAAAGACAGGAAACCAAATTTAGGAACAGAGACAACTCGGACCATTAACCAAAATAATAGTGAAAGTCAACATTTGGACCAGGAGGAGACAAGAGGAACATAGACTTCGTATGTCCTTGGGGCAGGAAATTTGGGGTCATTAAGTTACCCGAGGGCAGAGGCAACATTCTACCAGCACGTAACACCACGCCTGGCATTGGGGAAATGCTTAGTCTCTGAATATGGAGTTTTCCAGGTGGACTCTGAGATAAGGACTCAGATGCAAGTGATTTTTTAAGAAAGTGCTCCCAGGGGAAACAGGTAAGGGGAAGAGGGGAGCAATACTCATAAGGGAAGAAGGCTGGCAAGGGCACCATGGGGTGTTCTGGAGGGTAAATTAATATGCAGTTTGTCCCACATGGAGACAAGGGAGCTGGATTTCATGCTCCCCAGCCCCAGTCAGTCACTGGTTAAGGACTACCTTGCCGGAGGTGAATTCACAGGCACTCCCAGCTCTCTGTGCAGGACACATGGCAAGGTGGCTCCAGTATCAAGGGTACCAGTATTCAGAAGAAAGCTGCCAAGTGTTGTCAGAGGCGTTTGAACCAGAGCAACTCCATCTTGAATAGGGGCTGGGTAAGATAAGGCTTGGAGCTACTGGGCTGCATTCCCAGGAGGTTAGGGCATGCTTAGTCACCAGATGAGACTGAGATACAAGTCATAAAGACCTGGCAGTAAAGAAGGCCATCAAAACCCACCAAAACCAAGATGGCAATGAAAGTAACCTCTGGTCATCCTCACTGCTCATTATACGATAATTAGAATGCATTAGAATGTTAAAAGATACTCCCACCAGTGCCATGACAGATTACAAATGCCACGGCATTGTCAGGAAGTTACCCTATATGGTCTAAAAATGGGAGGAACCCTCACCTCTGGGAATTGCCCATCCCTTTCCTGGAAAACTCATGAATAACCCGCCCCTTGTTTAGCATATGGTCAAGAAATAACCATAAAAATGGCCAACCAGCAGCACATGCTGTTGCTCTGTTATGGAATAGCCATTCTTTTTTTTCTTTACTTCTCTAATAAACTTGCTTTCACTTTATGGACTCACCCTGTGAGATCCTAGAACCCTCTCTTAGGGTCTGGATCAGGCCCCCTATCTGGTTAACAGTGAGTTATCAGAAGCCCTGGGGTTGTAAGAGGAATATGAAGGGGCCAGGACAGAGCCCCAACAATGTATGCTCAGTAAATATTCGCGGTTGCTGCTACCATTAGTGACCACAACTTACGGGCACCTAGTCTAGTTCCCAACACCCTCTGATTCCTTACAACAATCTGATCTCGAAGAAGCCTTAAAACTACAATTAGAGACGTGAAGAAACTTGCCCAAGGGCATATTCTGCTGATACTTGGCAGAAACTGGATTCAACCACAGACGTGTTGCTCATACTCCTGGGTATGTTTCAGAGACCTTTGCAAAAAGTAGTACATAAATGTCTGACAAAAGGGAAAACTGGGGTGGGGGTTGTGGTGTCACAGCCTGCCTGGAAGGTTTATGTAGCGGGTACATACATAGGTGCATACATACATAGGTAGCTACTCTGGAGGCTGAGGCAGGAGAATTGCTTGAACTCGGGAGGTGGAGGTTGCATTGAGCCGAGATCACTGGGACTGGAGATCACTTGAGAAAAGCCAATAGCACCCTCCCCCTCCCAGCTATGATCTCCAGACATTACCAAATTCCCCAGGGTTGAAAAATCACTCCAGGTTAAGAGCCATGTAGATTAGATTATGCTTATAATTTTCAATAAATGGCATTTTTGTGATACATTTTAAAAATTAGCATGGGCCAAAAAACAAAGCAACCCTCCCTTGCGCTTCCAAACAAAGCAGACCTTTTTTTAAAGCCTTTGTTTAATCTCTCAATCACGCCATTTTAGAAATCTCCTGTTCCAGGAGTATCTGGCCCCCAGGAATCTCCCGGAGACACTTTCCTGTTAATGCTGCTGAATTCTATCCACCCACATGCAGAACTCAGTAGCACCTGGGGACCTTGGGAGCAGAGTTAGTCTCATTTTGGAAACTTTTAATCAGTATAGCTAAATTAGTTAATTGATTTCTAAAGTAAATCCTCCAAATGCTGGTGGATTTGCGGAAATCAACTGTAAAGAGTTCCCATTAGAAAACCAAATGGAAAAGTAATTGACACATTTCGTGTGTAATCCCATGTGTCTATCTCACTTTCATACACACACACTTAGAAAACATTTATTGATGGCCACTAGCTTCTTGCAAACAAAACCACCCTTGGGTGCTGACCTTTCTATTTTTAAAAAGGACCCAATTAAGACAGACATTGTCTCAGCATCACAGATCTTCAAAACACTGCCCCACCAAGACTTCAGTCAAGTGGAACATAAGGGATCATCTAACCCACTGTTTTTCTAAGTGTTAGGCAACAGTGGGACTGTTCTTTTGAAATAAAAACTTACCCGAAAGCCCAATATATAAAACATTAAGGCTGGGTGTGGTGGCTCACGTCTATAATCCCAGCACTTTGGGAGGCCGAGGCAGGCGGATCACGAGGTCAGGAGATTGAGACCATCCTGACTAACACGGTGAAACCCCATCTCTACTAAAAATACAAAAAATTAGCCGGGCGCGGTGATGGGCGCCTGTAGTCCCAGCTACTGGGGAGGCTGAGGCAGGAGAATGGCATGAACCCGGGAAGCGGAGCTTGCAGTGAGCCGAGTTTGCACCACTGCACTCCAGCCTGGGCGACAGAGCGAGACTCGTCTCAGAAAACAACAACAACAACAACAACAAAAAACCATGAAAAGTTTATACCTACCTCTGATACTGTGTGATGAGAGCACTTCACCTCTGTGGTGTTCCCAAATTATGACCCCAGCTTAACGATGAGAAAAATATCAGACAAACCAAAATTGGGGAACATTCTACAAAATACCTGACCACTACATCTCAAAACTGTCAGGGTCACGAGAAGAAGAAAGTCTGAGAAACTATCACAGACCAGAGGACTAAGGAGACATGACCACAAAATACAATATGGTATCTTAGATGAGATCCAGGACAGAAAGGACATTAGTAGAAAAACTAGTAAAAAGCAAACAGAGCATGGAGTTCAGTTAACAGTAACATGCTGACACTGGTTTCTTTGTTGTGACAAATGTACACAGTGATGTAAGATGTCAACCACAGGGGAAACTAGGTCTATGGTCTAGTTTCCTATGGTCTAGTTTCCTATGGTTTCCATGTGGTCATATGGAAACTAGGTCTACATAAGAACTCTCTGTACTATCTTCATGACTTTTCCATCAGTCTACAGCTATTCTGAAATTAAAATTAAAGGTTTTATTAAAACATTTGTATGGTAATATCATGCTGTTATCCAAGATCATACTTCTTAATACAATATTTACCCCTTCTAAAGTCAGTTAGTAAAACAATGAGGTTGTTGTGGTGAACCGATAGAAAGTAAGATCAGAAGCTGAGCACAGTGGTTCACACCTGTAATCCCAGCACTTTGGGAGGCTGAGGTGGGAGAATCACTTGAGGCCAGGAGCTCGAGACCAGCCTCATCAACATAGCGAGACCCCCATCTCTATAAAAAATAAAATAAAAAAGAAAATAAGATGTGGTTATTTCACATCATATCAGCTCCAAAATTCATTTTTAAAAATATTTTAAATATGTTTTGATGTATATTATACTATCAAGGAAATCCTGATCCAACACAAATGCAGTTATGAATAGTAATAGTTTTTAAATAGCTTGCCTAGTGATTTCATGGTTCTATTCAATTAATGTATTACAGAGAGGCTTTATTCTATAGTATGTAGAAAAATGAATATCCTTACGGCAGAAGTAATGCATTGATGGTCTCCAAGGGGCTAAAATTTGGTATCTAGCACATTGGAGTGTCTGTTATTTTTTCAACTGAACTCTCAAAACCAATGTATACTGGAGAAAAATAAATGTGAACTGAATGTTAATAATTCTGAAGCATCTCTCTAGGGTTCTATGGCATCCAGTTTGAAATCCACTGATGGGAGTTCAAACCTTTTATTTCTGGGTGGGGAAAGAGGGGCCCGGAGAGGCAAAAGGCGTTGCCCACAGCCACTTGACTCATGAGGGGCAATGTCTGTAGGAGAACCTGTTCTCTTGACTTTATGTACAGTACTCTTTGGGGTTATGTTTGGAAAATGTGGAATCCTGAGAACAGTAGATCCACCTGGGGGTGGGGACGGTGCTCATGAGTGTCTGAGGAAACCCTTACATCAATAAGACATGGCACCAGGCAGCAGACAACTTCCACTTGATGAGGATGGAGACCCACTTCCTCCTGGGCTTCCCGGAGAGCTGTGGCTGCATCATCCATGTCTGTAGGGTCACGCTTACCTCCAGGGAAGCAAACTTCTCCAGGGGCCCTTCTTAGCTGGATATAGAAAGAACAGCGCTACAATGTGGGATTCTAATTTTGGAACTATTTACGCATTCAACAAATACTTACTGAACTTGTATTTTGTACCAGAGACCATTCTTACCCAGGTGGTGGTATCAAGACCCCTATTGCCCAAAAATGTGTTTTCTTGAATCCTTTTTAAGAAATGAATCTTGAAAATTTTTCTCACTGCTAACTTTTATTCTATTTGTCCCCAAAAGATACCACACACTGTATTAATCTGTTCTTGCACTGCTATAAATAAATAACTGAGACTGGGTAGTTTATAAAGAAAAGAGGTTTGGTTGGCTCACAGTCTCGCAGGCCATAGAGGGAGCATGATGCTGGCATCTGCTTGGCTTCTGGGGAGACCTCAGGAAACTTACAATCATGGCGGAAGGTAAAGGAGGAGCAAGCACTTCACATGGCTGGAGCAGGAGACAGAGAGAGGGAGGGGAGGTGCTACACACTTTTAAACAACCTTATCTCGTGCGAACTCACTCACTATTGTGATGACAGTACCAAGGGGGAAATCCACCCGCATGATCAAATCACCTCCCACCAGGCCCCAGGTCCAATATTGGGGATTACAACTGAACATGAGATTTGGGTGGGGACAGGATCCAAACCATATCACACACACACAGATTGACACTGCTAGGGGGAAAAAGCTGAAAGAATAATATAAGGAGCAATATTATCAACAGATAATTTTGTTGAGTCCTTTACTGGCTGCTTATTATGTTCTGGGCATGTTGTTTCATAAAGATTTTTCCCACTGGGTCCTCAGAACAGTCCTATAAGCTACTAATTTTTGAATGAGGTGAAATTCACATAAAAGTAACCATTTTAAAGTGAAAAAAAGCAGAGACATTTAATACATTTACTGTGTTGTACAATCATCCCTACTATCTCATTCCAGAATATTTTCATCATCCCAGAAGGAAACCCCATACAACAGTTGATTGTCATTCCCCTCTCCCTCTGTCCCTGCTTTCTGTCTCTGTGGATTTACCTAGTCTCGACTTTTGTGTCTGGCATTTTTCCCTTCACATATGTTTTTGAGGTTCTTCATGTTCTACATGTATTGGTACTTCCTTTTTTATGGCTGAATAGTATTCTATTGTGTGTATAGATCACAGTTTGTTTATCCATTCATGCATTGATGGGCAGGTAAGCTACTCTTTTCTTTTCTTTTTTGACATGGAGTCTCGCTCTGTGTCCCAGGCTGGAGTGCAGTGTGCGCTCCACTGGGTACACGCCATTCTCCTGCCTCAGCTTCCTGAGTAGCTGGGACTACAGGTGCCCACCACCATGCCCGGCTAATTTTTTGTATTTTTAGTAGAGACGGGGTTTCACCATGTTAGCCAGACTGGTCTCGATCTCCTGACCTCGTGATCTGCCCTCCTCGGCCTCCCAAAGTGCTGGCATTACAGGCGTGAGCCACCGCACCCAGCCATAAGCTACTCATATACTATTATTATTTCCACTTTCAGACAAGGGAACTTAGGCTCACAGAGGTTAAATAACCTGACCAAGTTCACTCAGTGAGCTGGAATATAAACCAGTGTTTAATTTATGAGCCTGTGTTTTTAATCAGTACAACATACATTTATCAAAAGTTTAGTAAGACACAAAAAATATACGCCCTGGAGCTATTAGCATTGTGTTGGCATCTATGTTTATCTTTGCGTGTGTTGGTAAAGGAAAAGAGGTCTCCTCTTTCCCCGCATTGCCCCCTTCCTTGATTCCATTCCTTCCTGCCTTTAGGAGAACTGACAGTGTCTCTATTTATAGCATCCTAAAATTACCCCCTTTCTTATCTCTGTCTTTAAAATTATTTCTCTCATATCTTGGGCAGAAGTGGAGAGGCACAAACCCTCCACTGTTCTCTCTTCTGCAGGGCCAAATACCTCAGCAGAGTGACCTCAATTTCTTTTATGCCCACTCGTGCCTAGTACCCACTATCCTTTCTCTCCTGAATTGTCAAGGAGCCCTCAGGCTCAGCAAGAGTGCTGGGTCTGCCTCTTTCCAACTGTGTGCAATGGGGTAATGACAGTGTGCTCCTCACAGAGCTGTGAAGATTGTTCCATGAGGATGGAGCAGATGCACGGGAATGGTGCCTGGCCACATTAAATATTTAATAATGAGAACTTGTAAGGTCAGTCCTGGACATTGAGAAGCTCAATCAAGAGATCATGTTGCCATTTTTAGCACCTAGGCCATATATATATGTAAGGATAAACTAGATGCCTGCAATGGCCTGAATGTTTATTCTCCCACGAATCCATATGTTGAAATCCTCACCCCTAAGGTGATGGTATTAGGAGGTGGGATCTTTGGGAGGTGTTTAGGTCATGGGGGCAGAGCCCTCATCAATGAGATGAATGCCCTTATAAAAGAGGCCAGAGACAGACCCTTTGCCCCTTTCCCTGTAAGGACACTGAAAGGATGACTATCTATGAACTGAAACAGGGCCCTCACCAGACACCAAATCTTCTGGCTGCTTGATCTTGGACTTCCCAGCCTCCAGAACTGTGAGAATTAATACCTGTTGTTTATAAGCCACCCAGTCTAAGGTGTTTTGTTATAGCAGCTTGAGAGGACTAAGACAATGCCATGATAAACTTTTTGACATTTTATAGTTTTCAGCCTCATTTGGGCAAGCCTTAAAAATTTTTTTTTAAGTCCTTCTGTGCTGATAAATCAGGAACACTGCAGAAATTGCTGCCACAGCTAAATCCTTAGACATCTTCACATCAATTACATTTGTGAGAACAGGTGAAAAGAAGGCTGATGGACATATTTCTACGGTCTTGAACACTCACCACCGACTGCAAATATGTCTCACCAAATGCATAAGAAATACACCTAATGTTACGGCAACTCTGAAAAAGTGCTTTATTGTTAGAACGTTCAACTCCAAGGCAGCCAGGGACAGACGCACCTCCAAGCAGTCATCAGGCTTGACAGAAATACAGACCTGATATGATGCCTGTTTTAAATGTACAGTCATGTGTTACTCAACAACAGGGACAAGTTCTGAAAAATGCATTACGCGATTTCATCATCGTGTAAATAACACAGGGTGCACTTGAACAAACCTGGATAATATAGACTACTACAAACCTAGGCTATATGGTGTAGCTACTGCTTCTCGGCTAGAACCTGTAGACCATTTTACTGTCCTGGATATTGCAGGCAATAGTAACATAACGGTAAGTATTTGTGCATCTAAACACGGAAAAGGTACAGTAAAAATATGGTATAAAAGATCAAAAATGGTTCACTAGTATGGGGCATTTACCATAAATGGAGCTTGCAGGACTGAAAGCTGCTCTGCGTGAGTCAGTGAATGAGTGGGTGGTGAGTGGATGTGAAGGCCTAGGACATTAAACACTGCTCTAGACTTCATAAACACTAGACACTTAGGCTATAGTATGTTTATAAAAATATTTTTCTTTTTCTTTTTTTTTTTTTTTTGAGACGTGTTCTCATCTGTCGACCAGGCTGGAGTGCAGTGATGGGATCTCAGCTCACTGCAGCCTCTGCCTCCTAAGTTCAAGTGATTCTCCTGCCTCAGACTCCCAAGTAGCTGGAATTACAGGCACCCGCCAGCATGCCTGGCTAATTTTTGTATTTTTAGTAGAGACGAGGTTTGGCCATGTTGGCCAGGCTGGTCTCGAACTCCTGACCTCAGATCGTTCCCTCCATCTTGGCCTCCCAAAGTGCTGGGATTACAGGTATGAGCCACCCCCCCCCGGCCTTTTTCTTTTTTAAATAATAAATTAACTATAGCTTACTATTACTTCTTACTTTCTAAACCTTTTAATTTTTAATGTTTTGACTCTTTTGTAATAACACTTAGCTTAAAACACAAATACATTGCACAGCTATACAAAATATTTTCATTATATCCTTATTCTAGAAGCTTTTTTCTGTTTTTAAGGATTTTTTTTTTTCTTTTTAAACTTTCTTGCTAAAAACTAAGATACAACACACGGAATAATCAATATCACTGTCTTCTACCTCTACCTCTTGTCCCACTGGAAGGTCTTCAGGGGCAACAATAACATACATGGAGCTCTCATCTCCTACAATAACAATGCCTGTGTTTTTTGGAATACCTCCTGAAGGACCTTACTGAGGCTGCTTTATAGTTATTTTTTAAAAATAAGTAGAAGAAGAACACTCTAAAATAATGATTTAAAAGAATAGTGTAGTAAATTTCATAAACCAGAAATGTCATTTTTTATCATTATCAAGTGTTATATATTGTGCATAATTGTATGTGCTACACTTTTAGACCACTGGCAACACAGTAGGTTTGTTTACACCAGCATCACCACAAACATGTGAGTAATGTATTGTGCTATGACATTATGACTGCTATGATGTCAGTTGGTGATAGGAATTTTCAGCTCCATTATCATCTTTTGGGGCCACCATTGTATATATGGTCCATCATTGATGGAAAAACAGTTTTGCAGCACATGACTGTATTTTGAAAGGTTTCAAAAATATCTCATAGCATACCAATTTTATTCAATTTGCCTTGTACACCTATTCCAATTAACAGGTAATAGGAATTGGAAAAGATCATTTTGGATTAGTGAGAACATTGCTCTCAAGAAAATGTTATCCTTGGTCTGGGCAATGGTTTTTAAAATATGACCCCAAAAGCACAGGCAATGAAAGCAAAAATAAAACATGGGGTTACATCAACTAAAAAGCTTTTGCACAGCTAAGGAAACACTCAACAGAATGAAAAGACAATCTGTGGAATGGGAGAAAATATTTGCAAACCATACATCTGAAAAGGGGCTAGTATCCAAAATATATAAGAAACTCAACTCAATATCAATAATAAAAAAAAATTAAAAAATGGACAAAGGACCTAAATAGACATTTCTCAAAAGGTATATGAAAAAAATGCTTAACATCACTAATCACCAGGAAAATTCAAATTACAACCACAGAGAGACATTACCTCACACCTTTTAGAATGGCCATTATCTAAAAAACAAAACGTAAGTGTTGTTGAGGATATGGAAAAAAGGGAACTATCACACACTCTTGGTGGGAATGTAAATTAGTACAATCATTGTGGAAAACAGTATGGAGGTTTCTCAAAAAATTAAAAACAGAATTGCCATATGATCCAGCAATGCCACTACTGGTTATATATCCAAAGGAAATGAAATCAGTATATCCAAGAGGTATCTGCACACCCATGTTCACTGCAGCATTGTTCACAATGGCCAAGACATGGAATCAACCTGAGTATCCATCAACAAGTGAATGAAGAAAATGTATATATAGAGAGGAATATTATTCACTCATAAAAAAGAAGGAAATCCTGTCATTTGTGACAACATGGATGAACCTGGAGGAAATTATGTTAGGTAAAATAAGCCAGTCACAGATGCCACATGATCTCATTCATATGTGGAATACTAAAAAGTCAGTCTCAGAGAAGTAGAGAGTAGAATGGCGGCTACTAGCTGCTGAGGTGGTTTGGGGGGAGGCTGGGGAGATGTTGGTCAAAAGATAAAAAGTTTCAGCCAGTCAGGAGGAATAAATTCAAGAGATGTATTCTATACTATGGTAACTATAGTTAACATACTGTATTCTTGAAAATTGCTGAATGGATATAAAGTGTTCTTAGTGCAAAGATGATGACTATGTGAGATAGTATGTTATATGTGGTGATATGTTACCATATGAGGTAGTATGTGTGTTAATATGTTACTATGTGAGGTAATGTGTGTGGTGATATGTTACCATATGAGGTAGTATATGTGTTAATGTTACTATGTGAGGTAATGTGTGTGGTGATATGTTGCCATATGAGGTAGTATATGTGTTAATATGTTACTATGTGAGGTAATGTGTGTGGTAATATGTTACTATGTGAGTTAGTACATTGATTATCTAGATTTAGTCATTCCGTAGTGAATATATGCTTCAAAACATCATGTTGTACAGGATAAATCTATACAATTTTATCTGTTGATTTAAATTTTATTTATTTATTTATTTATTGAGATAGAGTCTCGCTCTGTCGCCCAGACTGGAGTGCAGTGGGATAATCTCGGTTCACTGCAACCTCTGCCTTCTAGGTTCAAGCGATTCTCCTGCCTCAGCCTCCCAAGTAGCTGGAACTACAGGCGTGCACCACCACACCCAGCTAATTTTGCATTTTTAGTAGAGACAGGGTTTCACCATGTTGGCCAGGCTGGTCTCAAACTCCTGACCTCAGGTGATCCCCACACCTTGGCCTCTCAAAATGCTGGGATTACAGGTGTGAGCCACCATGCCTGGCCTAAATTTTTTTTTTTAAAGAAAATATGCTATTTTGAAGAAAATATGTACGGTGACATGTTACTATATGATGTATATGGTGATATGTTACTATGTGAGGTAATATGTATAGTAATATGTTACTATGTGAGGTAATATGTATAGTAATATGTTACTATGTGAGGTATTGTGTGTGGTGATATGTTACTATGTGAAGTAGTATGTTACTATGATGTGAGGTAGTACATTAATTAGCTAGATTTAGTCATTCCACAGTGAATATATACTTCAAAACATCATATTGTACAGGATAAATCTCTACAAGTTAAATCTATTTAAATCTAAAAAGATAAATCTATTTAATTTTGTTTTTAAAAAAGAAAATATTACGCTGTTTTGAAGAAAATAGGCACATTTCTAAAACTGACTAATCAAAAACTATTAGCACTGCAAAGGGCTCTAAGCACAAAAGCTGTCAGTTATTTTTTTGATAAATAGTATACATTTTTTATTCAATAAAACCTCCTGAAATGCTACTCAGAGGCCAAGTAAAGCTGCAGCCTAATTTCCTAAG
This sequence comes from Gorilla gorilla gorilla, assembly GCF_029281585.2. Classification (NCBI taxonomy): domain Eukaryota; kingdom Metazoa; phylum Chordata; class Mammalia; order Primates; family Hominidae; genus Gorilla; species Gorilla gorilla. Next base: position 108,254,471 of record NC_073242.2, on the reverse strand, counting down.
ACTTCAATCTTTGCTTTGTTCCTGAATTTTCTCTTGCCTACTTCCAGTCCCAGAGAATGGGGTGCAGGGAGGAGGGTGGAGGAGGGTAGAAGAGGGGACAGAGGAGGGATGCGAGGTCAAGGGTGTGGGGGAGAAGAGCAGGACCGATAATGCAGAGCAGCTAATTCCTGAAAACTATAAAGTGGGTGGCTTTGAAGGCCTGAAGGGCTGTGCCCAGGTGTGCAATGGAGAAAGGGGTTTGCCAGCTCTTTGCTGGGCACCAGGGATCTAGGGTTCTGAGAGGAGTCCCTTATCCAAGGTGGACCCGGACAAGGAGATAACGAAAACATAGGTAGCATCCAACAGCATGCAGCACTATGGCATGCCAGCAGCCGTGCTGGGCGTTTTACAGATCTCTTTCAGGCTCAGAACAACCTTGCACATGAGGCGCTGTTTTCAGGCCCATTTTAGGGATGAGAAAACTGAGGTGATTAAGAGATTTAAGAACTTTGCAGGCTGGGCGTGGTGGCACATGCTTGTCATCTCAGCACTTTGGGAGGCCAAGATGGGCAGATCACCTGAGATCAGGAGTTCAAGATCAGCCTGGCCAACCAACATGGTCAAACTCCCTCTCTACTAAAAATACAAAAATTAGCCAGGCGTGGTGGCGTGCACCTGTAATCCCAGCTAACTGGGAGGCTGAGGTGGGAGAATTGCTTGAACCCAAGAGGCGGAGGTTGCAGTGAGCTGAGATCACGCCACTGCACTCCAGCCTGGGTGACAGAGCGAGAATCCTTCTCAAAAAAAAGAAACTTGTTCGAGGTTCCAGAGCTAGTGGGAGATTGCATATTTGAGAAGGGTTAACCCACTTCTTGCCCTGCTCTCCCCATCCACTGGGGGGAAATCTCCTACCAGCCCCCTGCTTGTGTGAGGGGCAGAGCTCCAGTAGAGCTCCAGAGGGAATTTCTCACCCCTACAGCCAGATAGTGTTTACAATCAGATTGAATTAAATTTAAATAGTTTTTAAAAAGTGACCTTAATAATCAACAGGCAAAAGTGGCTCTGGGTGAAACAAAAGAAACTAGAGACCCCGTTGGTTGAGTTTGTAGTATTGTCTAGATTTCCTATATTATTGTTTGTTAGACAATTCTCTTTTATTTATTTATTTTTATTTGTTTATTCATTACTGAGATGGAGTCTTGCTCTGTTGCCCAGGCTGGAGCGCAGTGACACGATCTCAGCTCAATGCAACCTCCACCTCTCAGGTTCAAGTGATTCTCCCTGCCTCAGCCTCCCCAGTAGCTGGGATTACAGGCACCCACCACCACGCCTGGCTAATTTTTTGTATTTTTAGTAGAGACAGGGTTTCGCCATGTTGGCCAGAGTGGTCTAGAACTCCTGATCTCAGGTGATCCACCCACCTCAGCCTCCCAAAGTGCTGGGATTACAGGCATGAGCCACCGCACACGGCCATATCTGATAATTTTTAAAAATATATGTAAGTGCTTCTCCTGTGCTTATTGGCAGAGGTGGGAACAGACACTGGTCCCCTGGTTTCCATTTAAGTATTTCCCCTTGGAACCTGGATTTCTATCATGTCCTGAGTTCATGGCATTTCTGCCTGGCTCAGACCGAACACAATCCACACAAGTCTACTTCCACGTCCACAAAACTCCAGCTGATTCCTTGGCATTTTTTTTTTAAACAAAATACTTTTCATTATTCTGCTTAAAAAGCCTGTTAATATGGCTTATTTTCTTTTTGTACTTGGATAACCTTAAAATGACTGCTTCACCAGCTTTTCCTTGGAAGTTCCCCAAAGCAAGGGAAAGTGACTGTGCTCACGGGTGCGGGGGTGATAGAGTTTCGATATTTGTCCTTGCCCAAATCTCATGTTGAACTGGAGTCCCCAGTGTTGGAGGTGGGGTCTGGTAGGAGGTGACTGGATCACGGGGGCAGATTTCTCACGCATGGTTTAGCACCATCATCTTGGCACTGTCCCCATGATAGTGAGTGAGTTCTCATGAGATCCGGGGCCATTTAAAAGTGTGTGGTATTTCCCTGCTCTCTCTCTTGCTCCTGCTCCCCGTCTGCCGTCTGCCATGACGGTAAACTCCCTGAGGGCTTTCCAGAAACTGAGCAGATGCCTGTGTCATGCTTCCTGTACAGCCTGCAGAACCATGAGTCGATGAAACCTCTTTTCTTTATAAATTACCCAGTCTCAGATATTTCTTTTTCTTTCTATCTTTCTTTCTTTTTTTGAGATGGAGTCTCGCTGTTCCTCAGGCTGGAGCACAGTGGCACAGTCTCGGCTCACTGCAACCTCCGCCTCCTAGTTTCAAGTGTTTCTCCCGCCTCAGCCTCCTGAGTAGCTGGGATTACAGGTGTGTGCCACCATGCCTGGCTAATTCTTTTGTATTTTTAGTAGAGATGGGGTTTCACTACGTTGGTCAGGCTTGTCACGAACTGAACTGCTGACCTCGTGATCCTCCCACCTTGGCCTCTCAAAGTGCTGCAATTACAGGCGTGAGCCACCACACCCGGCCTCAGGTATTTCGTTATAGCAATGCAAGAATGGACCAATACAAGGGGTGAGCCAGAAACTCCATTCCCAGCCCATTATTTCTTCAAAGTGACATCATTTATCTTAAAACTTCAGGTCATGTCTGACAGGTCACTTGACACTAACGATGACAGCTAAAACTTACTGAATTCTTCCTTTCCAAGTACCTGGGTTACATAGGTGCTTTACATTTGTTACCCTGTGAAATGTTCATAGCAGCTGTATGAAGCAGTTACTAATATTTTGTCCTCATTTTACAAGTGAAAAGACTGAAGTACAGAGAGGGTAAGTAACTAGGCCAAAGTCACAGCTGGCAAGAAGAGAGCCTGGATTCAACATGGACAGCTAGCTTTAGAGCCTAGGCCGTTAACTTCTATGCTGTAGTATTTTCACATTATACTGGGGGTGGGATAGTCTAAAACAGTGGCCCTTGGTGGGGGGCAATTTGGCACCCCCAATCCTGCCAGGATAGTAGGCAATTCTGAAGACATTTGTGGTGTGTGTGCTACTGGCGTACTGGACAAAGGGACAAAGGTGTGTGTGAGCTTGTGTTTGTGTGTGCTACTGGCATCTGGTGGGTAGAGGCCAAGGATGATGGTAAACACACCACATTATACAGGACAGCCTCCACACCAAAGAATTATTCAGCCCCAAATGCCAATAGCACCAAGGTTAGGTAACCCTAGTGTGAAAGCGTTTTAAACTGCTTGCTAGCTAAATTCCTTCATTTTCTTGTTAAACCTTCTCCAAGAAACACCATGTTATCCTGTGGCTTGTGGTTGTATGCCTCTGACATCACAATTTTGAAAGCCCTTTTGAGAATTTTGGCATCAAAGTGTGTGCAAGTGACAACATCTCGTGAGGTCTTCTGATGTCCTGAGGTTTAAGGGCAGGAAATTTTTTGTCCACCTACCTTCTCTGACCGGACGGTGAACAACAAATGGAGTTTTCCTTCTTTAGCCACCAATGGCAAAAGGACGGAGTATTTGTTATACGGCAAGTGAGAATATTTGCCTCCAATATCATACTTTCTTAAGCGGGCCTTAGCATCATCTAGCAAACTGTTTCTAAAATAAAAACAAACCAGACAGACATTTTAGCAAGCAGAGTTATGGTAAAAAGCTTATAGTCCTGCCTCTGTTTCTGCTTTGTTGTGTATTTAGGAGTCTGCCACTTCCGACTCTCTGTGTATTTTTCAATAACACGACAGAAATGATACTATCTAAATTGCATGGTTGTTCGCAAGATGAAAATGACAGAAAAACCTTCTAAGCACGCAGTTTAGTACACAGGTACTCTTTGAAACATAAAGTATGGTAAAATGTTTTTTCAATAATGCAGCAGTTGAATTTTGAAACCCATAATTATATTCAGAGAAGACAGGTTTGATGAAAAAGTCATTGTTAAGGTTAGAAGGTTAGAAGACTACCTTCTGTTAAGCTGGCCCTTATGTTCTCAAACTCTTATATCTTCAACTGCTTATAATAGTGGTTCCCAAGCTTTAGCAGCAACAGAATCACCTGGAGGGCTGGCTATCACATAGACTGCTAGGTTCAGTCCCAGACTGTGACTCAGTAACTCTGGTGTAGGGCCTGAGAATTAGCATTTGTATCAAACTCCCTCATGACAGCGTTACTGACGCTGTGGACAGGGGAACACATTTTGAGAACAATTTCCCAATAATATGCAAGCATTTGGATTTAAAACCACAAATGGTGCCCTTCCTATGTGGACTTGTTTTAGTCCTTTTGACAGGTGTGTTCTGCTGCTAGTTTGTATAGTGGGTTGAACAGTATCCCCTCACCCCTGAAATTCATGTCTACCCCAAACTTCAGAGTGTGACTTTATTCAGAAATAGGATCTTTTTAGATGTAATTAAAGTGAGCTCTAAATCCAATGACTGTTGTCCTGATAAGAAGCAGAAACGAGCCGAGTGCAGTGGCTCACGCCTGTAATTCCAACACTGGGAGGTTGAGGCGGGAGAATTGCTTGGGCCCAGGAGTTTGAAACCAGCCTGGTCAACATAGCAAGACCCTGTCTCTACAAAAGAAAAAAAAAATAAAGCATAAATTAGCTTAGGCATGGGGCATGCAACTGTATTCCCAGCTACTTGGAAGGCGGAAGTGGGAGGATCACTTGAGCCCCAGAGTTCAAGGCTGCAGTGAGCCATGATTGCACCACTACACTCCGGCCTGGGTGACAGAGTGAGACCCGACTCGAAAATAAAAGAAGAAGAAAAAACATGGAGAGATGCACACAGGGAAGAAGACCATGTGAAGATGGCAGCAGAGGTTGAAGTGATGCTGCTGTGAGCCAAGGAATGCCAGAAACCACCAGAAACTGGAAGAGGCAAGGAAAGGTCACCCCCAGAGCCTTCTAAGGGAGTGTGGCCCTGCCGATACCTTGATTTTGGACTTCCAGGCTTCATAGCCATGAGAGACCATTTCTATTGTTTTAAACCACCCAGTGTGTGGTACTGTGTTATGGCAGCCCTAGAAAAGGAACAGTTGATTTTACTTTTTCTGTGGGAAGGCAGCTTTGCATAGTGGGCAGAATCAGCTATTTAAGATACCCAGAATTGGCATCAAATGTATATAGGAGGCCTGGTACAGTGGCTCATGCCTGTAATCCCGGCACTTTGGGAGACAGAGGAAAGTGAATCACTTCAAGTCAGGAGTTCGAGACCAGCCTGGCCAACATGGTAAAACCCCGCCTCTACTAAACATACAAAAATTAGCCGGGCATTGTGGCACATGCCTGTAATCCCAGCTTCTCAGAAGGTTGAGGCAGGAGCATCGCTTGAACCCAGGAGGCAGAGGCTGCAGTGAGCCGAGATTGCCTACTGCACTGTAGCCAGGGCGGCAGAGTGAGACTCTGTCTCAAAAAAAAAAAAAAAAAAAAGTGTATACAAATGACTTCTCTGAGTTTCATCTTCATTTGTGTCAGGCTTGAGGATTTTTAAGAACATTAAATGATGCAGTTCATATACTGTGGCTGGCACACAGCTGGTTCTCAGGGAATGGTAACCACTGTCATAAATCTCCCCATCATTAGATAAGCAGTTGTTTGCAGGAGGTACTTGCTATTTTTTGCCTCTTTATAGATGGCAGGGTGCTCACCAGATGTGGTTGGGTAACGGCAGTGTATTTCAAAGACCAAATGGCCTGAAAAAAATCAGTGAATGCTGGCACAGGGATTGCACAGTGCATCTGATGCACGCAGGCCCGCCTCCAGAAAAGGAAACTGTGGGCTGGTGGCTTTTAACCACCCGGAAACCACAGAACTGACCAGACAAACCAGCCAAAGTAAAAGGCTGCAAAAACGTTATCTGTCCACTTTAGGGGCTGGCCGCTGGAATAATCACCAAGGTATCAACAGCAGTAGCAGCCACCCCGTTCTGCGCATGGTCTCACTTTTGACGTTTCTCATTTTATCCTCACAACAGCCCGGCAAGTGATCACAGGGTCACCTCCAGGCTCAGAGAGTTTACGAAACTGACAGACCCAAGGTCACAACTGAAAGTAGCCACCGGGGGACTTGAATCCGGGGCTGCCTGGTGCGGGTCTGTGCCACCGTCGGGGGTCCTGGGGTCCAACTCTGGAGACGCGGATTGCAGAACAGCCAAGCCGGCTGGGAAGGGGAGCAGCGTGTATGTAAACCATAGTGGCTTAAGCCGGCTCTGTTCCTGGCCAGAGCAGTGCAAAGGTTCGGGGACCCTGCGGGTTGCTGGAGGCGAGTGCTCCCCCATCCGGCGCTCGCAGGTGGACTGGCGGGAGCTGCAAAATCAGTCCCGGCCAAAAGGCCCCGGTGGCCTCCGCTACGATCAAGGCCGGGCCTGACCAAGCTCGGGGTGCCAGGGCCCGGAAAGCCTTTACCTGACTGGCTCCTGGGGAAGACCAAGTCGTGACATTGCCCTGGGGAATGTTTGTTTCCGGGCGGACTCCTCGGAGCTGCTCGGTCGGTCGCGCTTGCGCAGAGCAGCTCTGGGCTTGGGAGCGGCCTAAAGCCAGAGAGAGGGGCGGGGCTTAGAGAACGAGGCGGGGTGGTGTCTGGGGCGGAGACAGGGGGCGGGGCGGTGCGAGATCTGGGATCGGAGGCCGGGATGGGGGCGGGGCGGGGCGGGGCTTATAGCCAGAGGCGGGACTTGAGGTGGGGAGAGGCGCGGGGCGGGGCTTAGGGCCGGGTGTTCCTGGTTGCGCAAAGCAGTTTCTGCCGGGCTCCTTGGGCTTCTATGGAAGCAAGAGGTATAGGAGGAGTTGTGGAATTTAGAGCTGGAAGAGTTAAAAAAAAAAAAAAAAAATACAGTGCTGGTGAGGTGATAATATTTTACACTCGCATCCGCTGTTGCTGGAAGGTTAAGGTGATTCATTCAACTTTTTTGAACTGCTGTCAGCACCTGTTTACCGACCACCTGTATGCACTGGGTGCAGATCCCACAGCTAGCGAAAAGACACGTGGAGCTCACAGTCAAATGGTAGAAACATAAATTAATCACACAGGGCTGGATGCAGTGGCATATGCTTGTAATTCCAACACTTCGGGAGGCCAAGAGGGGAGGATCACTTGAATCCAGGAGTTCGAGCCCAGCCTGGGCAACATGGCGAAACCCCATCTCTACAAAATAAAAATAAAAAATTAGTTGGTCCCAGCTACTCAAGAGGCTGAGGTGGGAGGATCGCTTGAGCCCAGGAGGTCGAAGCTGCAGTGAGCCGTGATAGCACCACTGCACTCCAGCCTGACAGAGGTAGACCGTCTCAAAAATAATAAGAAGAAGATAAAAAGTTTTTAATGCAAAAAAAAAAAAAAATCACAGTGATAAAGCAGCGGCCTTTGGTCCTTCTAGAGCGTGTGAAGGAGAGATGTGACCCAATTAGGAGACAGAAGAGGCTTGGTAGAGGAAATAGAAGTGCAGCTCATCTTGAAAGCAGTAGTTCTCAAAGTGTGGTCCTCAGACCAGCAGAATCAGGATCACTTTGGTCCTGTTAAAAATGTGGACTCTGGGCCAGGCGCGGTGGCTCACACCTGTAATCCCAGCACTTTGGGAGGCCAAGTCGGGTGGATCACCTAAGGTCAGGAGTTTGAGACCAGCCTGGCCAACATGGTGAAACCCCATCTCTACTAAAAAAACAAAAATTAGCCAGTGGCGGGCGCCTGTAATCCCAGCTACTAGGAGGCTAAGGCAGGAGAATCGCTTGAACCTGGGAGGCGGAGTTTGCAGTGCGCCGAGATCGCGCCATTGCACTCCAGCCTGGGCAAAAAAAGCAAAACTCTGTCTCAAAAAACAAACAAACAAACAAACAAACAAACAAACAAACAAACAAAAAACCAAGAAAGAAAGAAAGGAAAGAGAAAAGAAAAGGAAAGAAAAAAGACGAAAAGAAAAGAAAAGGTGGACTTTGGGGCCCATGCCACAACTGCTGAATCAGAAGCCAGGTGTCAGGCCCAGTGATCTGTGCTGTAAGGGGATTCTGATGCTCTGTGCGGGATAGAGGACATAAATGAGGAAAAAGGCAAGGGAGAGTGTTCAAGGAAGAGGGCAAAGTTTGTGCAAAGACAGCAGAAAGGGGCTGGAGAACAGTGTGTGTGAGGGAGCCTGGTGCGAGCTGAGAATCCAGGGGTCAGTGTAGGGCTGACTTCTCCCTTACAGGCAGAGGACACACACAGTAATTTTAGGGACCTGTAAAAATGCTTTAATTGTAATTTCTTTTTAAATTAGAAGAAGAAAAGGAATGTAATAAAAGCAACATATAATAATGAATCCAGCTTGGATGACAGTCATTTTATGAATGCAGTCATAAAATATTCATTTTAAAATTATTTTATGGAAGAAGGGGTGCACAAAAACAAAGTAGCTAGGGCCCATGAAAGTAATATTGTGGCTGGCCCTAGGTCAGTGGGGCAGTTTGTGAAATTATTAATGAAATGAAATATTAATGAAATATCGCTGTGATATTTACAACATCCAGTGTTTACACACCGTGACATCAATGAAATATCGAAGTGATATTTATAATATCCAGTGTTTACACACTGTGATATTAATAAAATATGGCTGTGATATTTGTAATATACAATGTTTACACACCGTGATATTAATAAAATATCGCTGTGATATTTATAATATCCAGTGTTTCCACACTGTGATATCAATGAAATGTCCCTGTGATGTTTGTAATATCAAGTGTTTATGCACCATGACATCAATGAAATATCACAGATATTTACAACATCCAGTGTTTACACACCATGACCTGAGTGAAATATCAATGTGATATTTATAATATCCAGTGTTTACACACCGTGATATTAAGCAAACATCGCTGTGATATTTATAATATCCAGTGTTTACACATCGTGATATAAATGAAATATCGCTGTGATATTTATAATATCCAAGGTTTACAAACTGTGATACTGATGAAACATCGCTGTGATATTTATAATACCCAATGTTTACACAAAGTGTTTACACACTATGATGTTAAATATCGCTGTGATTTTTATAATATCCCGTGTGAAATTAATGAAATATCACTGTGACACTCATAATATCCAGTATTTACACAGTGCTTACACGCTGTTACGTTAATGAAATATCACTGTGATATTCATAATATCCAGTATTTACACACAGTGCTTACGCACTGTGACATTAACGAAATATCGCTGTGATATTCATAATATCCAGTGTTTCCACACAGTGCTTACACACTGCGATATTAATAAAATATCGCTATGATATTCATAATATCCAGTGTTTGCACACAGTGCTTACACACTGTGACATTAATGAAATATCGCTGTGATTTTCATAATATCCATTGTTTACACACAGTGTTTGCACACCGTGATATTAATGAAATATTGTTGTGATGTTTATAATATCCAGTGTTCACACATAGTGTTTACACGCCGTGATATTAATGAAATATCGATGCAATATTTATAATATCTAGTGTTTACACATCATGATATTAAGGAAATATCGGTGTTATATTTATAATATCCATTGTTTACTCACAGTGTTTACACACCGTGATACTAATGAAATATCGCTGTGATATTCATAATATCCAGTGTTTACACACAGTGCTTACACACTGTGACATCACTGAAATATTGCTGTGATATTTACGATATCCTGTGTTTACACACTCTGATATTAGTGAAATATCGCTGTGATATTTACAACATCCAGAGTTTATACACTGTGATATCAGTGAAATATCGCTGTGATATTTACAATATCCAGTGTTTACACACTGTGATATCAGTGAAATATTGCTGTGATATTTACAGTATCCAGTTTACACACTGTGATACCAGCAAAATATTGCTCTGATATTTACAATATCCTGTGATTACACACTGGTTACACACTGTGATATCGGAGAAATATCACTGTGATATTTACAATTTCCAGTGGTTACACACTGTGATATTGGCAAAACATCGCTGTGATATTTCCAATATCCACTAGTTACACATTGTGATATTGGTGAAACATCACTGTGATATTTACAATACCCAGTGGTTACACACTGTGATATCAGCGAAATATCGCTGTGATATTTATAATATCCAGTGTTTACACACAGGGCTTACACGCTGTGATACTAAAGAAATATCGCTCTAATATTTATAATATCCGGTGGTTACACACTGTGATACTAGTGAAATATCACCCTGATAATTATCATCTCCAGTGGTTACACACTGTAATACTGGTGAAATATCATTCTGATATTTATAATATCCAGTGTTTACACAAAGTGTTTACACGCTGTGATACTAGTGAAATACCGCTCTGATATTTATAGTATCCAGTGTTTACACACAGTAATACTAGGGAAATTTCGGTCTGATATTTGTAGTGTCCACTTTTTACACACTGTGATACAAGGGAAATTTCGCTCTGATATTTGTAATATCTAGTGTTTATACACTGCGACATTAGTAAAAGTTCTCTCTGATATTACTAATATCCAGTATTTACATACTAAGACATTAGTGAAATTTCACCCTGATATTTATAATATACAGCGTTTACACACTGTAACATTAGTGAAATATCGCTCTGATATTTATAATATCCAGAGTTTACACACAGGGTTTACACACTGTGACACTAGTGAAATATCAGTCTGATACATATAATTTCCAGTGTTTACAAAGTGTTTACACACTGTGATACTAGGAAAATTTGACTCTGATACTTATAGTATTCAGGGCTTACACACTGTGATACAAGGAAAATTTTGTTGTGATATTTATAGTATCCAGGGTTTACACACTGTGATACTGGGGAAATTTAGCTCTGATATTTATAAAATCCAGGGTTTACACACTGTGATACCGGGGAATTTTCAGTCTCATATTTAGAGTATCCAGGATTTACACATTGTGATACTAGGGAAATTTTGCACTGATATTTATAGTATCCAGGATGTACACACTGTGATTTTAGGGAAATTTCGCTCTGATATTTATAGTATCCAGGGTTTACAAACTGTGATATTAATGAATATTGCTCTGACGAGGATACCTGTAATATCCAGGGTTTACATGCTGTGATATTAATGAAGTATCGCTCTGATGATAATAATTGTAATATCCAGTGTTTACACACTGTAGTATTCATGAAATATCGCTCTGATGATACTTGTAATATCCGGTATTGACACACTGTGATATTAACAAAATATCGCTCTGATGATACTTGTAATATCCAGTGTTTACACACTGTGATATATATGAAATATCCCTGTGATGATGATATTTACAATATCCACTGTTTACACGCTGTGATATTAATGAAATAGTGCTCTGATGGTATTTATAATATTCAGGGTTTACACACAGTGATATTAATGAAATATCTCTCTGATGATGTTTATAATATTCAGTGAGTGAAACATCGCTCTGATATTTATAATATCCGGTGTTTACACACTGTGATATTAATGAAATATGGCTCTGATATTTATAATATCCAGTGTTTACACATTGTGATATTAATGAAATATTGCTCTGAGGTGTATAATATGCAGTATTCACACACTGTGATACTAATGATATATAGCTCTGATATTTATAATATCCAGTGTTTACACACTGTGATAGTAATAAAATATCGCCATGATATTTATAATGGCAATGGTGTACACACTGTGATGTTAATGAAATATCGCTCTGATAATTATAACATTCAGTGCTTATACACTAAAATATAAATGAAATATCGCTCTGATATTTATAGTATTCAGTGTTTACACACGGTGATATTAAAGAAATGTCACTCTGATATTTGTAATATCAGTGTTTACACACAGTGTTTAAACACGTTGATAATGAAATATGATTCTGATATTTATAACATCAAGTGTTTACACACTGTAATAGTAATGAAATATTCCTCTCATATTTAAAATATCCAGTGTTTACACACTGTGATATTTATAAAATATCGCTCCGATATTTATAATATCCAGTGTTTGCACACACTGTTTACACACTGTTATATTAATGAAATATCACTCTAATACTTATAATATCCAGTATTTACACTCAGTGATTACAAACCATGATATTAATGAAATATTGCTCTCATATTTATAACATACTGTGTTAACACAATGTTTACACACTGTGATATTAATGAAATATCACTCTGATATTTATAATATTCAATGTTTACGCACAGCTTCCATGTTATTATGAATAATATCACAGGGTGTACACCCACTGTGATATTAGCCATTATATCAAAGATATTATAAATAATATCACAGTGGATGTACAACCAGGGTGTACACCCATTGGGATATCAGCAGTAAAATCTAAAATATTAGGAATAACATCACAGGATGTACACCAACTGTGATAGCAGTACTGTGATATTAGCAGTAATATAAAAGATATAAATAACATCACACGGTATACACCCATTGTGATATTAGCAGTAATATCGAATATGTTAATAATATCACAGGGTGTACACTCACTGTGATGGTGGCGGTAATATTGAAGGTATAATGAATAATATCACAGGGTGTACACCAACTCTGATATTAGCGGTAATATTGAATATATTATGAATAATATCACAGGGTGTACACCTACTGTGATATTAGCGGTAATATAAAAATGTTATGAATAATATCACGGAGTATACACACAGAGTGTACACCCACTGCGATATTAGCGGCAATATCGAAGATATTATGAATATTTTCACAGTGTGTACACTCAGGGTGTACATCCACTATGATATTAGCTGTAATATCAAAAATATTATGAATAATATCACGGAGTATGCACACAGGGTGTACACCCACTGTGATTTTAGCGGCAATATCAAAGACATTATGAATATTTTAACAGTGTTTACACACAAGGTGTACATCCACTGCAATATTAGCTGTAATATTGAAAATATTATGAATAACATCACAGGGTGTACACACAGTGAGTACGCCCACTGTGATATTGGGAGTAACCTCTCGAAGAAGATATTAAACATAATATCACAGGGTGGACACACAGGGTGAACCACCCCTGTGCTATTAGTAGGATTTCTCTAAGAAGATGTTAGGCATAATATCTCAGGAAAGGTACACACGGGGGATACACCCCCTGTAATATTAGCAGTAATCTCTCGAAGAAGATATTAGGCATGATATCAGAGGGGAGTACAAACAAGGTGTACCCACGCTGTGATATTCACAGTAATCCCTCAAGATATTAGGCATAATATCACAGGGTGTACACCCACTATGTGATACAAGCAGTAATGTCTCAAGGATATTGTGCACAATATAACAGGGTGTACACCCAGAGTGTACACCCACTGTGACAGTAGCAGAAATATCTCTAGGATATTATGCATAATCTCACAAGGTGTACACTCAGGGTGTACCAACTGTGACAGTAGCAAAAGTATCTCGAATATACTGTGCATAAATTTACAAGGTGTACACCAAGGGTGTACAACCACTGTGAAAGTAGCAAAAATATCTCGAGGATATTATTCATAATCTCACAGGGTGTACACCTACTGTGACACTAGCACACTCACAGTATTTTGAGAAATATCTCGAAAATATTATGCATAATATCACAGGCTGTACACCCACTGTGATATCAGCAGAAAGATCGCGAGGATATCATGTGTAATATCACAGAGTGTACATGCGTAATATCAATGTACACCCACTGTGATGGATATTAGCGGAAAGATCATGAGAAAATCATGCATAATATCACAGGGTGTCCACACAGGGTGTAAACCCACGGTGATACTAGCAGAAAGATAGCGAGAATATCATGCTTAATATCACAGGGTGTAAACACAGGATGTACACCCACTGTGATTGATATTAGCGGAAAGATCGCAAAAATATCATGCATAATATCACAGAATATACACAGAGGGTGTACACCCGCTATGATATTAACAGAAAGATCGCCAGGATATCATGCATAATATCATAGGGTGAACACCCACTGTGATAGTAGCAGAAAGATAGCGAGGATATCATGCATAGTATCGCAAGGTGTGCACCTGGGGTGTACACCTACTGTGATGTTGGCGGAAAGGTCGCGAGAATGTCATGCATAGCATCGCAAGGTGCGCACATAGGGTGTACACTCACTGTGATATTAGCAGGAAGGTCACGAGGATGTCATGAATAGTATCGCAGGGTGTGCAAACAGGGTGCACACCTACTGTGATATCAGTAGAAAGGTAGGGAAAATGTCATGCATAATATCGCAGGATGTGAACACAGGGTGTACATTCCCTGTGATATTAGCAGAAAGATCGCGAGGATATCAAGCATATAATATCACAGGCTGTACAGCCACTGTGATATTAGCAGAAAGATCGCGAGAATATCATGTATAACATCACATGGTGTACAGCCACTGTGATATTAGCAGAAAGATTGGGAGAATATCATGTATAATATCACATGGTGTAAAGCCACTGTGATATTAGCAGAAAGATCGCGAGAATATCATGTATAATATCACATGGTGTACAGCCACTGTGATATTAGCAGAAAGATTGGGAGAATATCATGTATAATATCACATGGTGTAAAGCCACTGTGATATTAGCAGAAAGATCGCGAGAATATCATGTATAATATCACATGGTGTACAGCCACTGTGATATTAGCAGAAAGATCGCGAAAATATCATGTATAATATCACATGGTGTAAAGCCACTGTGATATTAGCAGAAAGATCGGGAGAATATCATGTATAATATCACATGGTGTAAAGCCACTGTGATATTAGTGGAAAGATCGCGAGAATATCATGTATAATATCACATGGTGTACAACCACTGTGATATTAGCAGAAAGATTGGGAGAATATCATGTATAATATCACATGGTGTAAAGCCACTGTGATATTAGCAGAAAGATCGCGAGAATATCATGTATAATATCACATGGTGTACAGCCACTGTGATATTAGCAGAAAGATCGCGAAAATATCATGTATAATATCACATGGTGTAAAGCCACTGTGATATTAGCAGAAAGATCGGGAGAATATCATGCATAGTATTGTAGGGTGCGCACCCAGGGCATACACCCACTGTGATATTAGCGGAAAGGTCGCAACGATGTCATGAATAATATCGCAGCGTGTGCATACAGGGTGTACACCCACTGTGATATTAACAGAAAGGTCGCCAGGATGCCATGGTTAATATCGCAGGTGTACACTTACTGTGATATTAGCAAAAAGATCGCGAGGATACTATGCATAAATATGCATAATATCACAGAATATACACGCAGGGTGTACACACAGGGTGTGCAGCCATTGTGATTGATAGATATTAGTAAAAAGATTGCGAGAGTATCCTGCGTAACATCACAGAGTGTACACACAGAATGTACAGCCACTGTGATTGACTGCTATTAGCGGAAAGATCGCGAGAATATCATGAGTAACATCACAGGGTGTACACACAGGGTGTACAGCCACTGTGACGGATTGATATTAGCAGAAAGATCTCTAGGATATCCTGCGTAACATCACAGGGTGTACACACATGGTGTACAGCCACTGTGATTGACATTAGCGGAAAGATCACGAGGATATATTGCATAACATCACAGGGTATACACCCAGGATTTACAGGCACTGTGATTGATTGATATTAGCGGGAAGATCGCGAGGATATCCTGCATAACATCACAAGGTGTACACACAGGATGTAAAGTGACTGCGATTGATATTAGCAAAACGATTGCGAGGATATCCTACATAACGTCACAGGGTGCACACACATGGGGTACATGCGCTGTGATATCAGCTGGAAAATCTCGAGGATATCATGCATAATATCACAGGGTATAAACCCACTGTGATGGTAGCAGAAAGATCGTGAAGATATCATGTGTAATATCAGAGGGTGTACACCCACTGTGATAGCAGAAAGATCGTGAAGATATCATGTATAATATTACTGGGTGTACACCCACGGTGATAGTAGCAGAAAGATCGCGAGGATATCATGCATAATATCACAAGGTGTGCACCCACTGTGATAGTAGCAGAAAGATCACACGTGGTATTGGAAAAATGACACTGATAGACTTGCTTGATGTGGGGTTGCCACAAACCTTCAATTTTTAAAAGACCCAGTATCTGCAAAGGATAATAAACTGCAGTGCAATGAAACAAGTTGTGCCTGTATATCCTGCCTGTTAAAAAAATGGTTTAAGGTGATTGAACTGATATTAACGCAGAAGCTAAGTGGGGAACGTGAACTGTACAAGTGGTAATTGGGGAGGGGGGCGGGGGCGGAGGCAGTAATTTTACCAGAAGCCAAGGATAAGGTGCTAAGATGTTCAAAGCATTTAAATTTATCTTTGAATTTCCAGGTAGCCAAGGGAAGAAAACAAGAACAATTCTCTCTTTTTCATTCCATGTCTGTGTCCTGTTAAATGTTTCTACCTTGTATTTTCCTTGTAGTGTGTCCACAGATGATGGGCCCCTGTAGCTGCTGGGGAGGACCAGGGTTCTTACCCCTCTCAGTAGGATACAAGAGAAAGTGAGAGTAGATCAGCAACTAAGTCTTAAACCTGCCCTTACTTCTGAGGGGTGGGGCATCCTCTGTGTGTTTTACTAATGACGTTTTTTGGGAACTGACCTTACAAAGTCCACACTGGTTGCAACCCTGGACCCAGTCCAGTACACTGCAGAAGGGCCTGCAGAGATTGTGGTTCGTCCCTGGTAGAATAGGATTTTAATAACTACGAAGTCCACAGAAAGGCAATGAGTAATCAAAGAGTTTTGAAGGGGAGGAGCCGACATCGTTACTGAGGGGTATCACATGTGGATTAAGTCCGGGTACTACAGAGACAGTTGAAACTGGATTCAAATCCGGCCTCAGATCTTGCCTGCAGTTTTAAACTGGTAGGTTAGATAAAGGGGCCACCCCATTAGGGCTGTTTTAGCACCGGTTGAAATTATGTACATGAAATAGGATAGTCAGTTCTTGGTACATAATAAATGCTCCCTCAATGGCAATGTCACGCGTGCTGATTTACAGAGATCTTTTTGAGCTGATTGTTGCTCATCTTTTTATCTTATTATGCTTATAAGCATTCAAGTGTAACATGTTTCAGCTGAGTGTGAAGATAATACTGTTGCTCACCGATTTCTAGTTCTCCCTTTCTTCTTGGACATATAGGAGACTCCTCTTCCCTCACAACTAGGCAGAGTCATGAGACTTGTTCTGGCTAATGACATGTGAGTGAAAGTGATGTGTGCCTCTTACGGCTAAGACAGTGAAAAAACCACTGCAGGAGTATCCTGTTTCTGCCTTGCAACTGTATCCTTGGAGCCACACATTGAGGGAACTGTGTCCCAAGATGCTAGAGCTCTGTAAGCCTGGGTCTTGGGTGACTGGAGGAGGGCTCTCCTCCACCCATTCCCCTACTCTTGCTATTATATACACACATACCATGTTGGACCTATAATGTGAGCATGGCATGTAATAAAAATAAGCCACCGAAAATTTGTGTTTATTTATTTACTGCTTACCCCATTCTAGCTTAACTGGTACAGCACTTCAGTCAATGGATTTCCAGTATCCAGCAGAGGCAAATTTGATGCAGTGGAAACAAACATCTCAATTTTCATTGAATTATAGTTAGGGGTCATAAAATTATGCTAATAGCCTTGAATGCTCTATTACTGAGAAATTAGAACCTTCCAGCTAACAAACACCGAGATCATGTTAATCAAAGAATGAGGTATTTCTCTGAAATAATACATGTTCAGCGTTTTTATTTCTATTATGTTGTTGCTGTTACATTTGGATCTTGGAAATGTTCCTTGTAGATACGTGTGTGCCTTACAACAAATCTATGAGGTGGTACAGAGCCTACATATGCAAATGTGTGTGTAGACATACATGTATGTCAAATATTAACTATCATGTATAGCACAGACTAAAGGTGAATCTGGATAAAGATGAGTCTGGAGTCTGGCCCCGGGTTTTGCCACTTAACTACGCACAGTCTGCCATCTTTGAGAAGTTTAGAGAGGCTTTTTCAGGAAGAGTTCTGCGTTGGTCTCCCAAGCAGGTAGCAAGTATATCAGGACTTCCTGCCTCATTTAGAAGTGAATCAGAGCATCTAACAGAAAAAAAAAAAACATTATAAATGAAGGAGAGCAGAGAAGGAGAATACACTGCTGTCTAGAACAGTGGTTCTCAAACTTCAGTGTGCGTCAGCATACCTGAAGAATTTGTGAAAGTGCAGATTCCTGGGCTCCATCCTGGAGTTCCTGATTCATTTGTTCTGGAGTGGGGCCTTGGAATTTGCATTTCTAGCAAGCTTCTGGGTGATGCTGCTGCTGCTACCTGGTTCTCATAACGTCACTTTGAGAACCGCTGCCCCAGAGCTTTGCTTGTCCAAGCGTATTCTACGGATTAACAGCATTGGCACGAGCTGGGAGCTTGGTAGGCATGCAGAGTCCCAGGTCCCACCCAGACCTGCTGAATTGGAGCCTGAGTTTTACCATGATTCCCAGATAAGCTGTGTTCACAGAGAGGTCTGAGACACATCACATTGCAAGAAAGAGAAGTGCTTTCCAGCACAATATGAGCTTTTGAGAACCCAGCTGCTACTAGTAGTGGTTCAGCTTCCCTAGTGTCTACCAAGTTCTGCCACAGTCCCTTTCTGTTTTGTGATCATATTGAATAGGTTTTCATGCTCCTCTGATCCCCAAGTGGAAGTAAACTTCCCAGCTCTGAATGCCCATTGTAAGTTACCGATTTGCACGATACTGTAGTAGGGGCTATGATACCTCCACAGTGTGTTGTACAATGTGGTGTGTACCAGTTCTGAGTTTCAATCCCAGCTTCACTACCGCATTGCTTTGTGTCTTTGACAAGGTAGTCTCCTTAAGCCTCCTTGTAAAGGAGCTTAATTGTCGGATCTACCTTATAGGATTGTTGCAGATTGTTAATGTGCATGAAATTCTGGAACAATGTTGGACATATAGTGTTTCTTAAATGATAGTCATTACTATGTTCTCTCTCCCATGAAGCTTTTCAAGTCTAAGCTTCTATCATGAGTTCTTATCTACATGCCCAAACACACACTGTGATTGTACGGATGTCTGAGCTTGTGGATAAGTGTTTCATCCATCTCTATATCTTGATAGCACTTAGCACACAGTAAGATGCTCAGTAGATGTTGTCTGAATGAATGAACCCGCAAGTATGTGTGTACATTGTGTGTGTTCTCACTGTACCTATAAGGCTGGGAAGTGGGGCTTTCAGGAACACACACAAATTCAAGACTGAGAAAGGTCCAATATAATCAAGCAGCAACTTGTTTTCCCGGTTTCCCCACTCTTGAAGGCTGATTCTTTGTCACAGAGAGGCAAAACCAAGGCACTGTGAATCTCAGTGGCACAGTAGGGTTAGAAGACACACCCAGGAAAGGACAGTCCAGGAGAGAAGGCCAGATACCCAGGGAGGTGGGGAGCTGAGACCAAAACCCAGCCCTGGGCTGGCTGCCTCACGCTCTCTCCCAGGTGAATGAATTATGCTTAGCAGGTCTTGAAACTCACTTGCCACGCAGGTTGCCACATCTTTTCCCACACCTTCCCTTCTCCACTACCACTACCTCCACCTTGTGTTATCTTGCTCAAATATTGATACAAGAAAATAAAACCCAAAGGAGGGTCATAGCCCACAATAAGCTGCCAAGACGTCATAGGCTGTTAGACTGTCACTTTGTCTAACTCTGGGCTCAAGAAACTGACTACATTGTTCACTCTAGTACCTGACAAAGACTCTCCTTGGGTAAACTTTAGTAAGGCTCCTCTTCTTGACTAGGCTTTGACTTTGGATAAAACTAAAGTGCTGTCTTTGGCCTGCCTGTCCCAGTTTTAGCTTGAATGTTACTATGTCAGTTTAGCAAGAACCTCCATACCCTTGATATCTGATCACCCTCCGTACCTGATCAATTTCCTCCCCCACAACTTTTGGTATATAAGTCCTTGACCTGTCTCTAGTAAGAATCTCCCTATTCTATATGTCTCCTCTTAGTAATTTTCTTTCGATTGACCCCCCTCAGTCTTCTCACTGGTGATCAATCCTCAGGTGTCTGTGCTATATTCTAAGTTGAGCCTAATCTCTCCTAAGATGATTATGATAGTCTTGACACCTGTTGCGATAGACCTGCGCAAAGTCTTACTAACCATTCCAACATGTGTGACAATAATTTTTTCTTTAACCATCCTCAGACCCAGGCACAGTGTGTGACTGTCATAAATTTGTGTAACACACTTGCTGCCTCCGCGTCCACTGTTAGGCCTGACATAGGTGGTCTGAAAACCAGTTGTACCTCATCACCTTTGGCCTAGTTAAAACTTCCTCTCCTCCTGTCCCTGTTTGCAATATAGCCCGCTTGTTCCTCATCCCACTGACCCTAAGCCCAACACACCAATGACTGCTGATCATGATAAAACACAATGGTCAACACCAGATTCATGTAAATAAATTTCCCCCCTCTCAAACATGTTTTCCTTAAACTAGCCAATCCATAGGCCCCTGGGAAAATCTAAGGGATGATGCCCCTGGACCTTAATAAAGTCCTGCTCCCCCAGGCCCTCCCTCTCTTGCTCTCTGCCCATTGGTTGAGCTCCTTGTGGCCTCCAGACTTCCTGTAGCCTCCTGTTGGCAACTCTGACCTCTCTGGATCTGTAAATAATACAATTTTTGTTTCATGCATCATGGTTTCACCTTCTCATTGTGTCTCACCTGCCCGTCACACCTGAACCTAACTCTTTTCCTGTTGAGGGCTCTCCTAGAAAGTGGCTACCTTGGCTTATGGCCACTCTCCAGAGAGAAACCTGAAGACCAGATTAGAGAATATGACAACAGCAGCCCATGGTAGGGTGACACATGAGACTGGGGCAACGCAGAATAGTGTGATGTTTGGATTCAGGGAGTTCTTCCCCTTTCTAGCTGTGTGACCCTAGGCAGATCACTTAACCTCTCTGAGTTGCAATTTCCTCTTCTGGAAAATGAACACAGTACCTATGCTACCTATCTCAATGGGTTGTTTTGAGGATTAAATAAAATAATGCAACAAATGTATTTAGCTCTGGTTCTAATACCAAAAAAAGTATGTATATATGTTCATTTACTTAGAGATGGAGTCACACTCTGTCACCCAGGCTGGAGTGCAGTGGTATAACCATAGCTCACTGCAGTCTCAAAATCCTGGGCTCAGGTGATTCTCCTGCCTCAGCCTCCCGAGTAGCTGTGACTACAGATGTGCGCCACTGCACCCCATTAACTTTTTAAAATTTTTTGTGGAAACAAGGTCTCACTATGTTGCCCAGGCTGCTCTTGAACTCCTGTCCTCAACTGATTCTCCCACCTCAGCCTCCCAAAGTTCTGATATTATAGGCCAAACAAGTATTTAGAAGATGCTACGAAGGAAAACCACAGGTTTTCATGTTCTACTTGAATTTGCAATTCACCCCACTATGCACTGGCTACATGATCTTGGGCAAATTGTGTCACCACCAATCCATTTCCTTTTTTGTAAAATGGGGTGACGATACCTATGTCAAGGGACTCGAGAGGTATGGTGAGAAATAATTGGAATCATCCATAAAATGGACAACTCTCTATATTCATATTCATTCAACAAGTAATAGTGCAAACTACATACGGGACACTGGAGATAGAATGATCAAGCAGACCTGATCTCTTCCACCACATGGCTTATGTTCTAATGACACAGACACATAAACTGATAATCAAGGAAATAAATATATAACTTTACATTTTAGTAGGGGTTGGGCATGGTAGCTCATGCCTGTAATCCCAGCACGAAGTGACCAAGGTGGGAGAATCACTTGAGCCCAAGAGTTTGGGGCCAGCCTGGGCAGCATAGTGAGACACCCCGTCTCTCTCTCTCTCTCTTTTTTTCTTCGAGTTGGAGTCTCACTCTGTCGTCCAGGCTGGAATGCAGTGGTGTGGATCTCGGCTCATGGCAAACTCCGCCTCCCGGGTTCAAGCAATTCTCTGCCTCAGCCTCCCGAGTAGCTGGGATTACAGGCACACGCCACCACACCCAGCTAATTTTTCATTTTTAGTAGAGATGGGGTTTCACCATCTAGGCCAGGTTGGTCTTGAATCCTGACCCCATGATCCACCCGCCTCGGCCTCCCAAAGTGCTGGGATTACAGGCGTGAGCCACAGCACCTGGCCGAGACCCCTCTCTTCACAAAAAAATTAAAAAAAAAATTATCCTGTAGTGCCAGCTACTGGGGAGGCTGAGGCAAAAGGCTCAGTGGAGTCGCGGAGTTCGAGGCTGTAGTAAGCTGTGACTGCGCCACCGCACTCAAGCCTGGGTGACAGAGCAAGACCCTGAGTCAAAAAAAAAACAACAACAAAAAAACAGTAATGTGAAATAACTTTCAATAGGTATCAAGAAGGGGAGAAAATACAGAAACCTCTAAGAGTATAAAGGGAGGGGGCTAATTGAGAAGGAGTAGATTCTAAGAAAGTAGAATTTAAATGGAGTTCCGTTAAATGAAGGAGAGAAGTACACGTGAAGTCCCAAGGTGCAAAGGAGCTCAGAGCATTGGAGGACCCAAAGGGACATCAGGTGGCTGCAGGCAGCCGAAGGGCCAGATCACGCTGGGCCTTTTCAGTCATATTACGATATTGGAGATTTAAGCCTCCATTGCATTCTAAGCATTACCAGCATTGTAAGCATCCCCTGAAGATTCTCTCCTTAAATTGCCTCCTAGTTGCCATGTTTTTGAATATTGTTTATGTAACAGCTGTGGCAATGAAGCTTTGTTGTTCTGTGATTACTTGTCTTGCTAACATCTGTCGGTTCCTCCTAGAACTCTGTTTACCTAAGTTGGTGAGGCTGGTACCTAGACCAATGGGTTTTAATATGATAAATGGCCCATTAAAGTGAAAGGAGTAGAAATACAATGTTAATTTCTGTTCCATCCAGGAAAAAAGAAAAAGGTTACCAGCTGTGAAAAACCACCTGACTAGAAGCAGGTTTCTGATTGTCAGCCTGCTGAGAGATAATCTTGTCAGCATGACCTGCAGAAGTGGTAATAATTTGCAATTATGTACCAGCCTTTCTCTTAGGGCACACAAACAGTTTCTAAATATTTCCCTCAACTCAGTGAGGCAGAGATGCCGGGATGTTATCATTTTGCAATTAAAAAGTCATCTTAGAATAAATGCTTTAATAACCTTTCTCATGTTGCACGTTTGGGAAGCTTCTCGAGATTTTTTTCAGGAGGGAAATGGCACCTAGTGATGTTACCTGAACACATAAGAGCTTGGTGCTTTCCTGCTAGTTTTAACTCTGGGTTATTGCTTAAATTCTGAAGCAGCTCCATTTTGCTTTCCTTTTGCGTTTAAGCTGTACCATCAGATGTATTAGAACAAAAGCCCTTTAACCCAGACATCCCCCAGAACCAGTAATACCTTGGTGAGCCCTTTATAAAGGCCAAAGGAAATAATGGCAATGAGCTCCTTCTTTAAGTTGTTCCAACAACTTCCTACATCGTTGAAGAATGTATCTCACTAATGGATTGCTGAGAAAAACACTTCCTTTTCCCATTTCAGAAATCCTTCCAGAGCTGAGACCATGCTTTCCATCACCCACGAGAACCAAGTATCTGTTACAAGAGGTTATGGTGATGGTCTCTGCTAAGAGCCCTGATAAATGTGGGCTCTAATCTTGGTTTTGGAAGCCACTAACCTTGCATGACTTTGGCAAAACCACTTAACCTGTGAAAACTTTTTTTCCCTTTTATTTGAAATGGCTGCCTTCTTGTGATTACCCAGAGGTTCTTCTTGCCTGCTGCACAGATAAAACCAATTCACTGAGACAGAGGTATTGCAGCAGAGAAAGAGTTTAATTAATGCAGGGTTAGCCACATGGAAGATGGGAGTTTATTACTCAAATCAACCTCCCTGAAAATTCAGAGGCTAGGAATTTTCAAAGATATTTGGGTGGGCAGAGGGCTAGGGAATGGGAAATGCTGAGTAAGTCCTCCATGCATCAACTTCACCTCTCTCAGAAGCATCACAAGACAATAAAAGGAAAAAAAATACCCTTTTTCTTGAAACAAAAAGTCAGACAATTTATTAGCATCAGGGGAGTAAAGAATGATCTTCAGACATCTAGTATAAGTAACTCACCTTCTGATGGGGAAATTGGGACATTGACAATGAAATGGCAGCATGTCCAAGTTCACAAAGTTTCATAGACAGAATTGGGATTGGGACTTAGATCTCCTGTTCCAAGCCTGGAGAGGGAAGTTTGAGCAAATGAGAATACACTGTTGGGCTTTGAGCTGTTTAAACTTAAGCAATGGAAGTCAAGGCAAACACAACTTTCACAAAACTGAACAAGAAAGAGAAATCTCATGCAATAATAAAAACTGTGCACTAGAAATATGGCTAGTATGAATTCAGGCATGCTTTAAATATAAAATGCATACCAAATTTTGAAGATAGAAATTGTTAATAATTAATTACATGTTAAAATAATACATGAGATGAAACTAAATATATTAAGATTTCTTCTGGTTTTTTTTTTCTTCTACATGTGGCTGCTAGAAAATTTAAAGTCACATATGTGGCCTGCAGTTATATGGCATATTACATTTACATTTTTACTGAATAGTGCTGATGTAAGGGATTTAGTAAAATGCAGTTTCCAGAACCCCACTCCAGAAGAAGTAAATAGCATCTTTGGTTTTGAAATTTGAGAACCTTAATTTTAGGATTTCCAGGTAATTCTGTTGCAAAGTAAGTGTTGAGACTAGAATGTGGCCCCAGTAAGCTGGAGATGGCTGCGGGCTGCCCCTTTAGTTCACCGCAGTCTGCACTATTCCCTGTTGTCCCCTAGACATTGAAGCAGAGCATCCCTTGCCATTGACCCTACGACAAACATCAGCACAAGTGAATGGATACAGATGAGTGTAAAATATTTTTATTTACCCACATCTCAAACTTACTTGGGGGAAAAATATAAATCATCTTTACTTCCACATATACTCCCTCCCATTTTTCTTGAAAGACAATTCTCTTTAAGTGTATGAAAGGCAATGAATCGTGAGGCTGTAATCCATTTTGCTCCACTAGGACGCAGCCAGGGGTGATCTGCCTGACCCCTCTGGCTAAGGGAGTTATCCTGTTAGATCATCTAACCAGAGTCCAACTGTTCCCTCTGCTTGTGGCATGTGTGATTCTAGCCCCTTTATGACTCTGTAAAAATGCTGAGTAGTTAATTATGCTCTGAATCTCATCAGATTTTTCAATAATTTTTTATGTCAGACATGGCTGAAGCCCTCTTAAGTTTGGCCAAGATATTCTGCTTCTACCAAGAGTTAAAACTGGCTGATCTAAATTTTTTGGGCCGGGCACCGTGGCTCATGCCTGTAATCCCAGCACTTTGGGAGGCCAAGGTGGGTGGATCACTTGAGGTCAGGAGTTGAAACCAGTCTGGCCAACATGGTGAAACCCCATCTCTACTAAAAATACAAAAATTAGCTGGGTATGGTGGTGCAAGCTTGTGGTCCCAGCTACAAGGGAGGCTGAGGCAAGAGAATTGCTTGAATCTGGAAGGTGGAGGTTGCAGTGAGATCACGCCACTGCACTCTAGCCTGGGCGATAGAGCAAGACTCTATCTCAATATAAATGAGTAAATAAATAAAATAAATTTTTTGAAAAACCAGACAATTACTTTGTCTTATATTTACAATCTGGGCTATACATTTGAGTGCCCTCTTAGCAATAAGCTGGGAACAAAATAAATGTCATGTGTTAGGTTAGATTTAGGAGTGTCTTTGTTCTGAACCATAGACAGCATTGATCATTATCATTTTGCAAGGAGTCTCTGGGATAATCCTTTTCTTGGGAAAGGTAGGACTTCTAGAGAAAATCCCACTTGGGAGAAACACTTCCTATTTACTTATTGTCACTAGATGATCCTTAGTGTCAAGGGAGCTGGAGATATAAAACTGAAAGATGTGACTTGATTGTAACACAGCAGTGGAATCCCAGGTATCAGTGTTGTGTTTGAAATGTTGAGAGTATCTATTCATTTTCTTTTGCTGCATAAAAAATGACCACAAGCTTAGTGGCTTAAAATAACATTTTTAAATTTTTGTTTGTTTTGTTTTGTTTTGTTTTGTTTGAGACAGAGAGTCTCACTCTGTTGCCCAAGCTGGAGTATAGTAGCGGAATCTTGGCTCACTGCAACCTCTGCCTCCTGGGTTCAAGTGACCCTCCCGCCTCAGCCTCCTGAGTGACTGGGACTACAGGCATGCACCACCACGCCTGGCTAATGTTTGTATTTTTAGTAGAGATGGGGTTTCACCATGTTGGCCAGACTGGTCTTGAACTCCTAACCTCAGGTGATCCTCCCGGCTTAGCCTCCTGAGTAGCTGGGACTACAGGCATGCACCACCACGCCTGGCTAATTTTTGTATTTTTAGTAGAGATGGGGTTTCGCCATGTTGACCAGATTGGTCTCGAACTCCTGACCTCAGGTGATCCTCCCGCCTCAGCCTCTGGAGGTGTTGGGATTACAGGCATGAGCCACTGCTCCTGGCCATGACACTTGTTATTATCTCATAGTTTCTGAAGGTCAGGAGTCTGGGCATGGCTTAGTTGGAACACTGCTCAGAGACCCACAAGGCTGCAGTCAAGGTGTTGGCAACATTGCCGTTCTCAACTGGAGCTTGGGGTGCTTTTCCAAGCTTATTCCAGGTGCTGGAGGAATTTAGTTCCTTAAGGCCGAAGGCCTGCATTTTTTCAGTAGCTGTCAACAGGGTTAGTCTCAGCTCTTGGAAGCCTGCCTCTCACCACAAAGCGGTTTGTTTTCTTCAGGACAGCAAGATCACATCTCTGATGCTTCACCTTCTTGTAAAGTCTGATTAGGTCAGACATACCTGGGATAATCGCCCTTTTGATGAACTCAAAGTTAACCAATTGGTAAGCTAATCATAAGTGAGATGTCCATGTCCCATGCTCAAGGGGAGGGGACATACGCTGACTTGGGGAGAGGGGGCAGACATCTTAAAACCTTACCTGTCATAGTCTGTCTTCTGGCCCCCAACAATTAACTCACTTCCAAGGGTCTCATGCCATTATAACACCAATTTGAGGTCCAAGATCTCATCATCTAAATCATGTTCATCATAGTAACCCACTGT
Source organism: Gorilla gorilla gorilla (assembly GCF_029281585.2). Classification (NCBI taxonomy): domain Eukaryota; kingdom Metazoa; phylum Chordata; class Mammalia; order Primates; family Hominidae; genus Gorilla; species Gorilla gorilla. The sequence goes on along the minus strand of NC_073242.2, from coordinate 108,227,167 downwards.
ATTCACTCATTTCACTCACACTCAGGGGGAGAAGATTACACAGGTGTATACAAAAGGTGGCACTTTTGGGCACTATGATAGAATGCGTATGGTCACAGAGCATCTACCTATGACTCTTAAAATGAGTAAAAAGTCATTTTTGCTTGCAATGTTCTAGTCGTGGCATATTAGGCCATTTCTGATGTGCTTGGGAAGCCAAACCCTCAACATCTTTATCTTCCCTGTGATTGGATTTCCTTTTCCCTGCTTGTTAAGCCACTCCTGAAAGAGTCTGAACTGCACACAACCAGGCTAATCAGAAAGAGATCCCCAAAGTGGACTTTCTAGGAATGGCAGAAGTAATAGCACATGCACCTGTCCAAGTTGTGGCTGTTAAGTCTGCTGGATGAAAAATAGAAGTTCCTGCCCTCCTCCAAGCAGAGGAGAGAGGATTCTGTTTTTGCAGGTGTTTGGAAGTTGGAGCAACAGCCACAAAACTCAACCCTATTCCCCATAGCATGTGTCCACCTCTAGCTAGAGGGGTAAGAAATTATAGCTCTTATTTCCCCTTTATGCAAGGATCTCTGTCTTTGCTTCCACACTGGATTTCCAGAGAAATGAGACATCTTTAAGGCATGTTTATGCTTTTTCTCATTATGTTTGAGTCTTTGATTCCAGGTAAAGGTCATTTATCTCAGGGAGAAAAGCCTATTTCACACTCTCCTGGAACTAGGAAAATAGCCTTTTGATCTCATTAATAAAGTTATAGATTGGGCTTAATCAAAAATAAATATTGTTGCTGTTTCTTAGTCAATATATCATAAAGATTTCTATAAATTTAGAAATCTATAAATAACATTAATATAATTTGTATTTGATTTTCAATAGCATATGTGTAGATGTATATACATAGGTGTGTAGATTTTGAGATTAAACTTTTCAAATTAAAGAAATACTATAAATCTTTCTAGAAGACTTAGAAAACTGAGGCTAATTAAAAGAGAGAATTAAAATAATCCTAAATACCATCACACAGAAGTAACTACATTATTTATATTTTTCTGTAACTTTAAGAAACATATTGCAGCTTGTATACTTAAAAAGTTTTTTTCTTATGAAAAATTGGAGTATTCTATAATACAAACAGTTTTGTTTCCTGCTTTTATCACTAAACATGTTATATCATAAACTCTTCTCCAGACCGTTTTTTTCAAAAATTATTTGAAATTTGGTAGTTAAAATTTGCATTTTTGATGAATTGGAGTTGGTTCTTGTTTTACCAGTGGAGGCTGGAAATATGTCATTAAAATTATTATCTCTCTACACGATGATGAAAATGATATTAAATATAACTTCTAAAGAATTACCTTTTTATCTTTCAGCCACAGAGTAGCAGTCTTTGTAAGGTGACTACTTGCTCATTTTTCAGGTATTTAGTATGAATATGAGGAGAATGAGGAAATTTACTCTCACTGATGTTCTCTCTGTGGACCAAGTGCTCCCTCATTCCTTGATTGGCAGGGAGGCAACATAGAACAGGATTTTCCAGCATGGGCTTCAGGGGTTTGAATCCCAGCTCCACCATTTGTAGGCCGTGTGACTTTGGGCAAGCTACTTAATCTCTCTGTTCCTTAGTTTCCTCATCTATAAAATGTGAATAAAACAGTGATTTTCTTATAGGGGTGTTGTATGGATTAAATGTGGCAATAAATATCAAGCAATTTAGATGAATTCTAAAGTAAGAATGGTGAATATTTACAAATGTTAGATATTCTCCTTCCGCTCTTTCTTCTCCTTATCATCATCATCATCATCATCATCATTTTCATTTTTTACTTCTAGCTTTTCTGTCACTCTTCAGTATGATAACCCTTCAAGAAGCAAAAGTTTTATTGGGATGTATATCTTGTCTTTTCCTCATCTGGCATAGTGTTCTACCCTTAGTTAAATTTGCTTCATAAATATTTGTTAATTATTTTGTCTTTTTCCTGCTCTACAAATAGACAAGCATTTTTTACTCCAAGGAGTATACTCCAGTCATTGCTATAACACACAGAACAATTTCGTATGCAATAGTTCACAGTCACACACTTATTTTACAAATTTATTGCTCAATTATACCAACTTATTTTATCACATCATTATGTACACCTATGATGTGCAAGGCCTGAACTGAATGCTTTGTCAGCCACTGCCCCATCAAAAAGCCAAAAGTATACTATGTTTTTGTGTTTAGAATGTGCTCAGTAGTTTGTTAGTCTTCTAGTTTTAACACAGACCTGTCAAAGACTTTGCCTACCTGATTATTTTTATGGTTTTTGGCTGGTAAGGCTCTAGTTTGGAGAACAGTGTTTTTTTGGTTTTACCAATTTTAGTAATAACCGAATAAAAAGGAAGTTTACTTGTAAGTGAATTCTGAAATTAAATATTATATACAAATCATGCAGTCCAGGTGTGATTGTAAATTTGTTAGCCTAATTGGATTTGCTACAAGCTTCTTCCTTTGTCTTGCAGAAATAAAGGAAAATGAGCACCGAAGTGTCACTGAGTAACAGTGCCATGACCCAGTCACAACAAGCAGGTTGGAAAAGTTGGTGCTAACTGAGGCCTGGCAGCAACTTTCTCATCATTTCCCTCTCTCTCACCTCCAGCCCTTTATTCTTACTCTTCTCTCTACTCCTCACCTCTTATTAAACATAAAGTAAAGCTCCATGGCCCAATTCAAGATTCTCCATGGAACACTTTTTGATAGAAAAAGAGGGAAGGAGCTACTTTGGGGCTCATGACAACTCTTGTTTGCAGTTCTTATTGATAATAGGCTAGATAATGAACTCATGGTTTCCATAAACTAGCTAGGATTTCTATCCTATGTAAAGTAGCAATTCCCTGCTTTATTTTTCTTCATAGCCTATGACTACCTGAAATTTCATTATACATTTTACATGCATTTGTTCATTGTCTAACCCACTAGAATACAAACACTGTAGGTGGAGAGCTTATATTGAGTTTACTACTATATCCCCAGTAGCTAAAACAGTGCCCGGTTCTAGTCTTTACTCAACAATACTTGTTGAATGAATGAATAATTATGCAAGAGTTGACTGGTGTACAATATAAAGATAGAATCCTGTCTCTTATCGCCCTCTTGCTTAAGAAAAGCAAGACAGTGGCAATGAAGACCAACATAAACCACAAAGAGATGCTAAACTTACCTTTCACTTCTCACATGCAGGCTGTCAGCAAGGCTGTAAGTTCTCTTTTGAAAATGTCTTGAACCTGACCATCTCTGTTGCTACCAGCCAAGTCTAAGGCATTGTCATCTCCATATGCAGTAATGCAAAAGCCTGTTTACGGATGTTTCTGCTTCCCTCTATGTCAATCCATCCCCTCACACAGCAGCATGAGAGATCTTCTTAAGTTTGAATTGCATTGTGTCAGTATTTACTAAAAATCCTGCACACCCAGAACTCTTAGTGGATAATCCAAACTGGTCTCCAGGCCTTTGCGGCCCAGCATGACCAGCTCTTTCCTTGCTCATCAATGTCGTCTCATGCTTTTCCACTTGTGGCCTGCCATGCTCCAACCACGTTGGTTTTCCCTCTGTACCTGGCATTTGCCAAGCTCTTTCCCACCTCCGGGCCTTTGCATATGCAGTCCCCTCCATCGAGAATTCTTTTCCCCAAACCCCTTCTCTTCCTTTAGGCTGAGATGTCGCCTTTGTAGAGATACCTGCCATCCTCCCCACCTAAATAAATGACGTTCTGTTAGTCTCTGTCGATCACTCTTTTGTTTATGTTCATTGCCTGTGTTACAGCTTCTGATTATTTGTTTCCTTCTCTTGTCTGTATCCCTAGAGTGTAAGCTGCAGGAGGGCAGGGAGAGTGATTGTCTTTTTCACTGTTGTGTTCCCAGTACTGAGCATGAAGCTGTTCGTTAAGCACTAAGCAGGTGCTGATACTAGTTTCTCATTGCTGCTGCAACAAATTGCCGCAAACGTTGTGGCTTAAAAGAATGCCAATTTTTTATCTTAACAGTTCAGGAGGTCAGAAGCCCAAAAGGGGCTTCACTGGGCTAGAATCAAGGTGTTGACAGGGCTGGAGGCTCTGGATGTTCTAGGCAGGGCAATCTGTTCTTTTGGTCTTTTTGTATTTTGGAGGCTGCTCTTGCTCCTTGGCTGGTGGTCTCCTTTCTCCATCTCTCTGTGCCTTTCTTTCATAGTCCCATATCCCTTGGACTCTTCTGCCTCCAACCTCCACTTTTGAGAGCCTTGTGATTACAATGGGCCCACCTAGATAATCCAGGATAATCTTCCTAGTTTAAAACCAGCGGATTAGTGTTCTTAATGCCATCTGCAACCTGAATTACCCTTTGCCATGTAATTAAACATGCACAAGTTCTGGGGATTAGGAGATGGACATCTTGGGGGACCATTATTCTACCTTAATAAATATTTATAGAATATTTGAATAAACCAATGGCCAAGTAGTTTGGAAGTTCTTTGTGGACAAATGGCTGTATTTACATGTCTTTTTGTTGGCTTTTGTGCTTGCTCAAGCTAAGTCGATATTCAGGCTTTGTAATTACTCTGGGCCCTTCCTGATTCTCACAGAGGTACAGGGGACTCAAGGATAAGTTCTTCCTTTAATTACCAGCTTCAGAAGAGAACCTGGAGACCCTTAAGGTACTAGGTGAAGAGGGATTTCAAGATCTAATTAAATATCTAATATTCTTTGGAAGGCATGAGATTTATAGATGGTGCCACTGTAATTGGCATGGTCTCTCACTGTAATTGGCATTATAAATGTTTGCACGTAAGGTAATTCTAACCAAGATGATTAATTTCTGGGAGATAAATACAGGGAAGCTGAAGGCCATGTTTTGCAATCAAGTAGAGAGCATTTGCTTCGATCCGAATTGAATTCCAGCAATGGAGTGGAAAAAATATAGAAGTAGATATTTCATGAGGACCATATGAATGGTGCCACCCTCACCTATAAGTGGGATGAAGTAGTAATGTGTCTACTGAGAAAAGTTGCAGACATCCAGCATCCCATAATCTTGTTTTCCCCAAAGACAACACAGTAAAGATAGTCAGTTGTGCAAGATGATTTTTTCTTCCTGGGTGAGACCTCACATTTATCTGTCATCTCTTGGGCTATTTTTAGTGGCAGTGCTTTGAAAACTTAAGGAGCCTATCTCCCTGCACCAGGCTCAAGCACAGGGTTGCTATGCAACAGGCTCATCTCCCTGGTGGTTCTCACACTCTTTTCTCTCAGATATTCAGTGAACTGGACCTTGGCTGAAACCAAACAATAGACTGAGACTGCCTCATGAGAGGAAAGAGCAACAGCTTTGGAATCTCACCTGCCAGAGTCCTCACTTCACCTGCTCCCAGTTGTGTGACCGTGGGAAAATCTCCTTATCTCCGCAGGCCTCAGTTTCCCTTTGTGTAAGATGAGGATGTTACTGATATTTAACCCATGAGGTTACTGTGTGGAGCAAATGTGATTCTACACTTAAAGCATTGAAAACAAAGAGGTTTCACAGAATGGTGGACCATTTTCAATTTGCACAAATTGAGTTTTGTAAAATTGTAAAGAAATTCTATCTGTTAACACTTTGCCTCTCTACCTACTGTGTTTGTTAGACTCTATCGTAAGAGGCACAGTGGCTCAAGCCTGTAATCCCAGTGCTTTGGGAGGCCAACGCGAGAGGATCACTTGAGGTCAGGAGTTTGAGACCAGCCTGGCCAATGTGGTGAAACCCTGTCTCTACTAAAAATTAGTTGGGCGTGGTGGTGTACACCTGTAATCCCAGCTACTCAGGAGGCTGAGGCAGGAGAATCACTTGAACCCGGGAGGTGGAGGTTTCAGTGAGACAAGATAGCACCACTGCACTCCAGGCTGGATAACAGAGCTAGACTCCATCTCAAAAAAAAAAAAAAAGAATCTATCATAAGATAGTTCTCTATGAAACTCTACATAAAATAACAGCAATTCTAGCAGTTAACATTTGTAAGCATAAAATGAATGCAAACATTCACAATTAAGCACCAGTTCATGGGTTTTTACAAAGAGCTCTGACTCCTTGGCTTTGCTATGTAAGCATAGTGGTGATGCCTTGAATTACTCTAAAAGTAAACAAGGTCCAGGTACCTTTGTGTGTGTTTTAGGGCAACTAGGACAGAGGTCGGGGAAATTCCTTACTGAGCTATGGACGACATCATTAATTCTCATCTAGGGCTAATAGCCTGTCATGCTTGTCTGCCAATGGGAATAAACTCCCACATCTGTAGATTTCTTCAGTTTACAGCATCCTTTCAGAGAGGCGATAGTGCTTATTGATTGCTTATTATGTGCCTACAGAGTGCCATTTGCTTTTTAAAATGTTATAACATTTAATCTTCACAACAACCTTATGGGAGAGGTACTATTATTACCAAGGAGGCAAGCTACTTACCTGAGGTTACTCAGCTAAGACATGCTAGATGTAGACTTTGTAATTGGGTCTGCTTAATTCCAGAGGCCGTTTTCTTTACCATGACACTGTGCTCCCTTCCATCTGATAGCCACAGAAACACTGCCCTGTGGGCAGGAAAGTTACATTATGGTCTGAATGTCAGTATTTCCCCAAAATTCCTATGTTGAAACCTAATCCCCATTGTGATACCAATGAAGAGGTGGGGCCTTAATGAGGTGATTAGGTCATGAGGGTGAAGCTCTCATGAATCGGATTAGTGACCTTATAAAAGAGGCCCAGGGGAGCCAGGAAGTTTCACCCTCTACCATGTGCAGACACGTAGAATGTGATGTCTATGAGGAACAGGCTCTCACCAGACACTGAATCCACTCATGTCTTGCTCTTGGACTTACCAGCCTCCAGAACTGTGAGTGATAAATTTCTGTCATTTGGTAATTACCCAGTCGAAGGTATTTCATTATAGCAGCTTGAATGAACTAAGACAAGTAATATTCTGTTTTGTATCAGAGGAAACTGAGCCTTAGAGAAATAAAGTGATCTGAAGGTAAACAGCCAGGCTGCAATGGAAAGCCAGGTTTTGGACGTTTAGAATAGTGGTCTTTTTGTTCTTCCATAATGCTTCATTAGATATACGGGAGAGGCTGGGTGCGGTGGCTCATGCCTGTAATCCCAGCACTTTGGGAGGCTGAGGTGGGCGGATCACGAGGTCAAGAGATCGAGACCATCCTGGCCAACATGGTGAAACCCTGTCTCTACTAAAAATACAAAAATTAGCTGGGCATGGTGGTGGGCGCCTGTAATCCCAGCTACTCAGGAGGCTGAGGCAGGAGAATCGCTTGAACCCAGGAGGCGGAGTTTGCAGTGAGTTGAAAACAGGCCATTGCACTCCAGCCAAGCGACAGAGCGAGACTCCGTCTCAAAACAAACAAACAAACAAAAATAGGTATACTGGAAAAGAACAATTTTAGACTCTTTACAAATGGTAAAAAGGGACATCCCTATGATCTATATGGCAAGCTCACCCTTTGCACATTTTTAAAAATTCTTTTCTGGTTTCTATGATTAGGTTAAGATGGCTGCAATGACAATTTTGGCCAGTGGGGGCACTCTAACTATCAGATAGGTTCATGCCTTTAATACAGAGCTTTTCACGCTAAAGTGCTTCGGAGTCTCCTCGTGTCCTGTTCAAAGCAGATTCTCATTCTCTGAGCCTGAGGAAAGGACTGTGACTCTGCGTTTCCGGCCAGTTTCCAGGTGATGCCAATGCTACTGTTTCTGCATCCATGCTTCAAGTAGCAACGTTTTAGTTTTGTTTACTAATAAGGGGGTGAAGAATGTTGCACAAGCTTTTGACTGACAAGAACTTATAGTCCGAGAGGTTTTCATTTCCTTTTTTACGTTTTATTTCTGTTTTGATACATGATACAGACACACTGATGGACCAAAATTTGGGTTGGGAGGTTTGAATCAAGGCCTAACATCAAAAGAATCTTTAAAATCATAGATGCTGCAATAAATACATAAATTTAAATAAAAAAGACCCACAAACAAAATTCAAAACAAAACAAAACAAAAAACCAGGGCCAGGCATGGTGGCTCACAGCCGTAATCCCAGCACTTTGGAAGGCCCAGGCAGGCAGATCACTTGAGGCCAGGAGTTCGAGCCCAGCCTGGCCAACATGGCAAAACCCCATCTCTACTAAAAATGCAAAAATTTGCCGGATGTGGTGACCACGCCTGTAATCCCAGCTACTCGGGAGGCTGAGACAGAATAATCGCTTGGACCTGGGAGGTGCAGGTTGCGTTAAACCAACATCGCGCCACTGCACTCCAGTCTGGGTGACAGAGCAAGACTCTGTCTCAAACAAACAAACAAAATCCAACCCAGGATATATAATCACTATGGAAACATACGATCTTGGCCTAGGAGAAGAGCAAGAGGCTGGAGGCCATAGCTGGAGGGAGGTGTTTTGTCAGGGGAGGGGCCGTTCCCAGGGGGTGGAGTTATGGAAATGCCTTCTCAAAGCATGCTGAAAGACCCTGATTCTGGGAAGGTAGTAGGGGTTTGGCGGGGGCTTGCGATTGTTAATGGGTACAAAAAAATTTGAAAGAATGAATAAGACCTACTATTTGATAGCATAACGGGGTGACTATAGTCAGTAATAATTGTGTATTTTAAAATAACTTACAGAATGTCATTAGATTGTAACTCAACGGATAATGCTTGAGGGGATGGATGCCCCATTCTCCATGATGTGCTTATTTCATATTGTGTTCCTGAATCAAAACATCTCATGTACCCCATAAAAATGTACACCTACTAGGCACCCACACAAGTTTTTAAATAATAATATATACTTTTTAAAAATCGTGATTCTAGTCCTGATTTTGCCTGTGATGCTGTGGTCTTCAGGGTACCTTTTTGTTCTAACTTGTTTGTAATAATCCCTGGCAAACCACATTTTTTCAGCTCCCCATTGCATCCTGATTACCTATTTCTAAGATGACTGGATGTCTTAGATCTTCTAGAACAATCCTCATTTCAATATCCTGTCGTAGTGTCCAGCTATATGGTCAAACCTACACTTCAATGTTTGGATTTTACAAAAATACAGTGATTGTAATTATGCCCCATCAACAACGCGTAAACATTTGGTTTGCCTAACTGACACACTGTGTATCTCAGCAGTTCTTAACCCATGTGTGGGTGTGTCATGGCCTTTTGAGAATTTGACTGAAGCTATCTCATTTCAGAAAAACGCACACAAGCATTGACATGCAAAAATGTGCATTTTTCCCAAGGCATTTCAGAAATCCTCACAAACTCGTTTCACTGTAGGAGGTTATTGGATCCACAGACTCCAGATTAAGAATTCCTTCTCTCGGCTAGGCACGATGGCTCACGCCTGTAATCCTAGCAATTTTGGAGGCCGAGGTGGAATGATCACTTGAGGTCAGGAGTTCGAAAGCAGCCTGGCCAACATGGTGAAACCCTGTCTCTACTAAAAATACAAAAATTAGCTGGGCGTGGTGGTGCATGCCTGTAATCCCAGCTACAGCTACTTGGCAGGCTGAAGAAGGAGAATCGCTAGAACCCGGGAGGCATAGGCTGCAGTGAGCTGAGATCGCACCACTTCTCTCCAGCCTGGACAACAGACAAAGACTCTGTCTCAAAAAAAAAAAAGGAAAAAAGAATTCCTTCTGTGGATGATGGATGTTGATCTACATATATAGATATGAGATGTGTTTCTATATTCAATTTATCAGTATGCCACCCACCATCCTGCAATTCTATTTTGCCTCTGCTAAAGAGTATAGGTAGTTTTTAGCCATAGAGACAGTGTATATATGAGTGGACTTGTGTGTGTTCCAAGCATAGGCAGGGTTGCATTTTTTCAAGTTATACTTTTTCATTGAATGTAGTAAGATCCTCTTTTCCAAAGACATCAATTTGCTTAGTATGTGAATTAGTCTTAAAAAGGAAAGAGAGAGAGTAAGGGAGAGGAAAAAAGGAAAGAGAGACAACAAATTCTGTGTTTGGAAACCTTAGTCTTTTCTTCATTACTTTTTGTTGAAGGCAACATGATGACTATAGTTAGTAACAATGTATTTATTGTATACTTGAAAATTGCTGAGAGAGTAGATTTGGAGTGATCTCACCATAAAAATATGTGAGGAAATTCATATGTTAAATAGCTTGATTTATCCATCCCATAATGTATACATATATCAAAACCTGTATACCATAAGTATATATATTAATTGGTGCAAAAGTTATTACAGTTTTGCCATTACTTTTAATGGCAAAACTGCTATTACTTTTGCACCAAGTTAATATAATTCTAATTTGTCAATTAAAGTTTTTTTTTTTTAAAAAGTCAATTGTGGAATCACAGATGAGATTCAGGAGAAATAATGCTATGCCCTTTCAAAGTTGTCGTGTACAAATGCATGGTTTTATGACCTTCAGGGAGCATCTACATTCATTGTTTCATTTTGAAATGGACAGCTTCCCTACTTAGTAGGTACTGTGTCCATGCAACAGATTAAGAATCTAAGACTCGGAGAGAATAAATGGCCTGCTGAAAGTCCGAGCTAGAAAGTGGAAGAACTGGGATGAGATCTTAGGTTTCCTATTATTTCTTCTCCCTCTGCCTCTCTTGTTGATTTGATGTTGTCTCAGGATTCTGCCAAATAAGAGCTGGAACCATGCTGATTCCCACCAAGTGTATGAGCTGATGGCAGACTTAAAACTCAAAGGACTTTTATGGTGGAAGGCCCAGCCCTTTGGATTTCGTAAGTAGATATCGAGTCACCTGAAGCCATAATCCCCCTTGCTGCTAAAAGATGAATCAATGGCTTTTCTAATGCCAGAAGATACATTTTTAACCGATGAGGTTTTTATAACTGGAAGGGACCCTTGATATAGTCTCATCTGAGAGATGTAAACTCTAAAACCTACATTGTAGGTGGCAACAGCAAAGAATGAGACTAAGTGGTTGCATTGTGTCGACAAGGACATGCTCTGTTTGCATAAGACAGAAATTGTCCTCAGTTCCACAAGAATATGTTCTCTTTGCCACTTTTATTGAATTCCCCTTGTCTCTCTGCTCCTGTTCATATGTTCTTTTTTCTATCACTAGTTGGAGAATTCAGTGGTTTTCTACTATAGGAGAATAACAGAGTAATGTAAATATAAATGAAAAATAACTTCTGCCTCAACATCAGGGACCAATCTGAGGAGTATAGAAATTGTGACAAGTGAGGTTGTTAGGGGCCCTTCTGGATAGCAGCTACACAGCTCTAACTGTTGTGTCTTTAGGGGATGCAGCTGTATGTGGCTAAACTTCCCAATTTTTTCAGGAAAAGCTAAAAATCTGGAATTTGACTGGAAATCTCTTGATTTAAAAATCTTGGCTATGTTGGGTTTTTATTTTTTATTTATTTTTATTTATTTATTTATTTTTTGAGACGGAGTCTCGCACTGTTGCCGAGGCTGGAGTGCAGTGATGCCATCTCGGCTCACTGCAAGCTCCGCCTCCCAGGTTCACGCCATTCTCCTGCCTCAGCCTCCCTAGTAGCTGGGACTACAGGCACCCGCCACCACGCCCAGCTAAATTTTTTTTGGTATTTTTAGTAGAGACGGGGTTTCACCGTGCTAGCCAGGATGGTCTCGATCTCTTGACCTCGTGATCCTCCCTTCTCGGCCTCCCAAAGTGCTGGCATTACAGGCGTGAGCCACAGCGCCCGGCCCAGTTTTTTGTTTTTAATACTGTATGTATTAAAAAAACACATCTGCAAGCCAGATTCTGCCAGGGGGAGGCCAGTTGGTGATTTCGAATCTAGTCCAGCTACCTCATTTTACAGGTCAGGTTGCCAAGGAGCAAAGTGACTTCTGTATACTTGGACAGTAAGTGGAAGAGACGGGAGATTGAAGCCTGGTCTTCTGACTTCAATTTATACCTACTCCTACTCCGCCATGCTGTTCCATTAATTTCATTATTTCAAGACATTTTGACTTTGCACTGAAAGCAAGCAATCCCCTTACATTTAAATTACATGTAGGGAAATATGAATACTGGAGACATTCTTCAATCAAGTGCCAAAAATTCAAGAATCTCTTCGGTGATATTTAAGTGCTTAACAATCATATAATTTCAGGCAACAAGAACAGGCACTAAGAATCCTCAACATAACTTTCCTCCATACTCAACCCTACCGTATCATTCCCTGCAGATAATCTGTCTTAGAACCTATGGTGTTTGAAAAGCCATTAAGCCATAAATCACTTACTCTTTGGAGCATCGTATACTAGATTTATCCAAGTGAAATAATTTCAGTCGTCTGTAACCAGGTGCTCTTGCAGGCTGCAGAATTTTATTATAGTAGACAACTTACAAAATAGCTCTTTAGCCTGATAAAATCCATGACAATGGCAAGTATTCATTAGTATTTTGATTTAGGGCTTTAATGTGGTCCAATGAATCGATGGAGAAAGAATAACTCCCTTTGAGGACACTGAGAGCAACAATGTGTTGATTTATTAATTTTTATTTTTTATTTTTTCATATCCTGCATGTCATCTCTGGCTAGGCATTCAGTCCTAGAGGGGTAAACACAAAAATGAAGATTATCAAGAAGAATGGGCAAGAGGAATTCATGCAAGAATTAAGGTAAAGAAGCGGACCTAGTGCTACTGTTCTCAGGAAATAAATGGTGTAACGCTGGTGGGACCCAGGTGGGAAAATCCTCCCTATTGGAATAGTTTAATTGTGAAGATGTTTGGCTCACAATCAGGAAAGGCCTTCACTGTAGGGTCTCCAGATCCAGGATAATGTCTAGTTTTTTCACTCATGCAATCCCAACCTTGGCATAGGACCTGGTACTTAGCAAGTGCTCAATATATATCTCAGGTATTTTTTTATTTTTAACTTATTATGGGATTACTGTGTGTTAAGCACATTCTTAAGACTAAGAAAAAGTGCACACATACACATTCACAAGAATTCTGCAAGGTAGATATAATTACCATCTTTATTTTAAAGCCAAGAAAAAGGAGGCTTGGGAGGTTAAGAAGGATCACTAAGGTCACATAGCAAGTAGGTAGCAGGACTGAGAGGTCAGCCTCATTCTCAAGTCCATGCTGCTATCACTAACCTAGACTTCCCTGTGTTGAAGATATGTGAGAATATATAAATGAATGTCTCAAGATCAACACCTCCATAGAACCCAGGTGTGAGTTTCTCATATCTAGTAGCCTGGCAGATGTGAGCTTATCCATAGACAATGAAATGCCCCAAAGCTGACCTCCACTGCTTGGTAAAGGAAAGGTGGCACCAGATTGTCCAGGACCTCATATGCCCTGCTAATGCATTTGTTTGTAAGAGCTTAGCTTCCTGGCCCTGGAGCTAAGTATAGCCCAGATCTTGCAAAGAGTATGTGTCAATTCACTATGTGTCTTCAGGAGGTTACTTAAATGACCCAGCCCTCAAACTCTATCTAAAAAGTGGGACATTGTATATGGTGGTTGTGACATTAAGTGAGATGACATTTGCAAAGTTCTTAGCAGTGTGGCTGATGCTTGGTAAACATGTTTTCTGTTCCTGTGGTGGCTCAACATTTACCCAAAGGATGAAGAAGGAAGGAGAAGGAGTGGCATAGACACAAACTCCTCCCCAGCTTTTAGGGATGATGGGGATGTTGCATGTATTGTCAAGTTCCAGCTCTGGAATTCAGGATCCAGCTCCTTCTCTTTGGGAGTTTCCTGATGCTCTTGATAAATTCCTGGTTTCTTGACCTGGAAAGTATGGATTTACAGGAGGATGTCCTAAGTGAGTGAGAAATACTGGGGAAACTTTCTGATTGCTGAGTCTGCAGCCTGGAGACAGAAAGCTAAGTTCTCTGCCACTTTCTCCAAACAGCCTGATGGCAGATGGGGCATTTGTCTCATACCCTTTATATTCCAGGTGGGCTGTATATACTCTGGGTCCACTCTCCACCCTGTGCCATGTAGCTCTCTAACCCCATGTAGGATGATGTCATCATAAGGAAATACATCAGTAGGACTCTGGCCACCACCAGCTGGTTCGGACAACAGGAAGCTCTTATAGAGGATGGTAGGGAAAGGGGAAGGAGTGAAGGGAGAGCAGTGAGGCTACTTATTTTTAATTTTTAAAATTGATGTCTAGCATACGTGTAATAGTGAATGAATTTTTATACTGAACACATGTGCAACTGGCATTCCAAATCAGTAAATAGAAATTAACAGCACCCCACAACCCCTCCCACAGCCCCTTGGTGGTCATCACCCTCCTTTAAACATCAGGTTATCTATTTCCTGTCTCCTTTGCTGCAAGATCACCCTAGACAGTCATTGACCTTTAACTATAGTTACCATTCCTTTCAAAGTAGCCAATTCCACATGGCTCTTTTCCCCCTCGTTTCTGGAAACGATTCCCTTTGCCCTGTTCCCTCTGGCTTGGAGCTTGGTTGCTACGAGCTGCAGGTTTTTTCACTACCTTCTGCCCCACACCCACCCACACCTTTGTCGCATAGTTTCTCTAACCATCCTGACTCGAATGTGCCATCTGTTTGCTGTTGGGACACTAACAGATAAACTAGGCTAGAATCCTTTCTTGGACTGGGTCAGGGCTCTGCCAAGGGTCAAACCAGGAAACCCCCTTAGAGAAGGATGTTACAGCTGGGTAAAATATATACCCAATCTTTTGAACATTGTGGGTTTTTTAGGAAACTACGTTATCATAGCCAATTATAAATGGTGTCTTCCGAGGAATCAAAATACATGTGGGCTACCCTGGTTGGTTTGAGGGGATGATAGAGAGCCAAGGAGATGAATGCCATCGCCCGAGCTGGAAATTGCTGAAGAAAAATTCAGACTTGGAGGGTGACATTGGTTAAGGTAGAGAGAAATGGATGGGCTCCAGAGATACTTAGGAGGCAGAGTCTTAGGAGCACTCGTGTTGGATAGAAATGGAGAGGAGTTGCCTAGAAGTCTCCCAGGTTTCCAAGTTGTGCAGTAGGCTGGATGGTGGTATCATTTGCTAAGACAGGGCACCTTGAGAAGACTGAGTGGTGGCGGAAAGTTCGAGTTCAGTTTTGGATATATTAACTGTGCTATCTAATGGAGAGGCTAAGTTGTATATCCATATGCAGGAAAGTTATAGAGGCAAAAGAAGTCAGGACTAAGAATATAATTCTGGTGTTTTCAGTGTGTAGATTGAACTTAAAGCTGTGAGCATGGATAAGCTCACCTAGCTAGAGGTTATCAACATGGAGGAGATCAGGGATTGCCGTTCTGTGTTGGGAAATCCCTTTGTCCTGGGCATTGCAGGATGTTAGCAGCATCCCTGACCTCTACACACTACATGCCAGTAGTACACCCCAGTTTCATGACAACCAAAATGCCTCCAGCTATTTCCAGCTGTCCCTTGGAAAGTAAAATTGCCCCCAGCTAAGAATCACTGGCATAGAGTATTGGTTCTGAGATGAGCTCTGTGGTCCTCTGCTACGTAGGTTCTGAGGCTGGCTCTGTCCCTGTCTAGCTGCAAGACCCACGGTGGGTACGTTATTGAGCTTCTGTGTGTCTTGGTTTCCTCCTCTGTGGAAAGAGGCAATAGTAGGGGCTGGCCCTTCATTCCTTTCGGCGAGATAAATGAGAAATCTTGAGAAAATAGCTTAGAGTATCTGGATCGTATTATTTGCAGTTGTCATATTCCCCGTGTTACTTATTTTGAGAAGTGGGGGGATGTGGGAGTGAACCCTGGAAAACGCCAAAATTAAAGATTACATAGAAAAGGAGGGGCTGGGCGCGGTGGCTCACACCTGTAATCCCAGCACTTTGGGAGGCTGAGGCGGGTGGATCACGAGGTCAGGAGATCGAGACCATCCTGGCTAACACGGTGAAACCCCGCCTCTACTAAAAATACAAAAAATTAGCTGGGCGTGGTGGCGGGCGCCTATAATCCCAGCTACTCGGGAGGCTGAGGCAAGAGAATGGTGTGAACCCGGGAGGCGGAGCTTGCAGTGAGCCGAGATCGTGCCACCGCACTCCAGCCTGGGCGACAGAGCGAGACTCCATCTCAAAAAAAAAAAAAAAAAAAAAAAAAGAAAAGAAAAGAAAAGAAAAGAAAAGAAAAGGAGGGCTGGGTGCAGTGGTTCACACCTGTAATCCCAGCACTTTGGGAGGCCGAGGTGGGTGGATCACTTGAGGTCAGTAGTTCAAGATCAACCTGGCCAAAATGGCAAAAACCCGTCTCTATTAAAAATACAAAAATTAGCCAGGTGTGGTAGCCCATGCCTGTAGTCCCAGCTACTGGGGAGGATGAGGCAATAGAATAGCTTGAGCCTTGGAGGCAGAGGTTGCAGCGAGCCAAGATTGTGCCACTGCACTCCAGCCTGGGCAACGGAGTGAGACTCCATTCCCCGCCCACCCACCCCCTAAAAAGAAAAGGAGGAGTCAGCAAATGGGATAGCATAGGAAGAAGCAGCTGGAGGAAAAAGGAGAGGGTCAGTCACAGGGGAGAAGAGAGGAGGAGTCAGGGAGGCCATGCAGCAGACTCTGACTCGGGGAAGGGCTCCTAACTGACTTCACCTCCGACTTGGGCCTGGGAGGAACCAAATCAGTATTACTTTATCGAGACAAAGTGATTTAACATGCCTTTATTAGATGTGTTAGAGTTTAGGATCTGTCTAAGAGTGATAGTTGTATAGTTCTCTTTAATGGTTCTCAGAATGTATTTATGACATTTTGGTAAAGAATTCTTTCTTCCTCTCAGACTGATTGGTCATTTAAAAACGGTATAATATGGTTAGCGAAGACACATACACCACTGAATGGTGCGCCCTGAAGGGCCAGTGAACTGTGTAGACAGATACAATTTAACCCTCTTCATTCCTTCCTCAGAGGAAAGGCAGTGATGAGGGAGGGGGGTGCGTAATGGACACTTGGATAAAACAATTTACAAACACAACCATGTTCACCAGCAAAATTATTTCATCTGTGTAGTTCAACAACTTTGGTACCAGTGCCCCATGGAAATAAAAAAGGCTTCCCTACAGCTTGTCTTCCTCCTCTATCCCAACTGATCTTACATATTTTCTGTTAATTCTCAACTTCCAAAACACATTTCTGCTCTAACAAAATGAATGGACATAGGTGACAGAAAGCAATGATTCTTGGAAATTATGAGTATGTTCTCTCTCTCCTCCTCCCTCTCTTCAAATGCACATTACGTCATTACTGTGTTCCAGATACTGAATTAGATTCCGGGAATAGAGCAGAGAACAAAGAACACAGAATCTTGACCGAATTGTCTGTATTTTTTTTTAAAGGAAGCAAATGCCTTAAAAATGACCCCACATAGATACTTATGAAAATGATAAAGAAGATAAGCAGAATGTGGTGATGAGGAAAGGAAGAGGTGCTTGTTTCCTATAGGATGGCCAGAAAAGGATTCTGAGGACATCATATGTAAGCCAGGAGCTGAACAATAAGTCTTGAAAAGAGCTCGGGAAGAAACCTGCGGGCAGAGGGAGCGCCCAGGTGGGAAGGTGCTAGAACTCACTAGCAGTGGGGGAGTAGCGTGAGGCATATTGAAGAGGAGGAGAGGACCCCAGGGACCTGATGACTGAGCCCTGAAGACCACCTGTGAAGACTCTGAAGGTGCAGAGGGAGGTAGCAGAGATGAGATGGGTGGGACAATTGTGAATGGTCACACCTGTTCAGGTAAGAGCCCAGGGTGCCCTGCCCCAGGGTATGGCTGATGATTGAAGACAGGAGGGCAGATTTGAGGAACATTTTACTCAGTCCCATCTCCATGTGACTACACTTGCTATAGTAGTATTTAAGATTTATTTATTTATTTATTAATTTTTGGGGCAGAGTTTCGCTCTGTTTCCCAGGCCGGAGTGCAGTGGCATGATCTCAGCTCACTGCAACCTCCACCTACCAGGTTCAAGTGATTCTCCTGCCTCAGCCTCCTGAGTAGCTGGGATTACAGGCACACACCACCACACCCAGCTAATTTTTGTATTTTTAGTAGAGATGGGGTTTCACCATGTTGGCCAAGATGGTCTCGAACTCCTGACCTCAGGTGATCTGCCCGCCTCGGCCCCCCAAAGTGCTGAGATTACAGACGTGAGCCACCGTGCCTGGCCAGTATTTAAGAAATTTTACTAACTCATGATGATATCTCTTCCTGGAGCTTTGGGGGATGATGACATCTGCTAGATCCTTTTCTATAGTGCTGTGAGATATAAACTAAGCTGCTTTTGGGTACTCAATTCTTGTTAATATCTGTAAGAGAAGGAGGCTTGTTAAAATATCACCCTTGGCTTTCATATTCTTAAGGGAATATCACATGGCTTCCCATAGCCTCCTTTGAAGGGTTCTTTCACATTAAAACCATGGTGTTGGTGGAGGAAGGGAATAAAATGAAAAAGTGTTTGTGCTTTGAAATTCCCTGGAAAAACTGCCCACTCAGTAAGCATTTATTAAGTGCTTTTGTGTAGGGCAGCTTTTGACCTATCGAGTCTGAGCCTAGTTGTAAAGTCAGAGACACAAGTAAATAATGTCAGTGGATTATAGGTTTGAATATAATGTGTACTAAAAAATGATGGGGCCACAAAGTCAGGAGTTAATGCTGCCTGTTGAGACTGAAGAGATTTCTCAGGGGAAGTGAGATAGAGGCTGGGTTGACAAGTCTGAGCATTGGTTCACCAGGTGGAAAAGGGGAGTGAAGGGACTTCAGCCATAATGAAGTAGTCTGTGCAAAGGCCCTGAGGCAGAAAGAAGTATGCAGGTCTCCAGAAAGCCGAGGCATCTTAAAGGTACATGGTGATAAGCAGCATCAGATGGGACTGGACAGCTGATAGTGGGTAAGCTATTATGGGAATCCAGGACATTCTAAGCAATTTGGACACTCACCTACAGGTCAGTTTTTTTTTTTTTTTTTTTTTTTTTTTTTTTTTTTTTTTTTTGAGACAGGGTCTTGCTCTGTTGCCCAGACTGGAGTGTAGTGGTGTGATCTCGGCTCACTGCAACCTCCACCTCCCAGGTTCAAGTGATTCTCCTGCCTCAGCCTCCCGAGTAGCTGGGACTACAGGTGCCCGCCACCACGTCCAGCTAATTTTTGTATTTTTAGTACAGATGGGGTTTCACCATATTGGCCAGACTGGTCTTGAACTCCTGACCTTGTGATCTGCCCTCCTCAGCCTCCCAAAGTGCTGGGATTACAGGCATGAGCCACTACGCCCGGCCAGGTCCATGTTTCTAAAACCCAGTTTCAGTCATTCAAGTATCATTTTTCATTATATAAGACCAGTTATAATTACATACATAATACCAATATTATAAAATTGTTTTTTCTTTATTTTGTTTAATGTACATAGGAAGGAAATTTTTAAACATAGTATTTTAAAGAAACTTTACATTTCAACTGAATTATGAGTTTCGTGTGCTTGGTGAGTTTTTACATGTTACATGTTAAATACATGACTTCTGAAACGTAAAAAGCTCATCTGCAAACTCCCTATAGTGCCTCACCCACATAGTATCTCACGCTATTAATAAAGCTGCAGGTGAAGAGAAGAGATGGAGGGTTAGAAGTGAGTGTATGATATATCACACCTGTGTCTGAGAAGCATCGCTCAAGTGACAGCGTGAAGAGTGGAGCGGAAAGGAAATTAGATTTTCAAAGTGCATTCCATTCATTATCTGCAAAGTTCAAATAATTATACAAATGAGGTACCTTCTACTGTGTCTGCAGTAGCACGGGGGGATGTCACAGTATCGCAAACCTCTGATTTTGTGGTGTTAGAGATATCAGTGCTCTCTCCCCTCCTCCCCTCTGCCCTGAGATTCTTGGATTCTGCCTCATCTCATCGGTGTTTTGGTAGTATTCAAGATTCAACAGGCTTTTTGATGGGAGGTGACATCTTTGTGCTAGAAGGGAATGTTACTGTGGAAATAAATATTGGAGGAGACACTATAGTTCCTGAAGGACCATGGTGATAAAATCAGCTGGGACCTGTTCCCTGCCAGTGTTCAGGAAACACAGGGAGCCTGGGTGGTCTATTCTGGCCACCCAGGCCTTGCATCAAGACCTTGCCAATCCCTTTCCAGCAGGATAATGGAAAGCCAGAATGGGGCTCAAGGCATGTTTGCCTGCCTCGTCAAATATAGGAAAAACACTTCACATGGCATCTCGCTCCAGGGTCAAATAGGCAGATGCCTCCAGGGGCTCAACAGGGGCTTGATGAGAACGAAGTGGAATTGGCAAACTAGAACACCTGACCCATTTAAAGGGACAAATAGTGACTCAGCAGTGCCTGCCTCTCTTCCAATGATGTCAAACGAAATTGGCCTGGTGTCTTTACATCTCTCTCTTTTTCAAGGAAATCGGGATTTTTTTTTCTTTTTTTTGGTGTCATCTCACTAATTTTGTTGATTGTCTCCCTTTTCCTCTCCTCTCCTCTCTTCTCCTCTCATCTCCTCTCCTTTCCAAAAAGGGAAAGCTCTGTGGCCCAAGCAAAACACACCTGCAAGCCACAAACAAACATACATCATATGCAAGGCCCATATGATGTATGGGCCCTACATCATAACCTCGGAACTAGCTTACCTTCCCATCTGATTTTGCACCATTTCTGACAGTTATTAGTCTCTGCTTGATCACCTCTGAAAGCCAAAGGGCTCACTGCCTCAAAATCAGCCCTCTGCGCTGTTAGACAGAAAATGCCTATGTTCAACAGAAAATTCTTACAAAAAAAGAAAAAAAAAAAAGCCCAGATGTCTGAGTCTGGAACTCAAAACCAACTTCCCCACCTGATATGGTTTGGATCTGTATCCCTACCAAATGTCATGTTGAATTGCAATCGCCAGTGTAGGAGGTGGGGCCGGTGGGAGGTGACGGATCATGAGGGCGGATTCTCATGAATGGCGTAGCACCATCTGCTCGGTGTTGCTGTAGTGATAGTGAGTGAGTTCTCGTGAGATCTGGTTGTTTAGAAGTGTGTGGCACCTCCCTCTGCTGTCTCTTCCTCCTGCTCCCGCCACATGAGACTCCTTGCTCCACCTTGCCTTCTGCCATGATTGGAAGCTTTCTGAGGCCTCCCTAAAGGCAGAAGCCGCTATGCTTCCTGTATAGCCTGCAGAACTGTGAGCCAATTAAGCCTCTTTTCTTTATGATAAATACCCAGTCTCCGGTATTTCTTTATAGCAATCAGAAAACAGACTAACACAGCACCTCAGCCTAGCACACGACTTGGGAGCTGTCCTCTGGCCTCCAGATTGGCCTATCAGTGTCTCCTGAATTTACCTTCTACTTCCCCAACATCAAGGTTTTGTTCATGTAATCCCCGTGTCTAGAATCCCCTGGGTTCTGCTCTTAAATGTGCTAAATTTAATAGCTTATTTTTACAAGCTAGCAAAGTCATGTCTGCAAAAGTAATGCACTTCATGAAGAAAGCAGATTATATATTTTGAATATAGTTTAAAAAGGTCCTCAAGCTGAACCTACCTATTTAAATGCTGCAAGTCAGAAGCCCGATAGTTTTAAAGGAGGAATACAAAATGACAAAATGAATTTTGCATGTAGTTTCAATCCTAAAATAAGTGCGGATATTTTTCTCAGTAAGAGGATCAAAAATGAGACTAACTGCAAGAAGTGAGAAGGTGGGAAACTCCGTAATTGGTTTGGCTACTGGAACACATTTCCATGAACTACATATTGATTTTTCTAGAGTTTTTCCCTGGTTAGGGGTTTATGAGAGGTATGTTCTGAGTTGGCAGAAATGTAGCACAGACACCGTTATCACCAATCCTTCCTGAGTCCATCACAAACACTACTAATGGAGCACAGTGCTTTTTCTAGCAGAATGTGAGCTCTGCAGGGCAGAAACCACCCTCCCTCATTCACGGATACATTTCCTGCATTTGAGACAGTTGCTGGCATATAATATTTGTTAATTAAAATGTTTGAATGTCTAACTACTAAGGTCAGACTCACTTTCAGAATCCTCCCCAACAGGTTTCTCTAGGTGCCTCTGATCAATTGAATTGGAACGTGATTTTCAATCCTGACTTTAAGATTTCTTTTAGGCAGCTGAGGTTGTGGTGGTGGGGGAAGATTTCAGTGCTGGGGAGCTGTGTTAAAAGCCTCATGGGAGGTGGGATGGGGTGAAGGGCTTTGCATCTGTAGGAATGCTCTCATTGCCCTTCCTAGAAAACAATCCTAGAGTGGTAAGGGGTGCTGACATAGAAGCCTCTTACTGGGGAGTTTGAACACTGTGGCCCATGTTCAAATTCTAAGAGACTCTTAAGTCTCTTCACACACACCATCTCCAATTCCCGTTTTCCTCAAAGGAACTGGGGAGATGGATGCACTGGGAACTATACTGCACCTGGAAGATGAAGTTCCACTACACAGATAGCTGGTGCTTCTCACTGTGCACACAGGGTTCCAGAAAAGCAGGCTGGGGGTCCCTTTTCTCATCCCCTAACCCCAACTTCAAATTTTACCATCAACTGGCTACAGAGCCTGAAGTCTTGAGATCCATGTGGCTGGCAGGTGAGGAGCCTGGGGGAGTTTCAGGGAAGGTTTTAGTGAGGAAGAGCATCTGAGTTGGGCTTTCAACACGGAATAGAGATTTGAACAAGCTTGTCCCATGACCTGAAGCAGAACACAAAGGTGGCAGAAAATAGCATTAAGTTTGGAGTCAATGGAGATGGTCAAGAGATGCCCATCTTTTCTGAAAATGCTGAAAAGATACATAAGACTGGCCTTTAGATTTGGAGGATTGAGATGCGTTTTACTGGCAAATAAAACTCTGGTTTGATCTTAAGGAGTAGTGGTACCTTTAATCAGAAGTGAAGGCCGGGTGCGGTGGTTCAGGCCTGTAATCCCATTACTTTGGGAGGTGGAGGTGGGAGGATCACTTGAAGCTTACAGGAGTTTGAGACCAGCCTGGGCAACCTAGGGAGATCCTCTCTCTGCAAAAAAAAAAAAAAAAAAAATTTAAAAATTAGCCAAGTGCAGTGGTACATATCTGTAGTGACAGTTACTTGGGATGTTGAAGTGGGAGGATCACTTGAGCCCAGGTCAAAGCTGCAGTAAGCTCTGATCACTCCAGACTAACAAGAAAGCAAAACTGCACTCCACCTGGGCGACAGCGTGAGAGCCCCATCTCAAAAAAAAAAAAAAAAAATTGTGAAGACCTCCAAAATCAGGGAGGGATGAAGGACAGTTTAGGTGACTGGAATTGTGAGAAGTGGGTTGTAGAAAGGCTCAGTGAGGCATTTCTATCCAGGGGAGACAGGTACTCTATGCCTATTTGTTTTACAGACATACCATTAACTATTTTAAGGACTAATGGGAGCAGAAGCCAAACATATTTAGTTTGGAACAAACTGGTTGGGTGCTTAAAAACATAGAAGGATCAACATTTCTGTGATTTTTTTTTTTCTTTTTAACCTCCTGGGCCATGTGATGGATCATACTGCTAACCAGCCAGCAGGTAGAATTTGAGGCGCTGATCTTTCTCTCTGCAGCTGGACTTTTCTGCTAGAGACTTTTTCTCCCTGTCACTTAGGGCTTCACCAGTCCCTGCATTATTACCACAAGCACAGAGGACTGTGTGCTTCCCTTAGCTCATTTCTGATGGAATGCGAAGTAGCATTGTGGATGAGATAGGCATTTTCACATTTTTTCAAATAATTTTTTTTCTGTCACTGCTTTTGGCAGGCTTTGTAGCCTCCAAGCAAGTAGAGAACTGTCTTTTATTTTCAAACAGCCAGAAGGAGAATTTCATGAAATTACAATGATTAGCAATTTGTAGTTAGTGAATTCCAAGGCTGTTGGACATACAATCAGTGGGTGATGATACTACTCCTTCCTGAGGGCAGACTGACTTCTGGAAACTTTTAACATGGCCCAGTGATTTGGAGGGATTTGGGAGCAATGAGCTCTTTTTTTGTGTTTTGTTTGTTTGTTTGTTTGGTTGGTTTTTTGTTTTTGAGACAGGGTCTGGCTCTGTCACCCAGGCTGGAGTGCAGTGGTGTGATCTTGGCTGACTGCATCCGTCACTTCCTGGGCTCAAGCAATCTTCCCACCTCAGCCTTTCAAGTAATTGGGACTACAGGCACACACCACCACACCTAGCTAATTTTTGTATTTTTGTAGAGATGGGGTTTTGCCATGTTGCCCAAGCTGGTCTCGAACTCCTGAGATCAAAGCAATCTACCCACCCCAGCTTCCCAAAGTGCTGGGATTACAGGTGCGAGCCACTGTATCCAGCCGTGATGAGCTCTTTGAGTGAAAAGTAAACCTTGGGGAAAAGAGGAAAATATATTGGTTGGAGAGACCATGGGGGAGAGGCAGACTTAATTTACCCATTAGGATCATTTCCTGTAATAAGTTGAAAATGGATTTAGGCTCTATTAGAGTAGAACTATATGAAAAAATTGACAGAAATTTCAAAGCAAATGAAAGAAACGTACTTCAAGGACTCTCATTAGAGAGCAAATTATCTTCCATTAGACAAGGTTCAGCTCTAGACAAGACCTACAGGAAGGGAGTATCACCAGTAATCACTGGCTTTGCCACACATTTTTTTCCCCCCAGTGGCTTTGTAGACACAAAGATGATGCCAGGGGTAGGACCAGAAACAACTCCACTCTCAGCCCAGTGCTCTCTGCTGCAAACATCTGTGTATTCCTAGGCAGGATATTGGCCATATATACTCTTTGATTTTCTATCTAAGGACCCAGAGCTCTCCTACTTTGTGATTCTGGGGTCTCTGTTGGGAGATGGACCTGTATGCCAAAAAATATGATGCGTAACTATATTATATTGCATGTAAGATCCAAATAGGAGGAAGGAGGAAGAAATCAAGTGGAGCTGTGATGACTAGAACTTGAGTCAAATGTGGTAGAACCTGGAAGGGTAGTGGTGAATGGCACAGAATTTGCAGAGAGTCCTGGGCTCAATTCCTGCTCTGCCACCATCTGGACAAGTTAGTAAGAAATGACCTCTATCTCTGACTGAAATGGGATGACAGGGCTAATTTGCAGAGCTGATTGAAATAATGTGTATGTATAAGAGTTAGGACAGTGACTTAACAGTGTCACCTAATATCTGTCCTCCCTTTTGAGTTGCTGAACAGAATTCCAAATTCTCTGCTACTCCTTCCATTGAGAGGTAGAGTCCAGTTCCCTCCCCCTTCCATCTGAGCTGGCTCGAGTGCCTTGCTTGACCAGTAGAATGATGTTCTGGGACTGAAAAGGCTAGATCGTAAGGGGTCTTGCAGCTTCTGCCTTGGTTTTTTGGAAAACTTACTGTTGAACTCTGAGACTGTCATACTGGGGAGACCACGTGTGTAAGCACACAGAGAGGCCCGAGGCTGCATAGAGAGAGATGGTGGGCAGTGTTGTGCTGAACCCTATTAACCTCAGTAGGATGGCACCAGGTTCAAGAAACTGAGGAAGTGAGCCAGAAAAAGAGACATGGAGTTTTATTAGGGGCTTACCTATGAGAGAGAGAGTCCAGTTGTGGTGGGCTAGACAGGAGAACCACCTAACTTGCAGTCCAGCGGCAGTGAGCTGGACAACATCCCTGCATGGCCCAGCAGTGGTGGGCTGGGTAGTTATACTAAACTGCAACCACTTGCAAACAGCATACAGTTTATATATAATAGGATTTTCACTTAATACCCTCCCTTTAATGACCTCTACCTGGCAACTTCATCCAACCCAAAACCCAGGAACTTAGTCCCCTGTATGGCCCATGTTCCATGGGATGTGACAGCAGGAGGGTAGGGAAGGAGTGGGGAGTGGCCGGGAGAGCTCAGATGTTCCTCATAGAGTCTGCCATACAAGGTCATTCTCAGGGTATGCTTGTTATTGCTATCAGGGCATTTACCCTACAGGTAGTTCCAACCATCCAAACCTAGGCCATTGGGTCAAGGCAGCAGAAGACTCAGACGTTGTGCAGCAGAGATGAGTGGTCTCCTTTGTACCTCACAGAACCATGAGACATAATAAGAAATAGGGGTGATTTTAATCCCCCAAGTTTTGGTGTGGTGTGTTATGCACCAAAAGTAGCTGCCTGGATGCTCACATTCATGCTATTGAGCTGTGAATCCTTCCTTCCTGGCAGTCCCCACATACCTCCTTCATTCTCAAATTTGCTTCAATTCTGAGTTTTGCCTAGCTCTAAACACTTGCCTCCAAGTTCTAGTTTCACCTACACCAAAATCACAAAGAGAACATAAAATTGAGAGTGTATAAGGAAGTGCCGGGTACTTAGTAAATACCTACTAAAGAGAAAATCAAATACAATTTCCGGAGAATCTGCCAAATAAATGGCTTCAATGAATTAAACCAGTTTAGTAAAACTGGGTGATCCATTTGGCACAGCTTTTGTCGTGACTTAGAATACTGAGTGTGGGTCAGCTTCTGTGTTTATTTCAGGCTTCTAACCCGGCACTTGTTCTCTCAAATGAGGAAGAATTCCAAGTGCATCTATCAAAATTCACAGTTGGATAAAGCATACCCTGGGGGTTGGTTCCCTCCTGCAAAATGCTTTCTTTATTTTGGTAAATCATACATTGTGAGAAAGAGTTAATATGCTTCCTCAGAGAAAGATAGAGTATTTTTCACTAGTATTCAATTGATCAGTGATCCATTTGTTTTATCTGATGGCTTTTCAGTTTATAATGAAAGTTAAGGACTTTCTTTCTACAAAGATGCACATATGCATGCAAACAATATTCTTCATGTACCTATGGAAGGAGTGGAGCTTGGTCACAGACCTCAGAAGCCCATTCCTGCATTGAGAATCCTTGACCTAAAAAGGATCTTATAATTTATTAATACCTTCTTCCTAGATAGAATGCTCCTAAACAAATTTTTTATTTGTTTGATTTGCCTGCTTGGGTCATATGGTATAGAAGAATCTTTCTCCTTCTCCGAACCATCAAGGTTTTTAGTAGAGTTAAGGTTGTTGATATGACTTTGAAAAGCTTTTATACCGCTAGGCTATTGAAGGTAATTAGACTGATTCCTTGCCTTCTTCTTTGTTTGATTTTTCTCTTGGATGTTTCTTGATTTTGCTCCATTTATTAAAATCACACTCAATAGACCTACGAAAGCATCCGCTTGTAAGGAGAACTCATATTTAGCTTGAAATCAGCTAAGGAAAGTCTCCTCCAACCACACTGATTGCAGAATGCAACGCATAATTAAGTGTTTACTGAAAAAGCCAGCAAACAGGGCCTGGGGGAATATGTCAGAGCAGCTCTGGTCTCCATAGCAACATCCAATGAGCCTTCCAGAATAATGAATGTGTTCTCAGGATCACTGATGCAAAATGACAAAACGGCAGCTAAGAAGAACAGAAAATCAACTACATCATTATGTGCAGAGAATTAAATATTTAATATCTTCGCTTTCTCTCCAGCATTCAATAATCCTCATTTATTTTTGGTTGTTTCTAAGTTGCTTAAATGGAGGGCAACTGACATCTGTTGAGTACACCCATAACTGCACATCTCAATGCCAGTTACTTAGCACTGTGGAACACATTTTAAGCAATTAGGAAAATGTAGTGTCAAAAATCACAACAGAGTTTTTATTAGTCATGATGCCAGACTATCCTCTCCCACTGATGAGAATATATTCTGCTTGAAATGAAAAATTAAAAAAAAAACACTCCAAACCTCTTTGGGCAATTTTCTTTCCTCATTGAGAAGTGAGTTCTGAAATTTAGTGGTCTTGGAAGGAGGTGGGTGGGGTTGAGGAGCTGCCAGTTTTCTGAGGGTGTTAAGTGCTCAATGAATGTTTTCCTACATGGAATCTTGGAGCCACATCCCTGACTCGGACACTTGGGGCTAAGGAAGCCTCAGCAGCCACAGCCCAGACATCTTTCTCTCCACTTTTTGATTTTCTCATGAGGTAACTAGGCATCAGTGGGTCAGGGCTGTCTCCTATTATCAACAAGGTAATTTACTTTGACTCAGTGACATCACCATCCATGACAGGCAATCAGACTATACATGTAAAAAACAAAAAACACTAGCTCAGTGGTCACCAGTCAGTGCTAACAGGAGGACCAATGCAAAAGAAACTATGCAAACTAAATAAAGACGGGGGTCTGAAGGAAAACTTACCTTTATTTTCCCATCTCTACGTTTGGGAGATTTTTGCTACAGGATACTTATTTACAATATATTGCTGAATAATTGGTTTAGCATAATGGCTTATTTATGTGTGTGTAAGCATATTCATATATACATTGTAGAATAGTAATACTACTAGTAATCACAGTAATATTATTTATTGAACAACTATGACTTGTCATGCACTTTGCTGGACAGTTTCATGTTTATTGCATATCATTATCATAATGGCCCAGCAATGCATTTTATCCCCATTTCCATATAAAGAAACTGAGATTCAGAAAAGCTAGATAACTTGCCCATGACTAGAAAAGGATAGGTGAGAATTCAAATAGAAATTTGCCTCCAAAAATGGTTTTATAGGAATGTGTGTTTATATATGTACCTGGGGTGCACCTCATGGGCCATGGTTAGGTAGTTTCATGAAGCTGGATGAAGAATCATGCTAGTTAATGCAACACCAAGGATGTATTGCAGCCTAACAAGCCCATCATCTTCAAAGTGTGTGTAACACGTGGTGAACGCACTTGCACCGTGGCGGTTTCCTTTCTCCATCTGAGGATTCCACAGAGTGCTCCAGTGGAGTTTGTTGCTTCCTCTGAGAAACACTGAAGAGGAGGTGGGTAGCAGCCAGTCAAACCACCGGAGACAAGCTGCAGCTCTTGATAATAAATGTGTGCAAGCCTGGCTGTGTGGAGTCGGGAGTATCGGCTGATGCGTGTTGTGCTGAAACCAGCCTCCATTAGGTGAGAATCACCCTGAATGGGAGTTCTGAAATTTAAAGTTTCCACTGGGATATGAATGAAATGGAGGAGAGTGTGTGTGCATTATTAATATAGTCATCATCACTCATTACCTTTGGCTTTTAGGATCTTGTCTCTCACACAGCCTCTCAATAGATGACTATAATTTGGAGGTTGGATGACCTGAGACCGTTATGTAGACGAAAGCCAAAAATTTCTAGAACTGCGATATGTATCATTACTTTTCACAATTCCCTGTAGCAAAGAATATGGATTTTTTTTTTTTTTTTTTGGACAGGGTCT
This sequence comes from Gorilla gorilla gorilla, assembly GCF_029281585.2. NCBI lineage: Eukaryota > Metazoa > Chordata > Mammalia > Primates > Hominidae > Gorilla > Gorilla gorilla. The sequence continues at coordinate 108,197,969 of NC_073242.2, read as the reverse complement.
CACTCTCTCACCCAGGCTGGTGTTCAGTGGTGTGATCTTGGCTCACTATAGCTTTGAACACCTGGGCTCAAGCTACCCTCCTGCTTCAGCCTTTTGAGTAGCTGGGACTCCGGGTGTGCACAACCATGCCCAGCTAGTTTTTCAATTTTCTTTAGAGACAGGGTCTCACTGTGTTGCCCAGACTGGTCTTGAACTCCTGGGCTCAAGCAGTCCTTCCACCTCAGACTCCCGAAGTGCTGAGATTATAGGTGTGAGCCACCATAACGGCCACAATATTACAGTTATGAGCAAGACACATCAACCTCTGTACTCATATTCATAAAAATTATAGTAAGTATTCAATAATTGTTAGAATGATGATGTAATAAAATAATAACCAAGGACTTTTTATGGATTATCTCATTTAATCGTTATAGCAATGCTTTCAGGTGAAGAAACTGATGCTTAGCAAAATTAAGTAATGAGGTCACGGCCACAAAGCTGATGAGAGATGGAACCAGCAGCATTTTTATAGAGCTGACAGCCAATTCTAGGTTCAGTTTCTAGTTATTTTTGTAGAAAATCAGAAGTTAACTAGACAGATATTCAAAGCTATCCTTATTTGTAACATATTTCAGTTAATGAGATTAAGACCATGATGCATTTAATAGATAGGGCTTATTCTGTATTAATCAATGCATTCATTGGTCCATGCAATATGATTGAGTATACACAATGAGGCAAAGTCTATACTGAGTACTGAAGAGATAAAAATAAGTAAAGTATAGTTCCTTGAGAGAGGCTAGAAAATCTTATCATAAAAGGCATACACAGGGTATTAGGAAAACCAAGAAAAAGAATACTTCACTCAGGTTTAGAAGTGGGAGTGGAGTTCAAGGTAGTTGCACAGAGCCAGTAAGATAAGTCAGAAAGCTGTTGTAAATGTAAAGAGGCATGGGCCAGGGCATGGCTGGGAAATGTGGAAGGGTAGGGTAGGGTGACAATCTGAATATATAATTACTGGATTACTTACTAAGAGACCTAGCATTTGTTTCCCTTTCAACTTCTCCCCAACCATGGAGCAAGAACAAGGTTCGAAGCAGCTTAAAACCAGAAGGCTCTTTGGATTAAAGATAGTTGAAATTCCCAGCATTTTGGAGTTCCTAAAACAACTCAGGAAACTCATGCTCCTGCTAACATTCTGTTTTCTATAGCACCTTTGTCCCAGGGGTAATTACAGGGCATCTTTTTTTTTTTTTCCTTCACACTATAGCTTTTTCTTTCTTTTTTTTTTTTTTTAAGAAAATCATTTGTCTTATCAAAAATGACCAGTATAAGAGGCCAGGTACGGTGGCTCACGTCTGTAATTCCAACACTTTGGAAGGCGGAGGTGGAAGGATTGCTTGAGCCCAGGAGTTTGAGACCAGCCTGGGCAACTTAGCAAGACCCTGTCTCTACAAAAAATTACCCACGCTCCTGCAAAAATAAAGAAAGAAAGAAAGAAAGAAAGAAAGAAAGAAAGAAAGAAAGAAAGAAAGAAAGAAAGAAAGAAAGACCAGCCTGGGAATGTAAAATAGCGCACCCACGTTGGAAAACAGTTTGGCAGTTTGTTAAAAAGTTACACATAAACAAGTTCAGGCCTGGCACAAAGGCTTACATCTGTAATACCAACACTTTGGGAGGCTGAGGCAGGAGTATTACTTGAGCTCAGGGGGTTGAGAGAAGCCTGGGCAACATAGGGAAACCTTATCTCTTTAAACAAAACAAAACAAAAAAGCTGGGTGAGGTGGCATGCACCTGTAGTCTCAGTTACTCTGGAGACTGAGGTGGGAGGATCGCTTGAACCCTGGAAGGTGAGGCTGCAGTGAATAGTGATCATGCTGCTGCACTCCAGCCTAGGCAACAAAGTGAGACACTGTCTCAAAATAAATAAATAAATAAAATTCAAAGTATTAAAAATTAGACATAAATGTACTATATAATCCAGCAATTCTATTACAATGTATCTACACAAAGGAACGGAAAACACATGTCCACATGAAGACTTGGACATGAATTATCATAGCAACATTAATTGTAGTGGTTGAAAACTGTAAACAATCACAAATCCACTGAATGGTAAATGCTTAAACAAAATGAACTGCATCCATAAAAGGAATATTAATCAGGAATAAAAAAGGAACAAAGCCCTGTTACATGCTAGAATGTAGATGAATCTGAAAAACATATGCTGAGTGAAAGCAGCCAGATGCAAACACAGTTTCTATGATGGCGTTGACATGAAATGTCGTGAAAAGCAGAACTTTAGCAACAGAGGATTAGGGGTTACTGGAGGTGGAAATGAGGCATATAACCTCAAACTGACACAAGGGACCTCCTTGGGCCAACGGAAATGTTCTAAAACTGGATTATGGCACTAGTTGCATAACTGAAAATTTACTGCAAAAATCATTGAATTGTACACTTAAAACAAATGAATTTTATGGTACTGTATATAAATTATATCTTTAAAAATATTTTTATAATGATCAATAGCCTCCTAAAATTTTCATTTAGGTTAGATGGCATATCTGAAATGTCATTTTAAACATTAACAACTACAGCAGTCATTTTGGCTCCACAGTCTAAAAAACACAACTTTCAAAGCTGTTTTATTCTTTGGCTTAGGAAAGAAAAGAACACAAGACTTTAAGAGGGCTCAGGGATTTAGTAAGTCATTGAAGCTAAAACTTTCCACCATGTTCATTGAAATTAAAAGATTATGATTTGCAGATGTTTTCCAGTGGGTCTGGACTGTTTGTCAGCATTTCAGATTCTGTAGAACTTTTTGGGCATGCAATGGAGCAATTAGTGCTGACAGCCCTTTTCTATAATTGTGCTATATCTAAGGCTAGCCCTGGAAATAAACGGTGTTGCTCAACTAGCAGCCACGAATTAGCCAAGACAAGAGCATGTTACTTTCCTTTGGTTATGTATCAAATTAGCATTTCACAGCATCGCATGTCTTTTTTGAAGAGCCATGAAGCAGACATTATGGGAGGCATTTAAAGGAATCTAATTTGCCTCGATTCTAGTTGTATGTATTAAGCCAACTTTTCTTGGATAAGGACTGAAAGGTATGTAGAGAAATTTAAGTCTAGGAGAGAGATTTATAAGATCAGCACAGATCATTCTCAAGAATCCAAGCAGGCATCGCATGAAATTTCAGACTTAACCTTTCACCTCCTAGGAGAGCTGGGTCTTCTGCTCCAGGCTTCCACAGTGATTAAGAACAGTCACTAGTCTCAACCACGCCTATGTTTTGAGTTCTGATTCTACCACGTTACTAGCCTTTTGTTTGTTTGTTTGTTTTTTGAGACCAAATCTCGCTCTGTCGTCCAGGCTGTAGTGCAGTGGTGTGATCTCAACTCACTGCAACCTCCGCCTCCCAGTTTTAAATGATTCTCCGGCCTCTGCCTCCTGAGTAGCTGGCATTACAGGTGCATGCCACCATGCCCAGCTAATTTTTGTATTTTTAGTAGAGATGGGGTTTCACCATGTCAGCCAGGGGTGGTCTCGAACTCCTGACCTCAAGTGATCCACCCACCTCCACCTCCCAAAGTATTGGGATTACAGGTGTGAGCCCCTGTGCCAGGCTTTTTTTTTTTTTTTTCTGGTACAGGGTCTCACTCCTGTCTCCCAGGCTGGGGTGGCAGTGGCACAATCACAGCTCACCACAGCCTTGATGTCCTGGGCTCAGGTGATTGTCCCGCCTCAGCCTCCCAAGTAGCTGGGACTATAGGTGCATTGCTAATATTTTTTGTATTTTTAGTAGATATGGGGTCTCTTTATCTTGCCCAGGCTGGCCTTGAACTCCTGGGTTCAAGCAATCCTTGCCCCTCGGCCTCCCAAAGTGCTGGAATCACAGGCATGAGTCACTGTGCCTGGTATCTCCTACTATCATTGCAGCTTTTGGTGAATGATATGGTTTGGCTGTGTCCCCACCCAAATCTCATCTTGAACTGTAGTTCCTATAATCCCCACGTGTCGTGAGAGAGACCCAGTGGGAGGTAATTGAATCATAGGGGCACTTACCTCCATGCTGTTCTCATGTTATTGAGTGAGTTCTCACAAGATCTGATGGTTTTATAAGTGGTTCTCCCCACCTTCTCACTCTGCACTTCTCCTTGCTGCTGCCATGTGAGGAAGGATGTGTTTGCATTCCCTTTCACCATGATTGTGGACTTCCTGAGGCCTCCCCAGCCATGCTGAACTGTGAGTCAATTAAGCCTCTTTCTTTATAAATTACCCAGTCTCGGGTATGTCTTTATTAGCAGTGTGAGAATAATCTAATACAGTGAGTACCTGACATTTTTTAATCCTCAGATTTTCTGTCAGAAAACATAAGAATCATGTCTGTTCCAGAGGGTTTTGTTTTGCTTCTGTTTGTTTGTTTTTGAGACAGAATTTCGTTCTTGTTGTCCAGGTTAGAGTGCGATGGCACCGTCTCAGCTCACTGCAACCTCCGGCTCCCGGGTTCAAGGGACTCTCTTGCCTCAGCCTCCCAAGTAGCTGGGATTACAGACGCCCACCGCCATGCCTGGCTACGTTTTTTGTATTTTTGTAGTGATGGGGTTTCACCATGTTGGCCAGGCTGGTCTTGAACTCTAACCTCGGGTGATCTGCCCGCCTCAGCCTCCCAAAGTGCTGGGATTACAGGCATGAGCCACCGCACCCGGCCCCACTGGGTTATCGTGAAGGATTATAAAAATAATTTATATGGAGAGCTTGGCCCAAATTAGGTATCACAAAACATAGGCTATTAGTAACGGTAGTTGTAGTGTCCTGTAGAATCTTCTTTCAGAGATAGAAGCACTGTTTTGTAATTATAGTTTAGAAACATCTAGAATGTGTTCAGATGTGAACTATTTGAGGAAGGAAATATCTTCTTATGTTCTTGGCATGAAGCACTGTGCCTGTCACACTGTGTTCCTCTATAAATATTTTTCTACTCATTGAGCTGAATGGTGCTTCATTTTATAGATGAGAGAAGCAAGCTCAGAGATGGTGAATGGTTTCCCTAGGTTGCATAATCTGTGCTATGATGGAATCCAGTATTTCTGGTCCTTCGCCTGAGGCATTTAGCCCGGTTAGCAACATAGAGCGATTTGCTGGGAAAAAGCTGGGAAGTGGGGCAGATTCATAACACACTGGCCAGGCTGCAGATCAGGAGGGTGCTCATGTTTTTAGCTGGACCTCATGGTTGGTTGCCTGAACCACTGTCTCCCTAGCACCTTTCATACCCTGAACCCTACTTTTCACTGTGCCTACCCAGCAAAACCTTCACACTGTGTCAGTAGTGAATTTTCCTTCCCTATTCTTACTCCCAGGCTTCTGAACCTTATGGCAGAAACCCATGTGACTAGGCAGGATGCTACATTACAAAGTTTTGGATTCCAGTGCTTAATGAAGTACCTGGGACATAGTAGGCACTTGGTATGTCTTTGAGAGAGTATGTGAATGAGTGAATGAATTAACATGTCTTAGTTCAAAGTCCTGTAGTTGTCTTTGGCCAGCTCCTCTCCCACCTCCAAAGTCATTGAAGGCAATATAAGAGTAGCTGTGAGCCCATTCTCTGGAGTTTAGACCCAGTTGCACCATTTCTTATCAGCATGCTCTTGGGCAATGCACTTCATCTCTTGTCTTTGTCCTCATCTAACAATAGGGATCTCTTTGTCCTCATCTAAAAATAGGGATAGTAAGAGTATTGACTTCATTGGGTGAGTGAGAGGAATTCATGCATTAATTCACGTAAAGCACTTGGCACTTGCCTGGTACATCAACGAATAATGTCCTATTATTATTATTATTACTCCTATAACCAACACAACCTCTGACTCCCAAACTGGGGAGGAAGATTTTGCTCTTGACTTGAAGGAGAGAGACTTGGATCCCTTAGGTGTGAATGATCTCACATTCTAAATTCCTACTCCCAGATTTTAAACCAGGGAGACACATGGTCCAATTTGTATTCTAGAAAGAGTACAACTTCAGGAGAGTTACTTCAGAATAAGCCAAAATGTAGAACTATAGAAATTTAGAGGAGAAATAAGATTTGAGGGTCATTTATTAAATAAGATTTGAGGGTCATTTATTAAATTTGAGGGTTATTTATCAAATACGCCAAAATGTAGAATTATAGAAATTTAGAGGAGAAATCAGATTTGAGGGCCGTTACTTTTAATGGCGAAAACTGCAATTACTTTTGCAACCTAATAGAAAACTTTCACCATCCATTTGGGAAAATTGCTATCCACAGTTGAAGTGACTACCAGACTGACTCCAGGGCTCGGGCATATTGAGTCCCCGCTCCAAGTATTTAATATTTCTCATGCTGTCATCTCTTAGCGCACAGGCAAAAATGTGTCCTGTGCTTTTTAACCTCCTCTGATGCTGGTGGGTCTGTGCCATCCTCCCTCTCGTTTAGTTCTAACTGGGAGAATGTGTTGTATAATCCTGCCCTCTGCTGGGGAGTTTGCATATTGCAGCAAAGGGAAGCGCATGAGAAATCCGCCAATAAAGCCAGCCAGATGTCACACTGAAAGATTCTCCCTGCAAGGAGAAATGGCAATCCTGGGGTTCCTTGGGTTGTGTGTGAGGGATTTCTTGGAATTCTGGTACCAGGATGGAAAGCGTAGTCTTTTATTAAAGGAGCGGGGGCCGAGCAGTGGGGGGTGATAATGTTTCTTTCAAGAGGAATATTGGAAGCGGCCACTCCTTTAGCCACCCGTGTAATTGTCATTCTTTTACTAAGTCTCAAACTCTTTCCGTATTACTAAGAGGTGTTTTGCAGGAGTCCTGGTCTATTCTACTTTGTAAGTCTGTGAACATTTAGAAATTGGTTTATCAAGTCCCAGAAGAGTGCATGCAATGAATCTACCCTGCGGACAAAAAAATTTGCCAAGCATAGTCAGTTTTATAAAAGATGATCAAGTTAAACCGGGACTGAATGTAGCTATGAGTATAACCATTATTATGTCAAGAGGGTGACAGCTTCACAAAGAAGCCTGTAATTCTCCATCACAGCGTTTATCTTGCTTATTGAATTCCTTAGACTTTCTTACAAGGCTACAGACTGCATAAGGGCAGGGATCATATTCACCTTATTTTGCTGCTGTAGCCCCAGAATTTAGTAACAGTGTCATGTACACACGAGATGCTCAATGATTAGTTCTTGCCTGACCAACAGAAAATCCTGTTGACTGTCTCTAAAGTCGTGTTGATAGCTGATAGGTGAAAAGTTCCTTTGTGTTTTTGGATAAATATCTGCAGTGTGGGTCATCGTGTTGCAATTGTTTAGTCTTCGACTGTGACCACAACACAAGGAATCCATGGAACTAAAAGTACATATTTGAGCTTAACTTTCTGAGCATTGAGGCTACCAACTCCTTAAAGGGACAACCATGTGAGTAACAAGGCTTAATTTGATTATTTACTAATACAAAATGTGTGCTTTTATTAACTTGGGTTAGAGTTTTGCATTTACTGGCAATGAGAATTTGGGCAAGCCATTTATTGACGCTAAGCTTCTGTTTCTGTATGTTTCTGCGTGGAGATACAAGTAGTATCTATTTCATAGTTTTGTTCTGAAAAATAAACGAGTTAATTTATTTAATTTACTTGGCTCCAAGGCTTATACGTGGAAAATGATCCGTAAATATTATCAGTAAAAGAAGCGGGAGGAAGATACAGGAAGGAGAAAGAAACAGCTATGGTTGTTTTTTCAGATACAATTGATGATTTCATTGCCCTTGTTATATTACCTATTAGGCATAATGGTTGTTAAATCTCATTAATTCAAACTACTTTTTTTTTTTTTTTTGAGACCAAGTCTCGCCCTGTTGCCCAGGCTGGAGTGCAGTGGTGCAAACTCAGCTCACTGCAACTTCCACCTCCCGGGTTCAAGCGATTCTCCTGCTTTAGCCTCCTGAGTAGCTGAGATTACAGGCACCACACCTGGCTAATATTTGTATTTTTAGTAGCAACAGGGTTTCACCATGTTGGTCAGGCCGTCTTGAGTTCCTGACCTCATGATCCGCCTGCCTCGGCCTCCCAAAGTGCTGGGATTACAGGTGTGAGCCACCACGCCCGGCCTCAAACTCCTTTTATATAGAGAAACCACATTTTAGGTTTTAAGTTGCTACATTGTCTAGTTGGAGAAATTACCTAAAAATACAAAATTAGCTGAGCATGATGGTGCGTGCCTGTAATCCTAGCTACTTGGGAGGCTGAGGCAAGAGAACCACTTGAACCCAGGAGGCTGAAGTCACAGTGAGCCGAGATGGAGCCACTGCATTCTAGACTGGGCGACAGAGACTCCATCTCAAAAACAAAACAAAACAAACAAAAAAACAAACAAACCAAAAGCAGTATTTCATTTTTTTTTTCTTATTTCAAAAAGTAATGCATTCTCACCATGGGGAAATTTGAAAATATAGAAAAGCACCAAAGGAAAAAAAAAATTACCATTAACCCCACCACTCAAAGTTAACTACTCTATAACCTTTATGGATTTTTACATTTTATACAACTCTTATTAAAATCATTCTGCCTTGTAACTTTTCTTACTTGTCATGACTCCTCTCCCACACTATCAGAAATCAAGTTTTAGAAGAATATTTAAAGACCGACAGTACCTGGTTGCATGGGTTCACCATAACAGTGGTAACTAGAACCTTGTTGCAGGATGTGAGATGGTTCCAGGCTGTACTCTATGACAATCACATTGTGTGAAGCCACCTGATGACCTAAATCCTTGCACGGATTCTTTATACTTTTATTGGGGGTAGGTGTTTTGGCAGTGGAGTTACTGGGTAAAAAGATATGCATGAAGATACTTTTCTCAATACCACACATGGTTTAATTATCGGAATCAGATCTCAAATATACATTGAACCTCAAAAATGGTGAGGGATAAAGAAAGATCTTCTGTCTAAACTCCAAATTCTAGCAGGGCGCGATGGCTAATGCCTATAATCCTAGCATTTTGGGAGGACGAGGTGGGAGGATCACCTGAGATCAGGAGTTCAAGACCAGCCTGGACAAAATGATGAAACCCCGTCTCTACTAAAAGTATAAAAATTAACCAGGCGTGGTGGTGCGCACCTGTAATCCCGGCTACTCGAGAGGCTGAGGCAGGAGAATCGCTTGAACCCAGGAGGTGGGAGTTGCAGTGAGCCGATATCCTGCCATTGCACTCCAGCCTGGGCAACAGAGTAAGACTCTGTCTCAAAAAAATAAACAAAAATGGACTCCGAATTCTGGCCTTCTTTTTTTTAAATTTTATTATTATTATATTTTAAGTTTTAGGGTACATGTGCACAATGTGCAGGTTTGTGGGGTGGGGGGAGGGGGGAGGGATAGCATTAGGAGATATACCTAATGCTAAATGACGAGTTAATGGGTGCAGCACACCAACATGGCACATGTATACAAATTCTGGCCTTCTTTAACCTTGTTGACTCTCTTGGTGCATTTACCCAAGACCTCTGCTATCCATTTTCCACCCTTCTTAGGGATTTCTGAAGGGCAGTTCGCATTGCTTCTTTCTCCTTTCCTGGGAATTAGTAGTGACTCTGGGCCATGGCCCTGGTAAATGTTTAACAACTGACTCTCCAGAGAAGTGAGGGATGCCCTCATGTGTAGCATTTGCCTTCTGTATTAGTCAGGGTTCTCTAGAGGGACAGAACTAATGGGATATATGTACATATGAAAGGGAGTTTATTAAGGACTGTTGACTCACAGGATCACCAGGTAAAGTCCTACAATAGGCCGTCTGCAAGTTGAGGAGCAGGGAAGCCAGTGGTGGATCAGTCCGAGTCCCAAAACCTCAAAAGTAGGGAAGCCCACAGTGCAGCCTTCAGTCTGTGGTCAAAGGCCCCAGGAGCTCCTGGCAAACCACTGGTGTAAGTCCAAGAGTCCAAAAGCTGAAGAATTTGGATTATGATGTTCCAGGGCGGGAAGCTTCCAGCAGGGTAGAAAGATGAAGGCTGGAAGACTCGGCAAGTCTGCTGTTCCATCTTCTCCTGTCTGCTTTTCTCTAGCCGTGCTGGCAGCTGTTTAGATGGTGCCCACTCAGACTGAGGGTAGGTCTGCCTCTCCCAGTCCACTGACTCTCCAATGTTAATCTCCTTTGGCAACACCTTCACATGGGTATTATATGCACAATGCTGTGAGATCAAGATAGTTATCCCCAGCTTCGTGATCACAGACACACCCAGGAACAATACTTTGCATCCTTTAATTCAATCAAGTTGACACTCAGTTATTGACCATCACACCTTCCACGGTGTAAATTCCCAGCATGGCCAATTTTAAGCCACCAACATGATATCCCTGAACATGGAGCTGGGAAGGGAAGTGCACAAGTGGCTCTGAAGAGCTGGAAAGAGCCAGCTCTAGCATACCACTGTGGGTACCAATGAGTAGACAAAACAGCCACCTGTCCCCTCTTCCTTCCCTAAGGGAGCGATGAAGGCCAAGAGATAAGTTGCTTTTCTCATTCCTCTTTACCTTAGGCTCCTGTCAAAGCCTTGAGAAGAACCAATTGTCATTCCAGGCGAAAAAAAAGCACCTCACTGTCCTTCTTTACCTCTCCCAAATATTTTCCATCTGGTTGTAGAGACATTGTACTTCAAAAAGTTACACATGCTTCCTTTTCATAATTATTGGTAAATAGTTTAACATGCAAACATCTAATTGTGGGAATGATAACTGAAATCTGCTTATACTAACATGGAAATGACTACCATAAAATCACTTCCTGTTTAGATTGTGTTAAACATACTAGATGGGTTTCAGAAACATTAGTTTGCATTAACAACTTCATTTTACAAATTAAAAAAATCAAAACACAGACAGGTTCCTTAGTATGTCCAATTGCATTTCAATTTTTTTGTGCAAATATTTGCAGAGCATCCCTGCATATATAAGGGTTCATATTGGGTGCAGGGATGGATACAAAGCTGGCCAATATGAAGTGCCCCATATTGGGCATTTCCTAGTGTCGAGAAATGGGCTAGAAATTTTACATATCACCTATGTGGTTTAGTCTTCATGATGAGCCTGCATGGAAGGTTGTTTTCATCCCTGTTCCATAAAAAAGGAAACACTTTTGGGATCAAACCCAGCTCACTGACTCCCGGCTGCAGGTCTGTTTTCTGAGCCACTCAGTATTGGTCTGCTTAAGCTGCCATAATAAAATACTATAGATTGGTATTGGGTTGCTTAAACAACAGAAATTAACTTTCTTGCATCCTGGAGGCTACAAGTCCCAAATGAAACTCCAGCATAGTTGGGTTCTGGTGAGGGCTCTCTTTTTGGCTTCTTGCTTTATCTTCACGTGGCTAGGGAGGTGGGGTTGGGGGAGAAAGAGAGAGTGTGCTGCCTAGCTCTGGCCTCTCTTCCTCCTCGTATAACGACACCAATCCTATTGGATTAAGGCCCCACCCTTATGGCCTCATGTAACTTTTTTTTTTTTTTTTTTTTTGAGACAAGGTCTTGGTCTGTTGTCCACGCCAGAGTACAGTGGCTCAATCTTGGCTCATTGCAACCTTCTCCTTCTGGGCTCAAGCCATCCTCCCACCTCAGCCTCCCAAGTAGCTGGGACCACAGGTGGGTGCCACCATGCCCAGCTAATTTTTGCATTTTTTGTGGAGACGGGGTTTCACTATGTTACCCAGGCTGGTCTCAAGCCCTGAGCTCAAGCTGTCTGCCCACCTTGGCCTCCCAAAGTGCTGGGATTACAAGCGTAAGCCACTGCACCCAGGTGACCTCACTTAACCTTAAGTACCTCCTAAAGATTCTGTCTCCAAATACAGTCACGGTGGGGGCTGGGGCTTCAACACAGGATTTTTGCTGGGACACGATTTGGTCTATAGCACATTCCAACATGCTTCTTTCCCTCCAACAGTTTCAAATATATGTATTTGTGTGCATATGTTTGAAAATGATCATTGGAACTCAGCTCTCTTTCCCCCAAGTCTGTCATCCCATGTGGCTTACACCGTTAAGAAGAAAGATGGGCTTTAATCAAATGTTAAATGGCAAGCAATGGAAACAAAATACTGGTTTACACCCCAACCTAGATGATTCTCAAATGCATTATATGATGTAAAAGAAGTCAGACTCAAAAGACCACTAAGTGGATGATTCTGTTTATATGACATTCTGGAAAAGGTTAAACTATAGGGATAGAAAATGGATCAGTGGCTTGTGGATCTTTTGGGGGTAGGAATTGCGATGGAGAAAGGAGTCAAAGCAGTATGGGGGAATTTTGGTGGATGGTAGAACTGTTCCATATCTTGAGTGTGATGATGGTTATACAACTGAATGTGCTTGTCAACTTGCAGAACTATGCCATAAAACGTATTTTCTGTTTACTGTATGTAAGTTTTACTCAGAGTGTCTGGGATTGCTGTCGTTCATGTCCTGTCACGTGAAGTCTGGGGATCCAAGCTGCTCATCCTAGCTCTGCCCTTCTGCCTCCTTGGGTGTACCTTATGGGGACTCTTCATATACAATTTGTTTTTATAGTAGCCAGCCACTGAGCAAACGTAATTTTTCTTTTTCTTTTTATCTGTGTCCTTATTGATTTCTGTGTCTGGGAAACAGGCTTGGCACTGGGCAATTTCATTTATGTTGTCTGGCATTATATGCACAATGCTGTGAGATCAATATAGTTATTCCCAGTTTCCTGATTAAGAAACTGCATCTGTGTTTCCTTCCAATAACACAAGTGGTAAAGTGGTAGAGTAGCATTTCCATCTTGGTACACTTAGTATCATAAATGTTCACTTATGGCCTCCTGATCAGTTTGTCTCCTGTTAAATATTGCCAGCATTTCCTTTCATGGCTCAGTGTTGATGAGAATACTACTTAACAGAAACCCCAAATGAAACCAAATATCTCTGTGATCCCAAGAGAATGGCAACATCGACTGAAACTTCTTTCTCCAAGGCTCCCACATCTTCACATCTCATTCCATCACATGCCCAACTCTGAAATAATTGTTGTGGACCCAGAGTTGCACACATTTTGATTGGCTTAAGCCAATCCTAAGCCTCACTGCAAGGCTGGGAAATACCGTTTTGTTGTTCAAAGCCTCACTGCAAGGCTGGGAAATACCGTTTTGTTGTTCAGAAGGAGAAAGGGGAGTGGGATGCTGGGAACGCTCCCAACAAATATCTGCTGCAGTCCTCAAGCCTGACCAAAAAAGCTCACTCACTGGCCAAAAATATGTTTCCTATTATCTATGGGTGTGTTGTCAACATCTTTTATTTGTAAAGATGCAGACAGGGTTGGAAGGTGTCTTGTCTAACACAAGTATCTGTGGTCAGTCTCTGGAGGGGCACCCTGAGCTTGCTGGAGCATCATCACTTTCTCAGTTATGATAGAGGAAAAAGGGTTAGAAGGTGGCTTTGGAGTATGGCAAGAGAAGTTGTGATCTTCCTTTTCTTTCTAAATCCACAAGCATCTGAAGATCTTCCATGGATATAATTCTGGTGAGAGTGGAAAGAAGAGGAGATTTGTGGTCACTTTTGTACAATAATTAGAATCAACATTTATTTAGTGTCTTATGCAGCATATATTTTTGGGATTTATAAACAAACAGCATGTGGAGACTGCTGCGTACTGAGTTAAAGATGTAGTTTTCTCCAACCACATTCTATTTTCCAAAGATCTCCATTTAGTATGCATGCCAGATCTGCACACAGCTTGTTGTCAAGGATGGAGTGTTTCATCCTTTATTCCAAATCTGTGACAGAGACAGCTGGTTGTTCTCAGTATGTGTTCTCTCTCTTTCTTCTACAGTCATAATAATAGAATAAATTGTAGAATAAAAAACTACATTCTTCAGTCTCCTTTAAGACTACTCATGGCCATGAGATTAAGTTCCATTCACTGGGATAGAAGCAGAAGGGGTATGTGTAACCTCTAGAAAGCATTCTTAAAAAAAAAAAAATTAGAGGCGGGCTCTCACTCTGTCATTCAGGTTGGAGTGCAGTGATACAATTGTGGCTCACTGCAGACTCGAACTCCTGGGCTCAAGGGATCTTCCTGTCTCAAGCCTCCTGGGTAGCGAGTAGCTGGGACTACAGGCACATGTCACCATGCCCAGCTAATTGTTTATTTATTTATTTTCTTATGGAGACAAGGTTTCACTATGATGCCCAGACTGTTTTTGAACTCCTAGCCCCAAGCAATCTTAGGAAGCAGTCTTGAAGGAAGGAAATGTGACTTTCTGCCTTTCTTCCTTCCTTCTGGCTGGAATGTGGGCAAATTGGCTAGAGCTGGGGTTGTCACCTTGGATCAGTAGGTGAGAAATTTGTGCTGATGTTGGTAGAGAAACAAGATACAAAGCATCTGGGTTCTTGATGAGCATGGGGTCATCATTCCAGCCCTGGACTACCTGTGTTTATGTGTAAAAGAAATAAACCATCATGTACAAGCCATTCCAGTGTTATTTTTCTGTCACTTGCAATGGAGCCTAATAATAACACTGATAGCTAATGGTTAGAACAGTGTCTGGCTTACAGAATCTTCACAGAGGGAAGCCTTTACATGGACTCAGCTCATCTTTACTATAACCCACACGGGTTATTGTTACTTTACCCATTTTATGAATAAGGAAATGTATTCATCCATTCTTGCATTGCTGTAAAGAAATACCTGAGACTGGGTAATTTATAAAGAAAAGAGGTTTAACTGACTCATGGTTTCACAGCCTGTACAGGAAGCATGAGGCTGGCATCTGCTCGGCTTCCGGGTGGGCCTGAAGATGCTCACGATCATGGCAGAAGGTGAAAGGGAACCAGGCACATCTTGTATGGCTGGAGCGGGAGCAAGAGGGGTGTGGGGTAGGTGCCAAGCACTTTAAACCACCAGATCTCATGAGAGCTCACTATCGTGGTGACAGCACCAAGGGGGATGGTGTTAAACCATAAGAATCCGCCCTCATGATTCAATGACCTCCCACCAGGCCCCACCTCCAACACTGAGGAATACAATTGAACATGAGATTTGGATGGGGACACAGATCCAAACTCTATCAGGAAAGTAAGTCCAAAGCCACACGCACACCAAGTGGTGAAATACAGATTTTTGAACCAAGGCTATTTGGCTTGAAGGGTCCCTGTACTTAATCTCGATGTTGCCTTTAGTTAATATAAATGTTAATACCACCCAGCCGGCTCTGCTAGAGAAATCTGTACAGAAGGAGCTCACGTCTGGCACAGCACACTGAGGAAGTTATTAGATTGGAGTTTCTTTCAGAAATTGCTTTCTGATGAATTGAATGCAGATAATCTCAACCATATGGATTAAATTGCCATTAAAATATACATACAGGTTTAAAAGTTGAGAGCAAAGCATATAGCCAAATACACAGTGTGTTTCCTTGTGCTTGTAAGGCTGGATAATTAGCCTAAAATGCCCTATGGCTCTAGCACTTTGAAGTTCACCTATTCCTAATTAATTAGGTTTTGTGGTGTTTTTAGAGTATCTTTGGGCAAATTACAGGTTGAACAGGACCTTCTCTCAAGCTCCTGAGGGCAGATGTGTGTTTGGTGTTTCCAAACCTAATTTATTGTAACTGGAGAAACTTACTCTCTTGTTAACAGATAATTTTTTCTTGTTTCTATTTCAGAATTTCAGACTTAAAAATCTCTTATGAGCTTTTATAAACTGGGGAAAGCAATCTCAGATCAGATAAAATCGAAGGAATCATATTCATATCCAAGACAACAGAAATCTTGAAAGATTTTATCATGATTCTTGAATTGCTTGTCAATAATTGTGTGAAAAAACAAACAACCCCACAAAGCTCTGTTGTTTGTCAATAATTGAGTGAGCTCGATAATAATTGAGGCCTGTTGGGCTTCGTGGGGTTGTTTGTTTATTTAGTCAATTATTGACAAGCAATTGTTTACTAGATGCTGTCTTCTAATAATGTCATTTTGGGTAAGTTACTTCATATACATTGTCCCTAATTTATACAACATTTATACAAGGTTAAAAGTCCTTTGCACATAGTAGGTGACTGAAAATGACAGTTGTAGTTGTTATTGTCATTGTTTTCAAGGCACTATGCTACGCAAAGAAAAAATTAGCATAAAGTTAGAAAATATAGGACAGCCCCGGTACAGTGGTTCACACCTGTAATGCCATCACTTTGGGAGGCCAAGGCAGGCAGATTACTTGAGTTCAGGAGTTCGAGACCAGCCTGGACAACATGGTGAAATTTTATCTCTACCAAAAACAAAAACAAAAAAATATTAGCCAGGTGTGGTGGCAAAAGCACGCCTGTAGTCTCAGCTATGCAGAAGGGTGAAGCAGGAGAATCCTTGAACCAGGGAGGTGGAGGTTGCAGTGAGCCGAGATCACACCACTGCACTCCAGCCTGGGCCACACAGCGAGACTCTGTCTCAAAAAAAATAAAGAAAGAAAAGAAAAAAAAAACAAAAAAGAAAATAAAGGGCAAACTTGCTATATCCTCTCTTCACCTTTACAGAGATGGCTACTCATTCATTTATTTAAATGTCAGAAAAAGTTTATTCAGCATCTATTATTTTCCAAATACTTTACTAGGTACTGAACACTTAAATTGATGCTTGGTTTTGGTTTTAAGAACTCTCCTTACAATCTACAGTAAAGCAGCACAGTCCAGCAGAAATACAATGTGAGCCACAGACGTAACTGAGATTTCCTAGGAGTCACATGGGAATGTAAAAGGAAACAGGTACAATAAATCTGTTAATTTAACAAATTTGTTAATGTATTTTGTTTCCATTACCTCTGTTATCTTTTCAACATAAACTCAATATGAAAAATACTAATAACGTATTTTACATTACTGTTCATACTAAGTCTTCATCTAGTCTATATTTTACGAATACAGCACATGTTAATTTAGATGCTAAGTTTCCATTGGAAATACTTGGTCTGTTTTAGATTTCATAAAATTTACACCTGAAAAAGTAGACTTGCATACTCCAGTTGTTCCATACTTTTAAAATTTCCATAAAGGAAATCAAGTATCAGCTTTTATATTTATTAGAATTAAATAAAATTAAAAATTGATTTCCGTTGTTGCACTAGTGACAATTCAAATATTCAACAGCCACATGTGACCAGGCGCTACCAGAATGAACAGCAGAGGTCTGGAGATGGCGGTAACCAGTAAATAATCATAGAAATAATAGTTCAGTGAAAATGTGGTAAGGATTTTGAAGGAGCCATTAGCAGCACCGAGAATGCATGAGCAGAGGATCAGTGCCTGGCCTGGGAGATGAGGACACTTTCCTTGAAAAAGGGATATTTTGACCAACGTCCAAAGGATGACCAGGAATTTTTCAGATAAAGGAGGTTGAGAAAGATCATGTGCAGGCCAGGCGCGGTGGCTTACGCCTGCAGTCCCAGCACTTTGGGATGCCGAGGCGTGTGGATCACTTGAGGCCACGAGTTCGAGACCACCCTGGCCAACATGGTGAAACCCTGTCTCTACTAAATATACAAAAAATTAGCCAGGTATAGTGGTGCGTGCCTATAATCCCAGCTACTTGGGAGGCTGAGGCAGGAGAATTGCTCAAAGCCAGGAGGCAGAGGTTGCAGTGAGCCAAGATCATGCCACTGCACTCCAGCCTGGGCGACAGAGTCAGACTCCATCTCAAAAAAAAAAAAAAAAAAAAAAAAAGAAAAAAGAAAGAGCTCGTGCAAAGGCCCTGTGGTACGAGGGAACATGGAATTTAAGAGAGAACAGAAGGAAAGCAAGTGTGGCTGGAATTAAAAACAAAAACAAAAAGAGGAGTAGAAAAGATAATGCTAGTGAGATTGATAAAGTCTAGGCCATTCAGGAACTTATGCACTAAAGACCCAAATCCCTACCATGACCTAAGAGGATTGAGAAATTATTGAAAGATTTTAAGCAAATCCAATGTGATTGGATTTGCATTTTTTAAAAAATAACTTTCCCCCCTTATTGCATGCTCTCTAGGATCCCTCAATAGAATGCTTCAGGAATCATTGACACACATTCATGATTGACAAGGGAGAAGAAACCCATGTTCCATCTCAGGATTAGGGGCTTCATTTAGAGTGTACAATCCAACAATAAAAGGTGGTCCCCCACACCTTAGGAACTAGATGAGATTAACTCAACCCCTTCCCTGCCCATCTGGTGGAAGATGAAATTCCCTCTCAATCACTGTTCAAATTCCCAGCGGCTTGTGACCTAAAGGACCATGGCAGCTGTCTGACACAGAATTATATAACAGAAATTCTGCAGACAGGAGGTGACAGATGTGCGGCCCGACTAGAGTGTCTGGTACTGGATGGAGCAGGACAAGTGTCAGTTCTTTACCCTCTCCTGGACACCTTCCAGAATAGCTGATGTGCTTACTCCCATTACAGTATTTAATCTAATAGGGAAGACAGACAAACTGTAATGTCTTGTTAACTTTTTGCATGCCTAAGAGAACCGTTGCTAGGTGTGGTGGTCCACGCCTGTAATGCCAGCACTTTGGGAGGCTGAGGCAGGGGGACAGCTTGGGCCTAGAAGTTTGAGACCAGCCTGGGCAAAACAGGGAGACCCCTTCTCTACAAAAAAGTAAAACCTTAGCTGAGCATGGTAGTGCATGCCTGTAGTCCCAGCTACCCTGGAGGCTGAGGTGGGAGGATCTCTTGAGCCTGGGAGGTCAAGGCAGCAGTGAGCCATGATCATACCACTGCACTTCAACCTAGGCAACAGAGCAAGACTCTGTCTCAAAAAAAGTGTGTTTGTTGAAGGGGGGTCTATGCCTTGTGTGTAACACTGTGCCTGGTATGTGGTAAGTTCCCAGAGATAATTAGTGAATAAATACTTAGCAAGAACTGGACACATGGAGGAGAGATAAAGACATATAAAGACATCTCAGTTGGGAAAAGCTGTGAGTAAAGAAGTTGAGAGGTGAAATCAAAAGGATGAAGTTCTTTTTTTTTTTTTTTTGACAGAGTTTCATTTTGTTGCCCAGGCTGGAGTGCAGTGGTGCGATCCTGGCTCACTGCAACCTCTGCCTCCCAGGTTCAAGCAATTCTTCTGCCTCAGCCTCCCAAGGAGCTGGGATTACAGGTATGCGCCACCAAGCAAGGCTAATTTTTGTATTTTTAGAAGAGATGGGGTTTTGCCATGTTGGCCAGGCTGGTCTCAAACTCCTGGCCTTAGTTGATTCACCTGCCTCGGTCTCCCAAAGTGCTGGGATTACAGGCAGGAGCCTCCACACCTGGCCCAATACATGAAGTTTGTTATTGTTAAGGACATTGCTACTTTTCTTCCCATATAACTCCACCAAAGACATTTTTCTCCCCAAGTTTTCTAACGGGCTGAAATCAAGTTGAGGATAGGGACCAGTGTTATAAATAAAATGCTTGTTCCTTGCTACCACAAGGAAAAATTAACATTCAGACAAAAAATTTTCTCAGCAAGCCAACTTTACTTTCTGCAGAAAGGGTACTGCTCATCAGCAATCTTGCCACGAGAGTACAGTGAACAAAGAAAAGGTAGGAATATTTATCCCTTACGCATTGGGTCCTTACTGCTGTGTCTGATCTCTGTTGGTTGGAGCTGGACCTCCCAGTCTAAGCTAAACCTGATTGGCTAATAACTCAAAACTTTTCTAAATCGGTAGAGGCAATGGAGAACAAAATGAAAAGAGGAAGTTGCTTGCGAAAGGACTTAGAAAAGTAATAACATTTCAAAATAAGGAAGGGGCATAGGCTGTGAGCTGGAACTTGCCTGTGAACATGCCTAGCACAAATATATTGGTTAAAGTACAAGGACACAGAATGTACTACGTGCCTGTGAGCATGTCTACCACAAGTATCTTGGTTAAAGTACAAGGACATAGAATGTACTTATTCCCTTATGTCTAACAGCTGCATAGGATAAGGCTTAACAAAGAGTTATCAGCAAAAAGCAAGAAGGCTTTGAAGAAAGTCTTTAAAAGAAACTATTATTTCTAATATTTATTATTATTATTCTTTAACAAGAATGGAAACTTTGAAGAGAACTTTTTACTTTCCATAACTAGGTATTCTACATTAGCACATCTCAACCTTTAACATAAATCACCCACACACCTTGTTAAAATGCAGATTCTAAATCAGCAGATCTGGTGAGCCTGAGGTTCTGCATTTATAACAAGCTCCCAGGTGATGCTGATGCTACTGACCTGAGACCACACTCAGAAAGGCTATGTCTATACAAAAATCTGCACACAGATATACTTATAGCAGCTTTACTCACAATCGCCCAAACTTGGAAGCAACCAAGATATCTTTTAATAGGATATAGTAAGGTAAATATGAATAGTTTGTGGATAAGCTGTATACATTCAGACAATGGAATATTGTTTAGCACTGAAAACAAATGAGCTATCAAGCCATGAAAAGACATGGCAGAAACTTAAATGCATATTAGTAAGTGAAAGAAGCCAATCTGAAAAGGTTAGATCCTATAAAATTCCAACTATATGACATTCTGGAAAGGCCAAAACTATGGAGAGAGTAAAAAGATCAGGGATCACCAGGGATTAAGTGGGAGGGAAGGATGGACAGGTGGAGCACAAAAGATTTTCAGGGAAGCGAAATTACTCTGTATGATGCAAGTGATAGACACGTGTGATTATGTATTTGTCCAAAGTCATAGAATGGACATAAAGAGTGAACCCTGATGTAAACTGTGACTTTAGATGATAATGGTGTGCCATTGTAGATTCATCAGTTATAACAAATATACCATTCTAGTGTGGGACATTGATAATGGGAGAGGCCATATGTATGTCAGAAGTATATGGATATGTCTCTACCTCCGTATCCATTGTACTGTAAACCTAAGACTTCTGTAAAAAAAATCATTATTTATTTATTTTATTATTTTTTATTTATTTATTTTTTGAGACGGAATCTCGCTCTGTCGTGCAGGCTGGAGTGCAGTGGTGCTATCTAGGCTCATTGCAAGCTCCGCTTCCCGGGTTCACGCCATTCTCCTGCCTCAGCCTCCAGAGTAGCTGGGACTACAGGAGCCCGCCACCACGCCTGGCTAATTTTTGTGTATTTTTAGTAGAGACGGGGTTTCACCGTGTTAGCCAGGATGGTCTCGATCTCCTGACTTTGTGATCTGCCTGCCTTGGCCTCCCAAATTGCTGGGATTACAGGCGTGAGCCACCGCGCCCGGCCAAAAAAATTATCTTTTTAAAAAAATTCTCTATTCATCCCTCCCTCCCCCTCAGCCCCTGGCAATCACTGATTTTTGTTGTTGTTGTTTTTACTGTCTCCATAGTTTTGCCTTTTCCTGAATGTCATGTAGTTGGTGTTATATAGTAAACACACACACACACACACACACACACACACACACATGGCAGGGGAATGCACATGGTTAATGATTTTTTTGTTTTTTAATGCCGTTTTTGTAAAATTCAAAAGCTACAAGCCCCGATGACAATGGTCTTTGGACTCCTCGTTCAGAGTGATTTGCAAACCTCATTGAGAAGTCCACTAGGGGGAGAAGTTTAGTAGCGTTGGAACTCTTCTCGTCAGCCAGAAGTGATTTTTTTTTCCCCTTGAAGAGTCCGCTTCTCAATAAACAAAAGATCACTCTCAAAATTAAACACTCCCATGCCAGATGGCTTGATGTGCGTGTCCGAAGATTTTCCTGAGGCACGTGTGAATGAATGTTCAGCAGAAGCGTGGCGGGCGTCTGGGAAGAGCTGATGCATCCATCCCATGGGCAGCCAAAGGGTGGGCGTCTGGGAGCAAGAGCCTGAGCATCTCCAAACATCGCGGCTGCGCGTGTTTATTCACAATGAGTGAAACAAACTCCTGGATTGTTTAGGCATTGTTGAGGAGATTGCACTAGGCTCCCACAAGAATGCTGCATACACAGCAGGGTTGTTCTCCGTACAGGTTAGGGGCAGACACCCGGCAGTGCTGAGAGATTCTTCCTGGGGTAGGACAAGTGTGCCAAGAAGCATATGCTATCCAGAGAGAGGGCACCTTTACTCACTGTAGGCTTTTAGCTACAATATATAATTGGAATGATGTTCTCAGTGCTAAACCTCCTAAGATGATGTTTGCCATAGTGCCAGAGGTTTAACCATCAAGGAATAATGTTTTGGAAGCAGTGGCCCTAGACAGCCATCATCTGTAGACACTTTTCTCAATTTCTGCCATGGCCGTGTGCCATATTTCTTTAGTTTCCTTTAAACAGAGTCATTTTACTTAGGATAAAATAAGTTATTTTCAAAAGAGGCATATAGCTATTATAATTGGGAAAACAAGTTCCATTTGCCATAAATAGAAAGCATGTGTAAAAATAAATTCAACAAAGACACAACCATATTACTAAACTCTAGCTAGAGACTGTGCCCTCCTCAAGGTTTTGAAACTGAGATCTGCTCCCTAGTAAACAAGGGAATTAGCAAGTACTAGAAAGAGGTGTAAAAGATGTTTTAGTTCCCACATGAGTTTTTTTCTTTTTTTCCCCTTCAACAAAATAATCAAGATGCCTGAAAGGCTGAGGGATACAGAGCCAGGGACAGAGTCCTACTAACTTAGTGTATTAGTCCATTTTCACACTGCTATAAAGAATACCCGGCTGGGCGTGGTGGCTCACACCTGTAATCCCAACACTTTGGGAGGTCCAGGCGGGTGGATTACCTGAGGTCAGGAGCTCGAGAAACCCTGTCTTTACTAAAAATACAAAACTTAGCCAGTCATTGTGGCGCGTGTCTGTAATCTCAGCTGCTCAGGAGGCTCAGGCAGGAGAATCGCTTGAACCCGGGAGGCGGAGGTTGCAGTGAGCTGAGAGTGCACAACTGCACGCCAGCCTAGGCAACAGAGCAAGATGCTGTCAAAAAAAAAGAAAAGAAAAGAAGGAAGGAAGGAAGAGAGAGAGAGAAAGAAAGAGAAAGAAAAAGAAAAAGGAAAGAGAAAGAAAGAAAGAGAAAGAAAGAAAGAAAGAAAGAGAAAGAAAGAAAGGAAGAATACCCAAGAGTGGGTAAAGTATAAAGGAAAGAGTTTTGACTCACAGTTCTGTATGGCTGGGGAGGCCTCAAGAAACTTACAATCATGGCAGAAGGCAAAGGGAAGACAGGCAACTTCACACAGCTTTTTCTATGTAATTCAGAGTTACTTAATGTCTGCATAGCCAGCCAACCTGTGATCCACCCAAAAACACCTAACATACCACCAGTGGAACTCCTCTAACACTTGGGTGAACACAGCTTTAAATCAAAGAGATGAAAGCATCACCTGCCAGAAAGCTCTTCCTCTGCTGCCCCAGAGGTGAGAAGCTGCTCAAGCCCTTCAAGAAGAAGGAAGCTGCAGATCTAACCCCAAAACTGTGTTGTCAAAAGTAACAGATAAACTAGAATTCAGAAGCACCCTGTTACCTGGCTAGCAGTCTGTATTTCTCTCTTTGTTTTACCATCTCCAAATAAAGATATTTGAGCTAGTTTTGTTGACCCTCTGGGGTGAACAAACTAAGGTCTGTTCACTAAGATTGCTTAGGAAGAATTTGGACAAAGTCTGCTCATTTCATCTCCCCCATCGCTCAACATTCTGTTTGCCAGAAAGCCTTGCAGTTTTTGCAGTCTGCTCCCTGGTTTTCATCCTAAATGGTGCTGCCATTAGTCTAAAATATCATTTGCTGTTGCCTGAACATTAATAATGCTTCTGGCCAGGTGCAGTGGCTCATGCCTGTAATCCCAGCACTTTGGGAGGCTGAGGCAGGAGGATTACCTGAGGTCAGGAGTTCGAGACCAGCCTGACCAACACGGTGAAACACCGTCTCTACAAAAAATACAAAAATTAGCCAGGTGTGGTGGCATGCGCCTGTAATCCCAGCTACTTGGGAGGCTGAGGCAGGAGAATCACTTGAACCCGGGAGGCAGAAGTTGCAGCGAGCTGAGATCGTGCCACTGTACTCCAGCCTGGGTGACACAGCGAGACTCCGTCTCAAAAAATAATAATAATGATAATGCTTCTCTGACCTCTCCACCCTTTAGTCCATCATCCACAGAAAATGATCTTTCAATCACATTTTTCACTCTGGTCTTCCTCTGCTTAAAGATTTCTGAGTGACTTGCTCAAAGTCATGCAAATTGTGAGTGGCAGAGCTGGGATCCAAATTTAATTGTGTGGTTCCAGAGGTCATAATTTATCACCATGTGAGTCTTCTTTACCAAACAACGTAAACAACTGACATTTTGTGAAGAGGTATTTTGTAGGCTTTCAGAACCCAAATATGTTCAATATTTCCCAGGCATAAAAATAGGTATTAACAAATCAATGTTCATTAAGCATGAGATTAATGTGGACACTGGGTGGAACTGAGAAGTTCGGGAGGTAGGGTTAGCTCCTGCGCTGGTTGAATCCAGAAACCAGGTGATATGGTTTGGCTGTGTCCTCACCCAAAATCTCATCTTGAATTGTAATCCCCATAATCACCACGTGTAACGGGAGAGGCCAGGTGGAGGTAATTGAATCATGGGGTTGGTTTCCTCCAGGCTGTTCTCATGATAGTGGGTGAGTTTCATGAGATCGGATAGCTTTATAAGGGGCTCTTCCCTGTGGCTCTTCACTTCCCTCTCCTGCCACCTTGCGAGGGAGATGTATGTCTTCCCTTTGCCTTCTGCCATGATTGTAAGCTTCTTGAGGCCTCCCCAGCCATACGGAACTGTGAGTCAAGCCTCTTTCCTTTATACATTACCCGCTCTTGGGTAATCTTTATAGCAGTGTGAAAATGGACTTAATACTCCAGGTTTGTAGGATTCTGTCCCTGGCTCTGTATCTCTCAGTCCTGATTAAATGTGTGTTGCTCCATTCTTGAACAGATCTTCCCCTAGTGGTAACTAGATGGCTGACAGAAGCTCACTAACCCCAGCAACTTACAGGGAAAGAGATGACTCAGCAACTTCCTTGGCGGTACTTGCGAAAGTTCTGAGACTGAAATCTCATTAGCAGGCAAAGGTCAGGTGATGATAATGAACCAATCACTGCAGCCAGGGAAATGGATTATGCTGATTGGCCCAACCTAGACCATCTGCCCTCCCCTGGAATGGCGGTGGGATTAGCCCCATCTGAAACAAATGGATGCGGGATGGAAGAAAGCAGTTCTCCAAAAAGAAACTGAGATGCTGTTACCAGGGAAGAATGAGGAGAAAAGGGGAGTAGATGCTGGGTAGGTGAAAGCAACAAGTGCTGGTTGCACCCACTCTGTGCTTGTGATTGGTTATATGTTGTGTGGGATGAAGAGACATTGAAAGCATGTTTTGCTCCCAAAGCATTATTAATCGGGTATTGGGTAAGAAGAAACGTGAACTAATTAGAGAACAAGTGAAAGATATTATCTCCAGTTTATTGTTCACAATAAACAGCTAAACGAGGTATAATAGGAATTCAAAAAGGGACGAGTCATTTTTGAGTGGCAAAATCACTAGAGAGTTATCGTGGAGAAGGAGAGTCTTGAGAAATGAGTGGGAAAGGTGGGAAAAGGAAAGATTTCAGTCTCCACGGCCTCCTCCTTCTGCCGTCACGCCCGTGAATATGTTATCTTACATGGCAAAGGGACCCTGCAGATGAAATTAAGGCTCCTGATTAGCTGATAATCAGTAGTTGGGCAATTTTCAGGTGCTGAGTCGTCTAGCAACCTCTCCCTACAGCTCTTCCCTGGAAGTTTCCCTTAGCAGGGGATGAAAGGAAATCGACCACTAGCTTCAGCTGACTGTGTAATAAAATATTAATAAGATCCTTTTGAATCAGACGCCAGGGGAGACCTAGAAATCTGCATGTTAAGTTGTCCTTCCCAGATTGACTCTTAAGCATATTAAACTTTGAGAACCATTGGCTTGTGAGGTCAGGGGGATAACATTAATAATGTAGGACTCTACAGAATATTGCAACTCGAGCTTCTGCTCAAAAGCTCCTCTGCTCCCCTTCCCTTCAACTTTCTACTTATCTGCTTTCTTTGATCTATTGGTTGTGCGTCAAATTTGCAAATGGTCAGCGAAGGGCTTAGGGGTGAGACTGGTGTGTGGTAGAGGCATTTAAAATGGATGCATGATAGTGGTTGGTGGAAAAAAAACACTTGAATTCTTGGCTTTTCCCATCTCAAGCCCTACTTCTGTTTTTTTTTTAGAATGGGAGTTTTGAGCCTGTGAGCCGTATATAATTTTAGATGTTTATAGACGTTCTGGAAGTTGGGTTTCAAACTATGTGCTGATACATACATGAGAATTTTAGGTGGAGGGATCTATGGCCCTGTCAGTATCTCAAGGTGGTTTCTGACCCTGAGAAATATAAAATACCACCACCTTGGACACGTATTCTTGGGGACCAAGGTCTCTTCATTAAGATTGCTCAGGAAGAACTTGGACAAACTCTGCTCCTCATTTCATCTTTTAGTTCATTCGTCTTATTTTTGAGTAAACTGGAACTCTGAAAGTCCAAGCTGCCAGCCCAGCACCTTTCCTGTGTCCTGGGATTATAGAAATATGAAAGGAATTTGTTTTGCTGAGTAATTTTGAGTAACTTGAGCTCTGTATTTGGGGGAAAAAAGAAAAATCTATTAAGCAGTCCTGTGCCCTATGGCGTAGACAACATTTCTCCAACTCAGATGTCCCCCCAAATTGAAATCACTGTTACCCTGGTGGTCCAGGAAGTGGCATGCCTGAGTTTGAGAGAACAAGACTCATCACTGGGGTGATCTTTAATAGAACTCTTTGTTGAACAATGGTTTTTACCCCAGAATGTGATCACAGCTGTTTTATTTTAGCTAATGCAGCATTTCAAGCAATTAAATCCATATTCCTCTGTGGCTATTTATTTTCACGAAGTAGTTCTCAGTGTATTGTCATGAAAGAATTCTTTGAGACTTGCAAAGTTAAAACAGTATGTGGAAATTCTTTTTTCTTCTAAAATAGCCACATCTGCTTCTTCAAGTTGTCTTCCCTGTGTTGATGTCTCATAAGGATGTCAAGTTGTAATCTCTAGGAGTTGGGTTCAATGGGAAGAAAAGAGATTTATTCTTACGGGACTATAGAATAAATATTATGGTAAGTCACAACCTAGCAGAAGGAAAAGGATCTATTTCTTTTGACAGCAAAATAATCCAAAGTATATAGGTAACATGGAGATCTTAACTGTTAGAAAATTAAAAGTTATTTCCTGGTTGTAAAATTGTACACTATATGAATAAAAGATTTCATGTATCTGATTGTGACTCCCTTTTCTTCCTTGTGGTTATATATTGTGTATTTTATTCCATCGTTCAACACATGTTTATTGAGCTGCTACTACATGTCAGAAATG
Source organism: Gorilla gorilla gorilla (assembly GCF_029281585.2). Classification (NCBI taxonomy): domain Eukaryota; kingdom Metazoa; phylum Chordata; class Mammalia; order Primates; family Hominidae; genus Gorilla; species Gorilla gorilla. The sequence continues at coordinate 108,170,606 of NC_073242.2, read as the reverse complement.
AAGAAGATGGGTACAACTCTTGACCTTGTTCAATTTCTATCATTTTCGGAAATACAGACAAAAAGCAAGCCAATGAAAACAATGAATAGAAGAATTATAGACTATGGTATGTGCTAGGAAAGAAATAAAGGGACTAAAGTAGAAAAAGAATTGGGAAAGGTAGCTTTAAAAATACAGCCATGGAGCCTCTTTTGAGGACTGAATACTTAAACTGAGGCTTAAAAGAAAAGATGATTCTTAAAGGAAGGATTCATATATTCATGTGAATAGGGGACAAGGGCATTGTACATAGAGGAAATTGCTTATACACAGGCTCAAGATGGGAAAGAGCTTGGTGTGTTTGAAGAACTACAGGGTGAGTGACATGGAATAGTGAGATGAGAATGAATGGAAAATGAATATTATTACTTTCATCCTATTGAAATGTGATCATACTCTTGGGTCTGAAATTACACGGGAATAGTTAGTGCCATCTGGCTTGTCACTGCCTAGGGATGAGGTATGTCCCTCTCAGCAAAATCCAGGCTATAAAGAGACTGTGGGCGGGTGGGAGCAAAAAATGGTAGGGTGCTTTAAGAAGGGAGCAGATTGAGTGATTGGTTTTTGTTTAGCAAAGCTACAGTGAGCACAGCAGTCAACCTGCAGGGCTCACACAGCCAGAAGTCAGCCAAGATGTCAGAGAAACTGTTCCAGTCACTGGGGCTATACAGGAACCTCTAATAGGGAAACATGACGATTTTACATTGTTTGTGCTTGCTATATGGATAAACTTTTTTGTTTTTAAATTAAAAGAGAAATAACCTAATTTCATCACCAGTCTCAACTGTGCTAAAGAGAAGTAAGGAAGGGCTCCCACTCATTGCATCCTTCCCAAGACTTGAGCTAAGGAATAGAGGCAACCTGGGATGGTGATGGCAGCAGGAATCAGAAAATGGAGAGGAGAGAAAGAGATCAAGGTCTGTTTTGTCAGTTTCCCTCCTTTTCCTCCCCTGGGTCAGGTTAGTAGTCTCATACCTGTGGTTTATCAAAATGATCTAAAAACATTGGGTTGGACACCATGCTGTCTGTTCAATTCACTTTCACTGAGCACTTAACTCCCGGCAAAGCCTTGTGACAGGTAGCTTTGGAGATACTAGTATGAGTTGCATACTAACTTTCACTTGAAGGAGCTTGAAAACATTAGGGAGAGTCATCATGTATAGAAATAAATGCTGTGATAATTCAAAACAAGAACATGTTATTTTTGGAGGGTAGAATCTGGAAAGGTTTTATGAATGAGGAGGAATTCCAGACAGACTTCAAATGATGACATTTGAGTGACAGGAGACCTGGAGGAGTCTCAGAACTTGATCATAGACTGGGCAGTAAGACTTGGTCATTGGTGTGTGTGTATATTGCTGGAGTGGAGAGGAGGCTTTAAAAACGAAAGCTAATGCATCTGGGGCTTAATACCTAGGTGATGGGTTGATAGGTGCAGCAAACCACCATGGCACATATTTGCCTATGTAACAAACCTGAACATCTGCATACATATCCTGGAACTTTAAATTAAGTTTAAAAATAAATAATAAATAATGAAGATAGTCAAGATCATTCCCAGAGGTTCCAATGAACAAGGCCTAGGAATCTGAATGTTCAAAGCACTGCCCATGAGTCTGATCCAGAGGGTCCAAGAACCACACTTGGAGAAATGCTGGTCTACAGGAGAGAAGGCGGACTTCAGTGGTAAAAATTCTTGAAGGGCGTCTGTGTGGTGTAAACCTGGAAATACTAGTAGAGCCACACACACGTAAGTCTTACATTCTCAGTGCTTTATTTTGTAACATAGCTACCATTTTTTGAGGAGTCACTATAAACGAGATCCTCAAAAGAACATTGTGGGCAAGTCACTCTAGTCTCACTTAAGATGAGGGCACCTAACCTAAGACTTGGTTAAGTAACACATTCAAGGTTCCCCACATAGTAAGTGGAAAAGCTGGGATTCATACTCAGTTGGTCTAATATGTAATGGGTGCAGGACGTCAAAGAGATTAGAACAGAGATTTAGGATGACAATTGACTGCATGATGAAAGAAGAAACTGGTGGTAGGGCTCTAGTGTAACAGCTCAGACAGACAAGGGTTAGGTACAAAAGATCTGCCCCAGTTGCAAGAGAAGGGAGATGTTGCATGAATCCCTACAACTTTTTGTCAGATTGAATCACATGAGGTTGAGTAGGACAACCACACTTATTGGTGTCTCAAGATTTTGGCAAGGTAGCAGAAGCCTTGCATAACCACTTACAGAAACCTTTTTCCTTTGGGACTCCTAGTACTTGGTTACTGTGTGTGTCTGTTAAATATGATATATTTACTCCCAAGTCTTTCCGGCACACAGTGGAAAAATAAGTGGTTGAAATCAGAACTCCTGGGGTCAAATCCTAACACACTCCTTAATCTCGGGGTGATGCCGTGCATTTAAATATTTTTATGCCTCAGTTTTCTCATCTGTAAAATGCAGAGATAGTAGCTACATCTTCAAACAATTGATAATGGGGTTTAAATGAAATAACACCTGTTAAAGGCTTGGAACCACCTCTCATACAGAATAAGCACTCATGAAGTGTTAGCATCTACTCATTGCAACTTTTTAAAGACAGAGTCTTGCTTGGTCACCCAGGCTGAAGTGCAGTGGCGTGATCTCGGCTCACTGCAACCTCCGTCTCCTGGGATCAAGCAATTCTCCTGCCTCAGCCTCCCGAGTAGCTGGGATTACAGGTGCCCGCCACTGCACCTGGCTAATTTTTGTATTTCTAGTAGAGATGGGGTTTCGCCATGTTGGCCAGGTTGGTCTCAAAACTCCTAACCTTAAGCGATCCACATTCCTCAGCACCCTCAAAGTGCTGGGATTAGAGGCATGAGCCACCGCGCCTGGCCTGTTTGCTACTTTTAAATTCTATTTTGATTTTGAATTTCTTCAGTTTCCAGAATTTGTGAAATTAGGACTTGCTTCTTGCTAGGTTTATAAACCATAGGCTTATTTGTTCACTGATGACCGAAGTTTCTATGTCAAGTGTCTGTCTTTTGAAGAGCACAATGGACAGTGATCAAGAGGAAATGTCTCTGCTTAATTTTATTGCTTTCGCATCATCTAAGGAGTGTGAAGTGGGTTGGTAATTCAGTCCTAGAAGGACATTGGAATGTTAAAGAGGAAACCTATGGTTGCAATTATATCAAACTCGGCTCTTCCAGTGACAGAGAGAAGCTCCATCATGGTAGGATTTCCTTCTTAAAATGCAAACAAGGCACTGCTCAAGAGAAGGAAGGAGAATATTTTCTTTTTAATCATGCTGCCTAGCAATGTCTCTGGGGCTGTTACAGAGGTAGCTTTTATATACGATTCACATAAGTTTAATGACTAAAGGTTGTTATTGTGTTACTGTTTTTCTCCTTCCAGAGGAAGTAATGCAGCAACTCTGTGTTTGAAGACTCTTCTCATTAGTCTTTTTATTTATTTGAAATTGGTGCCATCATCTGCATAAATCATGGCAATTCTAAGAAGCCTGGCGCTGAGTATGGCTGGCTGTGAAGAAAATACGCTAAATTATTGAAAGAGCAGCTTTGCATAGTTAGGAAGAGGGTTCTACTCTAGAGTTCTCAGATGAAGTTAAATTTATGATGGAGGCAAAAGAATGAGACCGAGCCAGCTATTTAGACCTTAGGGAACAGTAATCCAGGTGGAAGGAAGAGTTAGTGCAAAACTGTGAGCCTTTGCCAGGAAAGATATGACATATTTGAGGAGCTGTAAGAAGTTCTGTGTGCTTGTGTGTGGTGAGCAAATGAGAAGATGGTGTGAGTGGAGAAATGCCAGAAGCCAGAGGAATAGGGCTTTGAAGTCCATGATTTCCTTCTGAGTAGAACTGAAGCTGTTGAGCACATCTAAGCAGGGCTGTAAGATATTCTGATTTATATATTTTAAAACATTCCTCTGATCTGGTAGAGAATAGATTAAAGACAAAATTAGAGACAGAGGGTCAGTTGGGAGGTTAGTGCTGTCTGCAGTGGAATATAGTAGATACTTAGTGAACTTTGTTAAAAAAAATACTACACAGTTTATTTTCTCTTGGGTGCTTGAGTTGAAGAAAAATTGTGGATTATTCTAAAGTTGTGTGAACATGAAAATAAGTAATTGTAACCCCTGAAGGGCTGCAGAAGCTTCTTAACTTTTCTGGAAATCGTTTCAGAATTCTGAAAATTAAGCCCAGTACCTGTGTGTGGGTGTGGAAGCTTCTCTACAGCTTGGCTTGTCTAACCTGAGAGCACAGCACAACAGTTTTAGAGTGCATTGAAGAAAGTGAAAAGCCTGGTCTCTTCAAGAAGGGAAGCGTCTGTCAGTTTGAGGTCATTTACTTAGAAAAATAAAACCAGAGACAGAAGAGTCTAGTGGAAGTGGGTGCAGGATGCTGAAAAAATAGAAATGTCAATGTCATAATTACCAGCAGGAGCTGAATCAATTGTGGGGGAAAATGGACAATGGGGCACCTACTCTTCAGGGGCAATGGGATCCATCCTGCACGAGGCCCAGGGCATGGACATGACCCACCCTGGGGAGCCTACTCAGCACTAGACAGGGACTAAACTAATTTGGAAACTTCTGACACTCTGAGAATAATTGCAAGTCAGTTTGGCCAAGGGCAAATGACTGCCAATGGTGAAGTCATTTTGCAGAATTTTGCTTACCCAAACACTACAGCTGGAGGAAATAAATGAAATTTAAGCAGTATATTGGACTCCCAGAGAGAAACTTGTAAGGTAGAAAAGGAACCCATTTAAAGAATCTTAGCTCTTCTTAGAAATCCATGGAATTAATGAAATCCAGCTCTCTCTCCCTAGTTGACCTCAGTTTCCTCGTTTCAGTCCAGGCCTGGTACCGAGAATCAGGTTTTTAGAATTATTATCTGAGCCTACTTAGAAGTCACTTGATTCTTCTTGCTCACAAGCAAGGAAGCTAAGATCAATGAATCTTAGCTTCATGTCGTTGGGAGCTATATTTTTACTCGGAACTGGGAAGAATGCTTTAGTATTGTAGCTGCCTGGCAATGGAACAGACTGCCTTGGGAGACAATAATAGTAATACCAGGTTAACATTTATTGAGCATATACTATGTGCCAGACACTAGGCTAAGTGTTTTACATGCATTATCTTACCTGGTTCATAGCACAGATCATTTTACAGAGAAAGAAACCAAGGTCTAGAAGAGTTAAGGCTGGTGCCTAAGGTCACACAATTCTACATTTTTATCCCTGGGGTGGGGTGGTCCTTAGTAAATAGAAACTGGGTGTTTCAAAGAATAAATGAGAGAATTAACTTGATTAAATTCAAGAAATGTTTTTGAAAAGCTATTATGTGTCAAACAGAGTGTTCGGCGTTTTTGGGTAAACAAAGACCAATATGATCTAGGTTATGGCTGGAAGATCCTTCCAGACTACTAGGAACAATGTAGCATATGCTTTCTAATTTATAAAACTAAACATTTACAAAGTTCTAGAAAATGCGGTGGGAGTATTTGGTTACATCTTCAGGTAGACGATAATTAGGAAAGGCTTCCTGCATGAAGGGGAATGTTGAGGGATCATGTGGGAAGGGAATTGAAAACAGGTTGGGGACCACATGGAGTATTCCAAGCTATGGAGCTTTCATTTTATTCACATGGGTATGAGGAATTCACTAGTGCTTTTTCTGGTAGGGGGTGATCTGAAAGCATCAAGAGTTACTTGCTAGCTGGAAATGAAGAGACCTACTTAAAAGAAAGAGCTAAGGTTGGCCAGGCACAGTGGCTCACATCTGTGATCCCAGCACTTTGGGAGGCAAAGGCAGGTGGATCACTTGAGGTCAGGAGTTTGAGACCAGCCTGGCCAACATGGTGAAACACTGTCTCTATTAAAAATACAAAAAATTAGCTGGGCATAGTGGTGCACGCCTGTAATCTCAGCTACTCAGGAGGCTGAGGCAGGAGAATCGCTTGAACCTGGGAGGCAGAGGCTGCAGTGAGTCGAGATTGTGCCACTGCACTCCAGCCTGGGTGACAGAGACCTCACGATCCCGGAGGAAGACATGGAGGAGCATGTTATGTCTTACCTGGATGGCGGCAGGCAAAGAGAGAGAGGTTATGCAGGGAAACTCCCGTTTTTGAAATTGTCAGATCTCATGAAACTTACTGTCATGAGAACAGGACGGGAAAGACCTGCCCCCATGATTCAGTTATCCTATCGGGTCCCTCCCACAACATGTGGGAATTCAAGGTGAGATTTGGGTGGGGATACAGCCAAACCATATCAGCCATGGACAAGACAGATTCAATCCTTGTCTGCATGGAACTTACATTTCTGTGAAGAGATGATCACACACGTAATTAGTAAATTACAATTGCAGCAAGTGACATAGAGGAAGAATGTTAAGAGTGTCCAGCTCCTAACTGGGACTGGGCCAGGCTTTCATGAGAAAGGAAATTCAAGTTGAGACCTGAATGTAAGTAGGTTAGTCCTGGCATACCTATTTTAAGTGCCATGTTTCCTTGTACTTTTAATAAAAACAGGAAAAGATGTGGACCCTTTAGGGTGCTTGAACCTGTAAGCTGCACCCACCAATGAGATTCTTGGTGCAGGTATAAAATGTCTCGATACAGATCTTCATGATGGAAGGTGTTACCCACATGTAGGTTGCTAATATCAGCTCTTGCTTCTGCTGACTTCACCAACTGCCTTGTTAGTTGGCCTTAGGTTGCCTGGGTTATTCTTATATTCTGAAAATGTGCTTCATTTTCTCTAAAGCAATGACTTGGAGGAGACCAGAAATGATGCTGTGGTAAGAGAATGACATAGGAATGTAGAACTGAGGGCTGAGACTCTGGCTGGAGATCACTCAGCCTGCCCACAAATCTAAAAATGCACAGTTTGACTGTAGTGCTGGAAAATATCTCCTAATGTCTTGGCTTCTGTCAACAGAAAAGAGAAAGTTAAAATCATGGATGGCAGCAATTTTATTAATTCAGGAATCTTAGCACTCTAACACTGCTCATTTTGCCTTAATGATTAAAAATATCATTTCACAGTGAATTTGTCTTGAACAATGTGCAGCTTATTGGAAAGGGAAGAAAAGAGGGAAGGGGGAGCAGAATTACAGATTGAGGGCACATCGGGGACTCTTGAGAAATACTGTTCTTCTTCTGGGAGACAAAGCTGGAGTGGGCTTAAAGGCTTGTCTGTTGATGCCACTCTTGTCATTTTTCATTGCATATTGCTGTGCTGATCTGATTGTTGGATGCCTTTTCTTAGTATGTGGAAGCATCTGCCAAGGTTGATCCAAGGAACTTGGAATTGGGCTGAGCCTGTTCATCACTATGATCCAGACATCTCAGCTGCCTTCAGTTTTCTGATTGAAAAGCTCACATTTTTGCCTGTATAGATAACTTGACCTATATTATATTATTAATATATATTGACCTATATATATTGACAAGGGGGCTTTCAATTAAGTACAAACCCAATAAAATACCAGCCACTGAGGAGAAAGGGTGACCTCATATTGAAGTCTTCTATATTTTCTTTTATAAAGACATGAAATAGGGCTGGATATGGTGGCTCACACCTGTAATCCCAGCACTTTGGGAGGCTGAGGTGGGAGGATTGCTTGAGCTCAGGAGTTTGAGACCAGCCTGGGCGAAAGAGCAAGACCAGGTCTCTACAGAAAAAAAAAAAAAAAGTTAGTCGGGTGTGGTAACATTCTCTTGTACTCTCAGCTACTTGGGAGGCTGAGATGGGAGGATCACTTGAGCTCAGGAGGTCAAGTGGGAGGTCACTTGAGCCCAAGGCTGCAGTGAGCTGTGGTCATGCCACTGCACTCCAGCCTGGGCCACAGAGTGGCAGAGAAAACAAAAGTCACATAGTAGATCTGCTGAGATCTTCAAGGTATCTCTTTCACTGCAAATTCTTTTCACAGGTGACATTTATCTTTATTCAAAAACATTACCTGAGCATCTACAATATGCATGGTTATGGGTTGGATGTGGTGAGTAGTACAAAGACACGTAGACCTATTTCTCCCAAGAGCTTCTTGAAGGCAGGAAGTAAAGCAAACACAGATCACTGCATTATGAGGTTAAGGTAGATGTTCTTACAACAGAAAACCTATCTCAATGACCTGTCACTTGCCAGGCTATATATGGGGCTCAAAAGACCTCAGAGTTGTGGTCCGAGAAATGCTATCAAAGCACTCTAGGGTTTGGGGCAGCAAGAATTCCCTTCTGGCTACAGAAATAGAAAGGTTCCTTGGAGGTGGGGCCCTTGAGCTGGGTTTCAAAAAATGGAAAGTGTTTTAGTGGACAGAGATGGTGAGGTGGGTAATTTGAAGGTGAGAATATGGCCTGAGCAAAAATAGGGATGAAAAAGATTTGCGTGTTTGGCAAAGGGTAAGTGCCCAGCCTGGCTGGGAAGAACTTTGCTACAGAGCAGTGGGTTATCTTTGTCATACAACTCTCTCTGTTTTTTGAATGTTGATTAAGATATCGCATAAATTAAAAAAATACAAATCACATTCACAGCTCATGGAATTTTCACAAACTGTATACACCTATGTAACCAGCACCCAGATCAAGAAACTGAATGTTATAAGTGTCTCTAGAAGATTCCCTCACCCACTCTCCCTCCATCCCTCAAGGTAATCTTCCTCCTGACTTCTAACAGCATAGATGAATTTTGCTTGTTTTTGAATATGATATAAAAGGGATTACACAGTGAGTGCTTTTAAATGTGTCTGGCTCCCTTGCTGTGTATCACAATTGTGAGTCACCCTGTTGTTGGGTGTAGTTGTAGTCTGTCTGCTTTTATTACCATGCAGCATTGTACTTTGTGACTGTTCCACCATGTTCTTACCCATTCCACTTTTGTTGGCACTTGGGTCATTTCCACTTTGGGGGAAATTGTGAATATGCTGCCATGACCGTTCCTGCACAATGTCAATTACTGATGAGCGGATTGATGCATTTCTGTTGAGTAAATATCTAGGAATGGAATTTCTGGATTGTAGAATTGAAAATCCCCTTTTAATGACAAATACATCTATCCCACATGATTCTAATTATACTTTTAATATTCCTAGGTTGGAAAATATACAATGATAAATATCTTGCGAATTCAATAACATTTTAGAATCAACTGGTATATGACTAATTACAGAAATATCTTGATATGTGCATGATGTATTTTGTCTGCAGACAGGGGTTAGTGTGCATATGTACACGCAGATCACATGCAACAACTGAGTCCTCAGTTGGGAGCCATAGACTTAGGTAAATGGTGGGGTGTGAGGCCAAGGAGCAATCATCAGTTTAGTTCCCTAGCATTTTCATTGTTCTAGGCCAAGACTTTAGAGAAATCTAGTGGGGGTTTCCCCCTACATTTTTTCTTCTTCCATGAGAAACCACATGTGCTCCCTAACTATAACTGTGGCATTGTTAGGAAGATAGTATAGTCAAATGGAATAATGACAACCATTGGAGAGGAATCTGGATTTGAACCCTAAACCTACCACTTATTGTGTGACTAGGTAAGAAATGAATTGTCTATGAGCCTCAATTTACTCATCTGTAAAATGGAAATGAGAATATCTGTTTAGCATTTGGATCATGAAAATTGAATAAGCTAATGTATGCTAAGTGCCTGACATTGTGCCTTCTCACTGAATGGTAGCTGTGGCTACTGATTTGATTATCATCATCACCGTCTTTTCCTACCTCTGCATGTGTTTTCTCCTTTGGGTTATGTTCTTTCTCTGGGCATGTATTACCCGTGTTGTGTAGTGATTGCCTCCTCCCCATTAGTCTCATAACTAAGGAAAACCGCTTAGATTGCTCAGCACCTTGGGCCCCAGGCATTTTTCCTTTTTAGATCCCCAAACGTGCATTTGGTGTCCAAGATCCCATTTCATCAAGCTTGCTGGTGGACAGAGCAAGTCTGATAAGTTCATTGTAGCTGGAGGGCTTATGGCTGATAATAACTTCCTATGTTTGCGATCTCCCTAGTCAGTTGCCTTTTGAGTTTTTAATTCATCCAGAGAAATGAGTTGAGTGATGGACTTTTTGGTCCCATGACCAATTTCTGAGGGAGTTACTTTTGGTTAAAGAGAACGTTTTGTATCTCCTTCTTAAAGCATTGTTTGTGGGAGACTGATGGTTAATTTTGTGTCAACTTGACCGGGTTAAGCGATGCCCAGATAGATGGTAAAACATTATTTCTGGGTGTGTCTTTGAGGGTGTTTCTGGAAGAGATGAGTATTTGAATTGGTAGACTGAGTGAAGAGCCACCTGTGCCAATGGGGATGGCATCATCCAGTTCATCAAGGGCCCAAATAGGACAAAAAGGCTGAGGAAAGGCAGATTCACTCCCTGCTTGAGCTGGGACATCCATCTTTTCCTGCCCTCAGACATCAGTGCTCATGGTTCTTGGGCCTTTGGACTTGAACTGGGACTTTTACCATGGGCTCCTCTGGTTCTCAGGCCCTTGGGGTTGGACTAGGACTACATCAGTAGTGTTCCTGGGCCTCCAGCTTGCAGTGTGCAGATTGTGGGACTTCTCAGACTTCATAAACACATGAGCCAATCACTTGTAATAAATATTTCTATATATTTCCCTGTGTCTTCTTGGTTCTGCTCTATGGAGAATCTGCTTACCAATACACGTATTTCCTATGTAATCTTCAGGGGGTGCTTTGTACCTGAAGCGTTATGGATATTGTATGGAGCTGGTGGAAAGTCTATGGGGAGGGGGCTTGGCTGAAGGTATGAGAGGTGGAAGTGTAGAAAAGAGCTAGTATCTTTGACTGGGTACTTTCTATACTTCCAAGGAAGTAGGAGGCCAAGGAAGATGGAAACAATGCCTCCAGATGGTTTCTCCTACCTTTCAGAAGTAAATTTGATTTCAAAGCCAAGCAAAGAGAGAGTCAGATGGTTTGGTTATTTGTCTGGGTTTGGGGTGAGACAACAGGATAGAGGGAAGTTTCTGGCAACAGGCCTGACAAAAGCTGAGGACCAAGCAGGTGACGAAGAAAGAGTGAGTGACAGGTCACACCCTCATGGGGCACCAGAGCAATCCTTCTGAGGAACCGATTCCCAGGTGATCATAACTTTTGACGAAGAGCAGTCAGATAGAGTTGTGTTTTGAAGCACACAACTGTGGATCCAGTCAGTTCTTAAAACACTTAGAGCTGAGCAGATGGATTCTAACAACTTATCTGATGGTAATGCCTGTTCTGACTGCTAACCAACTGTTCTTGGTCATTATCGGTCTTCTTGGAGGTAAAGGAAAGGAGCTGTATTTTTCCCACTTTGATAAGTATTTTCTCTCCTTGTCAGCTCTTTAAGGCCAGATTGCCTAGACGCCCCCCATCCCTGCCACCACTGCCCGACATCCCCCGCCCAACTGGGCTACCTGCCTCTGTGAAAGCAGAGGCATCTCCCATAAGATTTCAAGCGTAAATGCTCCCCATCCACATGCCAGAAGTGTGTACAATTCAAATATAGGGAAAATCAAATATACCAAAATAGGGTTTCTTGAAAATCCTTCTGAAAAGAGTAACCAGAAAATGCTTACCTGCCTGCTTGATATCAACTAATAATTTAAGAAAAACAGACATATGAAAGTTGTTTTTTATAATTTCAGAGTTCGGAAATTGAAGCGGGGGGAAAGTTGCTGAGAAAAATGTGTTAAGTTTACTGATCCTCAACTATCTGGAAAACAGTTTGAGATCCTCGGCCAAACATAAAAATCTCTGGCTAGGTTTTTATAACCCTGCTATCGACAGCTAATTTCTTGAGCAAATTTATTCACTGTTTTTTTTAAAAAAAATTGGCAGCCCGAGCCACCTCAGATGTGCAGCCTGTTGAGAAATTCCTGGGTTCAACTTTCTTAAGCATTTCTGTTTCCTTCTTAGGTCTGAAAGAAAATTCTGGCAACATGACATAGTGTTTTTTTTTTTTTTTGAGACAGAATTTTCCTCTTGTTGCCCAGGCTGGAGTGCAATGGTGTGATCTCGGCTCACTGCAACCTCTGCCTCCCATGTTCAAGTGATTCTCCTGCCTCAGCCTTCCTAGTAACTGGGATTACAGCATGGGCCACGTGCCCCCTCGCCCAGCTCATTTTGTATTTTTAGTAGAGGTAGGGTTTCACCATGTTGGCCAGGCTGGTCTTGAACTCCTGACCTCAAGTGATCCACCCACCTCGGCCTCCCAAAGTGCTGAGATTACAGGCAAGAGCCACCGCGCCAAGCCATGACAGTTTTTGACTGTGACCTTTCACCAAAGAGCACAAGGGTGGAGAAGCCCTTCTTACCTTCTGAAGATAAGGCAAAACGTCTTGTCTCTAACACAGCCTTCTTTCTTTGTTTTTTTTAGGGGTTAGAAGGAAGAAAAAGCTGAACCTCTGGATTTTGACAGTAGAATTCAGCTCTTTGTCTCAGGGGGAAATGTCTATGGCTGTTTAAAACTTGGAATCTTAAGCAAGAATCTGATTTCATTTATAAAAACCAAATCATTTATTTAGTGTCTGAACAGGGCCTTACATCTAGGTCACTGTTCTTAACTTGGATTGTAAGTAACTCTTTGTTTAGGTTTCCTCCCAAAGCAGGCCTTGAGACAAGGACTCGTGTGTGGTTAATTTATTAGGAAGTGGATCCAGGAAAAACAGGTGAGGAAGTAGAGTTAGGGGCAGGAAAAGGAGGAAAGCCAATCAGTGAGGCACTCATGAGCAGACTTTCTGCAGTGAACAACCAGGACTCACTCCCACTGGAGACCCTCTGAGAATCTACGTAGGGCACACCCACCATGAGGATGGGAAAACCAGTGCGTTTATGCACCAACTCTAATCGTTCCCCTTTCCCACAGCAAGTATCCATGGGAGCCGAGGAAATTCTGACAGTGACTGGAAATATAGGCATTGGAGGGGAAAGCTGCCAGCATGCTGGAGACAATCAGGGCCTGGGGAGCTTCCACGGGCCAAGGAGATGCACGAGGCATTGGCAGACTGTGATTCAGTGCTTGTAGACAAATTATGTCCCCTCTAAACCCTCATTTCTCATCTTTTACAAGAAGGAATTGGAATTTCCAAACTGGGTCTCCTGAATGACAGATGCTCCTTACAAAAATTGTTTGTTGGTGAAATAACGGCATTCACAGCAACCTGGATAGAATTGGAGACCATTATTCTAAGGAAAGTAACTCAGGAATGGAAAATAATATGTTGTATGTTCTCCCTCATAAGTGGGAGCTAAGCTATGAGGATGCAAAGGATTAAGAATGATATAATGGACTTTGGGGACTTAAGGAAAGGGCGGGAGGGGATGAAGGATAAAAGACCACACATTCGGTACAGTGTATACTGCTTGGGTGATAGGTTCACCAGAATCTCAGAAATCACCCCTAAATAACTTAGTCATGTAACCAAATACCACCTGTTCCACAAAAACCCATTGAAATTAAAAAAAGTTTACTTGGTCAAATAGCTTTAGGAAGTATTATATTTAACATTTTTTAAAACTGCAGGGCATCTTAGAGCCTCTAGCCAAGAGTGGGAGAGCAGGGATGGTGTATTTGACCATGGGATCCTCGCTCTTGTTGTTTTTCCAGACAACACCTGTGAATGTCTTGAGGATGTGGTGGTTTGTGGCATATGGTTTGGGACAAGCTACATTAGGTTACTCAACTCCAGCCCAGCTCTCTGGTTGACAGAGTCAATAATTGCAACTCTTTAACTTGGTTCAGAGGAGATGTGGAATGCATCAGACGGGTTCTAGGCTTTCAAATCCCATTTTCATCTCTTATCTGTTGGACTTCTGACCCCGCTTTCTTTTGATAAGAGCTTTCTGCAATGACAAACAAAATTAAAAAACCAATGTATCTAGGAGAAGGACCTGGGAAGCCATGTTGTGGGCTTGATAGAGATAACTGTAGGGTCAGAAGAAAGGGAGACTGGACTCTGGCATTCCCACCTGTGCTGTCAAAGGACTCCTTAGCAGCTTTCCTGTGGGTGTTTCCAATCCTTATCACACCTTAGAATTACCTGAGGTGTGTTTTTTTGTTTTTATTATTGAGACAGTTTCGCTCTGTCGCCCAGGCTAGAGTGCAGTGGTGCTGTCTCGGCTCACTGCAAGCTCTGCTTCCCATGTTCACACCATTCTCCTGCCTCAGCCTCCTGAGTAACTGGGACTACAGGTGCCCGCCACCTGCGCCCGGCTAATTTTTTTGTATTTTTAGTAGAGACGGGGTTTCATCATGTTAGCCAGGATGGTCTCAATCTCCTGACCACCTGAGGAGCTTTTAAAATAAGATCTGTGCTTGAGACTTCCTCCCAAAAAGACAGTTTATTGTTTTTAGTGTTTCTGAATGTTGTCAGAGAATAGGACAGACCACAAGTGACTTAAACTGTGATTTTATTTTTAAGGCTCCCAGGATGTGATATTTCCAAGGGAAGGGATAAGTTAGCTAGCATTGGTGGCTACTCTGTTAGAATGTAGCTAGCATTGGTGGGAGACCCTGTGCATAGTCTCTTACTTAATACGTGCACTTTGTGAAAAAGGATATTTTGAAACTGATTTGCTCACAAAGACCCTGTATTAGATTCCTATTGATTGCAGTTGTAATAAATTGCCACAAATTTAGTGGCTTAAAACAAAATATATTTATTATTTTACAATTTTGGGGGTCAGAAGTCCAAAATAAGACTGACAGGGTGAAAATCAAGGTGTTGGCAGGGCTGCCTCCTCCTGGAGGCTCTAGGGGAGAATGTATTTATTTGCGTTTTCAGTTTTTAGGGGCTGCCTGCATTCCTTAGCTGTGGCCCCTTCTTCCATCTTCAAAGCCAGCAGTGTCCAGCTGAGTTCTCATGCTGTCATCTCTCATTCTTTTCTGCCTGCCCCCTCCCCTTTTAAGGGCTCTGGTGATAATACTGGATCCACCTGAAAAACCCACGCTACAGTTCCATCTTAAGGTCAGCCGACTTGCAAGCCATCTGCAACATTATTTCTCCTTTGCCATAAAACCTCACATATTTTCAGCTTGCAGGGATTAGAATGTGGACATTGCTGTGGGGGCTGTTATGCAGCCTGCCATAGACACTGAGACTTATGCTCTGTGTTTAAAGCTCAGATGATTCTCAAAGGCCAGACTTCAGGCCACAGCGCTATGCAAAAGATTTCTTCATTTGCTTCACGGTTACTTTCAGAAACATTTCTCAATTTATTTGTCAAAACACACCACAGTGGGGCTGTGGGCAAGTCTTTTAACCTTTGAATGTCATGATCTCAGTTTGCTTTTCTGCCTTCCTCACTGGGATGATGTTAGAATAGGATGTGTACAGAAACCTATTTCAGAAGCCATGTAAGACCAAGCTCCTGTAAAGGATGATCATTATCATAGATCCCACCCATAGGGAACAAGAATATAGTTTTTTGTGTTATTCATTCAATAGTCTACTAGACCATGAGTTAATTGAAGGTATGGTAAGGGTTTTGTTTATGCTTGTCTTCCAGAGCCTAGCTAGTCTCAACACAAAGTGTTTGTCTTAGTCCATTTGGGCTACCACAACAAAATACCTTAGAATGGGTAATTTGTAAACAATAGAAATTTGTTTCTCACAGTTCTGAAGGCTTGGAAGTCTAAAATCAAGGCACTAGCAAACTTGGTATATGGTAAGGGCCTGTTCATCTTAGATGGCACCTTCTGTGTCCTCACATGGCAGAAGGGGCAAGGGAGCTCCCTTGAGCCTTCTTTATGAGGACACTGATCCCATTAATAAGGGTGGATCCCTCGTGACTCAATCTTCCTAAAGACCCCACCCCTTACTATCACGTCAGATGTTGGTTTCCAATGAACAGATTTTTTGGAGACATCAACATTCAACCAATAGCAGTGTTTGACATTGGTTGCTGAATTCTGCAATAAGTAAAAGTCTAGACAGAAGGGCATATATACTAGGATCTGAGAGAAATGCAATAATAAAATGTAGTTGCCTGCCTTGAGGAATTAATGGTCTAGAAGGGGGAAACAGAAACATGTAAATGATAAACAGTAGAAAATAGTGTCATAAGAGAAGCAGAAGGCAACAACTTTGGAGTTTCCAAGGATGGAGAATTTAACACAGAGTTGAAGAAGTCAGGCAATGCTTAATTGACATGGTGGCACCAGATAACAGGGTCTGCAAATCCATGGCACTTATACTGCTCCTCTTCACTTCCATTGCCATGGTAGACATAACTAATCAATCTTGTGTTCTTTCCCAGTAAGCCAGTGATTAGGATTTAGTGCAGATCTCCGGTCACCTGTTGTTAGAAATTGACAAGCAAGGAGCTTAAGTCCAATTTATCCTACTGCATTCTAGGTAGGATTTCTCTACTGGTATTTTAGCAGATTAATTTTGCCTGAAACTCACTTATAGCAAAGTGTTATCTTAAGGTCCCCTTGGGCATCCACAGTAAAATAGCTCACTATCTTTAGATTTCCCTAGATGAACATTCCCAGCAGTACAGCGTTCTCTGGATGTCTCAGCACAATTTTTGTTCTGATTGAGAGCCAAGATTGGGAGGCTTTGTCTATACTCTCAGCTATGTGATTTAAGGGTCTGTTGCCGACCCTGCTGGTAAGGGATATGCACTTGAAAGCATGCTGACATGAGTAACCGCAGCCTAAAACAAGGACCCAGTTGTGTATCTGTTTATACATGATTGCTCAGTGCTGCGTCTTCAAATCTTTCACAGTACGATGAGTTGCGTCTCTAAGTTTGCTAGGAGGACACCTTGTGTTTCCACCCTCGGCATGGCGAGAGATTCCCCAGACAGAAGCTTTAGGGACAAACAAAAAAGGCAGGAAGGGAGAACAGCCCAGAAGGGTGACAGAGTCTTATTCCCACTTCAGGAAAGGACTTATTCCTCACCAGGAGCAAGGAATTCTGTCTTTAAGCACAATTCACTTGGTCCTGAGCCCATGACAGCATGAAGGATTAGATTATGCAGATTCATTTGGAAATGTCTATTTCTGTTCTTAAAACATGAAATGATAAAAAAATTTTCAGTAAAAGTGTACAGAAACATGTGGTCCGAAATAGTCACCTGGAAAAAAAAAACAAATCCTTCTTTAGTTATGGGTGTTCAATCTCTTAAAAGTGGAAAGTGATTTTAAGCATTTTCACCATCATTACTGAGAAGAATATTTGTGTATGTATATGATATTATATATGATACTGTGATCAGATTGATGGGTAGTTATCTGGGAGGAGAATCTATACTCTGAGTGAGAGGAGAACAGCATTCTAGGCTGTTTCCCTATTCTCCCAAACCAAAGAGTACTCTGGGTTTTTTTCTAATCCATTTTTTCTGCTTATCTGCAGGAATCAGGTCAACAATAGTCAAGTGATTGCCTCACATTTATGGTCATCAACCAGCTTTTGGGAACTTGGAGCTAGTGCTCCATATAAAGAAAATGTGGTGAGAACTCTTAGCTGGAAACTTCAGGCACTGATTTTGGCTAATTTAAACACAGAAGAAGTTTTATTAAAAAGTGTATTGTTGAAAGAGCTGAAAACCAGGCCCAGATTTATACAGCCAGAAATAAAGATAAAAATCATACCCTAGAACTGGTCTGGGGCAGTGGGAGGAAACATTCAAAGCCTGAACACTTTGACTTGTACTCTAAGGCTCTAAGATGCCCTGCAGTTTTAAAAAATGTTAAAGAGATAGTCTGCTGCAACCTCAATTGCTGCCAGAGGTAGCCCTGATTCCTGGCACCTCTTTTTCCTGTTTTTGTTTTTTTGAGATGGGATCTCACTGTGTTGCCCAGACTGGAGTTCAGTGGCATGATCGTGGCTCACTGCAGCCTCAACCTTCCAGGATAAAGGGATCTTCCCACTTCAGCCTCCCAAGTAGCTGGAACCACAGGTGCATGCATACCACCACAACTGGCTAATTTTTAAATTATTTATAGAGATGGGGTCTCACTATGTTGCCCAGGCTAGTGTCGAACTCCTGGCCTCAAGTGATCCTCCTTCCTTGGCCTCCCGAAGTGTAGGGATTACAGGTGTGAGCCATTGCACCTGGGCCCTCTGGGTCCCGTTTGAAAGTCCATTGTGGGTGGGTCTGAATGACTACCTGGGTCCTGTGTTCACACCCTGGCTGCAAGGGAATCTGGGAAATCAAGATTCTGACATTCTCAGCATCTGTAGTAGAATACAGGTAGAATTCTCCAAATATAGGAGAAAGTTGAGATGCTGGAAAGCAAAGTTGAAAAGTGTTTGCCATAAGCAATTAAAGGCAGAGTAACCAGCAGGTGCAAACTCACAGCTGCACAGAACATAATTCAAACACAGCCTGGGTCCTCCCAGAGTTTATAGTTCATTAAAGAACATGGGATACAGCACATGCTGCCTTGTATTAGAGTTATTGTTACACCAACTGGGTGAAATAAAGCTGTTTGGAGCCTAGGGAAATGAGATGTGAAACAGCTTTACAATGATTATGAAATTATGAAATGGAATGTTATATGATTGTGGCTATTAAAGCAACATCTGTATTTTAAAGACTGTAAGATGGGAGAAGGTTTTTGGGTGTTAGACATACAAATGCCATCTTCTGTAGCGCAAATCTGAGTACTGAGAAAGATTAGAAAAATTCTTTTCCTTCTATGTATTGAGAAAGCTGGAATTTGGAGAATGAAATATTTGTAAGGAAATGAGACTTCTGCTGTTATATGCATGGAGCTTGTGTTTCTAGATCGGTTTTGAGAGAGAGTAAACTGTTGGGGCCCATTAAAGTACAGCCTTAGCCTATGGAGGCAAAGGAGATGAGTTTCATATGAATTTCATTCTTGTCAGTCAACCAAGGAAGAGATGGGTTTTAGGTGAACAATAAAGATGAGGGTCTCTCTGTTGGACTCAGTGTTTCCACTAGGGTGTATAAGATTTAGTATAGCTAGGAATGGACTCTTAGATATTGAGAGTTAGAGAACGATGAAAAATCAGGAATTATCTTCAGCCACATGGAGCCACCAGCAGGAAGTGCATAGGGTCATACTTGGTAAATCAGATTATCTACATTCACGGTCCTCTTTATTTTGGTGTTGATATCCCATTTAGCAAAGCTGAATGGGACCATTCTAGCATTGTCTTCATCATGCTAGGGTTATAAAGAAAAGACTCTTTCATCCACACTTAGGCTAAAGTTTGAAAAAATTTTGAGTAATTACCCCTCCAATACTACCCAAGGCCGAAGAGGCAGTGGCACCAGAAATGCTACAAGGAAAGTGCATCTTAGGGACAGAGTCAGAGCTGTACCTTCTAGCTCCCCTTCTGAATCAAAAGTGGGGAACTTGAAGGTTCTCAATTTTATACTTGGTAAAGAAGAGAAAGGGGGATTTCTTAGCACCGTTTCCTAAAAGTCAGGGAATATGCATAAGTAAAGATGAGAAATCAATGAAACATAGCAGTTCCTCACCTCATGGGCAAAAAGTACTCAGTTGTACCAAATAAAGTTTGGGAAGAACAGTGTTAAATGCGTTGCCCTGTGCTCTCTATAAAAGGAGAGTTTTAATGGTACTTTCTGAAAGAAGGACTTACTCTTTTTTAAAGATACTGTCCCAAATCACTGTGGCTTGTAATTAGTACTGGTGGCATCTGGCAGATCCCCTGGTTTGACCACTTTTGCAGGGTTTGATTTCACAGTTGTGGTTTTTATGCAGGACAACATTATTTGATCTAGCAATTTCCATGCAAATTAAAGGCTGAAAATGTGTGCTACATAGTGAGATACATTGTTCTACATTTTATGCGGACATCGATTTAAAGGAAGACTAAAACCCCAGTGGATGAGACTGTTGACTAGACATTTCTTAAAATAAATAACAGTTGATAAAACTGCAAGACTAATGTCTGAACACTGACCACAACCCAGACATATTACATAGCTTTTTCATAGGATCCTGAGTACAGCTTCACAGGGAAGAAATTATTCACAGGTTACGGATGAATTCTGGTAACATCTTTTTGGTGGAAATCTTTAGAGAGATCTTGGGTTCTTCCTCCCTGCCCGCCTCTTCAGAATCGTCTCGCACCAACTTTTACCTTATTTTTTGTATACCTTGATTTTTTTTGTCCTGTCCTTTTCCTCCACAGAACACTGGGACGTGCTCTCCTCTGGGTCTGGAATAATTTCTCTGCATCCTTTGACCACACCCCTCACCTAGCTAATGCAAGTATGCCAGTTCCTCCTCCTGGTGTGTGTCCCAGCAGGACTTAGAATGGCTGTTTCAGTTATCCAGCAGGTTTCTATGTTACAAGCTCTTGGATAATCATGCTCCTCTCTTTCAGGGCACTCTTGTTGGTTTATGATATATCCTCAAGGAAATCACGACCTCGTTCCATCCACCCAGGTTCATCACACCCATTGAACTGTAGGCTCCAGGAGAACACAGTCCTCACTGGGTTTTGCTCCATGTACCCCCTGCCCCTGTCATGCTAAGCAGTGTAACTGTTAGTCCTCGGCTTTTGTTAGAGTAGCAAATGGGGTATGCTTACAGCAACATTCTCAGAGGCTCACAGAGAATTCAGTGGCAGAGCTGAAATTCAAACCAAGTCTCTTTGATTCCAAAGTCAGTAAGTATTGTTTTGTTTTGTTTTTTTTCCAACCTCCACCTCCTGGATTCCTGGGTTCAAGCAATTCTCCTGCCTTAGCCTCCCAAGTAGCTGGGACTGCAGGTGTGTGCCTCCATGCCTGGCTAATTTTTAAAAAATAAGTAGTGGTTTAAGAGTGTAGATTCTGGGGTGAGGACACCTGTGTTGAAATCCTGACTTTATCACTTCCTAGCTTTGTGATCTTGGGTAGGGTACTTAGCCTTCTATAACTTTGCTTCTTTATTTTAAAAATGTGATTAGTAACTACCTCAGAGTTTTTGTGCCAGGTACAGCATCATATCATTCTCCTGTCCCAGGATATATGTACCTAGTGATTGTATCACATGCTAAGAGAAGTAGATACCAAATGCTTGGAATGAGGAAGCATTTACTTAGCGTTTGAGAGTAACAGACAAAGGAAAAACTAAGAAGGGTGACATTGAAACTTGGTCTTGATTTAGACTCAGAGAAGGGCATAAAAGACAACATAGAACCTCTGCTTCTGACATTCTGACAGATAGAATTGGAAGGGTGCCTGTTAAGGGCTGAATTGTGCCTCCTTGCCAACTTGTATGTTGATTTGTATGTTGAAGTCCTAACCCCAGTACCTCAAAATGTGACTGCACTTGGGGAAAATGGAAAGGGTGATTGATTGATTCATTTTATTTATTATTTAAAGAAAGAGTCTCACTCCTCACTCTGTCACTCAGGCCAGAGTATAGTGTCATGGTGCTGGCTCACTGCAGCCTCAAATTCCTAGGCTCAACTGATCCTCCTGCCTTGGCCTCCCACGTAGCTGGGACCAAAGGTGTGTGCCACTACACCTGGCTATTTTTTAATTTTTCTGTTGAGACAGAGTCTTACTATGTTGCCCAGGCTGGTCTCAAACCCCTGGCCTCAAATGATCTTCCCAAGTCAGCCTCCCAAAGTGCTTGGAATATAGGTGTGAGCCACCATTCACAGACAGTAAGGGATCTTTAAATACATATTTGTAGCTGGGCATGATGGCTCAGGGCTGTATCCCAACACTTGGGAGGCCGAGGCAGGCAGATCACTTCAGGTCAGGAGTTTGAGATGTGTCTGGCCAACATGGTGAAACCCTGTCTCTACTAAAAATAAAAAAAATTAGCTGGGTGTGGTGGCACACAACTGTAGTCCAAGCTACATGGGAGGCTGAGGCAGGAGAATCGCTTGAACCCGGGAAGCGGAGGTTGCAGTAAGTGGAGATTGCTCCACTGCACTCCAGCCTGGGTGACAGTGCAAGACCCTGTCTCAAAGTAAATAAATACTTGATATAGTCTGAACGTTTGTACCCCCACCCCCAAATTCATATTTTGAAACCTGATCACCAATGTGATATTAGGAGGTGATTAGATTATGAGGGTGCATCCCTAATGAATGGGGTTAGTGCCCTTATAAAACAGGCCCCAGAGAGGTGCCCTGCCTTTTCACAGATAGAAGGTACTATCTGGGAACCAGAAAACAGGGCCTCACCAGACACTGAATCTGCTAGTTCCTTGATCATGGACTGCCCAAACTCCAGAACTGTGAAAAATAAATTTCTGTGGTTTATAAGCTATCTAGCTTATGCTATTTTATTACAGCCACTTGAACAGATGAAGACAGTATTTAATTTAAAATGAGGTCACTCGGGTGGGCGGTAATCCAGTAAGACTGGAATCCTTCAAAGCAGAGGAGATTTGGACAGAGATATGCACAGAGGGAAGACCATGTGAAGACATAGGGTGAAGACAGCCATTGACAAACCAAGAGGAGGGCCTCAGAGGAAGTCAGTCCTAGTGACGTCTTCATCTCTGACTTCTAGCCTCCAGAATTGTAAGAAAATAAGTTTCTGTATGGCAGCTGTATTAGTCTGTTTTCATGCTGCTGATAAAGACGAACTGAAGACTGGGCAATTTATGAAACAAAGAGGTTTAATGGACTCAGAGTGCCATGTGACTGGGTAGGCCTCACGATCGTGGCAGAAGGAAAGGAGGGGCAAGTCATGTCTTACATGGATGGTGGCAGGCAAAGGGAGAGAGCTTGTGCATGGCAATTCCTCTTTATAAACCCATCAGGATCTCGTGAGACTTACTCACTATCACCAGAACAACACGGGAAAGACCTGCCCCCGTGATTCCATTACCTCCCACTGAGTCCCTCCTACCACACATGGGAATTGTGGGAGCTACAGTTAAAGATGAGATTTGGGTGTGGACACAGTCAAACCATATCAGCAACCCCAGCAAACTATGTAGTGTTTCACATGAAGTCAAATATATAGACATTCTAGATAAAATATAACCATGTATACCCAAATGAAATACGCAGCCAACATCAAAAGAAAGAGTTGATCTCCATATATTAGAAATAAAGATGGAATTCAAAGGCAAAATTTGAGGGTGTGAACTGATGTTTTGCATCCCGGAAAGCATTGCTCAAATGGCAGATGACTGGAGTTTTAATTCTTTCTTGAAGACTGTTGCCTGCAAGGCGAGAATTTGGAACTGAGACCCTCGCACAAAATCAGGAAATGCTGCCTCAATGTTGAAGAGGAATTAGAAAAACTATGCTCATTAGTCACAGAACCAACAAGGAGCTTGGCTCCATTTGTTGTTCTGGATAAGGGGAAAACCTTCCTAGGAGTGAACAAAGTAAGAAGTTTTTGCCATACTTGTGTGTTTAATCTGAATTTTCACTCTCATGTCACTGGAATTAATATAAAAACTACTCCAAAAATAAAGATGGAAGAATTAAAATATATCAGTAATTGCAAATCAAATAAATTGATTTAATTTACATATTAAAAGGCAGTGATTCTCATACTGGGAAAAAATCTGTTTTACTTACAAGAGATAGTTGAATTCATATGCTGAAAAACTGAAAGTTAAAAGATGGAAAATATACATTAGGTAAAACTGATAGTCATATTAATGTCAGTTAGAATAAACTGTAAGGTAAAATATATTATTAGGACTTATAGAATTCTAACAGAAGGAAATAACCAGAAAGATACTGGAAACTTGACCCTGAATATATAAAAAGATAATCACAAAAATATATAAAGCAAAAATGGACAGAATTGCAAGGAGAAATGGTCAAATATAGAAGTATAGTAGGAAACTGAAACGTGTCTCCTGTGGATACCAATAGATTAATCAAATATCAGTGAGGCTACAAAATATATGATCAATACAGGGTACTTATGGGACCATGTTCCAGAAGTTAAAAAATACTCACTTTTTTAAAAAAGTACACATTGAAAATTTGTAAAAATCATACACTAGGTGACAGTAACTCACAGAACACATCAACGAATTGGTACTATACATACCACCATACATTAATCTTGTCCACCATACATTAATCTTAGAAGTCAATAATAAACCCCCCCAGAAACCATGTTTGATAATTTTACTAATTCAAGCAGCCCCTTACTCATCTAAAAAATTTTAATGGCATTTGGAAAATACTCAGAATTCCAAATAACAATACAAACACTACATGTTAAAAACTTGAATCGGCTAAAACAGCGTGTTGACTGAAACTGATCTTATTAATAGATTCAAAATTAATAACCGAAGGATATGAGATTATTCACTTGCATGAGCCATCCGGTACTTCGGCTTCCCTGTCTTTGACCTCCTTGTCTCCAGTGATGTAATTTCTTCACCTACGTCTGCTATCTTCACCCACTGTTGTATCTTAGCTCTTGTGATTTCCAAAATCTGTTCATTAAATCTTTCAAGTTTCTTGCTACCTCAGGGCCTTTTCACTTAGTCCTTTATCTGGAATACTCTTCCTCACTTGATTAAGGATTTTTCCCAAATGCATCTTTCTCAAAAATGCTTTTGCCGATCCTTTTATCTAAGTTCATCTCTGACCATCATTCTCTATCCTCTGACTGTGGAACTTATACACAGTATGATAAAAACTGGTGTAGTTAATTCATTTGTTTATTTTATCAGAAAATATTTGTAAGCACTTGTCACCTGCCAGACTGAGTTCTGGATGATGAAGCTACCACTGTGAATATAGCAGATAACAACCATTGACTCACAGAGCCTGTGGTCCAATTAGGATCACAAACTGAAACAGACATAAATGTGTGTTTGCATACATTATATATTAGTGCTTACATTAATGTATATATGCACGTATTGGTGTTTATTAATGTGTGTATATATGTATATTAGTGCTACGTACATGTGAGGTCTGTGAGTCAATGGTTGTTGTTTGCTATGTTGACAGTGGTAGCGTCATCATCCAGATCTGAGCCTGGCAGGTGATAAGTGCTTACAAATATTTTCTGATAAAATAAATGAATGAATTAACTACAGCAGTCCTAACAACACTAAATATCTTATTTGAAGGGGAAATGCACTGTTAATAATCTCTGTCCTATAACTGAATGTCTCATTTGGAATGTCCTGTAAAAGTCAATCTTTTAAGTGCCACATACGGTTATAAAATATATTTCTAGGACTTTATAACTTTATAAAACCATAATTGAACATGTAATTTTGAAGGAAATTTTACTGTGAAAGGACAATATTTTTATGTGAGTTGACATGTTATTTTCAACTTTTTCCCAAATGTATCCTTGAAAAAAACAGGCACTAAGAAAGTACTTTTGGTGTAGCTGATTGGCAATTAATCATATTTGGCTTTATTAAAAATAACAGCTTACTTTACCAAAGAAAACATTTGTTTTCTATTATATAAACAATTTTATTATTTGACATTGTATGAACTTTCAGAAATTGGATTTGTAGCTTATAGTTCTTGAATGGCACCTCTTAAATTTTGAAATTGTTGAAAAATATTTCATAGCTTAAAAATACCATATATTGTGAAAACTAGACAGGAAAAAAAAATACTGTCTTTTCTGGCACCAAACCCTCTTTCAATCAGTTATTTGAATTTTTTCCTGTCATAGAAGAGACATATAAGCAGTAAAAAAATTAAATGTTTGCCTGGAAAGTGAGGGTTGGTAACATTTAACTAATCCTGCTCCAGTCTTGCTTTTTCGATGATAGTCCTGGGACCAATACACTCACTGTGGTTCAATATGTCTTATTCCAACAGGTTGGCTTGGGTCCCTGTCTGGTCATGCTGGGGAAGTCAAAAGTCAGGGATCAGCACAGGATTGCATGAACACCAGTGAATTGTTCCCCTATACATTTCTCCATTTCTTCCTCCTTCACTTTCCTATTGTATTCAAACCTGCTCTTTGGTCCTTTTCAGACACTTCATCTTAAAAAAATCTCGCCATACCAATATAGTTTATTTTTTATCTGCTTATATGTTTATAATTTGCCAAAATTGAATGGACCGTGATGAGACCAAGAGCAGTTTTGTTTCTTCTCTTGAGAGCTTCTGCAAATATTTTACAAGGATTGCATAAAGACTTTCCCTTAAATGATGTACCAGTTAGAATAGACCAGGTTGTGCTGCAGGAACAAACAACCACCACATCCTGATGGAACCAAAGAGCAAAGGTTTATTTCTTGCTCACTCCACCTGCCTATAATGGGTAGGTTGGGGGTTCTGTCTCACATTATTCTGAGTCCAGAGCATTCATTCACCTACCATGAAGAATGATGAAGGTCACTGTGGCAGAAGGAAAGAGAGTATGTTGAATCACATACTGTATCCTAAAGCTTGGCATATACCTTCAACTCCAACACTGTGGCCAAATCAAGTCACCTAGTCATACTTGCCTTAAGGTGGCTGGGCAAATGTCAATTCAGTGTCATTCTACTATGCTTGGAGGAAGAGAGAATTGAACAACTCTAATGATTCCACAATATACTACATTTAATTGGTTGGGAGGTGCCTTCTAGGGCATCTTCTTGGGAGGTTTTGGGTCTGTCCTCAACTAATCAAAGAAGACTGTGATAGCTCAGTGTTACTTGTAGTGGTAGAGACAAGACAGTTGAACTGTAGGGGCCAGGTTGTTTCTTTGCCAGAGTGGCCAGCAGTTCACAACTTCGCTACTTTAAACAGTCTCAACCAGGCGTAGTGGCTATGCCTGTAATCCCAGCACTTTGGGAGGCTGAGACGGGTGGATCACTTGAGGTCAGGAGTTCAACACCAGCCTGGCCAGCATGGTGAAACCCTGTCTTCTACAAAAAGTACAAAAATTAGTCAGGCATTGTGGCGGGTGCCTGTAATCCCACCTACTTGGGAGGCTGAGGCACGAGAATCATTTGAACCCGGGAGGCGGAAATTGCGGTGAGCTGGGAGCACACCACTGCACTCCAACCTGGGTTACAGAGTGAGACTCTGTCTCAAAAACAAACAAACAAATGAAAACCCCCAAAAGCTCCATGGAGATCTCTAAAAATACAGTTGCTCAGGTACCATCTCTAGAGTTTTTTTTCCCCAAAGTTCAACTTTGCTCTCTATCTCTAACTGTATCTGTAAGATAAGCTCCCCCAGGACAAAAGGAGAAGAATCTGGCAATAATTGTCTGGTTAAGCTAGTGCAAGAGTGCTACTAAATCTGCTACAAATACAAATTCTGATAACTAGTGAAGGGTTTTGTTTTATGGCAGAAAAAGAGAATCCATGGCTCGGATGAATCATCCCTCTCGGCCAGATATGGCATATAAGAGTTCATCTTATATAATGATACTGATTGGATGGGGCTGCTTAGAGCACTGTATGGAATGGGTGCTGAGGCTGCATTAGGGTTCAGTATCAAACATGTGCAGTGATTAACACTGTCTGCCATGGGTGCAAGAGGGGTGTATTAGACTTTTCTAATGCTGCTCATAAAGACATAGCTGAGACTGGGTAATTTATAAAAGAGGTTTAATGGACTCACAGTTGCACATGCTTGGGGGGGGGGGTCTCACAATCATGGTGGAAGGCAAAGGGGAAGGAAGACATGTCTTACATGGCGGCAGGCAAGAGAGCTTGTGCAGCGGAACTCTCTTTTATAAAACCATCAGATCTTGTGAAACTTACTACCATGAGAACAGTATGGGGGAAGCTGCTCTGGTGACTCAATTATCTCCACCTGGCCCTGCCCTTGACACGTGGAGATTATTAAAATTCACGGTGAGATTTGGGGTAATGGTGGAACACAAGCCACATGTTTGTCTGTCTTATTCTAGTCACTTCTACCCCACCTCTCCCTTTTGGGGCATTACATTCTAATCTAACAATCTGATTACTACTTTTTCTTCATAGATTCCTTGCTATTTGTGTAGGTGTGACTTGAGAGACAGGGCTCCATTGTTTCAGTTGCTCATTTATTCCTCTAGAGTAAATTAAACCTGAAACCAAAAGCTAGACATTTTAATTTATATCAACTTTTTAGGAATCTGATTAAATTGAGTCAGTCCCAGAGATCATGGTCAACTTACTTAATAATGTAAACGACTTAATGTTAAAATCTGAACTTGAGTGTGATCTTCCCAGAAGACGCTCTCTGTTGGAAAACTGGTCAGCTTTCCCCTCTGACATCACTATACTCGTTCTTTCTGATTTCAATAATTATCAACTGGATGGCATCAGAGATGGAACCAATGTGGAATAACTCATGTGTCCAGAACAAAAGAAGAAACACATGAAAACTTCAAGGGAAAATAAAAGCCAATGTTAAGATAAGTGATACTCTGCTAATTCATGAAGAGTGAGCTGAGTATCTCTAAGGTGAATAAAGAATGGAAGCCTGGAGTATTCCAAAGAGCTGCTTGAATTTTTTTTTCTTTTTTTACCATCAGTGTATTATTTAGGGACTGAGAAAATACATGCCTTCTTGGCTCCAGTGTAAATGTTCAGGCTTCTTTCTCCACTTTTAAAGATAAGATGAGGCTGAGATCTTTTTTCTAATGTGATCATTGATCATTGAAAATAAGTACTAGACAGGTGTTGCAGTTACAGACACGCTTATATGCTGATGAGAGATGGGATGCATGTCGAGAAATTAGAACATTTCAATATGCCTTCAGGACTATAAGAAAACTATTTCACCTTTTCATATTCTTCATGACTAGAAATAATTTTTGTAATCCCATAAATCTTCAGGCCCAGAGCGTATACCAGTAACTTTGACATAAACATATTTCTAGGGTGTAATGATATTTATCTAATGGGACTGAGTCTCTGGCCAGCTGCCTGTGTGTACTAGACAGGGAAGCCTTTTCCAAATCCTTAGATTTAACCCATTTTTCTCCTAAATGCTGAACAGCATAATTTATCATAGATAAGCAGTTCCACTCACAATTTATTGTTGTTTTAGACAAGGTCTCAATCTGTTGCCCAAGCTAAAGTACAGCAGCATAATCGCAGTTCAGTGCAGTGGTGAACTCCTGGGTTCGAGTAATCCTCCTGCCCTGCCTCCTGAGTAGCTGAGATTACAGGTGCATGCCATCATGCCCAACTAATTTTTTTTTTTTTTAATGGGGTCTTAATATGTTGCTCAGGCTGGCTCAGACTCCTGGCTCTAACCTCCTGCCTTGGCCTTCCGAGGTGCTGAGATTACAGGCTGAAGCACCACCCCCAGCCTAAGGGAATGGCTTTTTACTCAAGTTCCAGCCCCATTTTCCCTGGCCTGTTATACAGGCCTCCTAGAGTTCTCAGTGTCCTGCTATATTTACCAAAAGGAAGTCATTATAGCTTCCAATGCCCTGGCTAGTTTTTTTGTTTTTGTTTTTGTTTTTTTGTTTTTTTTTTTCAGATATAGGTTGTAGGGGGTAGGGGGTGGGGTCTTACTGTGTTGCCCAGGCTGGTCTTGAACTCCTGGCCTCAAGTGATCCTCCCACCTCGGCCTCCCAAAGTACTGGGATTATAGGTGTGAGCCATCACGCCCTGGTTCCACTGGTAATTTTAGTTCGTATCTTATGTAATATAGTTAAATAGGAAATCTTAAAGGCCATATGATCTATACAGATTTAGAATATTAGAGATCAACTGATTTATCATAGACATTCTCAACATGGGTAATACTGCTAGCAAGGGGGTAAAAATTGGTTCTTGGGAGTGGCTAAAAAAAATAAATCTTAACTATTACAATGGTTTGTGGCTCTCCGAAGGGCTATGGCGCTTAAAAAGATCTACAGCATATCTGTGGCATTAAAATTTCATGGAGAGGAGGAATGCTTAGCAAAAAATGTAAAAGAAAAACTCACTTGGAAGACAATAAGTTTGAGAGATACTGCTCTGTCTCTCCAGTTTTAGAGATAATCGTTTTAAAAATCAGTAACATTTGTTGTATGTCTCTCATGTACCAGGTACTGCTTTTCAAGTATAGTAGTAAGATTGTCTCAATTCCCCTGATGACCCTGAAGGATAGGTGCTTTTGTGTAATTTTACATTTGAACGAGACAATGCAGCACAGAGGCAAAGAGAGACATAAAGAAGTCAAAGCATTTGGGCTGGTTGCGGTGGCTCATGCCTGTAATCTCAGCACTCTGGGAGGTTGAGGTGGGCAGATCACCTGAGGTCAGGAGCTCGAAACCAGCCTGGCCAACATGGTTGAAACCTCGTCTCTACTAAAAATACAAAAATAAGCCAGGCATGCTGGCACAGGCCTGTAATCCCAGCTACTTCGAAGGCTGAGGCAGGAGTATCGCTTGAACCCAGGAGGCTGAGGTTGCAGTGAGCCGAGGTCGCGCCATTGCTCTCCAGACTGGGTGACAGTGAGATCCTGACAAAATAATAATACGGATGTCAAAGCATTTGACTAGTCTTTCAACTAGTAAGAAGCAGAGCTGAAATTTTAACCTACACTGTTTTCAGTTTCTTAACCACTTCCCAGCCTTGTACGGCAGCTGCCTGTGATACAGGTAAGAAGACAGAAGCCCAGAGAAGGCTCTTTGCTTTCTTATCTCTACCACAGGTTAATCCTGGATTTAAGACACCTGCTGTTCATCGCCTCACGACTTTAGCATTTTGTCTAATACAGTTTCTCTGCCACTAGGGCTCTTCCCTGTAGTGTCTTCATTTTGGTGACGAAACCATTGACAAAACTGAAATATAATGGGAGCTGACCCTACTTACAACTAACTGATCTTCAACAAGGCAGACAAAAATATACACTTGGGGAGGACACCCTATTCGATAAATGGTGCTGGGAAAATTGGTTGGCCACATGCAGAAGAATGAAACGATCTTTATCTCTCACCACATACAAAAATTAATACAACGTAGATTAAAGCTTAAATCTAAGACACCGTAAAAATTCTAGAATAAAACCTAGGGAACAGTCTTCTGGACATTGGCCTAGGTAAAGAATTTATGGCAAAGCAAATGTAACAGAAGCAAAAATAGAGCTGGGTGCGGTGGCTCACGCCTGTAATCCCAGCACTTTGGGAGGCCGAGGCGGGCAGATCACAAGGTCAGGGATTTGCGACCATCCTGGTGAATATGGTGAAACCCCGTCTCTCCTAAAACTATAAAAATTAGCCGGGCGTGGTGGCAGGTGCCCTGTAGTCCCAGGTACTTGGGAGGCTGAGGCAGGAGAATCGCTTGAACCCGGGAGGCGTAGGTTGCAGTGAGCTGAGATCACGCCACTGCACTCCAGCCTGGGCGACAGAGCGAGGCTCTGTCTCAGGGGGAAGAAAAAAAAAAGGCAAAAATAAATGAGACCTAACTAAAAAGCTTCTGCACACGAAAAGAAATAAACAGCCAACCTAAAGAATAAGAAAATATTTGCAGACTGTATCTTCAGTAAAGTGCTAATACCCAGAATCTACAGGAAACTCAAATCAGCAAGAAAAAAAAAATCCCATTAAAAAGGGGACAAATGACACGTACAGACATTTCTCAAAAGAAGATACACAAATGGCCAATAAACATATTAAAAATATTCAGCATCACTAATCAGGGAAATGCAAATTAAAACCACAATATGATGCCACCTTTACCCCAGCCAGAATGGCAATTATTAAAAAGTAAAACAAACAAACAAACAAACAGTAGATGTTGGTGTACATGTGGTAAGAAGGGAATCCTTATGTATTGCTGGTGGGAATGTAAATTAGTACAACCACCATAGAAAACAGTAGAGAGATTTCACAAAGAACTAAAAGGAGATCTACCATTTGATCCAGCGATCATACTACTGGGAGTCTACTCAAAAGAAAATAAGTCATTATATGAAAAAAGACACCTGTGCACGCATGTTTATCACAGGCCAATTCACTATTGCAAGGATGTGGAATCAACCTAAGTGCCCATCAGCCAATGAGTGGATAAAGAAAATGTGGCATATACCATGGAATACTACTCAGCCATAGAAAAAGAATGAAATAATGTCTTGTGCAGCAACTTGGGTGGGAGGTCATTATCCGAAGTGAAGTAACTGAGGAATAGAAAACCAAATACCACGCATTCTCACTTATAAGCGGGAGCTAAGCGGCATATAGAGGGGTATAATGAACATTGGAGACTGAGAAAGGGGAAGGTTGGGAGGGAAATAAGGGATGAAAAACTACCTATTGAGTACAATGTGCACTGTTCAGGTGACAGGTACACTAAAAGCCCAGCACCGGTATACAATTCGTCTGTGTAACCAAAAATGCCTTGTACCCCTAAAGGTAGTGAAATAATTAGAAATGAATCAATCATAAAAAATAAAGGGGGATGACTTTGCTTTGAAAGGAAATATACCCAGTGTCTTAAGTCCTGATTTGAATTTCTGAGTATTTCTTTTGCTGTTATTGCCAACTTATGGGTTTTATTTCTTGGGGGAGTGACAGTATCTCCCTTTACCCCAATCTAGTTTTTTTAAATTTTATTTTTTACATCAACATTAAAATTGACTTTTTTTTGGTGTAAACTTCTGTGAGTTTTAACACATGTGTAGATGCATGTAATCATGACCACAGTCAGGATATGAAACGGTTCTTTGTTCCCCTTAAATTATCTAATGCTGGTGCTTTGTAGTAATATCTCCCCTCCATCCTTAACCCCTGGAAACCACTGATCTGTCCTCCATTACTGTAGTTTTGCTTTGCTCCAGAATGTTATATAAAAGAATCCTACATTATGCAACCTTTTGGAAACTTTTTTTTTTCCCAATCAGCATAATGCCTTTGAGATTCACTCAAGCTGTTACACTGTATCAATAGTTTGTTCTTTTCTGTTGCCGAATAGTATTCCACGGTATGAATCTATGGATCTATTTATCCATTTAAGTATATTTAAGTTGTTTGAGGTTTTTGGCTATCACAGATAAAGCTTCTATAAACATTTGTGTACAGCGTTATTGAGGGAACTTCAAGTTTTCAGTTTGCAAAGATAAATACCTAGAAGTAGGATTGCTGGATCGTATGATAAATGTATGTTTAAATTTTTCAGAAACGACTGTGTTTAAGAACTTTTTGCATAACCCCATGTAACAAAGTTTTTCTTCTTTTTTTTCTAAAAGTTTTAGAGTTTTATGTTTTGCAAAGGAGATCTCTGATCTATTTTGAGTTAATTTTTGCATAAGATGTGAAGTTTAGGTCAAGGTTTACTTTTTGCATATGGATGTCCGTTTGTTCCAATACTATTTGTTGGAAAAATTTTTTTCTCCAATGTGTTTTTTACCTTTGTCAAAAATCAGTTGGCCATATTTGTGTGGGTCTGTTTCTGGACTTTAGAAACAATTCCGTTGTTCTATATGTCCAACTCTTTTCTGATTAGTGTCTGATTTCTGACATTGTCTTGATCATTAAAATTTTGTAATAAGTCTTAAAATCAGAAAGTGTGACTCCACCAACTTTATTCTTCACAATAGTTTTGATGGTTCTGTTCCCTTTGTTTTTGTTTATCATATACAATTTAAACTAAGTTTGTGCATATCTACTAAATCTCTTTTTGGTATTCTTGTTAGAAGTGCATTAAATCTATGTATCAATTTTGTGGAGGGGGATAGAACTGACATTTTAAAAATACAAAAACTTCCAGTCTATGAATAGGGTATATTTCTCTATATAGGTGTTCTTTGATTATTTCATCAATATTTTGACATTTTCAGTATAGACATTCTGTACATTTACCCTTTTTATAATCATATAATGTTGCCTTTTATTTCTGGTAATTTTTTTCTGAAATCTTTTTCTGATTTTAATAGAGTCTCTTCAGGTATTTTTTGACTAGCATTTGTATGACATTTTTCTCATCCTTTTACCATAACCTACAAATATCATTATATTTAAAGTGGGTAGATATCTTGTAGAGAATACATTCTTAGGTTTTATTTTTAAAAACTTTCTCTGACAATATCTATTAAATAGTGTGATTAGACTACATGTTTATGTGGTGGATTTTTTTGGGTTTAGGGGTACCATTTTGTCGTTTTCAATTTGTTTCTTCTGTTTTTCATTTTTTTGTTTTTACTCTTCTACTTATTTTTGGATTATTTGATTTTAATGCTGTAAATTATCTGTTGAGATTTTTTACTCTATTGCTTTATATAGGTTTTTTTTTTTATGTTTTAAGAGATGAGGTCTCAGTCAGTTGCCCAAGCTGGAGTATAGTAGCCATCATGGCTCATCACAGGCTTGAACTCCTGGGCTCCAGTGATCCTCCCACCTCAGCTTGTCAAAGTACCAGGATTACAGGTGTGAACCACCTCTCCTGGCCCATATCGTTGTTTTTTGTTTGTTTGTTTGTTTTTAAGTAGTTATTGCTCTAGGGATTATAATATACATACTTGTTACTTTCTACTTAATATTTTCAACTTTGAGTAGACTGGAGAAATCTAACTACAATATAGGTACTTTTACCTTTCCTCCTTTATGTTATAATTATTATATGTATTATATCTATATACATTGAAAATCCCATGAGTCAGTGTTAAAATGATTGCTTTAAACCATCATACATATTTGGCAAAATAATGAGAAGAATATGATGTTTACCCCAATATTTATCACTTCTTGTGCTCTTCCTTAATTCTTGATGTTCCTCGTCTCCTCCCCTGCCCCTTATTTCACCTTAATTTCTGAAGGACATTTTTATTGAAAAATAGAATTCAGGGTTGATGATTCTTTTGCAGAAATTTAAAAATGTTCTTGTTCCTTCTGGTAGCCTTAGTTTCTGTGGAGAAATCCACAGTGATTGCAATTGTTGTTCCCCTTTATGTTATGTGTCTTTTTCTTCTGGCTGCTTTCAAGATTTTTCCTTTGTCTTTAGTTTTCAAATTGTATTATGATAAATCTGGGGATTAATTTCTTTGAGGTTATTATGTTTAATGTTTGCCCAGGACAGAAAGGAAAGTGTGGTGGCCATTTGCCTTTGATTGTGGCAACCATGCCCTCAGGTCGGAGAAGGATTCACTTGCCCCAGTTTTAACACCTGCCTAGCCTCTGCTGCAATGAGGCAGGATTGCCTGGGGGCTGGGACAGAAACTTATTTTTTTTGTTTTAAATTGAGACTTCCTAAACTGTCTCTGATCTTTTGAGCCCCCTTTCCTGGTCTTTGGGCCTGAAAAGTCAAGTCGTCTTATGAAGCCCTTTCTGGCTACACTAGTGTATACTTCTGGGTTTTGGGCTGAATATGAATCCAAGCTAAGTGATATTGAAGAGGAAAAAGTGGAAAACAACACCAGTTTGGTGGTTCTTCAAATTCTGCTTTTCCCAATCTACCCACTATCATTATTTTTGGAGTCCTCAGATAACTGCTCCATGCTTTCTGTCTAGGGTTTATATTTGCATTCAGTGAGAGAGACAGGGTGAAAGAAACTGACTCTGTCTTGCCCCAGATTGGTCCCAATCAGTTTAAATATTCATTCCTGGCTTATGATTCCCTGGCAGGCATACAGGGATCTGTACCCTTAATTACTTAAGTCCCTTACTTTTTTTTTTTTTTTTTTTTTTTTTTTTTTTTTGAGAGAGAGAGGGTTTCACTCCATCGCCCGGGCTGGAGTGCAGTGGTGTGATCTTGGCTCACTGCAACCTCCACCTCCCAGACTCCAGTGATTCTTATACCTCAGCCTCCGGAATAGCTGGGATTATAGGCACATGGGCACCACGCCTGGCTAATTTTTGTATTTTTAGTAGAGACAGCATTTCACTATCTTGGCCAGGCGGGTTTTGAACTCCTGACCTCAAGTGATCTGGCTGCCTGGGCCTCCCAAAGTGGTTCCTTACTGTTTGATATGATTCAGGTCTCTCAAGTTGTAGAAACGTCTACCTTCTTTCTGCTGTAGGTACCTGGAAGTTCTGGAAAGAATTTTAATGGAGAGAGAACTAAGATTTATTGAGTTAGTCCTTGGTGCAAATAACTTTGTGCACATTGCCACATTTTATCCTCATAATAGTCCTTTTTCGTATGTATTATTTCCCCATTTAGCCAAACAAAGTCATATAGCTGGGTAAGTGGCACATCCAAACTCAGGTTTATTTTTTGAATTCTAAAACCTGGGTTCTCCTCATCATGCTGAGGATAGACTAATTTTGTTTTCAAATGTGGGTATCATTGGAAATTGCCCAATATATTTTTGAACCCATTGATATTTGAAAATGCAATAAACATTTTGGTTTTGTGTTCTTTGAAAAAGTGCTCACTTGCTTGGTCTGGCAGCACTCAGAGTCCAACTGTCCCTTGATTCTCTTTTAAGACCATTTTTAGGTGTTGCAATTTCCATAATCACCACCTGATCCTCTAGTAGAATATTGACCTGAGAAGTTCAGACTTCCAGTTTATCAAGAAAGAAGACAGCAATATTTAATTTAGAATGTTTAGCTTGGACAGAACATTAGTCTCATAAATGCGAATTTGTGAGTAGTCACTGGGATCTGCATGGATAAGTGGATTGACCTTCAGCAAGTCTGTGGCTTAGTAGCCAGCTGGGCTGCCCATGTTTGTCAGGAAATCCCTGAAGTCATGCATTCCACGTGGTGGGAGAAGTAGACTCACTGTCCTTACTGCCTGCTGAGATTATCCTGGTGGCAGTTACATGTATTCTTTGGCAAACGGCCATTTCTGCAGCCCCAAACCAACAACAGTTCAATGGTTGAAGCCATGTCTTAGAAGGAGTGATTCTGCAATTCTTTGGCAGCCTCCCCAGAGTTAGTGATATGGAGGAGCTCTATGAAGATTGGGGGAAAAGATAGTGAGGTTAGCAGGTCAGACTGTAATTGTTAGCTTTAAAAAAATAAAACAGATGAGGCTGAACTTAAAGAGGTACCCTGAGGTCTGCAAACTACCTAAAATATATAGGATTATTTTTCTCTGCATTTTCTAGGAAGTAGGATACTTCTTTAAATTGGTCAAGGACCCAACAAAGTTAAGAGTCTCTGATCCATTATGTAAACACGTGCAGATCTGCAAAGTCAGTGTCTGTGCTAGGCACAGAGGGACTCACGAATAATAACAGATAATGTGTGAAATGGCCACCTGAGAGCCTCCTCCACTGAGGAAGTGGTCATGTCATCCATGCAAAGCACTGTTCAAATATTAGTGGGTTTTTGTGGCTGTATCCTTGTTATGCCGTGTTTTCACTGATTTCAGCTCAACAGTGATGATCTGAAGAATGAAGACAGTATTTTTAAAAATGCGTGGTCGTTAGGGAAGTTGGACAAAGGATCTATTGAATCTCTATTACTACTTTTGTAAATCTTCAGTAATTCTAAAGTAATTCCCATACATTACACACACACAGACACACACACACACATTCTCACACACACACTCACACACTTTCTTTGCAATAAGATGAACTATTGAAGAAGACAAGTTCTTCTTCAATGAACTTGAAGAATGGCATGAATGGATGAGGTTGACCTTGGGAATTTTGATAGCAAGGTTAGGCAAACAGGGCCGTGTTAAGGAGCATACACTCTGGGGTTAAAAATTCCTAGGTGTGATTCCTAGACCTTGTATTTACCTGCTGTGTGAACTTTGTAATTTTGCATATGCTCATTTTACAGTTGAGAATACTGAGGCTCGGAGAGTTTAATAACTGAAACCTACCTCATATGGTTGTTATGGGAGTTAAACGAGATCATTCAAGTAAAAACACCTGGTACATAGAAAGCATTCAATGAGTGTTATCTGTTAATAAAACAATTGTTATCAAAGTGGAGACAAGAGATTTTAGAAGTCATGAGTGCACTGGTAACATCAGCAAATTCTAAGTCCTGTCAGCTGATGATCTTTCTATGTGTCAGGATGTTTTAGGCACTGCAGCTACATAAAGAGGTAGTGGTCAGTGCTGTATAGTTGAGAGAGTCAACTGATGTAGGATTCAGGGAAACAAGCTGGGCTGACAGGGGCAGTACCGGGAAATTGCTGAATCTCAGAGACATAATGTAGAAGGTCAGGTGAATCAATTATGAGACTCCTAGAAGTGTTCTATTATTAATAATAAACCCTGACCATCTCATAAGTCTAATTTGTTGGGAGTATCCCTTTGGAAATCAGGTAGGGATGAATTTTATTTTTATGAGATGGATTTTTAATTCATAGTCACTTTAAAGTAAAACTGTTTCTTCCCATTTTTATTCAGGGGCTTTGAGATCTTTTTGTAACAGGGACATGATTTGCCATCTTAGTGAATTGTTAAGGCCTTGGCTTTGAGAAAATTTGCTCTCCCCCTTCCCTGAGTGTGCACACCATGACCTGTGAAGGCTCAAGACTGACTTTCAAAATGTAACTCCATTAGTCCATGTGTGACAGTCAGAAACAAGTCCAAATATTATGAAAATGATAGTCGTGATCTGCAATCATTTTCCTTCATTCTAACTCGAGACAGAGCATGTTATTTCCCCCTTGAACTTAACCATAATTTAAACATGATATGTTATCATTTTAATGTCTGTGGTCTTACTCAAGAATTCAGTGATGAAAAACTAGGACACATGAAAAATGGCTTATGGTAAAAGCCTATATTAAGAACATGCTCAGAAAGAGGTTAAACTAATTGCAATGAGGGGAAAAATGGATTAGGAGAGACTTGACTTGTGTTCCTACTTAGAGTTACAGCCTCTGAACATATTTCTTCATTGGATATGAAATGATGTTACAAAGGAGATTGCCTGAATAATGAATGTAGTATATAAAGCTGGCAAACATTAGTATATAAAGCTGGCAAGCATTAGTTAGATAATGCTGATGATAATTGCTATGAGATGTGTACATAGTCACACATCTTGACTTACTGTTTTCGTGGATGGTGACATTTCAGTTTTAAGTGGTCCATACACATGCTTACTGAGGTAGTTAATGCTAGAGTTTGTAGGATAAGGCAACAATCCACTAGAAATAGGAAAAGCATAGCTGGGAATAATATTTTTGAGACTACAAAGGAAATACTAGTTTTGAATATCCAGATTCTAGAAATCTGGGGTCATAAAAAATCATTGATTAAAATGCCATCTTTCTCATTATCATTCTTTTTAAAAATAATCATTTTTACTTTACCTTATTATAGAAGTTTTGCTCACTTAGAAAATCTAGAAAATATAAAAGGAAATAAAAGGCACTCATATATGACATAAAAATAAGAACTGTTAACATTGTTTACATTTATGTCAAGTCAAACAGAAATGTTTATTTCTATGTAATTATTGCTAGCATGAATGTACAATTTTGTATCTTGCCTCATATCCATGGTGAATATATTTCCAATATCACTGAAACTTTGCTGAAATACTATTTTTAAAAAATAGTTGGAAGTCTGCATAAGGAGAGTGGCTCCCACGTGTCAGAAACAGAAAGGTCCTTAAGGAGGTGCTCTGGGATTTGGCACACACCTGTCATCTGCTAGACACTGGACACTGTTGGTTGGCATCCCTGTCCTGATAAATGGCCGAGTGGTAGGTATTAAGGAGAGAGGTCTCATGGCTTCTCATCCAGCATTGATGTTGAATTTTATTTCTGCCATACACTGAATGACACTGTTTCGCCTCTGCTATATTTGGATGTTTGCATCATCCAAATCTTATGTTGAAATGTGACCTCCAATGTTGAAGGTGGGTCCTAATGGGAAGTATTTGTGTGATGAAGGCAGATCCCTCATGAATGACGTTGTATTGTGCTGTCCTCAAGATGAGTGAATTCTTGTTCCGTTAGTTCCCGTGATAACCAATGATTAAAACAAGCCTGGCACCTTCCTCCTCCTCCTCCTTTCTCTCTCATCATGGGATGCTGGCACCCCTTGCCTTCCATCATGAGTGGAAGTAGCTTGAGGCTTCACCAGAAGCAGATGCTGGTCTCATGCTTCTTGTATAGTCTACATAGCCGTGAGCCAAATAAAACCTCTTTTATAAAAAAATCACCCAACCTCAAGTACTGCTTTGTAGTAACATAAATGGACTAAGACACCCTCTCTGAACCTCAGCTCCTTATTTTCCATTTAATGACTGTTAAGATATTTTCAGCTCTAGGACGCTGTCCTTAGTACCTTGGCATATAGGTTCATATTTTTGTTTTTCATATTTTTATTCTTTTGACACTTTTGATTAACTTGTCATTTTCCAGACACTGGCATGTTTTCTCATGTAAGGTTTATAGTCACCCAGTGAAATATGAATTACTATCGTCATGCCAGAGACAAGACAGGTGAAGCTCAGAGGGTTGAAGGAGTAAGTGGTAGGACTGAGCTTTGACTCTGCCTAGCCATGGCTGTCCCGTAAACAGGCTGTTTCAGAGGAACTGAACGTTCATCACCTAGAGCTAGTCACTCATTGGTCAGTCCATGTATTAGGTCATTCTTGAGTTACTATAAAGAAATACCTGAGACCGAGTAATTTATGAAGAAAAGCGGTTTAATTGGCTCACAATTCTGCAGGCTGCACAAGAAGCATGGCACCAGCATCTGCTTCTGTGAGCCCTCAGGAAGCTTACAATCATGATAGAAGGCAACGGGGAACCAGCGTGTCACATGGTAAGAGCAGGAGCAACAGAGCATGTGGGGAAAGGTCTAAGACTTTTAAACAACCAGATCGCAGGTAAACTAACTGAGCAAGAACTCAATTATTACCGAGCGGGTGGTGCTAAACCATTCATGAGGGATCTGACCCCATGATCCAATCACCTCCCACCAGGCCCCACCTCCAACGCTGGGAATCACATTTCAACATAAGATTTGGAGCAGACATACATCCAAACCACATCAGTCCACTAGTTTGTTAGTTACTCATTTATCCACTCACTGGCTGACTGGTTACAGTAGACAGAACAATGTCTACCTCCCAAAGATGTTAATATTTTACTCCATCAACATGTTACATGGCAAGGAGAAAGTAAGGCTGCAGATGGAATTAAGGTTGCTAATCAGTAACACTTAATATAAGTGGATGATACAAGTGGGCCAATATAATCGCAAGAATCTTTAAAAGTGGAAGCAGGAGAAGAGTCAGTGTCCAGGTGATGTGATGTTAGAAGTTCTCCCCTAGCCATTGCTGGCCTCGCAGATGCCAGGCGGTCAAGAGCTAAGGAATGTGGGCAGCCTGTAAAGCTAGAGTAGGTAAGGAAACAGATCCTCCCTTAGGGCCTCCAAAAAGAATTGCAGCCCTACCAGTACCTTGATTTTTGTCCAGCGAGTCTGATGTTAGAACTCCAGAACTACAATAAATTTGTGTTATTTTAAGCCACTATGTTTGTGGTGATTTGTTATGGCAGCCCTGAGAAACTAATACACAGCGTGGGTTCCAAGGGTAAGAACTCTGGAGTGTTCCTGTACTGATGCCCAGGGGCTCTGTCTTATTGGGGATTGGAGCAGCAGCAAATTCTAAGAGGTGATCATACTTGGAAGTAGGTGGACAACAGCTTGAAGGTTTGATGTGGTTGCCTGTTTCAGAACAGGACCCAGAAGTTGTCAAAGGCCTGGTTGCGACCAAGCCCTAGTGCATGATTAGATCAGGCCTCCAGGAATGATTCAGGCAGATTGGAAGGAGTCTGCAACAGTAGGTTCCAATGGAAACATAATCAGTCTATGCTAGTTAGTCTTCAGTGGATGTGATACACACTTTTTCTGTCCTCCAAAGTTCAGACTTAAAAAAGAAAACAACTGAAACGTTGCTCAAGAAACATTTATTGATTATTGATGATGGTTGTGGTTATTCATTTAATTTTTAAGAGAGTATTTTTTGACCATATTGTTTTAAATGGTACATGAGAATGTATCACAGAAAAAACCCCCCCAGATCTGACACATTCATGGGAATAGTGAAACTTAACAGCAGTCCTAGTGTTTTGTTAGTTATGTATAATATTTTAGAAGAATCTTTTCAAATGGGAATTTTATTGGTCTGTTGGCTCAGGGAAAAGAAAAAGACAATTGAAATACACATTGTTTCAAGATGATGGAAACAGAAAATAATTCTCCACGAGAAAACATCACCCAAAGGCAAGAAGCCAAAAGAACAATAGTGGTGGTTAATATACTAATATAATAAATCTAAGCCCAAATCTTTCCTCTTACATTTAAACAAAAAGGCAATAACAACTCTATTTTGTAAGAATATCCCTGGGAATTACACGTGAAAATATTTTCTCTAGGCAGTATTTGGATTTTCATGCTCTGTAATCTATTTTTGAAACAATTTAATATCTGGTAACATCTGCATGGTCATCATGATCTGTATTTCATACTCAGAACATGTGGCAGCATACAAAAGCACATTGCCACTGTTAAGCAGTTTCAAAATTTATTGACTATATTTATAACTTTATACTTTTCCCAAAGGAACAAAATCCAATAAAATAAAAATAAGAAATGGGGGCAAGGAAAGGAGGAGGAAATCTATATGCTAACTCTCTGGGTTAATATATTTACTGTGACTGAGCTTCCAATTTGGCTCTGAGCATCCTACCTCCCCTGACCCAAAAAAGAATTTAAAATTCACAAAGCTCCCAGTAGCAGAAAATTAGAATAAAAATACTTTTATCAGGGATTTTCCCCCATCACTACATATTTTTTCTTCTTATTTTTAATTGAGACAGAGTCTCGCTCTGTCACCCAGGCTGGAGTATAGTGGCAAGATCTTGGCTCACTGCAGCCTCCACTTCTTGGGCTCAAGCCTCCCACCTCAGCCTGCTGAGTAACTGGGACTACAGATGCATGCCACCATGCCTGGCTAATTTTTGTATTTTTTTTCTAGAGACATGGTTTTGTCATCGTTCCCAGGCTGGTCTCGAACTCCCAGGCTGGTCTCTGAGCTCAAATGTCCACCCTCTTCAGCCTTCCAAAGTGCTGGGATTACAGGCGTGAGCCACCACGTTCTTTTCTTGTATTTTAAGTCATTAAAAAAAAAAGTTTCTCTGTTGTAGCCACTTCCAAAATAGAGAACCCATGACTATGTCTTAAAGTTGTAGTTTTCAAACTCCAGTTTGCCTGGTAGTCTCCTAGAGGACCTATTAAAACAGATTTCTAGGTCCTATCCGTAGAGTGTCTGAATCATTGTAGCCTGGGAATTTGTATTTCTGGCACATTCCCTGGTGATACTGATGCTGCTGGTCTATGGACCATGATTTGAGAACCACTGCTCTAAAGGAAATTTATGAAGTGATATCACAGAGGAGGAGATATTGAGTAATCTATGGGAAAATTCCTTTAAAAGACGTCCATAGCATATGCAGCAACTATTGCAATGTGAATGCTTCTTCAGAAGATTATCAGCAAAAGTCAAGGGCACAGATCTGACTTGTGCTGACATGCTTAGTAATATGGGAAAAATTTTCAGTATGATTAGTCAGCATGATCCTACTATGTAGACTTCTGATATAATACCCTCTTTGTATGTGTGTGTGTGTTCACTCAATGGTGGTATTATTTAATATTTTTTAACTGCTTTTTTGAGGTAAGACTGACATACAAGAAGCCTATACATGTTCAATGCTTCCTACTTTATTTCAAGGAAAGTATTTAGAATTCATAAGGGAATAGATAATATTTGAATAACATATCACTAAATGTAGATTACTTTTAAAGAAATCTTGTTCTTTATAAATTGGGCTTTTAATTGAAACTGTGATGTAAGACCTCATGCTTCTCTTAATTCGAAAGAGATGTGTGGGTCGGGTGTGGTGGTTCATGCCTGTAATCCCGCACCTTGGGAGGCCGAGGCAGGCGGATCACTTGAGGTCAGGAGTTTGAGACCAGCCCGGCCAACATGGTGAAATTCCATCTCTACTAAAAATACAAAAATTAGCCAGGTGTGATAGTGGGCACCTGTAATCCCAGCTACTTGGGAGGCTGAGGCAGGAGAATTGCTTGAACCCAGGAGGCAGAGGTTGCAGTGAGCCAAGATCACACCACTGTACTCCAGCCTGAATGACAGAGTGAGACTCCATCTCAAAAAAAAAAAAAAAAAAAGTATGCGTTGACTGCTGAGTGTACACACATGAATGTAAGAATTTGCTTCCTCTACCTCCAAAAATCCCGTTGAAATGCTATAGAAGAAATGAAGGCTTACTTGTCTAAGAATGAGAGAGGGAACTTCCAGTGGGCCAGTGGAGGTCATGAATATCTGGAGGTGAAACTGAAGATGGAGTCACAGTGACTTCACTTTTTAAACATTTTTATTTTGAAATAACTACTGAGTCATAGGAAATTACCCAAAATATATACACAGATTCCATACGGGTTCCATGAAGGGAGTCACCTTTCACCCAGCATTCTTCAACGGTCACATCTTGTATCACTCTACTACAAT
Source organism: Gorilla gorilla gorilla (assembly GCF_029281585.2). Taxonomy (NCBI): domain Eukaryota; kingdom Metazoa; phylum Chordata; class Mammalia; order Primates; family Hominidae; genus Gorilla; species Gorilla gorilla. The sequence goes on along the minus strand of NC_073242.2, from coordinate 108,126,323 downwards.
ATCAAAGGCAAGAAATTGACGTTGGTACCATCACAGAGCTTCAGCCATCAGTTTTACCTGATATATGTGCACTTGGGTATGTGTGTGTAGACATTTGGTTTTATTACATGTACGTGTGTATTTGTATAACCACCACCACAATCGAGACACAGGACTATTAATATTTCGTCACCATGAAGATCTCCCTTGTGCTACCCATTACAGTCACACACACCCTATGTCACCCCCCATCCCTAACTCCTGGCAACCACTTATCTGTTCTCCACCTATGAGTTTGTCATTTCAAGAATGTTATGTCAATGGGATCATCCAGTGTGTAAACTTTTGCCATTAGCTTTTTTCAGTCAACACATTTCCCTTGAAATCCATCCAAGTTGTTAACCCTTAAGCACATCAATATTTGCTCTTTTTTATTGCTGTGTAGTATTCCTTGGCGTAAATGTAAAATGTTTTGTTTAATCAATCACCTATTGAAAGACATTTGGAGGAAGGGGCCGGGAACACTCTGAGGGCAAGGCAGCAATGACAAGATTAAATTTGAGAATTACTCTTTCCCAGAGTCTCAGAATGTATCTGCCTTTGGTTCAGAAGATTACAAAGGGTGAGGGTTGGAGGAGATGCAGGAATCAGGGTGAGTATTGGGAGACCTCTCTAGGACTTTTTTGTGTGTGGGTGTGATATGGTATGGGGTGCCAGGAGCCCATGGTGAAGCACACTATAATCAGACATTTGGGGAGGGGAGCAGTCAGTCTGTTCACTTGCTCTGGACTGGTCCACCCTAAAGTGAAGCCAGCTTGTTCATAGGCCCCAGCTAGAAACTCAGTTCCTGGTCTATCCCCTTATTCAAGGAAGAAGTTTGTTAGGGGCATGGAGCCCACTCAAAGGAAACAGAAGCTTACCTCAGTGACCTATGTTAATTGTTAAAACATGTATTTATGAATATATACAGACAGTCCAGACCACCAAACATGTGAGGGAAATCAATTCTAAAGGAGGACCAAGATGAACAAACAGAACATTGACTCTGGAAGACAGAAATTAATCAAGGAACGAAAGAGGATTTTAGCAAAGCCTAATTGTATTAGTGATTCTGGCCATTTTTTAAAAAGGACAAGCTGCAATGAAAGAGAAGAACTCAAAAATAGAGTTCTTTTAATTAATGGTTCTAAACAGGAGGCAGTTGTGTTCCCCAGTGGACTTTTAACAATGTCTAGAAGACACTTTTGGCTGTGACCAGTGGGGTTGGAGGTGCAAATGGCATAGTGGGCAGACGCCAGGGATGCTGCTCAACATCCTACAATGCACAGGACAGCCCCCAAAACAAAGAATTATGTGTCCTAAAATGTCAATATTGCCAAGATTGAGAACTCCTGCTCTAAATTAAAACTATTATTTCCATAATGAAAGAAATGTTCTTTAACATTTAGAAGAGATACATTACGTCTCTCAGTATGGAAAGCCAAAGATGTAGAGAAAACATGGGAGAGCATTTGAAAGACAGAGTATTAATATACATACTTGGGCCCAATCTCCAACTCCTAGGAGTCCTTCCAAGAGAAAAGAGACAATGGGAATGAGAAAATAATCAGATAATAGAGGACAGTTTTCAGTGCCGAGTTAAGATACCAGGTACAAAGCAGGTGAAAGAAAAACCCACGACTAGACACAACCCAGTTAAATTTCAGAGCACCAAAGAGAAAGAGACTATTAAAATATTAGGATAAGCTGGGCGAGAGAGATAGGAAACTCAAGTTTTTGTAATTTTTCTTTAAGTCTGGAGTTAGTTCAAAATAAACTCTAAACAGCTTCTAGTTTGCTTTTCCATTTTCTCTTTATTGTAATTAACTCTATGAAGAACATCCTGGTAGCTAGATGTTGAGAGCAGATGGCTTGGTTATGGGTCATATAACTCTTACTGATTTAATGTCCTCTTGTTGTTCATGCCTCAGACTTTGGAAGGAATTGATACCCAAACCCTGCTCCATTTTTTACAGTTCTCCCCACCCAGTGTTGTCATGGAAAGGAGATTTCGTGATCATCTAGGCAGAGGTTGTTTAATTTACAGATGAAGAAGCCAAGTTCCACAAAATACAACTTACTAATCCAACTTCATGGTGTCAGGAAGTCTGCTTCTCAGATGATGGGCGTTTCAAACAGGACCCATGCCACTGCAAGTCCACTGTGTGCTGGAGTTTTTTTGTCTGAGTCTCGTCTCTATTGATGGGTAGAGCTCAAATTCATAAAGCCTTCATGATTTTTTTTCTGTGCTCTCTCAATAGTCCTTTGTTTATAACTCGACATGGCCTTGTAGTTTCCCTGAGCACTATCATTATTTATGTACATTGCAATCTTGCGGAGGGTAACTTCTCACCTTTACATAGTACAATTTCACAAAGCAAATAAAGTTGGCCCTCTGTACCTGTGGGTTCTGCATCCGTGGATTCGGCCAACACTGATCAAACATAGTTGGGGACAAACCCAATAAAAAAAACAATACAACAATAAAAAGTAATACAAATAAAATAATACAGTGTAACAACTATTTACATACCATTTACATTGTATTAGGTATTATAAGTAATCTAGAGATGATTTAAAGACTATTGGCGAGCTGGATGCAGTGGCTCATTCCTGTCATCCCAGCCCCCTGGGAGGCCAAGGCAGATGGATCATTTAAGGCCAGGAGTTTGAGACCAGCCTGGCCAATATGGCAAAACAGTGTCTTTACTGAAAATACAAAAATAAGCCAGGTGTGTTGGTGGGCGCCTGTAATCCCTGCTACTTAGGATGCTGAGGCAGGAGAATTGCTTGAGCCCAGGAGGGAGAGGTTGCAGTGACTGAGATCAGGCCACTGCACTCCAGCCTGGGCGATAGAGTGAGACTGTCTCTAAATAAATAAATAAAGGAAAATGAGCGTAGGTTATATGATAACACCGTGCCATTTTATATTAGGGACTTGAGCATCTGCTGATTTTGGTAGCTGGGGAGGGCATCCTGGAACCAATCCCCCTAGGATACCAAGGGATGACATCAGTGTCATCTAGTTAACTGGAACTAAATTAATGTTAACTTCTTCATTAAACAGATATTTAATGAATACCTACTATGTACCAGGCACTATTTAAGAGATATGAACAAGATAGATAAGGTCCTTGCTTTTGTAGAGTTTATATTTTGTCGGGAGACAGACCATAAACAAATAGACATAATATTAGGTAGTTAATGAACACAGAGAGAAAATTAAATCTGGGTGAAGTGTGATTAGCTTGCTATTTCAAACAGGGCAGGTAGGAAAGGCACTACATCTAGAAATGTCATCTTCAGAGAGAAAATCTATGGTCGTCTTATCACATTTCGGCCACCTTATCACTGAAGATGTAGAAACACGTAATCATTTTTTATTACTTTATCCCTTTTAGTGTTCCTTTTGGGAAAGGTAACTGGAGTCAGAGAATTCCAAGACCTTTTTAAGGACTGGAAAGCGATAACAAGAGACACTCTGCAGAGCAGCAGAAGTTCTTATCAGAAACACTATGAACCTCAGAAAGTACCGAGAATTTCACATCAAAACTGCAATGCTTGTGAACGTGTCTCCATAAACTTGTTCCTTCAGCCACACCGTGGTAGGGTGTGTCTGTATGCCCATGAGTGTGCATTTATCTTTTAAGTGAGTGTTTGAGGTTGTACATGAGTGTTAGCTCACTGATTCTTGTCCTTCCCAGCCCATTTTTTACCCCATAACCTCAGCTGATGGGGTCATGGGAAAAGAAGTGGTGCAGAGTACAGAGCAAAGGCCAGTGATGCAGGTCCCTGATGCTCTCCAGGGCTCTTGTGTTGTTCTCATTTTTTAACAAACTGAGATTCAGGTATTCATGTCTTTCCTTTTCCTCCCCTTTGCTTATCCTGTAGTATTTTCCCCTCCATGTGGATATTGTTGCTCAAATTTAGCCAAAATTACATTCCATTCAGGAGTTCCTTCTGAAGATTCAAGAGATTCCCACGTCTAGATTGGAGTTTCTTAGAGTTCTCTGCCCGGATATGGATTCCCCCATCATATTCCATGAGACAGCCCAACCTGAGTGTCTTCCAGACCTGAGGTACAGAAACCCAAGTCAGCTTTTCCATTTTATACCCATCTGTGTCTCTCTCACATACTCACCAAAACCTCATCTTGGGCTCCTTACAGCCTGGATACTTGAAGGCAGCCCAATGCTTGCCTTTGTCGTAGAACTGCAGTCATCTCCTTATTAGTCCCAGGCTCAGGGCCCAACCCGGGAGCAGAGATTCTATTTGAGTTGAGTTGTGAAGACAGATCCCAAAACTTCTTTTCAAAAACTCCTCCCTACACTTCCTTTCTCACCTTGGGTTCTTCTTACTCATTCCCAGACATTCAGATTTATTTGCTAATTCATTCATTCTCTGTATTGATTTCTTAGGGCAGCCAAAACAAACTACCACAAACTCGATGGCTTAAAACTAACAGTTCTGGAGGCCAGAGGCCCAAAATCAAGGTGTTGCCAGGGTTAGCTCCTCTGCAAACCCCGAGGGAGAATCTGTCCCATGCCTCTCTCCTGGCTTCTGGTGACTGCAAGCTCTTCTCCATGTTCCTTGGCTTGTAGACTCACCACTCCAATCTCTATCTCTGTCTTCAAGTCACCTTTCTTCCTTTGTGTCATAAGTCTTTGCCTGCCTTTTTCTTGTAAGTATGCCTGTGATTGAATTTAGACACCACCCTAAATCCAGGCCAATCTTATTGAGAGATCCTTAATGATATCTGAAAAGACCTTTTTCTCATAAGGTCATATATTCGCTAGTTCCAGGGGTCAGGAAATGAATGTATCTTTGGGGGTGGGGGACACCATTCAATCCACCACATTCATCAACATATATTTATTCCATCACTTCTGGACTATTTTGCTTAGGCTCGAGGAAAATCTCTGTGGATGGAACAAAATTCCTGCTTTCACAGAGTGTACAGAGCTTGATAGGAGCCAGTGTTTCTCTGGTAATCCCAATGAAAAAGGATGACAGTGACACAAATTGGGACCTTCATGAGAACTGGACATTTGGTCTCCTTGAATGTGCTCCTTTGTGCAGAAAAAACCAAGATTCTGCCACAGCACTCCAGCCTGGATAACAGAGTAAGACTCCATCTCAAAAAACAAACTATAAACTAAGTTCCTCCCAAAGTTAGTTCAGCCTACACCCAGGAGTGAACAAGGACAGCTTGGAAGTTAGAATAAAGATGGAGTTGGTTAGGTCAGATCTCTTCCACTGCCTCAGTTACATTTTGCAATGGTGGTTTGCTCTCATGAGCTAGGCCAAGTCTAGACTTCACCAGATGCTGTATCTGTGTTCAACACTTTGCCCCTCCCTAATCTTTGTTTCAAAGAGTGCTCCCTCAGTTAATCACATGCTTCTAAATCCTTGTCTTAGGTTCTGCTTCTAGGGAACCTGACCCTTACGTATGTACATATGCATGAACATGCATACATACATGTACATATGCATGAACATGCATACATACATGTACATATGTGTGTACTTACAGACAATGACTTTTTAATTTTCAGCTGGAAGTGATGTTTATTGGATCAGTAGTGATGCAGGGGATGGCAGAGGGAGAAAAACTGTGATGCAGGGACCATGGCAGCCTCAACAGGCCCCTAAAGCTGCTCTGGAGCTAAGAAGGCCGGGCCTTAATGTTCTTACATTGATCGGTCATTAGGTACAGGCCTCCTGGGAAGGGGCATGACCTTGGGTGAGGCTGCTTTTGGATGTGGAGGTGACCCCTGAAGAGACCGACAGCCAGATGCCTTCTGCTGACTGTACTACCAGTAACTGAGCTAACAAGCCCTTCATGGAAAGGGATTTTGGGCCACATTTTACCATACATCTCAGAGAGAACAGGAAAGCTGGCATCTCTGCCATGCTACATCATATGGGGGTTGTGAGGATCAAAGCAAATAGAACATAGAGGACTTCTGCAAAAGAACCTGGCTTATGGTAAGCCTCCAATCAATCTTGTTTGTGGTGTTAGCATTTCACAAAATTATTTTAAATATCTCTTTATTTTGCAGATAATAGAAGCCTCTGAAGGTAAATACAATACTTGACCAAGTTCACATAATAAGTTAATGTCAAAGCTATGAATAAAAACCTTTTGTTCTGAAATCAAATCTTACCTTTGTTCCAAACTAGCTTCGCTGTAGCATACAGTATTCGTAGTTTACTAATTCATGTTGTTTGGGGTGGTGTGGGGAAGCTGTATCTTACTTTTTTAATCCTGCAAGGTCTATTGTAAGAAAATCTCACTCTGATTTCAAGGAGAAAGATGAACTTAGGTAACTTAACTAGAAGATGGGTCAGTGTTTTAAATAAACTTTGCAGAATGAAAAATGTGCAGGCTAGGAGATGCTATCTTCAAGGTCAAACATCTCTCAACCTTCAATGCATGGAAATTGTGGAATGGGGCTGTTGGAAATTTTACACGTTCATAAATATTGACAGGCTGACAAAGAATTTTAATTTTGAGATGTCTGACTCTGATTATTTCTAAGACATAAACACCTTTCAATTCTCCCCTTAGGCCAAAGATCAAACTTTGGCTGTCGTCTTTTAGATAAGGAATCTGACTGTGAGATGTAATCCAGATTTATACACATTTCTGCCCGGGGAAGCCAACCATTCAGTTGTCAAAGAAATGTGAGAGCTGGCTCTTGCCTGGGACCTCCTTGTTTGTTCTGCTGTGTAATTCTCAACCAAACCCTGAGGGAGCAACTTATATGCTCTGCCTGGGAATCTCCCACTTTGGGTGGAGGTAGGTAGGGTTCTTCTGGGTAACTCTTTTCAAATGCAAAACTTCAGCAGCTTCTCGCTGCACTTAGAACAAATTCCAGACTTGTAACTATGGTCTGCAAGGGCTTATGCAGTCTTTTTCCTCCTCTTTTGCCTTCCTAGCAGGCTCCTTGCTCATTACTCCAGCTGCAATGATCTTTCAGTTCTTCCAAGTCTTCCTGTTGTAGGGATTTTGCTCAAGATCTTCCATCTTCTTGAGATATCCTTCCCCGGACTTGCTTTTTGTCTCAACTGAAAGCTCATCTCCTCCTCGAGGCATTCCTGATCACTCTGGATCAGCAGTGTTAGTCTATGTCACAGTGAAACTGCCTTTGCAAAAATTATATCAGTGAGAAAATTATGATGATTAAAGAGATCTGATCTAACTCACACCCCTCTTGCCTTTATCTTTCAAGCTGTCTTAATTATTCCCGGGCTTAGATGAAGCTAACTTTGGAAGACATTTAGGTTATAGTTTAAATGATAATAGGCTTCCCCCAAAATACAACCACCTTTGTAAAGCTAATGAAATGCCACCAGGCTAGAGGGAGGACAGGAACCTGAATTCTGCTAAGGTGTAGACATAAACAATTGCCACCCATTATTCTGGAGGTCCTGCAGATAATGTCACTATTGTAAAACACATGATTGGCCTTTTAAGATATCTTTTCAGGTGTTTTTTGCATGTCTGATACCCATGGCTCTAAGTGGACCCAACTACCCTTCCCTCACTCCTCTTGTGGCCCCACTCAGAAGCAACTCTCTGCTGGAGACACCTTCAACCCCCTGTGATTTTATTTTTACCCCACCTGATCATCAGCAAGCACCCATTACCCGAACACCCCCACCCCTTCCTACAAACTGCTTTGTAAAACCCCTAAACTATGAGCCTTAGATGAAATTGATTTGAGTAATAACTCCATCTCCCATGTGGCATGGTTGGCCTTGCGTCAATTAAACTCTTTACTGCAATACTGTGGTCTTTATTTGTGCAGCAGACAGGAAGACTCTGCCAGGCAGTTACAACAGTGCTTGCTCTGCTTCATATTTTCCTTCAGGAGTTTTATCCTAAAATGTAAATATTGATCAGCTTTTTAAATTGTCTTGGAAGTAGGGGCCATGCCCGTCTTGTTTCCATCCTCTATTTCCTTCTCTGCTGTTTACTTTTGGGTTATTTAAACATTTAAAAAAAATCTACTGTGTTTTAACCATATATTTTTGTCTGGTTTTTAAGTAGTTGCCCTGAGGTTTATAATTACATATTTAGCTTTTTAACTGTCTACTGAAATTCAACATTTTACCATTTCCAGTGGAATATCAACACTCCTATAAGCATCTCTTTACTTCCCTTTAGGTTATAATTTTTCATCCAGTACATCTATGTATATTGAAAACCCCAGTAAACGGCGTTTAATTTTTGCTTTCCATCTTTTTTCTCAAGCAAAGAATGGTCTATTTACTCTTTCATTTGCTCTTTATTACTGATGTTTAAAATTTCTATCTGGTATCATTTTCCTTCCTTTTGAGGAGCTTGCTTTAGCAATTTGGTGAGGACAGATCTGTTGTAAACGATTTTTCTTAGTTTTTCTTCATCTGAGCATGTCCTTATTTCAACTTTATTTCTGAAGGATATTTTTTCTGGATGTAGAGTTTGTGTTGACAGTTCTTTCATTTCAACACTTTAAGAATAGTGTGCAACTACCCTCTGGGCCCATAGTTTTGAAACAGGATTTTTCTCGGCCCCTTTGTTGGGCTCACAGCAGGGACATCCCATCAACTCGACCCATCACGCTCAGCCCCTTGCAGGAGGGAGCACATGAGCTCATGAGTACAGGATTCATCCAGCCACTCTGAGTGCCAACACAGGAGCAAACTCCTTGTCAGCCCACGGCCAGACCAGATGTGTTACCTCCAGGGGAACATGGCGGTGCCCAGGCAGAGGTGCCGGTGACCCCAAAGCAGCAGCGTTAGTGTGCTCATTAGCTCTTTTAGTTCCACTGTCCACAGCCTGATGGACAGCAGTGTGTTAGCAGCTCGGTCAGCCCCTTGTCCTGTTATATGGGGTGATGCCCTCCACCAGCGAGGCCAAAGGGCCAGTGCTACAGCCTTTCAGAGTACCTGAGCTCAGTGTGTCCCAAGCTCTTGTCCAGAGTCCAAGAAGAATGAGGTCATGTTGATGATTAAAAGGTGATGAGAATGTAAGATTTTATTGAGCAATGAAACGGCTCTCATCAGAGAGAGGAGTTTGTGGGGGAGGGGGGTGGTTGTTCCCCACCCCTGCAGTCAGGTGATTCCTCCCTCTCTGTGTTTCTGGGTCAGAGGCTTATTATTATTATTATTATTTTTCGACAGAGTCTTGCTCTGTCATCCAGGCTGGAGTACAGTGGTGCCATCTTGGCTCACAGCAACCTCTGCCTCCCAGGTTTAAGCAATTCTCCTGCCTCAGCCTCTGGAGCAGCTGGGACTACAGGTGTGTACCATCATGCCTGACTAATATTTTTGTATTTTTAGTAGAGATGGGGTTTTGCCATGTTGGCCAACCTGGTCTTGAATTCCTGACCTCAAGTGATCCACCCACCTTGGCCTGCCAAAGTGCTGGGTCAAGGGCTTTTTATGGACTCAGAATGGGGAGTGCATGCTGACTGGTTTGTATGCAAAAGATTAAAACGAAGACATCACTCAAAGGTGGGCACAACAGTGTAGAAAACCAATTAGGAAAGGGTAGGAAAATGTAAAATAGGTAAAGGGTGGGGATCAACCAGAGGAAAGTACGCCAAATGGGAAGACAAGTTCTCAATCTGATCTGAGGATTTAACCTGTAGCTTGGCTTTCAGGCTTTAAATTGTCTTTGCCTTGGAGGTGGGGTTTCAACAGGGATCTGCCCCTTTCTGCCTAGGCATTGAGCTGCCTCCTGTAACTATCAGTTTCTCGTGAGAAATCTGCAGTAATTTCAATTGCTGTGTCTCTATGGATAATGACTTTATTCTTTTTCCTTAGTTTTTAACTGAGTAAGATGTGTCTTGGTGTGGATTTATTTTGGTTTGTCCTGTTTGGGAATTACTCAGCTTCTTGAATCTGTAGGTTTATGTCTTTCACCAAATTTGGGAAGTTTTCAACTTGTAATCTTCAAATATTTTTTCAGTACTGTATTCTTTCTATTTCCAGGATTTCAGTCACATGAATGTTAAAACATTTATTATCACGTAGATCCATGAGGCTCTATTAAAGTTTTTCAATCTTTTTCTTTCTTTTTAGATTGGGTAAGTTCTTTTGCTCCATCTTCAAGTTCACTGACTCTTTCTTCTGTTATCTTCATTCTATTAAGCCCATTCAGTGAGGGGTTTTTTTTTTTTTTTAAATCGCAGTTGTGCTTTTCAGTTCTAAGATACTGACTTGATTCTTCTGTATATCCTCTATGTCTTTGCTGAGACTTTCTCTCTTTCCTTTGGTTTCAAAAGCATTTAGAGTTGCTTGCTCAAGCAACTGTATTTTTATACTATATTTTAAAGGCTTTCTCAGATAATTTCAACATTTGTATTATATCTGTGTTGATGTCCATTGATTATCTCTTACCATTTGAGTTTAGCCTTTCCTGATGTTTCATTTGTTGGAGTAATTTTAGATAGTATCCTGAATATTTTAAATGTAGTGATAATAGACTCTGGGTCTTTCTAAAATCCTGTGAAGAATGTTGATATTTTTCTTTTAGCAGTCAGTTGGGCTGTCTGAGGCCAGGCCCCAAGTTCTACCTGACATTCTATGGGTTATGATTCCAACATTTGTCCAGTTTTCAAACACTTTTCAGTGCTATTTGGATCTGCCCTGCATGTGCTCCATCTAGTGGCCAGTCTGAATCCTGGAAGGTAGTTTGTTCATTGAGCAATGTATCTATGTAGTAGGCTGAGTAGGATCAGATCTGTACATGCACTGTAAGAGAATGAGCCCAAATGTTCATAAACACATTTATGGGTTTGTTTTCTTGAGTTCTACTTTATTTCATGCCTTTAATATTTTCTGTTTCCTGGAAGTTCCTCTTTTTGGCCTTCTGATTACAAAACTAGAAATTGATTATCCCACTCTGGTGGGTTGGTTGCCAGTGGTGGGGATACAGAGAGAAAAATGGAGGTTTTCCCTCAATCTCTTGGGATCACAAGTCCAGAAAACAGAAATTTCTCTCCCATAGAGTTTTGGCTTCTGTGAGTGCCTGTTATTGGAGCTCTTCTGCCACCCTCGCAAATTTGATTTTATGAAAAAACAATCTTAGTAATAATAACAAAGGGAGAGTAGAAAATTTGAGGAGGTCATAAATATGTTGATGGCCTTGATGGTGGTGATGGTTTCATGGGTGTATACTTCCGCCAAACTCATTAAGATGTTTACACTGAAATGTACAGCTTTTTATGTGTCAGCTAAAAAATAGAAAAAAGAGAAAACCAAATGGGGATTTCTATAGTTTCTTTTGGAGGTAGGAGTTCCCTTCTCAGGTCCTCATGGCTTCTCCTACAGTTTTCTCATCTGTCTCTGCACTGTTGCCCACTACCAGGTCTGGTGTTTAAGTTCAGGCCAAGATATACTAGAGGAAAGAAGATTGAAAAACCCACCTGTGGTTCGGCAGCGTTTCAAATTCTGGTCTTCTCCCCCAATCTGTGTGCTGCCATTTCCTTCTCAGAGTCCTCAAATAGCTGCTTCGTGTGTTGTGTCCATGTTTTATTGCTCTATTCAATGGGAGAGGCAGAATCGAGTGTGTTTCTTCCATGTTACCTGGAAACAGAAATCCTTAGTTATTGATTTAGGTGAGACACAAAACCTTCTGCTATTTGTGCTGATTCTTTTTTTTTTTTTTTTTTTTTTTTGAGACGGAGTCTCGCTCTGTCGCCCAGGCTGGAGTGCAGTGGTGCAATCTCGGCTCACTGCAAGCTCCGCCTCCCGGGTTCACGCCATTCTCCTGCCTCAGCCTCCCGAGTAGCTGGGACTACAGGCGCCCGCCACTGCGCCCGGCTAATTTTTTGTATTTTTAGTAGAGATGGGGTTTCACCGTGGTCTCGATCTCCTGACCTCGTGATCCGCCCACCTCGGCCTCCCAAAGTGCTGGGATTACAGGCGTGAGCCACCGCGCCCGGCCTGTGCTGATTCTTTAACCCAAATAGCTGCCTTGTTTTATTCGTGGGGAGCCACTGGAGTTCTAATCCTGGTGCTGGAGTGAGTTGGTCAAGTTAGTTAATGTCTCTGAGGCATTGTGTACATTGTGAATACTGTAGTATTACCTGCCCAACTTGTCCCCTACCCATGATTATTGTGATGATAAAAAAAGATGTTGGATGTGACAATACTTCGAAAAGTATAAAGTGGGCTGGGTGCAGTGGCTTACACCTGTAATCCCAGCACTTTGGGAGGCCGAGGTGGGCCTATCATTTGAGGCCAGGAGTTTGTGACCAGCCTGGTCAGCGTGGTGAAACGCCATCTCTACTAAAAATACAAAAATTTGTTGGGTGTGGTAACAGGTGCCTGTAATCCCAGGTACTCAGGAGGCTGAGGCGGGAGAATCACTTCAACCTGGGAGGCAGAGGTTGCAGTGAGACGAGATCAAGCCACTGCACTCCAACCTGGGCAACAGAGTGAGATACATCTCAAAAAAAAAAGTATAAAGTGGTATATAGAAAATAAATTATCTCCTGCGACCTGCAGAAAGTGACTGATAGGTGTATTCCTGGAATAGGGATGGAGGATCGACCAGCTGTCTGTCTGTGTTGGGCTGGGAGCACCTCTAGGACTCCCTCATCCCCCTGTGTACTCTGTACACAGGCCACCATCCTTCCTCCCTGAAACTCTCTTCTCTCTCAGGTTTCTGGGCACTGTAAGAAGCATCATTGGTAATTAAAGACTAACAGACCAGAAATCAGGGGATGAAACTCATGATTCTGTCACTGATAATCTCTTCACTTTTCCTCGCGGTGTTCCAGTTTCCTCATCTTTAAAATAAGAAGAATCAAAAGTCAACAATGATTTTCAAGCTCTGTTTTATGGAGTCTTTGTTAACCAGCACTCCCTTAGTAGCGGTGAATGCTTGGGGTGGGGGTGAGGTTGGAGATGGGAGGGCTGAGATGACAGTTTGATTTTTATCTGCTTTTGAGACAGGGTCTTGCTCTGTCAGCCTGATGATGGCTCACTGAAGCTTCAACCTCCCAGGGCTAAATCATTCCTTCTACCTCAGCCTCCCGAGTAGCTAGGACAACAGGCATGTGCTGCCATACCCAGCTAATTTTTGTATTTTTTTGTAGAGATGGGGTTTTGCCATGTCACCCAGGCTGGTCTTGAACTCCTGGACTCAAATGATCCTCCTGTGTCAGCCTCCCAGAGTGCTGCGATTACAGGTGTGAGCCACCATGCCCTACCGAAACATCAGTTCTTCAAGTCTCCAACCCATCTTGTACTGGAGCAGTTCTGCTATTCTCAGTTTTCTCGCAGATTTTTCACTTGACAAAAAGGTCCTGTGGCTAAAATATGTTTCAGAACTCTGAGTAGTCCTCAAAGGTAACTATCTCGGGATCCCATACTTTTCCAAGACATCAATTCCCATCCTATCTTTCTGGTTGTTTCTTTCTCTTTAACACCAACTTCTTTGTCTCCTGTCTTTATGTGCGGACATTCCTTAAGTCTTGGTCCCAGGATTGCAATCTTCTTTGCATAACACCTCTCCCCTGGTGAGCTCATCTAATGTTATAGCTTCAGCTGTCCATCAGGGGACTCCCAGTGTCCAATCTCTTTCCTGAGCTTCAGCCAAATATGTTTAACCATCCTCTAAGTCCCTCCATCTAGTAATATATCAATAGATTCAACTCAGCATGTCTCAAACCAGACTCATATATCATCTGCTCTCTGCCATTCCTAAATTAATACTTTTCTTTAACTTCTCTTTTTCTCAGTGGTCATATCAGAAGTTCTTCCAACAACCGAGTTTACAATTTTAGGGTGGTTTTTTATGATGCATTGCCTCTTTGACAATATCCATATAACCTCAAAAGTCTGTTAATCGTGCTTCTTCAGTATCCCTCTGAAAGAATTTTTATTTCGGCTGATGTCATTGAGTTCATATTTTATTCTCCTGTATTCTCCTCTTATTCCAAATGTGCAAGATAGCTCCCTAAAGTGATCTTCCTGTCCCCAACATTCTTTCCCCTGATCACATCATGCTCGGACCAGTATCTGAAAGCAAGAATCTTTGTAAGTCATTACGTTGTTAAATGACATCTCTATTGGGTATAGAATAAAGCCCTGAAGATTCAGACTGCAGCCAGTGTCTTTGCCTTCTTTTACCTTACCTCACCTGCCTCCAATAAATGTATTTCCTCTACACAGATTAGTCCTCTAATTATTTCGCAGACACACCAGGAGTCTTTATTTTCCATTCTTCTTTATGATGATTTTATGAGGCTTACCCCATTCCTCAAAGACAAATTTTCATCCACTCCCTTATGGCATTATCCTGACATCCCAGTCATGGAGATTTTACCTTTTCTTTCAAAGCATTTACTTTGACATAACTTATGTAAACTTACGTTTAGTATCTTTGTGCATGTCTTGCCTCCCAGCCACACTGTAACTTTATCGAAATCAGGAATTGAGTCTTTAATATTCTTGTACCACATCAGAATGCTTGGGAAACAGGAAATGCTTGGGAATTGAGGAATTGAATCTTTAATATTCTTGTGCCACACCAGAATGCTTGGAAATGCATCAAATTTGTAGAGATAAAATGATTCATAATCTCTTTCATAAGAGCAGTTACCATGAATTATACTAAGTATACTTGTTTGCTTTTCTTTCTCTGTGGTTTCACCCATATTGGCCAGAATATGCTTCATGAATTAAACAGGAAGTATTGAACATAAAGTTTTATAAACCAATCCAAAAATTTAATAGCAAGGAACTATTGCAACTTGGGGTAAAATCTTTATAGGCTTCCTTTTTATCTATTTCTTAACAGCACACGTTTTGTGTATTGAAAATCCTGTCTCAGTTACATCCATATAATTATATTCATTAATGGATTAATGCAATGTTGATTGACCCTTTCTTTCAGATTCGTCTTAAATGGTAAGCAAAACTCTAAGAGACTGGGATTCCTAATGGCATAACTAGCTTCTCAAAGTTTCAGTATATATCATTGGATCTCAAAGTACTCTTTGATTGACAATATGAAAATATTTACAATAGAAAAAATGAAAAATAACTATAATAAGAAAAAGTAGGGGAGTGACTAAGTAATGTCTGGCATATCCACATCATATAACACGGTATTTTTAAATCTTAGCTAAAATTTGTTAAATCGTACTGAGTTTTTAATGACACAGATGCATGCCAGCTTTTTGATGTTATGCAACTTTTCCATCATTACAGATTGTTGCACTTGACAATGCTGATCTTGGAAATTATTTGAAAGAAATCTGAAAACAATTGCTTTTTCTCAAAAGTATGCCACTTTGTCTTCCCCATTTGCATGTGACAACAGTAAGCAAAATGGCAAATTGCATTACACCCTTGTTCAGCACTCTCAAGCTTGGATTATACAGTGACACTGCTACTTCTTTCATTGCTCTGCTATTTCTGTAACAGTTATCACTGTCAAAGAATGTTATTTACTTCAGAAGTTACTTCCTATCTTTGATAAATATCAATTGTTTTTCTCAAGGATATCAGTTATGGAGATAACCATAGCCAATAAAAACCACTGCTCTGTATGAAATGCTCACTGTATGCTAGAAAATACGTGGCTGGAATCAAGTGCATATGCGATGTCACAAAAATAACAGTTTCAACTTTTGCGTAGAATGAATAATGGCAATTCTCCTCCCAACACACTGTACTCTACCTAGACTCTTTAGTGGTGTGCAATTCATCAGGACTTTTGAGGCACATGGCAGAAGGCAGCATTTCATTGTGATTGCTGGATGAAGTTTCCAATGAAAATTAAAGATTAATGATGTCAGTATGTAAAAGTCAATAAGAAGAAAAGGCCAGGACTCTAAAACATTTGTAAACAGTGTAAAGCTTTGTACCAATCAAATGGCTGCAGACAGGGAAAGCTAATACCAACGCAATAAAAACCGAGCGCTAACCTTTCACTGTGTCTGGTGCTGAGCTTCTAGCATTTGATGAATGGCTACCTTGTGCCAGTAGGTCACTGGGGAGTGTCTGGGTCTTTCATGTGGTTGGGACAGCTGTGGGCAATCTGTGGATATGGATTACCCTGCTGAGAGACGCAGCTACGTGTGAAGGCAACACTGCACTTAGGAGGAGTCAAAAAATAGATTAATATCAAGTACCAATTTACAATGTGGATGAAATCTTTGTGGGATTTTCAACTCAACAGAAATTGTCTCATTGGCTTTTGATGTCTCCTTGAAATGAGATCATTTTGTCTCCAAGCTGGTATTTACATGTGGGTAATTAGGTTTCCTATTCATCACTTCCATCATCCTCGTAAGTTGTATGAGATAGGTGCTGCTTTTGCTGCCTCATCTTCTTACAAAGGCTCAAAGAAGCTCAGTAACTTGTCTAAAGTGGCAGAGCTAATAAATTGCTGAGCTGGGACCTGAACCCGGGTCTGTCTGATTCCATAGCTTGAGTTGTCATGCAATGGAAGGTGAACTGTAGCATTTGGTGAATGTAAAACTTCCTGCTTGCTTACATTAAAGGCTATTGCTATTTTTTTTTAAATTAGGGGAGACTGGGTGGGGGGAAGGGTACAGTGTGTCTCAATTCTGAAATTCAAAAAGGGCCACATAGGAACCTCTATTCCTCTTGCCCTTTTGGCATAATATCCCCAGTTGTAGCAGGAACCAGTAGAATGGGTTTCCCTTCATTGTTTTTGAGAAGGAAATGCCTGTTGAACTTTGACAACAATGTTAACGATTGCCAGAGACCCTCAATTTATTATTCATCTCTCAGGAATCCTATGGAAATTTCCTTTGAATACTCTTTCCTCATCAATATTAATAATCGCATGATGTCGTGCATGCTTTGTGTTCGTCAAAATGCCATTGTGCATGTGACCTCATTCCATCTTTAATATTTTATTGGAAGCTTTCTACATGTTAAGCACTGTGTTAGATGCAGGAGATATCAAAAGATGTATAGCACAACTTCTCCCTCAAGAGTTGAGTCTGAACTCTAACCTGATGTCATGAAGTAGACCAGATACCTTCCACATTTTATACACTATTATTTTCCACAGCATAACCTTCTATCCTCACCTTCTACAACTTCCTTGTCATATTTTTTACTCTATCAATGTTATTTTTTTCAGGTTGGTTTGTTTGTTTATTTGTTTTTAAACAGATAGTCTTGCTCTGTTGCCCAGGCTATTGTGCAGGGGTGCAATCATAGCCTACTGCAGCCTCCAACTCCTGGGCTCAAGCAATCCTCCTGAGTAGCTGGGACTACAGGTGCATGCCATCACACTCAGGTAATTTTAAAACTATCTTTTGTAGAAATGCTGTATTGTCCCAGCTGGTCTGAAACTCCTGGCCTCAAGTGATCTTCCAATATTCTTATATTTACTCCTCCTTAAATATTAATGAGCAACTAAACATTCTCACATTCATCTCTAAGGTTTTTCTCATGCTTCATCTCTTCTTGACCTACTTTTCTGTATGTCCAAATTGGACCCATCCATAAACCAAGGTGGAGTCTCCTCTCCTCCTTGACAGCTATTCAGGAATCAGGCAACCTCTCCCCTCTTTCAATTTTCACTTCAGTTATTGTCACCATCTTACATTTGATACTTGGAATATAGTGTAGTTTGATATAAACACATTTTTCTTCTGTATGTAATTGGTCTCATGGCGTATCTATAAATACAGAAAGATCATCGATAGGTATTCTACATAAATAAAAGTACTGTGCAATATGCATGATATTTGCTAAAAAGAATACTAGGAATAATATGGAGCTTGTAAATTGGAGATCGGTGCCAGATTTAATACCAAAATACGTATTTTTGAGCTAGTAAAATACTGGCATACATAGTTTTTCAAAAGTTTTAATTGATTGTCAGTATCTAAGTACTGGAAGATCTAACATAGCATTCTAAATTTCTGGCTTCACTTGAAAACTCAGAGGCAATGTTTGGCCTACTTTTTGCATGGTAACTGTAAGCTGAGGCCAAGAAGCAACTGCCATTGCCTCCTCAATCTTCGGGTGGATGAGAGTCAGTTTCCCATTTATCACCATTCTCATTCTAATTATTTCTCACAACAGCGTTAAAAAGAAAGTGAAGGCTGGGCATGGTGGCTCACACCTGTAGTCCCAGCACTTTGGGAGGCTGAGGTGAGCAGGTCACTTGAGGCCAGGAGTTCAAGACCAGCCTGGCCAACATGGTGAAACCCTATCTCTACTAAAAATAAAAACTAGCCAGGCATGGGGGTGCATGCCTGTAATCCCAGCTACTCAGGAGGCTGAGGCAGAAGTTTCACTTGAACCCAGGAGATGGAGGTTGCAGTGAGCTGAAATCGCACCACTGCACTCCAGCTTGGGTGACAGAGTGAGACCTGTCTCCAAAAAAAATAAAAAAAAAGGAAAGAAAAGATAAGAAAGTGATGTATTTCCTGTTACCTATGGCTCTGTCTCAGGGAACAAAAAGTTAGCATGAAAGGGCTGGTTTTCAAGAAAAACGAGAGGAAGCATTATTATTGTTTGGGGACTGAAGTGGAAAATAGAACTGTGAGTTAATAGTGTGTTTAATAAGAAAACAAAACAAAACATAAGTGGCTATGATGGGATAAACCTGGCCCATTGTAATTTTTGTCATCTTAGCCCTTGCAGACATTTGTGTTTGCTTCTGACCCTTGGATCAGGGAAAGGTCAAGGACCTAAAGGGGGGCTGGGCCGAAGTCCTGGCTCTGGCCTTCACTAGTGTTTGACCTGGGTGGGTTAGGGCTAACCACACTTTTCCTCTCTCTAAAATGGGAATAATGATATCTGCTACATGGTGATACATTGAGCTTAAAATGAGATGCATAACAGGGGACTTTTGTCTGTTTTTGGTAACCCTAGTGCCTGCAACAGTGCCACAGTGCCGTGTGCATGCTTGGGGCTTAATAGACATATATTGAGTAGACAATAACATCTGTAAAGCACGATGAACTTTGCTCATAGGAGGCCATTAGCGAATTTGAGCATGTTGTTAAGGAGCTACTCATACTTGTTAAGTGTAGAGACTATTTGGTCTTTTTTTTTCCCAGCACCTAGGCCTGCCATAGAGCAGGTCATTAATATTTATTTGCAGAATGAATAGATAATGTCTGATTGTCCGTCATTTGGTAATCTTTCTTAAAGAGAGTGGCACTGGGGACATCTGGCTGCTATTTTGGTGTGGCTTTTTTTCCCTCCTTGAGATAAAAGGATTGTCTTGTTGTTCCATGTGGCGTAGGCCTAATATTTTTCTTTCTTTTTACGGTTTGGTATATGGCTAGCGGAGGGTGGTATCTTCTTAAGAAAGTTTATTTCACTTTCTGAAGGTGTTTTTCATTTTCCCAGCTGCCCTTCACTTCCCCCTACATGCCGTTTGCACAACTTCCCAGCTGGCAGATGTGAAGTGGATAACCTTGTAGCAGTCACCAGCATCTTTAACAATGAAGGGTCACAGGGAGCAGGTTAACAATCAGCGTTGTGGGGTTTATTATTACATCCAAGCTCCAGTCTGGTTTTACCAGAGAGCCAGTCTTTTTTTTTTTTTTTTTTTTGAGACGGAGTGTCTCTCTTGTTGCCCAGGCTGGAGTGCAGTGGTGCAATCTCAGCTCACTGCAACCTCCACCTCCTGGGTTCAAGCAATTCTCCTGCCTCAGCCTTGTGAGTAGCTGGGTTTATAGGTGCCTGCCACCATACCTGGCTAATTTTTGTACTTTTAGTAGAGACGGTTTCTCCATGTTGGCCAGGCTGGTCTTGAACTTCACAGGTGATCAGCCTGCCTCGGCCTCCCAAAATGCTGGGATTACAGGTGTGAGCCCCTGTGCCCGGCCACCAGAGAGCCAGTCTTGGGCGGTGCAGCCAGGCCAGCCATTATTTTGTAATCTTGGCTATTCTCTGGTGTCTTTTCCTACTTAACATTAAGGAGTGGTTTTTCAAATAAAGGTTTCATTGACAAGTTTGTAAAAAGGAAAACAAAAGTGAGTTAAAAGTCTGCCTCAGCATTGCATGCTTAGGACAAAGCCCATATTAACTTACGTAACTTTTAGAGGCTTTGTAGTTAGCTTTCCAGCTCTCTCACGTTCATTTCATGCTTTGACTTTGATCTTCAGAGCTTGGGGCTCAGTGGAGGTTAGCGAAATGGGGCATATTGGGTGCCATGCATTGTGTTGGAAACTTTCACAAATGCTGACTTGTTTATTCATAGAAGTTGCCAGCATCATAATGGCCCATGATAACTTATGCAAAACAACTTTGGGTTCTCCTCTGCACCATGGTTGCAATTCAGTTTCATTATCTCCCCGGGAAATACACTCCAGACTCTTGGGGATTGTATGATAGGCTCATTGGAATAATTGATTTCTTAAAGATGAGTAGTTATTCTATTGTTTTTATATATCATCCTCAAAGTATGTGGTAATTGTGGTGGCATTTGTACAGTTTGTGTGGTCAGGAATGTTTGTGAGGCATTAATTGAATATTTCTTATGAATACTGTACTGTGCAAGGTCTCCTGAAGGCAAAGAAAAACAGTAATGTGAACGCATAGTAAGTAGTCAATGAATGTTTATTAGCTAAGACATTCTTTTTTTACTTGATTGATACATACTTTTAAATAATGTGTTTTCTTTACTGTAACAGTAATGTATGTTGCTTGTGAATCACCTGGCATATATAAAAATATGTGTCTATTAAATAAACAACAACTCATTGGATACTTACTGTGTTCCAGGCTGTGTTCTGGGCATCAGGGATACAACCATGAGCAACAGACAGAGTCTGTTGTGGAGTTGTGTAGTTGACAGTCTTATGGCAGTGAAACACAAAATAATTCTGAGTTGTACATCTATGCCTTTTTTTTCTCCTGTTCTTTGCTTAAGTGCTGTAAAACAAAACAAAACTAAGAGTTGAGGTAGAGACAACCAGGTAGCTCCATACCCTTCAAATAACTACTGTGAATATCTTTGCACATTTTCATTTGGTGATTTGCCTATGAACTGTGTGCAAGTGAATATATGCGAACATCTGGATTCCATTTGGTTTCATTTTATTTCAATTAATGACCCATGTTAGGTTGTCGAACAAGGTGGACGTGTGAACGCCAGCTTGTGTTTTCATGCTTTTCTAGATGAGAGGAGGCAAGGTTTCCAGAGAGGTGCCTTTTCTCCTCTCGACTTACCCTCTTCCTCAAGCCCACTATCCCAGAAAGAAACCTGGCCTGGGCCCAGTGCACCTGGGACAGGCAACCTGGGGCACGCTAAGCCCTGACTCCACAAACATGCTCTCCCCACTCTGTCTTGATCTCCGGATTGTGGTCCTGCCATGGCTGTTTTCAGCTGAAATAGCATGAAAAATGAGTTTTTGTGGTGTTTTTAATATAAATAGTAGAGATGCCACAGGAATTCAAGTTCTCAAGGGATGTGCTTTCTTACAGGACTTAATACGTTCTGGGAAGACCATTGAGTTCTGCCTCCCCACCGGCTCTGCCCCATCAAAGAAGGAAGGGCTGGCAGTGTCCAAGGGCAGGGAATGTCTGCTAGGTTGACGGCTCCAGCTGGTGCTGCCAGCCCAAAGGTCGCTGGGCCATGCAAGCCGAGAGAGTGAGCTCTAGGGTAGCAGTCTGCAGACTTTTTCTGTAAAGGGCCAGATTGTAAATACTTCAGGTTTTGCAAACCATGTGGTCTCTGTTGTAACTACTCAACTCTGCTGTTGTAGCATGGAAGGAGCAATAGACAATGTGCAAATGAATGAGTATGTGTGTGCTCCAATAAAACTGTATTTACATAAAGAGGTGACACGTCAGATTTGACCCACATGCCATAGTGTGCAGACTCCTGCCCCAGAAACTGAATCAAAGGGCCCCTGGGATCCTACCTGGGCTCTACCACTTACCTTCTGGAATTGTAGGTGGGTAGTTTCAGCTTCTTCCTCTGTTAAATGCGTTTCATAAGAGCAAGTACCTGCTGGTTCTCATGAGTCTTAGTGAGATAATATAAGAAGGCCTCCAGATACAGTCTCCTCTGTGTTGAGTACCTGGACAAGGGTTAGAGTACCTGTCCCATCTCTGTCTTCCCAGACACCTTTGACCTCTGGAAAAATTTCTCCCTCCAGTCTGAAAAGGTATTTACCCCCCAAAATTTTGACTAATTCTCCTCTTCCAGGATGTAGCTCTTCTCATGCCCGTGTGTAAATCTTGTTAAGCCTAAAGGCCAATCCATCCCATAAATTTTTCCTGGTTGCAGGTCATATTTGACTCACTTCTGCACCCTTCCCCAACACTTTAACTGCACTTTTGGAATGGTACTCATCCCTTGTTTAATACCACTTCATTTATTCATCCATCCATCCATCCATCAAACACACAGGTCATTGACTATGCATTCTCCATGCTGCTATCAGTGTGTGTCTTAACTAGCACTTTTATGAGACCACAGGCCTTTTGAGGTCAGGGATCCTGTTTTATTTCTCCTGGTACATCAGAGCCTAGCACTGGGATGAGCATAATCTACATGCTCGGTAAGGCTTTTTGTGGTGAATGGGAGGGGGATGAATACTCTATCTCAACCTCCCAGTCCTCACTGTTCTTGGCATAGAGACTTGCATACAGTAGGCATCAAAAACACACATGTTGATTGAGTGTTGCCTTCATACCATTTTACTCAGCCTGTAATGCTGTTTCTTTACTTGAGGGACTTGGTTGCCAAATATCTTGACCTTTTGCCTTTTCCCTGGTGAAAGGGCAGGACTTGTGAATGAGAGGGGGCTCTAAGCCCTGGAACGGCAAGAGTCTGAAAGCACGAGGGTTAGAGGGAGAGAGGTGAGCGTAGGGTATGGGTGGTGGGGAGGGGGTTGTGAGTTCCAGCTCGTCCTTAACACCCATCTGGGTGGCCTCTGAAACCAGACAGGCTAATTATCCCTCCGGCCCCTGTGCTCTAAATTATTTACATTTCCCAGGCAAGACACTGAAAGGGGAAGCATAGAAGGACCCTGCCTCCTCCTATTATCAGACTTGACTGTTCCATTTCCTCCCCGGCTGATCTAAGATGGTTTATGGAATTCAGAAAGGGGCACCACGTTCAGAGTCAGGAAGCCCAGGGTTTGAATCCCAGCTCTTGATTTTGAAAGGTTGCTTTATCCAGAGGGGTATCCATTTCCCCTTCTGTACTATGGAGGCAATAAAAGTCCCCATCTTGCAGGGGCTGATGTAAATGAAAACAAAGCCAAAAAAGCAACCAAATGCACATGTAAAATGCAACAACGTGTGTATACAGAATCAATGAACACCTGCCATTTTCCTTTCCTCTGCCTTGTTTTACAAATATTTGAATGCTTCCTTATCTTGCCTCTTGAGGAAATATTTTTGGAGACATTGGCTTTGTAGGAGAAGAACTAAAGATTGGATGAATCTCTCATCCTGGGTTTCATAACCTTGGTCACTGCTGATAATTGACATCAGATAATTCTTTGTTGGGCAGTGGGGAGGGCTCATCCAGTGCAGCGTAAGATGTTTAGCAGTGTTCTTCGCTGTGATCTATAGATCACCGTCAGTAGCACTCACCTCTTACTCGTGATAGCCAAAAATGTCTGCACATATTGCCAGATCCCCTGGGGTGGCGGGCTGGGGGGCACAGTTGTCCTCCACAGAGGATTACTATGGACAAATGACTAAAGAGCTCCTTGCAGGGTGTGGGAGGCAGATGAGCTGGTGATGGGAGTGGCTCCCAGAAGTGATTTCTTTGCTCCTTTGCAAGGGAAGTGCATCCCTTAGGATCCAAGTGCTGGAGGAGAACAGGCTGTACTGTGGTCCCAAGGCCTGGAGAAGGCAGAGAAACAAGACTATCAGACTCGAGGTTTGTCATGGTTAACAGGCGCTTTGTGTCAGGGCCACCTGAGGGCACTTGCCAAATTAGGTAACCAGGACCCCAGACATGACAGCTGTGCAGAACCAGGGTCACTGGCCCCTATAGAGGTGTCTCCCTACATGGGAGGAAGACACCATTCCTAAAACTCAGACATCCAGGTTGGATGCAGCTTCAATCTCCTGGTTCAAGCAGTCCAGCCCCAGTAGCTGAAACTACAGGCACATGCCACTATGCCTGTCTAATTTTTTGTATGTTTTGTAGAAATGAGGTTTCACCGTGTTCCTCAGGTTGGTCTCGAACTCCTGGACTCAAGCTATCTGCCAGCCTCAGCCTCCCAAAGTGTAGGGCATGAGCCCCCCTGTTTCTGGCCAAAATGTTCACTTTTAAGAAGCCTCACAAGAGATTCTGATACCCACAGAAGCTTTAGGATCTCTGCCCTCATTGGAAAGGCTATAAGCTTTAGATCTGGAACTGAATTTCATGCCCCCTCAAACCCAAACACTTACTAGATGTGTGACCTTTAACAAGTTTTACTGAGCTGCCTTCCTAAAACAGGTTCAACAATATTTGCCACCCTGGATCATTACAGAGATAAAATACCATTTTCTGAGTACCCATTAAGTGTCAAGTATGTGGAAAGTACTTTTCATAGGTGATTTCAATGTGCATTCTTATAAAATTCCAAAGGAAGAGAATAATTTTACTTTTCATCACAGGGCTCTGCTGTGTGAATATTAAGCCCATTCTATAGATTAAGAAACTGAGGCTCATTAAGTCCCTTGCTCAAGGGTGATACTGGCCTATAGCTCCCCGTTCTATGGCTCACCCCAGGTTTTTTCGCTCTGCATTGAGCCTTTTCACCTCTGATCTCTCCTCACCAGTAAATTGCCATATTTGATTTCTACCGCCAACCTGGGCACTTATTCAGTATTAATGTGTAGGATTCTTTCCTAGGGTAATGCCAAGGAAAATCCAATCAGATGTCAACAAGAGGATCTCATCTTAGAAACCGATGCCAGGTGGGAAATGAGTCAGCACAGCATAGTAGGTGGGAAATGAGTCAGCTAGAATCTTTTACCTTCTCTAGAAACAAAGACACTTAGACTGATCCACAAGTGAAGGGATCTTGGCATGTGTTCTGCTCTGGGATGAGAGTGCAGGTCCCTTACAGTAACTCTCTTGATGATCCTCACTTCCACCCCAATTTACTTTTACCTAGCACCAGTCTGAGGCCTTTTGTCACCAACATAAATATCCTTTCAGCTTCCCCTTTTGATGCAGGAAATAACTGCTAGTAAGGGCGAAAGCCAAGACTGGACCACGTCACATGAATTCCACTCCCGAACCTTTTTTTTTTTCCTGGGCCAATTAGCTGAAAGGGTTTGGGGAGCTGATCACAATCACTCATTGGGATCTTTCAGGAAGCAGGGGCAGAAATGAATTGATGGAAGTGGGTAGCGCTTTCCTTACGTTATTGGCTTTACTTGAAAACTCTGTTCAGGAAATTGTGGGCATTCGTTAATAAGTGCTGCTTTGACCCCTGACTTCCATGGACTCACTGTGAAAACAGCTGATTGGTGAGATGGGAGGATGAGCTGAGTAATACAGGACACCATGACGTGAATCACAGAGGCCCAAGCTCTTGCACATTGCACAGTGGCGGTTTCTCGAATGCTGGGACTGCTTCAGACTCTCCACTTCATGATGGGCAGGTCCGGGGGTTACGCCCGGGAACCATAACTAGAAGTGGCTGTTTGGTGGTTATATGCAGGAAACTCTATCAACCCATTTTACAGGTGAGGAAATTCAGACTTAGGAAGTCTGGAAATGTGTCCGAGATTACACAGTAGAGATTCATACATATAGTCATCTGATCTTTAAAGCGGTGTTCTTTCCATTTTATCATCAATCATTGAATGCGATCCTAGGAGTTTACCCCCTCCTACCACCCTCGTGTAGAATTTCCTTTCTGCTCTGTTTTGTCAATATATCCAACATTTGGAAAATCAGTTGTATGTTGCATGTGTGTTTCCCCAAAAGGTGACTTTATGTCTTAGATCTCAGAAGCTTGGAGGGTGCTTGATGTTTCAGAGTGGCAGAGACTAGACATTTCTATAGGGTTTTCTACTGACCACGCCAGCTACCAGTGGACTGAGAACAACTCAATATGGTTTTGTCGCTTGGCTGAGCTTATAGTACAATTCTTGTAGATGGTTAATGTGCTTTGAGATAATGCTAATGTTTACCCTTATTTCTTAGGGCCAGAAAATGGACCAGATGAAGCCTCTAATCTAAGGATTAGGACAAAGAAAATGTACTCACTAGTGCCAGGCATGGTGGGTCACACATGTAATCCAAGTTCTTTGGGAGGCCTAGGCAGGAGGATTGCCTGAGTAGGTGACAGTGAGCTATGATGGCGCCACTGCACTCCAGCCTGTGAAACAGGGTGAGACCCTGTCTCTTAGGAAAAAAGAAGAAAAGGACTGACTTTTTTAGTAACCAAATAAGTTGCATTGTTTCCTTCTAAGTTGCTCTTTGTTCTTCTTGGAAATATATTATTGCTTGTGCAGACTCCCAGGGACTATACATGGTAGCAAATAAAATTATTATCATTTAATAGACTCTAGGAATAACACGGGCGCCAGAGGTGTGCTGTTTCAACCACTGTCCACAAGGTGGCAACCTCTCCAAGGAAACTGAGACCAAAATCTAGTCTTTAGGCAACTATTGTTATTTTAATGCTTATTGGGCAACTCCAGCACGCTTGGCACTGTACTGAATACTTAAAAGATTTAGCTTCTGCCTTCGAGGAGCTTACCAAATAATGAGTTTCAACAGTCTCTTGAATTAGACTATTTCTCAGCCTCCTGTCTCTGTCAGTCACTGTAAATCCTGGGTCTATATCTTTAAGAGAGTAAGATGTAGAACAGAAAATAAATTTCATTGAGTCCTACTGTGTGCTAGGTATTGAATAGGCACTTTGCATGTGTGGTCCTCACTAGGAACTGTCAGCGGCGTGATGAGTGTCCCATGTTACAGAAAGGAAGTTGGATAGACATTTTAATATTGGAATTCTAATACCACAGAGCTAGTCAATGGCAGAGGCAAATTACAAAGCCATAGTTATCTGCCCCTACAGTCTTTCCACTGGTCACTGTTTCACTGCAGGAAACTTGTGGAACACATTATTCCCAAGAAGTGGTCCAAAAGAAGAAATAGCCACAAAATCCTTTAGATATTTGCATTGATGTCATATCCCTAAGGAATGCTTATGAAGGAAGACTGATTTTTTGAGCTATTCCTTGACTCTTTAATAATGATGCCAGTGGGGCCAGCCTGTTTTCCTGTAAACTTTCCTTTGAGAGAGAGGAATCATTGGATATCTCTCTGGTGCTTCGGCAATAGATTGGCTGCAACTTTAGCATTTAGGCATTTGATTTTTCCTGGTTAATTTTATCTATTAGTCTATATACTATGTATTCATATATGTGTGTGATACATATATATGTGTGAATATATATACACATGCATGTGTGTATATATATATATGCATGTATATATATACTGTAGTAAATAGATATGTGGTATATAATAGACCACATATTCGATTTAGAAATCATTCCCACTGGACTGCGAGCTCACTAACAGCTGGATCTTGAATGTGTTTAAGATGCTTTACAGCCTGTTTGGGGCCTTTATGTTCCAATGGTAATTCTTTGAATTGTTTCTTATGCAAATATATCTACCGCATTAGTCAGGGTTCTCCAAGAAATAGAACCAATAGGATATCTCTAGCTATATAGGAGAGATTTATGATGAGGGGAGAGCTTATGCAATTTTGGAGGCTGAAGAGTCCCAGGATGTGCCATCTACAAGCTGGAGACCAAAGAAAGCTAGTGATGTAGTTCCAGTCCAAGCTCAGAAGGCTTGAGAGCAAAGAGCTAATGGAATACATCCCGGTCCAAGTCCGAAGGCTCAAGAACCAGGAGTGCCAATATCTGACGGCAGGAATATATGGGTGGTCAGCCTCAAGCACAGAGAGCAAATTCACCTTTCCTCTGCATTTTTGTTCCATTCAGGCCCTTAAAGGATTGGATAATGGCTGCCTCCATTGGTAAAGGCAGCTTTTTTTTTTTCTTTTCTTTTTTTTTTTTTTTTTCCTGATAGGGTCTTGCTCTGTCACTCAGCTGGAGTGCAGCAGTGCAATCATAGCTCACTGCAGCCTTGATTTCCTGGGCTCAAGTGATCCTCCCACCTCAGCCTCCTGAGTAGCTAGAACTACAGGCATACACCACCACATTTGGCTAAGTTATTAAATTTATTTTTTTAGAGATGGGTCTTGCTATATTGCCAAAACTCCTGGACTTAAGTGATCCTCTCACCTTAGCCTCTCCAGCAGCTGAGATTACAGACCTGAACCACTGCACCAAGTGAAAGCCGCTCTTTTTTATTCAGTCTACAGATTTAAAGGCTAATTTTCTAGAAACGCCCTCATAGACCATCAGAAATAATGTTTTACTAGCTATGTAGGCATCCCCTAGCCCAATCAAATTGACACATAAAATTAGCTATCCTGGCTGGGCATGATGGCTGTAATCCCAACACTCTGGGAGGCCATGATGGAAGGATTGCTTGAGCCCAGGAGTTTAAGACCAGCCTGGGCAACAAAGTAAGACCCCATGTCTTAACAACAACAACAACAACAACAAATTAGCCAGGCATGGTAGTTCCACCTACTCAGGAGGCTGAAGTAGAAGGATTGTTTGAGCCCAGGAGATTGAGGCTGCAGTGAGCCAAGGTCACAGCACTGCACTCAAGCCTGTCCTGCCTGGGTGACAGGATGAGATATTGGTGCATATGTGCATATATATATATGCCAATATCTATATTGTGGAATACATTATTCCCAGGAAGTGGTCCAAAAGAAGAAATAGCCACAAAATCCTTTAGATATTTGCATTGATGTCATATCCCTAAGGAATGCTTGTGAAGGAAGACTCTAATTTTTGAGCTATTCCTTGACTCTTTAGGAATGAGTCTATATTGGCATATATAGATAGAATATATCTATATTCAATATAGATATTGGCATATAGCAAGGTCATATTGTCAGGCTCACAGCACTGTACTCCAGCCTGTCCAGCCTGGGTGGCAGGATGAGATATTGGCACATGTATATATATATGTGCCTATATCTATATATTCAATATAGATATTGGCACACACACACACACACACACACATACACATCCCATCTACACTTTCTCGCTTTCACATTTGAAAATGCTGCTGTAGCAGTGAATGAAATATTGGAGTTAATGAAACCGAGATGACCCCAGGAACAGACCCTGGAATGAGGATACAGGTGCAAGAAGAGACTCCCAGGGAAGAGCAAGAAGTGGGGAGGCAGGGCAGGACGGGGGAAGATGCCAAGGGAGATAGCAAGTTTGGGCAAAGTCCTCCAGGGGGATCTTCAGCCTGATCCCATAAGGAAGACTTAGGAGGGCAAGCTACACCTTAGAATGTGGGGCGGGGGAGATGAGGATTTCCTCCTGCTGCACCTTGCAGTCATTTGTTAAGAGCCAGGAGGAGGGGAAGGACATAGGGACATACATTCCAAGGAACTTGTGGCTTCTCATGCTTGTGAGCAAGGCTGGCTTCATTTGCCCGAGATCAGAATCTGTTAAGAGCTCCTGTTGCTGGCTGTTTTAAGTAAAAGCACACAGAAGCCAGGGCTGTACACATGCAGCACAAAGATACTCCGGAGGATCTGGGTGGGGTATCAACACTGCCCCCACACGTAGTAGGTCCTTGGCACTGAAACTTTTATGTTGATGGTTTTAAGTCCTTACTAACGCCTGTGATTTGTAGTATTTTGCAGCTAGACTTCAGCTATTAGAGTAACTTAGCAAGTCACTCAATCATACCTGATATAATGAATTCTAACCCATTTCTTTTCTGACCTGCAGTGATTTGCTAAAGATTCAAAATCCCGGGAGGGACTGCTTAATTTGCTGAAGTTAGCCTGCTTTCTCCCTGTCTGGCTTCAGCTGCCCAACTACGATTGGAGTTATCTGGATTTGCCATCAGACAATGCCTGCCCTATGCAAGAGCCATCAAGCCCAAAAGGAAGGAGAATGGATGGTGAGCTGCCAATAATGACAAACTCCCACTAAAGTTCATAGATACGAAGCAAACGAGACCCTTTGGCCCACTTTGAGCCAAATCCAGACCTCATTGTGGGGTGGTGCATGAGCTGGGGAGTTTGATCTGAGACACTAGCTGAATGTCAACTTTCCAAGTCACTAGTGGCCTCTAGGATTAGAAGCTTCAATCTTTACCTTTCAGAAACCCCTTTGGGTGTTTCAGTGTTGGCCAGGGTGAGGTTTGGCAGCACATTTCTGGGGAGCCTGACCACAATCATAGTGTTGAAAAGCATACATTTCCACGGTTCAGAAAATAATAGGAAGATCATGGAGGCGGGATGGGCTTTAAATAATTTTAAATAAACTTCCAGAGTGGAAACTTCCCAAGGCAGCTGCTGGTGATGTTGGGATCCCAAAACACCTGGGAAGAGCAGACCTTAGTGTATTTACATGCCATGCAGAGGCAGCTCTTCCAATTTCCCAATCAGCTCTGCATTCCCTGTAGGAAGCACTCACATTCCCTGGGATACCACAGAGGCGTTGATGCCCTTGGGACCATCACTTGAGGAAGGATGATTTCACCCGTTTGCTCTCATTTCAGCATCTCCCTCAGCTCAGGGCTTATACTTGTCTTAAATTGTTTAAAGCTACAAGGAACCTCCCACTGTGTGATGATAGCTCTGCACATGTGCAGACAGTTGGGGAAGAATCATGTGCTGGAACATCCTGGTCCTTTTTTCTGAGCCCGTCTTGGACTGGCCACTCAGCAGCTCTCACTCGGCTGCCTGAAAACATGCTGATTGCCCCAATTTATAAGCTGATGCTGTGGTAGCTGAGGAGGCAGCCGTAAACTTCATGGAATGATTAGAGAGTCAAGTGTGGTATGTAAACTTGAGGTCTCTGACATTTTTTTCCTGATTTGGGAAAGAGATAGCCAAGATTCTAGTAAAACTTGAGATTTTGAAGGGTCTTTAAAGGAGGCAGTACTAAATAAAGGCTAGGGGAATTAACAGAGGGCTTGAAACACTCAGGGACCATTCATGGTGGAAAGCCATTCACTCCTAGACCTGTAGGACCCTGGAGGGCTGCAGCCACAATAGGGAGGGTGCTTATGAATACCTTTGAAAGGCTTCTAAGAAGAAATGATGCTGCAACTGAAATGTGTAGCTTCATGGGAGTGAACTGGGCACAGAGAAGGTAGGTGAACCTAAGGGAGAGTGATGTTGCAAGGGCTGAGAACTTAGAAAGAGTTTGCTGTGTTGGGTGGCAGAGCAGAGCTTAGAATTTGCGGGGAGTCGATGCTGGAGAGCGAGACAGGAGTAGCCCTGTTACGATGGAACAGGAGTTTTGTTTTCCTCCCATGGCAGTGAGAAGCCATTGAAGGGTTTTAAGCAAGAGAGTAATAACCTTCCTTTGCTGATCTCACATGGTGTTGCCCTCCAATGGCCAAAGCCACTGCACTGACCACTCCTTGAGGGTCTGCCTTGAGGGTTGGTTCTTTGTCACAGGCAGCAGCTAACTGGCTCTTCAAGCGAGGGTGATCTTGACTCCCATATGCTCCAGTGGGGTGACCTTTCCTCCCCAGCCATCTCCTTGGACAGATCCATGGCCCATGATGCTCATAGCCTCACCACTGTTAGCATATCCCAAGAGGATGCTTCTGGCCCATCTAGATAACTCTTTTTTTCTCCTCTAGGAGAGCCTGCTCCTCTGGGCTCCAGAGATTTGTGTGTCCTGGGTGACCTTCTTAGTTCATGAAGTCTTATTTCAGGCTGGGTATTGTTCCTGCAGAAATATCTCTTTATTCCGCAGTGGAATGTCTATGATTACTATCCTTCTCTTTGTTAATGTAATAGTTCACACAGGAACTGTGTAAAGCATTTATATAAATAATTTTACTCAAGTCTCACAATGACACTATCTGAGTCGAGTATTATACTCCTTTTCCAGTTGAACATGCTGGGAAAGTTTAAATACACTTCTTTTTTTTTTTTTTTTTTGAGATGGAGTCTCGCTCTGTTGCCCAGGCTGGAGTGCAGTGGCATGATCTCGGCTCACTGCAAGCTCCGCCTCCCGGGTTCACGCCATTTTCCTGCCTCAGCCTCCCGAGTAGCTGGGACTACAGGCACCCGCCACCAAGCCCAGCTAATTTTTTGTGGTTTTAGTAGAGATGGGGTTTCACTGTGTTAGCCAGGATGGTCTCAATTTCCTGACCTCGTGATCTGCCCACCTCGGCCTCTCAAAGTGCTGGGATTACAGGTGTGAGCCACCGTGCCCTGCCTAAATACACTTTTTAAGTGCAAGGGCCTGGAACTACTACATGGCAGAGCAGGATTCAAACCCAGGTCCAAATCCTAAGCTCTTGAGCAGCCGGCTGGATCATCTCATCCAGAGATTGATGCCAAGGCTCAAGCTTCCTTACATCATGCACAATTAGCACCCTCAGGGCCATTCGTAACTCCACAGGGGTCAAATCCTTCAGCCTCCCTGTTGCCAGAGCTCCAGGTTCAGAGTACCATGAGGATAGCAGTGTTAACAATCACCTCCTGCTCTCTGGGGTCACAACTATCATTTCCTTTCAAAGAACTGGAAGTTTGAGTCCTAGAAACAATGGGACCTCCAGGTTGGAACTTTTCACCTACATTCAAGGTGATAATCTGTCAGGGTCAAGAGCAAGAAGAAAAGGGAAAATCAGAGGAATTAGCAAATTGATGTTTTAGGTCCAACTGGAGGCAAGCCATCATTTGTGAATTGTTAAGTTTACATCACTTAGATCACTTTACAGGCAAGCAGCTCGGTATTAGAAATTGCCAGTGTTTATTTGCACAGATGCAGTGGAGAAAAATATATTTCTACAGGGTCATGTTAGCCCAGCTGATGAACTGATAAGGAAGCTGCACCATCTGCTCACAGCCAAGCCTCTGAGTACATTTGTGATCACCGTTAACCACATTTATGACAATATATGAGGAAATGGAACATTTTGGTTTTTCTCCCATTCAAGCTCTATATTTATATTTTAAACCAAACATGGGCCCTCTTTTCTGGACTGGATGTTCCATGTATGTCCCCATACCTTCAGTCTATATTTCCTTCCCAGAACACTTGCCAGTTTGAGTTGTTTACATCTCT
Source organism: Gorilla gorilla gorilla (assembly GCF_029281585.2). Lineage (NCBI taxonomy): Eukaryota > Metazoa > Chordata > Mammalia > Primates > Hominidae > Gorilla > Gorilla gorilla. The sequence goes on along the minus strand of NC_073242.2, from coordinate 108,093,161 downwards.
GGAGACACTGGACTTACATCATGCTGTATGATGTCCCATCTGATGAGGCATGTTTGTGAGGCATCCTTTGCAAATGAGCAAAGAGGAAGGATTAGTAAATGTGTAACCAAGATGCTGAGAAGCAATTAGCCCAAATGTGAACTTCATCAGAAATAGATTTCAGAGCCATTATTTGCACATTCTTCGAAAACAAGGAAGGGAATCCATCCAGTCCCTAAGGAATCCATGCAGCCCCTCTTGTGTGTAAACTTCAGTGTCTGTATCTGTGTGGGGTGGGCAAGGCAGTGATGGGTTAGGTCCTGGATAGTACCGTGGAACGCTTCTGACTGGATTTGGCCAAGAATGAATTATGTTACATGGGGGGCCTGGGTGTTCTTATCCTGACCTCTTCTTCCTGGCTGTGTGACCTTAGCCAGTTTTCTGTCCTCTCTGAGCCTCCCTTAGTATATCTACAATTAGGAGAATAATCTCCTAAGTCAGCACTATTTGACCACTACAAACGTGACAGATAGCAACTATTTTGCCTGGACTTGATGAGAAAATGTGGCCCATGCACTCAAGGAACACGCTGTCAGTTGGAGGTACCACTAGGTATCACCAATCAGTGAGCAAGATAATGAAGAGATAGTTTGAATATATCTTCATCAACAGGGTGAATAGGAAGGAAAGGAAAACCGGCCCATGACCCTGAGGGATAAAGGAAGAATAAAGTGATAAACATAGAAATAATAGGTAAGAAAGTGCTTTATAACATTTCTCGACATCTAAATGTTTAAATTTGGATTATTCCTGTTTTTAAGGACATGTTGGTCAGGATAGACTATGTAATGGTACAATAACAAGTGCCACACAATTCAGTGGCTTTACATAATAAAAACTTGATTTTCTTTTTCCTGATTCTAAACGTCCAGTTGGTTGGCAAGATTATTGGTGATGGGGCAGGGGTCTCTGTCCATTGCAGTCATTTAGAGACCCAGCGTTTGATGAAGGTTTCATATCAGCATAGGTGTCTATGATCTCCATGGCAGGTAGTAAAGCTGTGCACTGGCTCTTACAGCTTCTCTCTGGAGGGCTCATTATCACTTCCCATCACATTTCATTGGCCAAAACAAGTTGCATGCCTATCTTCAAAAAGGTCAGAGTGGGGTGATCCCATCATATGCCTGGAAAGTGGAAAAAGACGAAAAATTTGTGTACAGCTGCAATGTCGTGGAATTCTTTTTCTTTCTTTTCTTTTCTTTTTTTTTTTTTTTGTTTGAGATGGAGTCTTTACTCTGTCACTCAGGCTGGAGTGCAGTGGCACAATCTCAGCTCACTGCAACCTCCACCTCCCAGGTTCAAGCGATTCTCCTACTTTGGCCTCCAGAGGAGCTGGTATTACAGGTGCATGCCACCACACCTGGCTAATTTTTATATTTTTAGTAGAGATGAAGTTTTACCATGTTGGCCAGGCTGGTCTTGAACTCCTGACCTCAAGTGACCTGCCAGCCTCAGCTTCCCAAAGTGTTGGGATTACAGGCATGAGCCACTGTGCCTGGCCTAATGTCTTCTTCTTGTATTTTCCGTAGAAATACTGCCTGCCTGCTAGAGAGTCAAAGTGAACATTTCTTTTTGTGAAATCATGCAGTATCATAACTATAAATCCCATTTAAAACTCAATAATCCCATCCCCAGGTGTATATGTATATGTATATGTGTGTATATATATATATCCCAGAGAAATTCTCTCATAGATCTGCTAGAATGAACAACAAGACCCTGTTTGTTTTAGCAAGGAATTGGTGTCTCTTATTTCCCTGGAGACAGAAAACTAGGCTGAGTCAGGAGGATCAGTTGGGCCCAAGAGTTCGAGACCAACCTGAGCAACATAACAAGACTCTACCTCAAAAAACCCTACGTATATGTTTTTTTTGTTCTGACCTCTGGAACTGGAAGATAATATACTTGGATGGTGTAAGCCACTAAATTTGTGGCAGTTTGTTATAGCAGCAATAGGTAATGGGCACCAGTGCAATGCATTATTCTCTGTTAAACTCATTAGACACACAATGGACACACAGTATGGAATACTGTGATAGGCAGAATAATTCTTTGTCTCTTCCCACCATTATACACACACACACAATGTCCACATTCTAAGTCCTGGAGCCTATGGATGTGTTACCTTACATGGAAAAAGGGTGATGATTAGATGGAAGTAAGGCTGCTAATAAGCTGATTTTAAAATAGATTATTCTGGATTATTCTTGTAGGCCCATGTAACCAGGATCCTTAAATGTGGAAGAAGGAGACAGAAAAATTACTGTCAGAGTGATGTGGCATGAGAAAGACTTGGCCTGCCATTCCTAGCTTTGAAGATGGAGGAAGGGGCCACAAGCCAAGAAATGTGGGAGGCCTCTAGAAGCAAGAAAGGGCAAAGAAATAGATTTTTCCCTAGAGCCATAGAGTTTGCAAAACAGAAGATTTTCTCCTAGGAAGAAATGAAGCTCTGCCAATGTCTTTACTTTGGCCCTTAGTGAGATGCATTTAGTGAAACTTTTGATTTAGTGAGATGCATTTCAGACTTCTGACCTGGAGAGTTGGAAGATGATTCATTTGTATTGTGCAAGCTACTAAGTTTGTGGCAATTTGTTACAGCAGCAATCAGAAATGGATGCAAATACTATGCAGCATTCTGTATTAATTCATTAAACACGTAAGATACAGCAGGCTCTACAGATTGTATAAAAATTCTAATTAAGAGGCTGGGCATGGTGGCTCAGGCCTGTAATCCCAGCACTTTGGGAGACTGAGACAGGTGATCCCCTGAGGTCAGGAGTTGAAGACCAGCCTGGCTAACATGGTGAAATTCCATCTCTACTAAGAAATACAAAAATTAGTTGGGCCTGGTGGTGGGCGCCTGTAGTCCCAGCTATTCGGGAGGCTGAGGCAAGGAAAATTGCTTGAGCCCAGGAGGCAGAGGTTGCCATGAGCCGAGATCATGCCACTGCACTCCAGCCTGGGCAATAGAGCGAGACACCATCTCAAATAAATAAATAAATAAATAAATAAATAAATAAAATAGAAAAAAGAAAAGAAACAGGATATGATTTTGAACACAAAACCTTCAAAGTAAATTTAACACACATGCGCATACATATACATAAAGCACATCATTTATAATATTACAAGCATATTTAAGGATACATACTGAAAATTGTATAGTAGGGTTTATGGGGTAGAAAATGGGAGCAGAAATTAGAGATAAAAGGAAGCGGTGGGGGGAAGCTAAAGATCTTGCATGGACCAAGAAGGAAAGTAAGTTAAATTGAGTGTGATGTAACATAAACTTATTTTTCTATTTAAGGTGCAGATGGTTGAGCTCTAGGGCTTTTTAAGACAGTGTGAATCTCAATTATTTGCATGACTTGAAAGGGCACTTTGAATTAGTGAAAAGTCTTGGGAATACAAAAAAAAAATTTTTTTTTTCTTTATGAACGTGTACCCCTCTGCTAGGCATATAATCATAAGTTTGGGGACAATGTCTTTCTTCCACCATTATGGCTCCAGCACCTGGTGTGGTGCCTGACATGTGGGAGGTGCCCTGAAAATAACTGCACAGTGGTTAAATGAGAGACTGAGTGATCAAATGACACTGGGCTAGCGAGTGAGTGAATGTTCAGATTCAAGACAAAACTAAGAAGTGGAGTTGTTGATTGCCGGATACTTTTGATCAATTTATCGATTCATACAAGCCCTCACCAAGCACCTACACAGTACCTGACATGAAGTTATGTGTTGTTGGGGATTTAAAAAATAAGTGAATGTATACTGTGCTATGTGTACATTCTGTTACCTGTCTTCAAGGGTGGCTTAAAATGTAAATAGAAAACATCTTTCACACAGGAAATGACGTGGATGAAAGCCTCAGCATAAGAGCAAAAGGATCAATGATAAAGTTAGGGTGACAAAGAACGTTCTAGGAGTTATGTACAGTACTTCACTGTACCAGCTCCTTTAAGTGCTCACTTGGAGTATTTGAATTAATATTCAACTTAAGGAAACCCCTTTCGTGTGGCCCGCCTGACTTTGCCAGAGCAAAGTGACACTGGGAAAACAGAGGGCACTTCAGAGTGATGGGGAGAGGAAGGAAGGGGGTAATGACGGCTTGTGTGGTAGGGGAAAGGCAGGTTGCCTTAGAGGACAACCAGCAGCTGTTCCCTGCCCCTCTCTGGCCCTGGCCTGCAAAACCCTGCAGCTGAGTCAGGGGTGGCTGATGCTCAGGCCGCTGGGCCATTTCTGCTTCACCTCTTCACCAGTTGGCCTTTGTCAGGCAGCTCTGATGAGGCTGGCTGCCTGGTACGTTTTCCTCTTGGAAAGAATGGGGGGAAGTTGACCTGCTCTGCCGATAAGGAGGGAGATCTGCTTCCTCGGCCACAGCCCTTGGCAGGTCCCCTCCAGGATTTCCCTGGGCCGTCTGAGCACCGTGGGGAGATGAGAGGTCAGGCGTGGGCTGTGTGGAAAACTCTGAAATCTCCACAGCAACCAGGGCCACTGAAGGGAGAAAAAAGTCCTCTGGTGATTAGCCAAGATCTTTACTCTTCATTAGTCATCTGGACTTAGACACTCTTTCCATCTGGGGAAAACTGTGTTATTGTCAAGGAGCCTCACTAGCTCATTTCTTCATCTTGCATCTCCTGAGCACCTTGGAAATCCAGGAATTCTTTGTTAGGCTGGTCTAAGGTTTTGAAATGGGCAAACAGACAAGCAACCCCCTCAGCCCCTGCCAAAAAACAAACAAACAAACAAAAAACCCAAAAACAAAAACACCTCCCTCTTTGTTTTTTTCCACATATTAAAATGGACTTGCCTTTTAAATCCTCTAGTCTTCACTTTCTACCTCTTCCTCCTGAGGACTCTCCATTTTCATTACTTTAAATTAAAAGTCCTTCACTGGAATGGTTTTGACCCCCCAGGGGAAATTTGGCAATGCCTGGATTCATTTTTGGTTCTTAAAACTGGGGAGTGTAACTGGCATTGAGTGGGTGGAGGCAGGGAGGATGGTAAACTTCCCACGATACACTAGTAGGCTCCCCAGCAAAGAACTGTCCAGCCCATAATACAGATAGTGCGGCGGTTGAGAGGCCCTGCTCTAAAACTTGCTAATTTCCACATCACCCTTCCTGATCCCCTCCATTTCTATCTCCATTTATCCTAGTTTCTCTTCAAGACCCCAGACTGCATTTTATTCCTGCTTGATTCTGGCAGTTTACCATGGTGGTGTGAGGCACTGGCATAGTGAGTTTAAAGACAGGGTGAGCCATCCAAGGGGAAATTAATAGAAAATGGTAGAAACAATAGTGATGATAATGGCCATAGTATTAGCTCTTTTTTATTGGAAGTACATAATGCATTATTCTAGTTAACCCTCAAATCTATGACACCAGTACCATTACTGTACCTTTTTTTTTTTTTTTAACAAGTTCCCTGCCTCCACATGGAACACACTGAGTTGACAAATCATTTACTGACTCAATTTGGATAAACCTTAAGCTGAAATAAGACATTTTCTATGCCCTTTAGGAAGCAGTTCCAGTGTCTCTGACAAGTTTTTCCTTCTCTTTTTTTTAAATTTTACTTTAAGTTCTGGAATACCTGTGCAGAACATGCGTGTTTGTTGCATAGGTATACATGGGCCATGGTGGTTTGCTGCACCTATCAACCCGTCATTTAGGTTTTAAGCCCTGCATGCATTAAGTATTTGTCCTAATGCTCTCCCTCCCCTTGCCCCGCAGCCCCCCACAGGTCCCAGTATGTGATGTTCCCTTCCCCGTGTCCACGTATTCTCATTGTTCAGCTCACACTTACGAATGAGAACATGCGGTGTGTGGTTTTCTGTTCCTGTGTTAGTTTGCTGAGAATGATGGCTTCCAGCTTCATCGGTGTCCCTGCAAAAGACATAAACTCGTTCTTTTTTATTGCTGCACAGTATTCCATGGTGTGTATGTGCCACATTTTCTTTATACAGTCTATCATTGTACCCTTTTTACCAAAGAAACTAAAGCTTGGAGAAAGTAAAACTTGCTTAGTCAAGGTTATGGAGACGTGGAGCTGGATTTTAAATCCATACTTAGTCAAACTTCTCAGCCTGTTCTGTTGTACATTAGGACTTTTTAAGATGCTGTGGATCTCAATTATTTGCATGACTTGAAAGGGCAGTTTGAATTAGTGAAAAGTCTTTGGAATACCAAAAAAGGATAGTAGTTTTCGTTATGAATGTGTGCCCCTCTACTAGGTGTAAATCCGTGAGTAGTTTGTTCTCCTGCTGACCCTGCCTACCTCTTGTTCTTTCTTATTTTGCTTTTGAGAAAGAGTCTTGCTCTGTCACCCAGGCTGGAATGCAGTGGAGAGATTCTGGCTCGCTGCAACCTCCATCTCCCAGACTCAAGCAGTTCCCCTGCTTCAGCCTCCTGAGTAGCTGGGACTATAGGGGCACACCACCATGTCTGGCTAATTATTGTATTTTTTGTAGAGATGAGGTTTCACTCTGTTGCCCAGGCTGGCCTCAAACTCTCGGGCTCAAGCAGTCCTCCCACCTCGGCCTCCCAAAGTGTTGGGATTACAGGCATGAGCCACCAAGCCCAGCCTTTTTAATTTTATTGTTATTATTATTTTTAACTAACAAATTGACATTTTCCACCTTGTTTACTCTTACCTAGAAAGACGTCACTCCTAGTTCTATCTCAATCTTGATCAGCCTTCAAAGTTGGAGGCATTTCTTCTCCTGGAGCTTCCTCCATCTCCTGCAGTCTTCACTGCTTACTCTTTCTCTGTTCCCCTCCAGTGGATGTACAGTTGTGGCTTGAGAGTCTTAAAGCCAGAGGGGACTTCAGCGTCATCGGCAAGGAGATTACGCAGGAGTGCATGTCCGAGTCTTCAGCCTTTGGGAATAAATTTCCCTGGGGCCCCTCCAGGGAATGTACTGAATCAGATTCTGACAGTAGGGCCTGGGTAAGTGTGTGCTTTAAAAGTTGTATGAGGGCCGGGTGTGGTGGCTGATGCCTGTAATCCCAGCACTTGGGGAGGCTGAGGGGGATAGAGCACTTGAGCTCAAGAGTTCAAGACCAGCCTGGCCAACATGGCAAAACCCCATCTCTACTAAAAACACAAAAACTAGCCGGGCTTGGTGGCTCACGCCTGTAGTCCCAGCTACGTGGGAGGCTGTGGTGGGAGAATCTGGGAGGCGGAGGTTTGAACCCGGGAGGCAGAGGTTGCAGTGAGCAAGATTGTCCCCCTACCCCCCACCAAAAAAAAGGTTGTACAAGTGGGAACTAAATGATAAGAACACATGGATACATAGGAAACAACACACACTGGGGCTGGGTGGAGGGTGACAGGAGGGAGAGAATCGGGAAAAATAACTAATGGGTACTAGGCTTCATACATGGGTGATGAAATAATCTGTACAACAACCCCCAAGACACAAGTTTACCTAGGTAGCAAACCTGTCCATGCACTTCTGAACTTAAAGTAAAAGTTAAATGAAAAAGTTGTATGAGTGATCCTGAAGCACATGACCCTGACCTAGCAATTAGCAGATGGGGAAACTGAGGCTCTGAGAGAAGTGAGCTGGGAGCAGTACCCAGGTTTCCTGATAGTCATTCCAGATCTCCATTCCCAGTGTGAGGCCACTTAATTTTGGTGTCTCTCACCTAGCTCTGGATTTAGGAGAAGCTAAATAAATACTTCCTGGCTGAGTGATTAAAAAAAAAATTCTTAAAAACATTTTTATAGTGTTTGTCTTCTTTTTGCCCCTTCTATTCCAATCTTTCAGTTTTAATGTTATTTCAGGTAATGATATTTCATTCTTAGCTCCTCATTTTAAATGTCATACTCATCATTTTTTCCTGAAATGAAAGCAATGTATTTCTATTGCCATTACTGAAAAATGTTTACTTTCAGCCCTTTTGAAATCTTTCAGATTCCTGAAGCTAATTGGAATGAAGTAACAATGAGTAGCATTCATGGATTGTCTTCTATGTGTCAGGAATTGTGTGTTTCTATTTTACATGCACAATTTCTGATTTGTGAAACAATGCTGCAAAACAGGGTTTTTTTATTAATAAAAATGAGACTCAGAGGGGCTGAAATCATTTTCCTTAAGTCACTAGAGCTAGTAAACACCAGTGACAGGCTTTAGCTCTGACGACAAAGCCTGTGGTTATTGCACACTGGTTCTTAGCATAATACCAAATGCACATAATTTAAATCATTCCGATGATTACTCCCTCTCTTCTTTATGCTTTGATTCCAACTGTAGTTTTAATATCGGTTTTAAATGCTCTGAATAATGTTTGTCTTCTGAAAGAAGATATATGTATCAGCCAGAGCATAGCTGGGAAAATATATACCAATCTGGGTCTTGCAAACAGAGACATTGCAATATTGGGAAATGGCCACATGGATGATGGGAGAGCTGAGAACCTAAAAAGGAGATGAGGTAACCCAGAGCTGAGTAGCAGCTCTACCATCCCTACGTCGGGAGAAATAATGGGAATAGGTGTAGTCGTCAGAGTGTGGAAGCCAGGGCAGCAGCCAGAGCTGTGATGGAGCTTCTCCAGGAAGCAGAGAGAGAGAGAGAGAGAATGAATACTTTGGCTTCTAACTTTACTGTTTTAATCTTCTGCCAGTGCCTCCCATTGTCAAGTCCATCCAAAAGCCAGAAAGCAATGGAACATGGGAAATGTAGCTTCCTGAAATACAGAGGCAGGCAGAAAATGATGGAGAATGGATATAAGAGAAAAGAGGTGAATGACCAGGTAGGAAAGAACAGCTAAGCCTTCCTGTCATCCCCCAGCTAATACAAGCAAATAGAAACTACTGCAGTCTTTGGAGTTAGGCAGACTCCAATTTGAGTCTCTTGACATTTCTGTAGATGTCACTTGAGCTCTTTCAGCCCTGAGGACTTCATCTTTAATAAAAGAATATAAGTATTTCCTATGCCACAACATTAAGATGAAAAAGGTATAACATGAAAAGACCAGCTTTTAACACAAAAGGACCCTCAGCAAATAGAAACTGTTTTTATTTTATGGCATTCTTAAAAACCTGTAAAATTACAATTTGATCACACTGTTTTCATGGTGACTGGATGTCGCAGCGTGTCATGGCAGATAGCAGATAATGGTAAGTTCTGTTCTCTTCCTCTATAGGCAAGGGCAAAATACCTTTTCAATCAGAGATTCAAGACTCTTTTTCTTTTCTTTTTGAGAAGGAGTCTCGCTCTGTTGCCCAGGCTTGAGTGCAACTTCCGGCCTCGCAGGTTCACACCATTCTCCTGCCTCAGCCTCTTGAGTAGCTGGGACGACAGGTGCCCGCCACCACGCCTGGCTTATTTTTTGTATTTTTTAGTAGAGACGGGGTTTCACCATGTTAGCCAGGATGGTCTCGATCTCCTGACGTGATCCGCCTGCCTTGGCCTCCCAAAGTGCTGGGATTACAGGCATGAGTCACCGGCCCGGCCGAGATTCAAGTCTTATTCAAGAAGTTGTTCAGTGTGTTTCCCCAATGTTTTTTGCTACTTCCTCTCCCAACACACACACACACACACACACACACACACACACACACACTTATACATGCAGACATTTCTAATTTAAATCCTGGTAGTTGTTGAATCCTGTAACATTTTTTGTACCTGAGTTCTTTCACTGACACCTTGAGTTGCCCTCCCTTTTGGAGGTTAAGGGAAGTCTAAATTCAAGCTCACAAAGAAAGGGACTTCCAAAGACTGTAATTCAAGCTCTTGTTCTGTCTGCCCCAGAGAGACACAGACAGTCTGACCTACTGGTGAGGTTACCCGAAGTGTGAGTTTCCCGAGGATGTGTGTGTTCTTGTCCAAGAACAATATTCTCCCTGGTGACCCCAATGCATGATAAAGATGGAAATAATTCATTAGCGCTTAAGCAGACGTTATTGGGACAGCTGAGGCAACCAGGGGCATTTCAGATTCAACTTGGTTCCCACAGAAAGACTCAGCAAGGCTGTCTCTCCAGGCTTTTTGGTTAAAAGCTGTCTTTTGAACAGAGGTGCTCTGCCTCTCTCGGGAAAAGCTGAGATGTTGATTCTCAAAAGTGACAAGTAAAGAAAATAGGCAGCCTACTAACATTTGAGTTAATTGAGGCTCATAAAAATCAAATGACGTGCCACATCACATAGTATAAAAGTCCTCCGAAATGGGACTCAGATTGCCAATAAATAGCTGAACCTAGATTTGAATGCATATTTAAGCCATTCACTCCTTTATTAATTCAAGAAATGTTTAGTGAGTGTACACTCTGTGCCAACCTATTTTAGGTACTAGAGATATAACAGTGAATAAAAAAGAGAAAAATCTCATGTTTGTGGAACTTAGTAAGGAAAGACAATACACAAGATATACAGTTAAGATAAATAGTTACTTGATAGCTTTGATGTTTTCAAGTGTTAAGGAATAAAACCAGAGCAGACAGGGAAGGGGGAAGCATCGTTGCAATTCGAGACATGATCTCATTGCCAGGGTGACATGAAGCCTTGTAGTAAGTGAGCAGAGTGTGGCTCTTCACGGGAATGGCTTATCTGGTAGAGGGGACCTCAAGTGTACAAGCCCTGAGCTGGGACCATGCCTGGTGAGTCCAGTGGGGCGGGGTCAGGCTGCCTTCCTAAAATGCCACATCGAAAAGAAAGCTATTGATATGTTGTCGATTCGCTCAACAATATCTGCTCTGTGCCTGATGCTGTGGATGGAGGATGTTAAGAATCTTACATGTCATGATACAATTGGGGAAAATATCAGATTGGGAAGATTATGAATGATGTAACCAGTAGTTACTGGGAACCTGCCACAGTAGACACGGTATCAGAAAATACAGATGTTGGTATATACAAATGTGAACCTTGGTACAGCTGATACAGATATTCTGGAGGCAAAGATAGAAAAGAAACAAGGCACCCACCTCCCTACACTTAAAGAAGCTTCCAGTTGAATTGGAGACAACAGTACATGTGTACAGATGTAATGTACAAATGCGTGAGCCAGTGACCCATAAATAAAAGTGTGACAGGATATTTTGGTCTTTGCTCTTTTCCTTTGTCTCCCTCCTGGGCTATAGCATGTACCCCTTCCCCACTTCAGGGTCTGGGCAAGGACAAAAGTAGTGAACGAGAAGAGGTGACCAAAGCAGAAATTAGAGATGGATGTGTTGAGCTTAGCTGGACTTAGAGTTATGCGAAGATCTACTCTATCAGCAATGTCTGGTGGTTTTATAGACATTTGACAGTGAGATGAGTTAGGGCTGCATCCAGCGCATACCTGCTAAGTGAGAATCCCGTGCCGTGTCAGCCTGTTGGCTGAGTTCAAGAGTGTGGAGGCTCCCATCACGATATTCCACTGAAGGTGACTCCCTGAGCACTGTGATCAACCCCTTGAGCCTGAACTCTCTGCAACGCCTCGTGGACTCTCTGTGTGGGATGGATTAACCAACACTATGACTTGGTCTGTTTTCTTTTTTCTCCTATAACAAACTATATTATCTCTGCCACTTACAATATTCAGGGTTTGTACAGTAAGGGAGTTAGTTAAAAAGGACTGCTAAGTACAAATAAACAGTAAAACTTGATAAACTAAAGACTAAAATAGGGATATAACAGTGAATGAAAAAGAGAAAAATATTTTTCACGTTATGCCTGTAATCCTAGCACTTTGGGAGGCTGAGATGGGTGGATCACATGAGGTCAGGAGTTCAAGACCAGCCTGGCCAACTCAGTGAAACTCCGTCTCTACTAAAAATACAAAAAATTAGCCAGCTGTGCTGGTGTGTGCATATAATCCCAGCTACTTGGGAGGCTGAAGCATGAGAATTGCTTGAACCTGGGAGGCAGAGGTTGCAGTGAGCCGAGATCACACCACTGCACTCCAGCCTTAGGGATGAAGTGAGGCTCTGTCTCAAAAGAAAAAAAAAAAGGCAAAAATAAAAAATGGTGTATGTGTGTCTAAGTTCACTTGGGAAAGCATCCCAAGGGTGGAAGTTTCTCAACTTGTAGTGCTTCTGGGTTGCCTTGGACTTACAAGTGTTAAATTGCATGAAGCCTTTGCCATTTTGTTTCTATTCTTCTATTTTCTTCCTGGGATATAAATGTATATTCACCCCTCCTGAACTCGCCGGAATCCTAATCCATCTCCAGTTCCAAGAGGAAGGAAGAACCTGCTAGGACAGAGGAAGCTGCCTGGAAGATGAGATCCCATGGAGCCGGCCTGCTGGGAAGCAGAACAGTGAGCCCAATAGGATGGAGATGACGCTGGAGGTTTCCCATGGGCAGGAGTGCCATAGAGCCCAGCACAAGCCTCTTTATCAAATAAGTGGACCCTTCCCATAGCTTGGTGATAGTTTGTCATTCATTGCTCTCTCTGTCCCCTTCTCTGGAGAATTTCCTTCCACTTGTAAGAGCTGCCTCACCCAGGAAATTATGCTCAAAGGGGAAAGCCCACCTCTGATGCTGATGGATGCAGAAGTACCAATGCCTGATCTCCTCAGGGGATGACTCAGCAGGGCAATTTATGCTCCAGAGGCTCCCAAGGACCCGGGCAAGGCTAGAACTTGTCTGGGACTGCATCCATGTTCAGCCCCTTCCCCTTCCCTGCTTTACTCCTCCTTTTAGAGATCCTTCCAGAAATAGACTCCCTCAAACGATATGTGCTTGAATACCACTCTCCGGGTCTGTTTAAAGGGAACCCAATGTAAGTCACCATCTGTGTCAGTTAGGTTGTGGTGTATCAAATTGCCCTGAAACTTAGCAGATGAAAAAGGATAGACATTTATTATTTCATTTATTTTGGGGGGAGTCAGGACTTTGGATGCAGCTTAGAATCTCATAACATTGCATTCAAGACCTCGGCCAGGGCTGCAGTCCTCTAAGGGTGTGACTGAGGTTAGTTGATCTGCTTCCAAATTGGTTCACTCTTGTCTGGTAAGTTGGTGCTGGCTGTTGGCTAGAGACTGTGATTCCCTGCCCTAGGGGCACCTTTCCCTTGGGTGGTTTGGGTCTCTTCATGGAGTGGTAGTTGCGTCCCCCCAGAAGGAGTGACCTAACAGAGGACAGGAGAGAGGCTATGACACTTTGTATGACCTCACCTTGGAAGGTGTATACTGTCACTTCTGCAATGTCCTATTGATCACACAGATCAGCCCTATTCATGGTTGGAGGGAACTACAGCAAGGCATGAATCTAGGAGCTGGGGATGCTTCGGGGTATCTTGGTATCTTCCATACTATCCAAGGAAGACTCAGTTTGAATTGTAACAGTTCCCATGATTTTGAACTGTTTGCCCCTTATTTTGGCTTTCTATTAATATTTTTTCAATAGTAAGTTTGGTGTTCTTTTCTTCTCTTTCCAAATTAGACATCTCAACTCCTAGCCTACGTTAATCTGAAACTGTTGGTCTTTACCAGAAAATAGCTTTCTCCCTCACTACTAAAAGAAGTAATGGCATGGACAAGGCACTGTCTTTTGATGGTTCTGCAAATTTATCATCACTCTAAATGTCATCTTATCGTGGCTTGTGTGCTGGCTGAGAATGATGGTGCTATCCATATTAAACATGAAACCTTATTCTCTCCTCAGGCTGTTAGGTCCAGGAACATTCAGTGTAGGCAATATTAAGTGACTAAGGGATAAGTCGTGCAGGATTGAGAAGTGGGGAACTTGGGCCAGGAGTTGTATTTCTGTCTTAGATATGTGTCCAATGTGCAGATACAGAATTCTGCTAATTTATTGCAAAATAGATATAGTTCATTTTCACATTGCTTTATCATTTTCTTCAGGAATCTAGGGAAAAGATTGTAAGAAAATCACATTAAAAATCTGGTGTGGAGGTGGAGATAGGGTCTCTAGCATTGCTGTTTGGCATGAATTAGGAATTTGCAGCATATACGGTACATGTGGGTTTGGTTTATATTGTGGGAGGCAATCTTTGATTTTCTCCTCCCGCTTGGCTCTCACAGCCCTTGTCTCTTGTTTGATGGAAAGAGTCATTGAGAAGAAGTAGAGTGCAGCGTTTTGGTGTTAGGTACGCCTATGTTTAATCTCTTCTCCATTTTACCTACTTGCTGTGGGATCTTGAGCCCATAAACTAACCTTTCCAAGCCTCTGTTTTCTCATCTTTGAAAAGCCAATACCTACCTCCCAGAGTGGTTTGAGGATTAAATGAGACTATACTTGTGTCTGCACTGCCCAGCACAGTGCCCAGTCATGGGAGTCACATGATTAAGTGGAAGCTGCCACATGGATTAGTCATCCTCTATCTTAGCTCCGTCCATCACTTCCTGTGGACCGATAAAGATTGCTGCATATCAGGGTTGAGCAGGGCATTTCCAGTCCCCAGGACGTTTTAACTTTCAACTTGGGCCCTCTGTGTTTCAGGGCCACTGGTGTCCTGGCACCAGCTCCTACTAGCTTTCAGGAATTCATTGTACTCTTTTCTCAGCTCTGAGCTCAAAGATGCCATGTTACTAACTTGAAATCAGTCATGCTGAGAATATTTACACCATGGCAAGCAGCCATAGACAAAGTATTTACACCATGACCCTACCGAGCAGGTCTCCCATTTAGAGCCAGTTATGAAAAATTTACCAGCACGTCTCTTCCCACGATGTTTCTTCAGGAAAGCAAGCTGAATTACTCGACTGCTTTGCTATGTTTTTTTTTTCCTTCCAAATTCCTCTTTAACCATTGCTTTTCTTTTATTTTCCATTATGAACCACTTCAAAAGCTCATTATTTCCCCCACCCCCAGCTTGCCATTCTCTTCCTGTCTATTTCTTTCCTTCATGATGGTACCAGAGAAATATCCCAAAAGCATTAATTTCAATCATACCTACTGATTCCTGCTCACAATTTTTCCATAGCATTGTACTTGTGTTGATGGCATGTCTTTGATTTCTCACTAGAAGTGGGATTTTAAATACCCTGCTCTCCTCTCCCTGCTTGAGAGACCCAATGTGTTTATTATATGGGAATTTACATGGAAGAAACATGGTTTTTCTTTTGTTTGTTTGTTTGTTTTTTGGAGACAGAATCTCGATCTGTTGCCCAGGCTGGAGTACAGTGGTGCGATCTCGGCTCACTGCAGCCTCCACCTCCTGGGTTCAAGCAATTCTTCTGCCTCAGCCTCCCAAGTAGCTGGGATTTCAGGCGTGTGCTGCCATGCCCGGCTAATTTTTTTTCTATTTTTAGTAGAAATGGGGTTTCCCCACTTCGGCCAGGCTGGTCTTAAACTCCTGACCTCAGGTAATCTGCCCACCTCAGTCACCAAACTGCTGGGATTACAGGCATGAACCACCACACCTGGCCAGAAACATCATGGGTTTTAACACACGGAAGAACTGAGTTGGAATCCTAGCTCTGCCTCTATATAGCTAGCTGTTGGATCTTGAGTTGTTTACTTTCCATTGAGTTGCTATGGGATGTTAATACATGCACAGTTGTAGAAATAGTGACTGGCACACAGTAAGTGCTCAATAAATGCCAGGTCTTGCTATTGCTGTCCTTCCTTACTAATGCACAGCTTCCTCTTCAGCCTGTCCAAGTTCTTCTTTGTTCTGTTAAAGTGTCGTGCTCAATAGGATCTGATGCTATTTCCCAAATTCGGGGTGTCTTCCTCTCCCCTTCCCTCTGCAAATTCAACCCACCACTTATGATCAGAGTCTAGCCTTACCTCACCGCAAAAGTCCTGCTTAACTTTCTCAGGCCTTCTTTCCATCTTCCTATCTGAGAAAGAAATAGAAACTCCAAGGTAGTCAAATCAATGTGACATGTTCCTTGTGGACCAACCCTGTATGGCTAGAGAGATATCATAGCTCCTGTCTTCCTGAAAAATAAAAATTTGTATTGAAAGAGGCTGAGTTCATCATAACACAGCACATAAAGTGCTGGGTTGGGAAAGAGCAAGGGCTAAAGGGGCACAGAGGAGGGGCGTCTAGCCCACAGTTGTGTTTCAGAGAAAGGAGTGACATATACATTGAGAGAACCAAGAAGTATGGATATCATCCAAATGGAAATAGGAAGAGGTGTGGTAGGAATAGGCTTGTTCCAGAAAGAAAGAGTGCAGGTAGGAAGGCCAATGCTTAGAGCTATCATCATGATATAGAGAAACTAAAGAGTTCTCCAGGAGCTGTAATGGAGTCTTGAGGCTGAGAAGATGGAAGAGTGTGTGGGGAGTCTGGGTTATCCCAGGCTTTAGCTGCTACATTAAGAAGTTGAGTTGTTTTGTTTTGTTTGCTTTTAAGATGGTGTCTTGCTATGTTACCCAGGCTAGTCTTGAACTCCTGGACTCAAGCTATCCTCCTGCCTCCTCCCATGTAGCTGGAATTGCAGACACTTGCCACTGAACCTGGCTAAAAGTTGAAATGTTATCCTAAGAACCATAGGTGTTAAAGAGAAGCATGATTTGATTAGATTTCCATACTTACAGATTACTCTTTTGCTAAGTTTGCTTCTAGGTTACCCATAGTTACCTCCCTGAATAAAATGTCACTTTTCTGAGCCTCAATCTCTTCCTCTCTAAAACAGGATAATAAGTCCATAATTTTGCTGAGAATGCTGTATGAGATAATACATGGAAAAGCATATTATAAACCCTTAAAACTGTCTACACATTAGAGGGATCATTATTAATTTTGGATGCAGGGTGTGGACTCACATATCCTGGTATCCTGGAAAAGTTGAGTTCACATCCTAGTATTCCCACTGCTTGGGAAAGTTGCTTAATTTTTAATTGCTGACATCATCATTTCCACTTCACAGATGAGGATTACGTCTAATACATAAGCCTCTGATGAAGAGATGTTTATAGTGTGTGATTTGGGGGCACTAGTGTTTAATGAATGTTAAGTTCTACATACACACACATATGTGCATGCACACATACATACCACACATCTGCTCTAATCTTTCTGTACATAAAGGCAAAACACATATCTCCATCTTAAAAAGTAAAAGCAAAGAATGACTTGCATAGAGCACATTAGAGTAAATTTTGTGATAATATTGAAATAGATGGTGGAATAGTGATTGTCTCTCCCACTGTGTTTAACATTGAACCCAAGTAAGTCAAAGCTCCTGTCCTTGATTTCCCTCACCTCCAACAGAGACACACACACACACACACACATGCACACACTCGATATAAATCCCGACGTGCTGGTCTTTGGAGTGATGGCTCATAAACATAAAGTTTTACTCTCCTTAATGTACACACCTCTTCTGAAAGCAAACGGGTTCAGCATACCCTGTACCCCCAGTCCTTTGATCATCTACAACTTTGGATAATTTCAAGTAACAGTGAGATACACTCTGGCTGGGTGTGATGGCTCATGCCTGTAATCTCAGCACTTTGGGAAGCTGAGGCAGGCGGTTTACCTGAGGTCGTGAGTTCAAGACCAGCCTGGCCAAAATGGTGAAGCCCTGTCTCTACTAAAAATACAAAAATCAGCCAGGCCTGGTGGTGGGAGCCTGTTACCCCAGATACTCGGGAGCCTGAGGCAGGAGAATCGCCTGAACCCAGGAGGTGGAGGTTGCGGCGAGCCGAGACTGTGCCACTGCACTCCAGCCTGGGAGACTGAGTGAGACTCCATCTCAAAAAAAAAAAAAAGAAAAAAAAACAACAAAAAACTCTGATGTTTCAGAGTGAAGTGGATTATAGAAGGAGGAATTCTTTAGCTTGCAAAATGTCGTTCAAGTTTTCCTAGGACCCAGGGAACTACTATTGATTTTAAAGCTTCCTTCTTTATTGTGTAGGGGTTTTCCACTGAATTACACATGTGATCTGGCACACGTATTGTAAAATTCATGGCTTTCATTTTCTGGGACCAGATAAGCCAAGAGCACAAGAGATTAGTTAAAAACAACTGTCTGGAATCATTACTCTTTCCACATCTAATTCTAGGAGCAGCTTAGCGTATTAATCCTCATTTTTTCATTAACATAATTTGGAAGTAAGAATACCCTCTCCTTATTGGTCAGGTATCATAAAGAAATGGTGGCAGAAAGCCTCAGTCATGGATTTCTTCAGTACCTGAGACCTCCCAAGGTCGTTGGAAATATTGGCAGCTGGAGTTATCAGTTTATGAGCTTCCGGCTTTGTTTCAAGTGTGATATTTTCTTAACTGCGGTTTACCACGGGATAGCCCTTTATGTTGGAAATCTGGCATCATTTAAAAGTTAGCTGATCTAAAAAGTACATCTTAGATTTTTATCAATGACTTAATCCTACCTCCACAAAGCCTTCGCTGTACTGTGCAAAGGTTGGCTTTGTCCTGTCTATAGTTTGTAGAGAAATGGTGTAGGTGCCATGATGGCTTGTGAGGTAGAGAGAAAACGAGGAGCTGAGTCAATTGAGGCAGAATTATAGAGTGGGGAGCAGGTACTCAGATGAAAGGCCAAGGTCTCCTGTCACTGTTTTCTGCTGTGATTCCCAACCACGTTATGGTGAGATGACAGAGGGAACTGGGCCTGTCCATCTCTCCTCCTGTCCCTTCGACAATGATGGAACCTGTACGGTGTATGAAGAGCAAAGCATGGTGCTTCCTCTCTAGCTGGAGAGAGAATTTTCTTTCCCAAGTGCTTTGGTATAGCCATACATAATCATTGCCATGTGTCTTTGATCTTCACAGAATTCAAGGCTGTAGGAAAGGAGAGAGATTACTTTATGTGGAGTAAACAATGTTAAATCCCTAATAGGAGAAGGAGGATTAAAGAAGGACCTTGGAAAATGGAAGGGCATAAGGAATATAAAGGTATTTCACCAAAGAAGAAATATAACTGGTTGAAAAACGTGGACCCAAATTCAACTTCATAAGTAAACATAAGTAAGCTATATGTTTTATAATATTGACAAAGATTTTTTCCTTCAATGAAATTCCCTAAAGCCTGACAAGAATAAACTAGTCACATTCAAACATAATGGGGAGTCTGATATGCCAGCTCATCCATCTGCTAGCTAAAGGGTTACCAAAAAAGATGCTCATATTGATATATTACTATTAACTAGCAAAACATGGGAAAATGTTCCAAATTACCCAAAACAAGGGGATAGTTAAATGATTGTTGGTGGACAAAAATTACATAGCTCTCCTGAGTGACATATATGAAGAGTTCATAACAACATTACTAAGTTCTTAGGAATTATTAAATGCAAAATTTAAGAGAAAATGTTTGCATACAATGAAAGTGATTTCAAATGCACATAATAAAGCATAAAGGGTCAGGTGCGGTGGCTCATGCCTGTAATCCCAGCACTTTGGGAGGCCAAGGCATGTGGATCACCTGGGGTCAGGAGTTGGAGACCAGCCTGGCCAACATGGCAAAAACCCATCTCTACTAAAACATACAAAATCAGCGGGGTGTGGTGGCGCACGACCCTGTAATCCCAGCTACTTAGGAGGCTTAGGCAGGAGAATTGCTTGAACCTGGGAGGTAGAGGTTGCAGTGAGCCGGGATCGCACCACTGCACTTCAGCCTGGGCTACAGGGCAAGACTCTTTATCACGGTGGGGTGGGGTGGGGGGGTGAGGAAAATAAAAATAAAAAATAAAAAAGCATAAAGGAAATAGATCAGTGTGCTACCAGGAGTTATTCTCAATGTTTAACAATTAAAAGAAAAATATGTAGATTTCTACTACCAAAATTCATTTCACGATTTTTCTAAGTGACAGAATCTTCGAATATGCCTAACAAACCATCAGGGCTAGATAAACAGGAGGTAGTTTCAGTTTGCATTAAGCTCGGCCTGTCCCATCCATGCCTTCCTCATTCATGGGTGGGGATTTGATTGGAGAGAGCCACATTCTGGAGAAAAACAAAACTCACAGTATGAATCTACCTTCTCAGAATTGCAGATCCCAAAACCCAAGAATAAGCTGAGTGTGGTGGCTCACATCTGTAATCCCGGCACTTTGCGAGGCTGAGGCAGGCAGATCGCCTGAGGTAAGGAGTTAGAGACCATCCTGGCCAATGTGGTGAAACTCTGTCTCTACTAAAAATATTTTAAAAATTAGCGAGGCGTGGTGGTGTGCACCAGTGATCTCAGCTACGCAGGAGGCTGAGGCAGGAGAATCATTTGAACCTGGGAGGTGGAGGTTGCAGTGATCTGAGATTGCACCAGTGCACTCCAGCCTGGACGACAGAGCAAGACTCCATCTCCAAAAGAACAACAACAATAACAACAACAAAAAACCCCAAAAGTATATCCATGGGGGGAAAATAACACTTCATTTAAAACAAAAGAAAACCAAAGCCACCATAACTTTTTCTTTTCTTTCTACTTTCTCTGTGTTGAGAAAGTAGGAGGGAGACCTGATTCCAGGGTTGTCCCTGACACTTGCTCACTATGTGAGCCTGGTCAAAAATCTCTGCTATCTGTGCCTCAGTGTTCCCATCTGTAAAATGTATTGGAGTCAACTCTGAACAACAGGAGATGGGACCCAAGCCAGCTGTTTTTAAGAAGGAAATTTCTTAAGGATAAGCAAGAGACCACAAAAATCCATGTATGTTTGTGTTTATTCTACTATAGTAACTTCCAAGAAACTTTGCACAGCAGTAGGATGCAATGTAATCAAATGTTGGCATGGAGTGGAGACTGTGGCAACTCCTGTTTCAGAAAACGGGATATTTAATTGATCTCCACAGCCCCTTCCAGGCTTAGCACCCTTGCATCTCTGGGGTTTGAGTTCCCATTTATATCCTTCTAAGATGGGCATCCAAAGTCCAGAATTACCTTAGCAACTGTTGTGCATGCTAAGAAAATAGTTGAAGCTTCTCTCCTTCTCTAGGCCAAGATCTTGGTGAAGTGTCTTGTGCATTTCACACAAAGCATATGGTATTTTCTCAACTATCAAGAATTTGTGAGAAAATCTAGTATCTATTAATACATGTACAATCCCATTATCTTTCTGAGACAGAGTCTTGCTTTGTTGCCCAAGCTGGAGTGCAGTGGCATGATCTTGGCTCACTGCAACCTCTCCCTCCTGGGTTCAAGTGATTCTTATGGCTCACTCTCCCACATACCTGGAACTACAGGTGTGCACCACCTCACCCAGCTAATTTTTGTATTTTTAGTAGAGATGGGCATTTGCTGTGCAAGGCTGATCTCGAACTCCTGACCTCAAGTGATTCGCCTGCCTCGGCCTCCCAAAGTACTGGGGTTACACACGTGAGCCACCATGCCTGCCCCAATCCCATTCTCTATCAACCCCAAACTTAGGGCCCAGTTAAGACTTTTACAGCACTAAGAAAGATGTTAACACTACTACCACTAAGTATAAAAAGATTACATAATAATGTTAATAATAGCAATTAGGGATAGAAACACTGCTTATAATGTTAACAATATTAACTGAATCTGTTAAAGATTTTTAGATGCAAGCTACTTCTCTGAGTAATTAGCAAAAAGAAATTTAGTAGAAACATGTAGTCTTGCTTGTAGGATCGAAGGAAGCATGGGACAATCAGACAGTAGCAAAGACAGGAATCAGGGCTTTTTATGGGATGAGATAGCAAGAAGAAATAGCTTCTTTGGGATGACACTATTGATGTGAATCATCTCTATCCATGCAATTCAACCTAGATTGTCAGGAGAAAGAGTAGACAATGCTGTCTGAATTTTCAGATGCATTACCCAGGAGAAAAATTTCTACCTTTTTTGAACATTTGTATGATGACCTACATGAAGACCTGTGCTAACACTTTGTTGACGTATTCCAATCTCCAGCACAAACTTTCAAAGATGTATTAATATATCTTTTCTACAGATAAAGCCCTTGTGGCTCAGAGAAGTTTAGTAAGTTGCACAGGGTCACACAGCACAGTTGCTGAGACTCTAATCTGGGTCTTTCTTTGTCCAGTCGGCCATCCAGGCTGCTCTCTATGGTTCTTGCTCATCAGAAAATGAACCTCTCATGGTCCAAACCCTCCCTAGTTAATTCACAGAGCATCTTCAAAGTAATTAGATTTTCTTTCTCCTATATTTTGCAAAGTTTGATGACCTGAATCAAAAGGAAAAAGTTCATTGTGACAGCAAATCTCTCTGCCTGGCTACCAACTTGCTCTTCTGCAATTCAACATTTATTTTTTTTCTTTCTAGAAACAGCCCGGCATTATAGTAGATATTCATTTATTTGCATAATGTTTGATTCCCTACATGAGTCTACGCTCCAAAAGAGCAAGGACTTTGTCTCCCAATTTCTAAAAGAGGCTCTTGATAAAATATTTCTTGAAGGAAGGGCTGCAGCTGGCAGAAGCAAACCAGGTCGCAGATTTCACTCCTTCCCTTGACCAGTCACCGATTCAAGACGTATTCTCCAAACCAGCAATTCCTCCTGCTTCCCTATTTTTGGTAATTACTCCTCTGCATCCTTATCAACATCTGTTGTTTTTTGACTTTTTAATATTCACCATTTTGACTGAGGTGAGATGGTATCTCATTGTGGTTTTAATATGCATTTATCTGATGATGAGTGATGTTGAACAGTTTTTCATATGTTTGTTGGCTGCTTGTATGTTGTCTTTTGAGAAATGTCTGTTTCTATTCTTTGCCCACTTTAAAAATACACTTTTTATTGGAATGGTTTTAGATTTACAGAAGAGTTACAAAGATGCTAGAGGGTGTCCTTACACTCCACGTTGTTCCCCCCATAGCTAACATTGAATGTATCTATCAGTTCCTGCAAACTAAAACACTCACAGTGGTACATTTGTCAAAAGGGAGAAACTGGCATTGGTACGGTACTGTTAACTAAATTTCAGACTTAACTAGTTTTCCTGTTAGTGTTGTCTTTCCATTCCAGGATCCAATCCAGAGTGCCATATTGCATTAAGTCATCATGCCTTTCTTGTCTCCTTTGATCTGTGACAGTTTCTCAGTCTTTCCTTGTTTTTTATGACCTTGACAGTCTTAAGGAGTACACACTGGGTACCCTGTAGGATGTCCTCATCTCCCCAAGTGATTTTGACTCTGCACCCGACTTCTGCCTCTTGAGGACAAGGCCACATCTGCATTGTCACCACTACATACCACACATTCCACGCATGCCTGGCCCAGAACAGGAGCTCAGTGAACACGTGCTGGGATAAACGTGATTCCTGTCTTGCTAACCTGAGTGGCCCTGCAGCAGGAGCCAGGCCTGGCGCATCCCTGCATTCCACACTGTGCCTGCCTGACCTGTGCAAAGTCTGTGACAAGAACTCTCATCCTCCAATGGGGCTGAATGCATTTGACTCAAGTAGGAATTACAGACAGAAATCATCACATAATTATAAACAAGAACTCTAATTGCGATCATCTGACCACTTTTTGACATCTTTCTTTCCGTTCTTTCATAGATGTGTTGCCCAGTCAGATAAAATGAAACAAAGACAAAGGAGGCTGCTGGTGTTCTCACCAGAGCCGGGAAGACAGGCTCTTGCTCTGGGCGTGTTTATAAATTTAAAAATATTTCAGATGCTTTTGCTATGCTGCTTATTCTGGTTCATTGCTCAGGGGGAATGCGTGAGGGGGGCGGCCTTCCGTCTCATGGGACTGCAGGATTACGGGGGCACTTCACTCTGCCAGAGGGGAAACACGGCTGCACTGCGGAAAGGACTCGATTCAAACATTAACCGAAAACAGCAACAACAGAGTGTTTTTTGAGTATGGTCTAGTGGTTCTTTGTGCTGTATTAAGTACATTCCATACATGAATAGCTAATGCTGACACTATTCTAAAAAGCAGATAATTTTGGTTCTACTTGAATAATGAATAGCAAACGATGAAAGGATAGCGGCTTGAGAGGCCACGGAGGATGCTCAAGAGGGATCACAAGGCTCAAGGTGACAAAGCTGGGGTTGGAACTTGGATTTCTATGCTGCTCAAGCCACCACTTTTTCCAGCACTCTTTAGAGACCTCAAAAGCTGCCTTTCTATGTATATAGGCATGCATGCATTTATCTCTCATTGATCATTTTTACTATTAAATAAACACTTTTTTATATTATAAATATTTTTGTTATTAAATATATTTCATATCCAGCATTATTTAGTGCAGGATTCCTCAAAATGTGGCCCATGAGACAACTACATCAAAACTCCATGAGGAACTTGTCAAAAATGTCAATTCCTAGACTCCAGATCTTCTGAAACAACTCTGGGGGTGGGGCCAGAGCTTAAAAACAAGCTCTGTGGTTGATGCAAATTCTTACTGAACTTTGAGAACTTCTGCTGTAGGGAAGTATGCAGGACTTGGAATCAGAGGGCTTGTCTAGTGTCAGTTCTGGGATGTTCTAGCTGGTTAATCTTCAGCAAATCAAAGCCTCAGCTGTAAAATGGGTAGCTTCTCACTTCACATGGTTGCTGTTAGGATAATAAGAGAAAATACAGTGAGGAGCCTGCTATCCCTGAGAAATCGAGCATCTCACAGTTCTGAACATATAGGAGAAAGAAGTCCATGTCAGAGTGTCATGAGGCTGGGAATGGTGGCTGAGATGGAAGGATTGCTTGAGCCCTGGAGTTTGAGAGCAGCCCGGGCAACATAGTAAGACCCATCGCTGCACAAAATAAAAAAAATAGCTAGGCAGACCCGTCTACACAAAACAAAAAAAATTAGCTATGCATGGTAGTGCATGCCTGTAGTCCTAGCTACCTGGGAGGCTGAGGTGGGAGGATTGCTTGAACCCAGGACGTCGAAGCTGCAGTGAGCCATAATCACGACACTGCACTGCAGCCTGGGCAACAGAGTGAGACCTTGTCTGATAAAGAATATCATAATACTGTCATGTTGCACTTTTCTCATCAGGTGACAGCAAGCTTTTGATGTGACTTTATACAACCACACGTAGTACCATGGAATTGAAATATATCCTTGAGGCTTTTGTGCTAAGAAAAACAAAATTTAGATGAAAACGGAAAAGCTAGGAGGAGTGGTGATGGTTAACAGCACAGGCTCTAAATCAGGGTTCCTCGGCCTCTGCACTATTGATATTTAGAGTCCAATATTTCTGTGTTATGGTGGGGGCTGTCCTGAGTATGGCAGGTTGTGTAGCAGCATCCCTGGCCTCCATCCACTAGATGCCAGGGACACCTCCTTCCCAGTTGTGAAAACCAAAAATGTGTCTAGGCATTGCCAAATGTTCCCTGGTGGAAGAATTGGTCCTGGTTAAGAACTGCTGTTCTTAAGGAAGATGAATGGGTTCAGTTACTGGCTCTACTACTGATTGTCAGTGTGAACTTGGGAAACATGTTTAACCCCCAAAGCCTTGGTTTTCTTAGCTATAAAATGGAGAAGGATAATATTCTAAGTCCCTACCCTACTGAGTTGTCATTAGGACTACGTGAGAAAGCACACCTCAAAAGTGTAGCAAAATTCTTGGCTCTCTGCTGTGTGTGTGTGTGTGCACGCGTGCTTGCTCATGGGAGCAAGTGTGTGCGTGTCTGTATGTGTGTGTGGTTTAATAAATCTTGAAGATTTGTCAGACTTTAAAGCTTTGAAAAACACACTCCTCCTTTTCTTCCTTTTTGCAGAAAGGGTTATTCAAAATGTAGCAATTCTTCAGGTCAGAAGTGAACTGAGAATGTTATTGTTAAGTTGTGGACACTGAAATTGAGCTGAATCAGATATATTTTACCCTAGAACCAGCTAACTGTTGACACCTGATGTTCTATAGAACACAGCTACAGAAATTTAAATGAATTAAATTAAATCAGACTCTGAAAGAAAATCAAAATAGGCTGAGAATGGGTTTCAGCTTCCAAAGCATCTCTTATGGGGTGCTCGTGAAAGTCTCTCTACGGCAGCTTTAGTGACCCACCTGCGCAGACACCACTCATGTCTCAGCTTTTTTTCAGGCTGCAGTGAAAATCATTCATTTCTTCTCAATGTGAACTTGCTGGTTGGACCCATAGTCAGGGTTGAGACTGAGGAGGTGTTTGGTTTAGTTCTTCCCTGGTCTGGCTGCTTGAACACAATCTGTAGATGGCTGGTCTTTCAAGAGCATGGGAGGTTTTTAACATTTGGGACAAATTAACCAGTTTGACAAAAGCAAAACAGTTCCCCTCTTAAGATGAAGTGTTCCTTAAGTGCCTATACAATTTCCAGCCCAGCCTGGATGTGTCTCCTCCCCTGTCTGCTCTGAAGGGGCACTGGAACCCAATGTGTGAGCAGAATAATGAGACGTGGTGGTTCTCCTGTGGGCCGGGCTCTGCAGAGCTGAGTGACGAGTCCATGATAACAATCTCAGTGGAGCCTGAACTTGGCCTGAACCCGGCGCTTTCCGCCTTCCTCGCCCTTACTTGGGATGACTTTGGTGTCCCCTTCTCCAGCCTCCGCACTACCAAGCATTTGAATACTTTCTCTTTTATTATTTCTCCTTCAACAATAACCATAATATATGACTTGATACTTTCCTGGCATAGACCCAGTTTTCATGAATACTAATCATTCACCCAAATCCTTTCTTTCAGAATCTCTCTTCTGTGTTCAGGGAATGTTGCATCTTGCCTGCAGTGGGAATGAATGTTATAAGAAATCGGGTTGATGAATGCCTGCTTCCCTCAAACTGGAGTGCCTTCTCATAGTGGCAGGACTATCTGCCAGTCACCTATCCTTTGATTAAATACTTCCAAACATGGGAAGCTCACTACCTTATAAGGTGATGTGTTCCGTTCCCTTGGGGGACAGCATCAACTGCTGTTCTCTGCTGTGGCAGCCCGGTGGTGTCCTTTCTAACAGGTATCAGCATCCGCAACTATTTATTTGTTCATTCGTTGATGATCTGGGCTCCCCCTCCATGCAATAGTTGTAAGCTCCATGAAGACAGAGAACTTCTTGATCTGCTGTGCATTTGGATCTTCTGTTGTTCTCCTTGAATATGAGCTGAACCAAAAGATGAATAAGTGAATGAAATAGTTTCCTTTCTGAGCCAGATCTCCTGGTGGGCAGAATTTATGTCTATTTTACCCCCAGCATTTAGCATGGGGGCTAAGACAGAGTTAATACTATGATGTGGTAGAAAGAACACAGAGATTTGAGGTCAGACCTGTGTTTAAAAATCCCACCTATTCCACTTGCAAGGGCCTTAGGTAATTAGTATTTCTGAGTTGTAACTGCTTCAATCTGCAAAATAAATGTAACTATAGCATAGTACCCAATTCACATGTTGTGAAGATTAAAAGATTTTTCTAAAGTACTTAGCAGGGCCTGGCACATAGTAGGTGATCAACAAATATGATTTCAATTGCATTGAGAAGTCCAGATGATTCTTACTAGCGTGGCCAGAAAAGACAAGGGGTAGGGGTACGGTTCATCTGTCTGTCTCCTCCAAGCCTGCCTCTGTGACTTTCCAGAGGTGAGCAAAATGAAATGACCTGTTAATTTGTTCTTGGAAGCCACTTTAGTGTATCAGGTGTCTCCAGAAGAGCATCCACAATGAGGTGGCATCGGTACAGGAGACCCTCGTGTGTTGGTCAATGGCCCCCATGTAGTTTGTAGCATAATTGATTTCAAATGTGCATTTATTTTTCTTTCCCTCCAACTTGTGGCTGCCTGGATTTTTAAACTTTTTATTCCCCCAAATGTGCCTGGATGTTGGATATCATACAAATGCAACCTCTCTCTCCCCTCTCTCCCTCCCTTCCTCCCGCCCTCTCCCTCTCTTCCTCCCGCCCGCTCCCTCTCAGATTTGTCTGTCACTATCCTAAATTAGGAACAACTCAAAATCAGTTTAAATCTCCCAACTTAATAAACACCAGATCCCCCAAATGTCAGAGAGTCTAGTCTTTTGCAAAGTCTTTAACTTGTGGCTCATACTTGAGACTAAGGAAAAAAGTGGTAAATGACATGAAATAAAGAGGGGGGTGTTATAGGAGCAGATGGGTTACTCACTAGGCCAAGAATGTGAGGACAAGTGGTTTGGGGCCAATCTCTACCACACGGCTGGACCATGTACAAGCCTTCTGGTCTCTGAGGACTCTGCCAGGGGTCTTGAGTTCTGATTAGGACAGCCTAGACTTCTGCGTTATCATGAGTGGTTAGTTGTGCAGCAACAGGAATTGTCTTCACTAAGATGTTTCTAAGTCATAACAGAATGTCAGCTTTTCAGGGCCCAAGAAAGCCATCTATGTCTTCATTTTGCAAAACTACTTAGCAATTTTGACCATGATTTGTATCATATCCAAATGATACTTCTTCTTTTTTTTGTACTTGGTTTTATTCATGGAAAGACCTTTTAAAGTGTGAGGGTTAGAAGAAAGGATATTGGATTGGGAGTTGATTCTAGGTCTGGATTATCCATAAACTTATTATGGGTCTTAAATCACTTAGTGCTTTTGAACCTTCCTTTCTTCATCTGTGATCTGAGGAAGGCCTCAGGTGAGTTGCTTAAAACTGTGGTCTGTGCAACATTGGGAGGTTTCTAAATATGGGGGCTCTTTACCCTCCAGCTGCACCCCACCCAGATCTACTTTACCATGATCAGATGGTGAACAGATATCCACATCTAACCCCTGGCACCTGCTGAATATGAGACTTTATGTGGCAAAGGAGACTTTGCAAATGCAGCTAAGAATTTTGACATGGGGAGATAAGCCTAGGTTATCCAGGTGCTTTTGGTGTAATTGTTCCTTATAATAGAGAGGGAGAGTCAGGGTGAGAGAAGGAGACATGATTGAGGAAGCAGGGTGAAATATTTGAAAGTGGGAAAAAGGGTCATGAGCCCAGGAATACAAGTGGCCTCTAGATGCTGGGAAAGGCAAGAAAACGAATTCTTCTCTAGAGACTCCAGAAGGAACGCAGACCTGCTGACACCTTGATTTTAGGACTTCTGACCTCCAAATAATACATTTGTGTTGTTGTCAGCCAGTAAGTTTGTAGTATTTGTTACCATAGGAAGCAAGTATACTCGCCTGTATTTGATTTACAGATTGAGTTTGTTTGTTTGTTTGTTTTTTGAAGTAAGATTTCATCTGAATAAGGATTTTAGTGGTAGAAAATGTTTGAGAACAGATCCCTAAGTTCATTTCAGTTTGAAATGACTGTGATCAGCCAGGCACAGTGGCTCATGCCTATAATCCCAGCACTTTGGGAGCTGAGGCAGATGGATCACCTGAGGTCAGGAGTTTGAGACCAGCCTGGCCAACAAGGTGAAACTGTGTCTCTACTAAAAATACAAAAAAAATTAGCCAGGCATGGTGGCAGGTCCTGTAATCTCAGTTACTCGGGTGGCTGAGGCAGGAGAATCACTTGAACCTGGGAGGCAGAGGTTGCAGCGAGCCGAGATTGTGCCACTGCACTCCAGCCTGGGCGACAAGAGTGAGACTCTGTCTCAACAACAAAAAAAGGAAATGACTGTGATCTTCTTAATATCAAAAGACAGCTCAGGGGACAAAGAATGTGAATGCTTGCAGCCTTCGTGGGGAATGGCACGGCATTCTCCAATAGTCAAACCTGCTTTGTCACATCCTCCTCCATCACATCTAGCAAGCTCTCCATGAGACTGCAAGCTCCAGGGGAGCAGGGCCACTTTTTTTTGTTCACTATAGGCTGGTCTTATTGTAGATGCTCAGTAACTATTCTTGGAATAAGGATCAATAAATGAGTAAAGTGCCACTGGCCCTGGTAGAAATGAAAATGGTATGGCCACTGTGGAAGACAGTTTGGCAGATTCTAACAAAACTACACGCTGTCTCACCATGCACTCCAGCTATCCAGCTCCTTGGTATTTACCTGAGTTGAAAACGTACATGCACACAACCAACGTTTGTAATAGCGTTATTTGTAATTGCCCAAACTTGGAAGCAACCAAGAGGTCCTTCAGTAGATGAATGCATACATAAGCTTTGGTACATCTAGACAATGGAATAATATTCAGCACTAAAAGGAAATCAGCTGTCGAGCTATGAGAATATAAGTGAAAACCTTAAATACATATACTAAATGAAACAAACCAATTGGAAAAGGCCATATACTGTATGATTTCAACTATTCTGGAAAAACCAAAACCGTGGAGTTAGTAAAAATATTGCCGGGTGTGGTGGCTCACACCTGTAATCCCAGCACTTTGGGAGACCAAGGCGGGTGTATCACGAGGTCAAGAGATCGAAACCATCCTGGCCAACATGGTGAAACTCTGTCTCTACTAAAAATACAGAAATTAGCCGGGTGTAGTGGCATGCACCTCTAGTCCCAGCTACTTGGGCGGCTGGGGCAGGAGAGTCGCTTGAACCCGGGAGGCGGAGGTTGCAGTTAGCCGAGATTGCACCACTGCACTCCAGCCTGGTGACAGAGCAAGACTCCCTCAAAAAAAAAAAAAAAAAAAAATCAGTGGTTGCCAGGAGTTAGAGAGAAGGGATGACTAGGTGGAGCACAGAGGATTTTAAAGGCAGTAAAACTCTTCTGTATGATACTACAGTAGCGAATACATGGTATTGTCCATTTGTCCAAACACATAGACTACAACGTGAAGAGGGAAACCTGATGTAAACTGTGGGCTTTGGGTGATCATGATGTGTCAGTGCAGACTCATCAATTGTAACTGATGTATCACTGTGGTAGGGGATGTTTATAGTGAGGAAGTTTGTGTGTGTGGGAACGTATATGGGAAATCTCTACTTCCTGTTCCATTTTGCTGTGAATCTGAAAGCACTTTTAAAAAACGAAGTCTATAAAAATTTTTAAAGACCACTGGTCTATCTGCAATTTTTATATGTAGGCTATGCTTTGCAAAGACTACCCTAAAAGGAAATTCTCTTCCCAATTCTCTTGCCTCTCTGAGCAACTCCTCCTCCCCTCCCCCAACTCCTCCTTCCTCCTTTTTTTTTGTATTTTTAGTAAAGATGGGGTTTTGCCATTTTTCCCAGGCTGGTCTCGAACTACTGACCTCAAGCAATCCACCCACCTCGGCCTCCCAAAGTGCCGGGATTACAGGCATGAGGCACTGAGCCCGGCCAACTCCTTCTTCTTATGAAGATTTTTCTGTCTTTCTCTCTTCTACCACCTCGCCTGTGCTGTGTGCTATATCTATTATCCCCAATACCCCCTGAGCTAACCTCAACCCTGGCACTAATCCCTGCTGCCCTGTCATTGTCAACACTTATTCATGTGACCTATTGGGCTGTGAGTCCCTGGGGGGCTACGCATGGCCTGCATTTCTGCATTCCTAAGGTTTAACATGGTTCCTCTCTCACACACACCCCCGGCAGGGCTCAGCACATATTTATTGGCCAAATGATTGAGGTTTAAAGACCTGCAAGTATTTTGCAGTGTCTGGTCCAGCTTTGCCAAAACTTTCCTCTCTTTCTCTCCCAAATGTCCAATTCTCTTCTATAATTATTTCCCTCACATTTCTTTCCTTATTCCAGTTGTATCTGTGTCAGACTGTCTTCTCTTCCAGTACTGAGGTGAAAAATACTGATTTCTGTTCTAAACCAAGACATTCTCCAACTTTCAAGAGTCTTGAAAACATTAATATGGGTATTTCAAAAAGTATGTATGGTAAATGTGTTAGGCTTGGTATTTAAATTAATATTCACAGCTTTCCTCACTAGCACTGGGCTTTCTCAGTTGCCTTTTTATTTTTATGAATTGCATTTGTAACTGTAAGATTATCAAATTCTTCTTGAATATGGTATAAATAAATGAATATATAATAAAGACATGCCAGTTCCCTCTTTGTAGTGAGTGATTAGGGGCAAACTGTGAGAATATAATGCCATAGAATAATTCAAGAAGTTGGCAGATTCTGACAAAGGGGGAAACCCCACTTGTAAAGAGAGTGGGATGTAAGACATAACTCTCTAAATGAGCAGGTGGACCTGTCCGTGAGGGTGGGGGGCGGGGCTTCTTATCTCATAGCACCTCTTTCTTTTTTTAAAAAAATAATTTCAACTTTCATTTTGAATTTGGAGGGGGTACATGTGCAGCTTTGTTACATGGATATGTTGCGTGTTGCTGAGGTTTGGGGTACAAATGATCCCGTCACCCAGGTAGTGAACATAATACCCAGTAGTTCGTTTTTCAGGCCTTGTCTCCCTCCCTGTCTCCCTCCATCCGTCCCTCCATCCCTCCATCCCTCCATCCCTCCATCCCTCACTCTTTCTCTCTCCCCTTTCTTTTATTCCCGGTGGCTATTGTTCCCATCTTTATGTCCATGTGTACCCAATGTTTAGCTCCCACTTATAAGTGAGAACATGTAATATTTGGCTTTCTGTTTCTGTGTTAATTAGCTTAGGACAATGGCCTTGAGCTGCATCTGTGTCACTGCAAAAGACATGATTTTGTTCATTTTTATGGCTGCATAGTATTCCATGGTGTATGCATACATACCACATTTTCTTTATTCAGTCCACTGTTGAAGGGCACCTAGGTTGATTTCATGTCTTTGCTATGTGAATTGATAGCACCTCTTTCATTCTTTCCCAGATGCTGAACTTCGCAGAAAAGGCAGATATTCGATCATTTCCAGTCTTTTCCCTTAGTTGATAAGCAAATATCCTTTGAAGGTATGGCAGGGAATGATAACCAGTCGTAATACCTTAATGTGACACTTCATTCATTAGATCTCCTCCAGAAGATGAAGTCCAATGTATAGAGAGGATAAGTAATGGTCTTGGAGAGAAGAATTGGGAAAAGAGTCTGCAAGGGATAGAAAAGATCAGAGGAGAATTTGAGGAAGCAAAGATTAAGAAACAATGATTTTCATTAATAGTATTTCATTCTAAGGTTCCAGGATGCTATTGACAAATTAAAACCTCCTGTTTCTGTTGTTCAGAGGTATCACAGAATCTGAAATGTAGACTGCAATGAGGAATGAGTCTGGCACATGGAAAATGGCTGGGATGGTCCTTCTCACATTGTGGTTTCCATAACACAATGGTGTGGAACTATGGAAGGAATTGAGATGTGAAGCTTGGACCACCCCCAGAGGGTGGGGACACAAGTACTCTGGGTCCAGACAGTTCATTGCTGACACTTAGGGGAGAGAGCAGATGTGCAGGGTGTGACCCCAGAAGACAGAACGGGTCCAGTGGGAGTTAGTTAGAGGAAAGTGGATTCCAGGTCCTCATAAGGAATGGATTTTTGCTATGGGAGGATGATGGGTGCCCATTACTGGGTGTGTCCAGGCAGAGGTAGAGGAAATGGCTATCTGAGTGGAAGTTATAGTAGAGACCCTCTGACAGCCCTTCTAATTATAGGACCTCACGAAGGTGGCTCTGGGCAGGGTCCTGAGGACAGAACTCAAATTCATTTCCAGAAACTGTACTTCTCTGTGTCATGACAAATACTTAGCAAATATAAACTTGAACATATTTCTAGGCTAGGTAAAGCTTAATTTCATTTCTGGCTCCTCCAATGATCATGCAAGCGTCTTTGAGGAACTGAGGCCCAGGAAGATTAAACAACTTTCCTGTGTAAAACTGGGGAAAGAATGTTGTTGTCAGGTTAAATAAGACAAAATGTATACCATGCTCGGCATATAGTAGACCCTCAAACAATGTTGGTTTTCTCATGTGCCTGACCTCAGAACACCAGTTGTCTGCATTGAGCATTTGTGTGACTGTCTCCTTAGTGAATCTTACTTGGGTCACAAACTAGAATGGGCTTCATCCTTTTAATAAGTTTTCCTGGGCTGCAGGATTGGAGGTGGAAATGAGTGAATGAGTTGTCATCTCAACCCAGCACAACAGCCTTGAGCACATAGCTCTTCGTTGCCTGCTGTTCTTCATTCACATGACAGTGCTAACGTAAGGTTGTTTGTCCCCCAAATATCTTCGCATTATCTTAATGTCGTTCTGCACATTACTAATTGATATTACTCTAAAATATCAAGAAATCAGAAGGAACCTCTGGATAATGTTCTATTCTGGTGAGATTTATCTATCTTAACTCTATTTACCAGGTTAGAAAAATACACTTAAACATTTAAAATCTATTTTCAACAGAACAAAGGGCTGAGAAAATTTTTTTCTGGTAAATATACTTGAATCCTTCTTCAGTTGAAAACTTTCATATCTACCTGTCTAGCTTTATATCTGTGTGCCTTTCTGTCTGTCTCTCTCTCTCTTGCCTTATTCCAGAAGTAACAAAATTGATCATTTCTATTGCTTTTAGAAATATGCTTTCTGTCTGGACTCAAGGGCATAGCACAGAAGCAGCTTTAAAATATCTTTAACCAAAGGCTAAGACAAATTTGTTGTCACATTTCCATCTAATTTCTTATAAAGATTAAATACTAATATTTTGGTTGGTTGGATTTTTTTTCATTACATAAACTTACACTGGACTTGAAAGCCCTTTTATAAAATGTTTCTTCCACTAGATATATAAATACTTTTAAAGTCTCAATATGCAAATATTAAAAATGAATATCATCTTTTATTTTCTAACTATTCCATCCAGGAAAATTTGAGGAGGTCCTTAACTTTGCTTCCTCCCTTGTCTTCAAATATTACTTTCCATGCTACAGCACTTGAAGATTTTTACCTTCTGTTTAGCAATTTGAATTCAACTATCTTAATATTTAGAGATTTGTTAGTAAATTATTTAAAAGAAACTGGGAAAAGGAAGCAGTGATCACTAACCATCACACAGAGTCAGTCATGTTTAATTAATTGTGCCTTTCTTCTTTCAAAATAGGGCTGAGAGAGAAAGAGAGAGAGAGAGAGAGAGAAATGCTGAGGCTATAGTTATCTCTGGGTTTTAGAAAGGCATATGATAGTCATTGAGAAAATCAGAAAAATATGCCTTGATTATCATACATTGAGCCAAGGAGTTGATATCCAAAATGGGACACAAGTAACTGGAGGTGTCTGATCAACAGGGAGAACACAAAAACACTGAGTTGGAGCAATGTAAGAGGGATTAGAGCATCTGATGGGATATTGGACCAGGTAGACCTGTAGTCTTTCCTCCATTCCTAAGATCCTATGAAAATAATCCAGGTACCAGAATTCTCAGACAGGACCAAAAAGAAAAAAAAAAAAAGGTAGTTGACCCTCACAACAACAGCTTCTTCAGTCTTTTAGAATTTTATTAGCTTAATTCTGGCCAGTTATTTTTTTATAGCTTTCATGAATCTAATTCAAAACACGCTGAGAAGCCAAATCTTTGCTGGGCTTGAGAATGTAACTAATAAAAAGGCAAATACACCAAGGTTGCCAAACACTGCAAAAGAGAAGTATATGACACCAGCTCTAATGTGAGAAATTGTAGAGCCTTATTTTTGTTCTCCTTTTGATAGGAAACATAAGGGTTTTTTCATGCTCTTGGAAAAGGGCCCTTGCAATACTTAGTATGACTTTAAAAATATCATTATTATCAAATGAGAAGAAATTTCACGTCATGGCAATGAACTAGGTATAATCCAAGCGCTGCCTTTTTTCTCTGGGGACCTCCATGCAAGGAGATGTCTCTCACATTTAATGTCCTTTGGCAGCCAGCGAAACCTCAAATCCTGTTGAAAGACCCAAACCTCACATCATGGTCCCCAAGGTGATGTTGAGATCATGCAGGTGGTCGCAGAAGAGCAGTCACGAGGGCCACTGTGGGCAGACCTCTTTCAAAGCGATGGAGTAAGAAACGCCCTCTTCACCTTCATTGTTCAGTGCCTCCTTAGAAAAAAATCTGTCTCAGTCAATGTACACATGGACAAGTAAGCCAGTGTCCCCTTCCCGGAAGAAGTTAGCAGATGTCTGACAGATAATCCACCTCTCCACTCCGTTTGCAAAGTGATAGCTTTGCCAAGTGAGCAAGGGTTCCTCTAGTTTAGCCACGTAAGTGAGATGCATTAAGCATATTCACAATAGAATTTTATGTTAAAAAGTGTAGTTTTGCGGATTTAAATGCCCTTCACATAGCTGATATACAATAAATACATGTTGGATGCTGTTTCCTTGTTGAACTTTCTGGTATTTTGGAAATGATCCTGGGCCATCTGGAGAACTGCAAATAACTTTCTACTCTTTGTGGTATAAAAAGGCAAATCTCCTTACCCTGGCCTCTGAGTCATCACCTCTCCAGATCATCCTTTAACCTCTTGTACCTGCCTTCCTCCTTCGACAGACAGGGCTTTCTCTACGTGCCGCTCCTTCTACCTGGAATCCTCCTCTTTCTCTCTTCACCTGGTCAACTCTTTGCATCCTTCAGATCTAAGCTCAATTATCAATTCTGCAGGATTCTCTCCTCTCCTCCCTGTCAAATCCGTACACTGCGCTCCAGGAATACCATGTTCCTCTCCCTTTTCTTTTTTTTTGAGACGGAGTCTCGCTCTGTCGCCCGGGCTAGAGTGCAGTGGTGAGATCTCTGCTCACTGCAAGCTCCGCCTCCCAGGTTCTCGCCGTTCTCCTGCCTCAGCCTCCTGAGTAGCTGGGACCACAGGCGCCCGCCACCATGCCCGGCTAATTTTTTGTATTTTTAGTCGAGACGGGGTTTCACTGTGTTCGCCAAGATGGTCTCCATCTCCTGACCTCGTGATCCACCCGTCTCGGCCTCCCAAAGTGCTGGGATTACAGTTGTGAGCCACCGCGCCCGGCCATTCCTCTCCTTTTTAAGCACTTAGTGTTGTTCTAATTTTCCATTCATCTGGGTGATTACTGATCAATGGGTGTAACTTCAACTACATAGTAATTGACATGAGAGCTTGTGTCTCCTTGCATAGCTTATCTCCAACTTCTCTCGCAGTGTTCAGCATATCCTGAAGCTCAATGAAAACTTGCCAAATGAATGAATGAAAGGGGTAATGAATGAATTTGCTCTAGTCCAGCTCTGCCACTATCATTAAAGGGTTCATGCACACTTCTCTGGGCTCCAGTTTTATTCATAAAAAGGGGATAAGAATACCTACACTGTCTACCTTATAGGATTTTTATTAGAATTATATAACATAGTGTACAACATTTGGCATATTATAGGAACTCAGATATTGGCTGACATAAGTGAATGAATTTGAAAACATTTGGCAACATCTCAGATTTGTGACATACCTTATATTTTATATTTTTTCTTGATGCAAAACACATCTCATCCTGAATCATCCTTTTTTTTCCACTACAATTTCATTGCTCAATAATTGTCTCTCAAAGCCTCCATGTCTATTTGGTCTGGCCTTATAGTAATAATAATATCTCACATTTGTATATTTCTTTAAAGTGTATAAATTGTTTGGCAGCCCTATTTAACATCTCCATCAACCGTAGGATGCATTTAAAACATGTAGTATATTCATACAATAGAATATTATACAACCATGAGAACAACTGATTAAAGCTACTCACAACAATTTGGTTGAATCTGAGAAACGGGAGTGAAGGAAGGGGACACAAATTATATTGCGTGATCCGTTTCCTGTAAAGAAAGAAGTGCAACTAATTTTCGGTAGTCACCTCTGGATAGTGGTTGCCTTTGCTGGAGCGAGAGATTGGAAGGGGACACAGGGAGCTTCAGGCTCATGTTTTGCTTTTTGGTCTAGTTGCTGGTTACATGTGTAAATTCAGTACAGGGAAATTCACCAAGCCGTGCACTTGTTAAAGGCACACTCTCTACTTGTATGTTTTACGTCCATAAAAACTTTGTAAATTGCTTTTCTGTACATGACTTTATGTAATTTCTACTTCAACCCTGGGAGATTTGACAAGGCAAGTATTTTTTATTTCATTATAGAGAAGAAGAAAATGATACTTGGACAGTAGTGCTTTCACAAAGCTTACATTTGCAGCACATGTTATCGCTGCGATTGAAACCCAGGTGTTCTTAGTCTAGAACTCTTTCTCCCAGACTATCTTATCCTCAGTAGGTAACGAAATACCATTTAAATGTGCACATCTCTCAGAGGCCCATAAGGAGTGGAGTGAATGATGGAAAAATTAGGTGAATGTTGACGGTCTAATCTTGGATCGGGAAAGCTTACTGATACCCTAAAGCCCACGATGTTGATAACCATCTACTTGGTTGTCCCACATTTCTAGCTGAGATAGAATGAAGAGATTTATCATGGAGGGCCCTCCTCCTTGTACCACCTCCCACACTGGCTGCCAATTGCTGTTTAGAGAGATGCAAATGAATCCCAAAGACTGAGGCAATGACAGTGAGGACATATGCAGAAGAAGATACAATTGAGCAGATGTTAAGCAGCTGGAATCCTCCTTAGCATATCCAGTCAGGTCCCAGAAGAACTGATTCTCCATTTGTGTTCTTTGGTTCAGCACCCCATGTGCTAATCTTTGCAATGGGACGGCAGAGCAGAGCCCTGGCTCACACCTCATCACAGAGGCCTTGATGGAGGAGAAGAGATTTAGCAAGGCTCTTTAAAGACACAAGGGGCTTGGTGGTTGACAGGAAGAAAGAGGTTCCAGATGTAAATATGCTACAGGAGTGGCCTGAGTTCACAGGAAAGCTGATGATTCTGTGGATTGACAGGCACATAAAGGAATAAAGAGCGATATGAGAAGTTTGTTTCTGAAGATGGAAAATGTATGAAGATAGAAAATGAGATTGTATTTTAAGGTGCAGAGCTTGAGCCTATCAACTGCAGGCTGGATCTCGAGTCCTGTTTACTTCCAGACCAGTGCTTTCTGTTCTAATCACCTGCTGTGTGACCACAAGCAAGTTATTCCATCTCTCTGACCACAAATATGGTGGTTGTATACTCGAGCTTGTGGTCATGCCTCTGGTGGAGTTTGACAATGCATCCTAGCAACCAAAGCCTGTTTGTGGATAAGGAACAGAAAAACAAGTTAGAGAGATCATAAAAATATGTTCCATTGTAGAAAAAAAAAAAAGAACATTCAACACTTTCCTTAACAAAAACAATGGATATGTACCTCAAAATATTTGACAGATTAAGTCTAAATAGAATCCTTATTAAAGATAAACGCATGGCATTCTTTTAACTCCCTCTTTTTAGGAATTGAAATGGTTTTTATTTGCTTTTGTGTTGCTTCATTTTCTTACTATTTTCTAAAGTTGCGTTGTGTCATGGGACTTGACTTGGACCCATTTTTTTTTGTGTGTTGGCTTTGCTGAAGAGGAATATTTTTTGTTTTTTTGAAAATTGAGGTTTTCTGAAATCTGGTTTTATTTCTCAATAAAAACACAAAAATTCATATTTTGATTTTATTTTCTTATGTATCTGCTGGTTCTTCATGGGTGTTAATAAAAAGTACCCTAGGTAATAAAGAAAAATGCACTATGCCCCTCGCAGAGATTCACTAATCAGAGTTCGTATTCCTTTCACACAAATATTCCAACATGCCACGTTTTCAACATATTTAGAGCAGCCCAGCACACATTTGTAGACATTCATCTTATATTTCGAGTAGGATGCCTTTGCTCTCGCCCTTAAGTCTTGCATAGCTCCAAGCTTATGTTTTTACCTCTGGATGGCTTCAATCAGCATGATAGACATGAAGGCACTGGTTGTTGAAAGTGGGTTCTCCTCTGCTGGACTACTGCTTACTTTGGCTTTATCTCTCCCTTGCAATCTCATATTTTATTAAGTGCATAATTTTCTATCAGCTTCAGACACCAGAGTCACCAACTGAGAAAAAAGCTGGGAGGCCAGTCTTTGACAGTGGTAAATTTCATTGTGCTTTAAAAAACCCCAACCAACACACACCATATGCTGCCATCTGAAGGAAGACTTATTTCATCGTTTAGACTTTATGGCCTTAGATTTCAGCATGACATGAGTGATGTCGAAGGGAAGTACATTTGGATGATAAGATGAGGATGATTTGTACTGGGAAATTATTCACAATTGTGATAAATAATCCCTGGCACACAATAACAGAAAATCTCAACCCTTGAACTGAATTATATATGTTTGTGTCCCATAAACAAGGTAGAAAATACATTTTTTCAACTGATGTGTTTGCAAAGTCCTCTCACTTCCAAGCTACCCTCGTTAATAATCATAAAGCAGCACATTTCCAAGCTCTGAATCACATTAATCTCTCCACATGTGACCCGATCATGCACTTTGGGAAAATGGATGGGATGCAGTTGCCTTTGTGTGTACTATATGTTTTTTGTCATTTTCCTGGTGGCTGGCTTGGAAATGCAGAGTCTGGGAGAATGATGGAGAAACCAGGAAGATAAAAAATGAATGTTGCAAGAAAATTGGACTTTTTGTGGTTAATCACTAAAACAATGACGGAATGAAAAGATAAGGGTGCTTTTCTGCCCCTTCCCGTCCTACACATCAGAGAAGGTGAGAAGGGAATGATGTTTCTGTTCTTACTCACAAACCTTACCATCATATCTGGAAAAGTTAATAGGGAGACATAACAGGACTTTTTTTTTTTTTTTTGAAAGCCTTTGCTTATAAATGCTATAGAGTTGGCTTTTCCAAGAAGAGGAGGTTATCCAAGGGTTGGTGGACAGGGGAATGCCTAAATGCAAGAAAGAATGTGAAGGTTCTTCAAGAAACAGAGGGGGGTAGAAGTGGGAAAGAGAATGGTGGAGTGAAGTAGAGGAAAGATAAGATGAACAGGCAAGGTAGGCTTGTGCCTCCCATCAAGGCTGCCCCTGGAAGAGAATGGATCTTGGATGGTACATGTAGACTGTTACATCAATGGAGGTTGGATACTACGTTTGGAGCCTTGATTGCTTTTAGGCTTCAGGTCAGTAGAGAAGTCTGCTGAGAGGAGTCTTTCTGTTGGGTCTTGCTGTGCTGTACTGCTTATAGACGAGCAGTGCCCAACAGGAGCATGGGTGACCTAGCAGATGGAGCAGCAGTGATGCTGGAAACCATCACAATGGATCACGAGCAGGCTCCAAACATGTCTTCTTAGCACCCCCTATACCCTGCCCCTCTTCCACCAGGGCAGCTCTGCTTCTTTCTGCTTATTATTTGAAGGTGCTGTATAAGACTTTAAAGAAGGGATCCTTTAAATAAATACCAACATTTGGAAGCCATTGATTGAGTTCAACCTCTGTATTTATCAGAGATAAAAAATGAATCCTAAAAAGGTTATTTCCCCTCCATACAGTAGGTGAAGGGAATACAAAGCCACTGAAGTATCCTCAGAATAACACAAAGCGGTGGGAAGAGAGGCATGGGAGGGACAGGTGATGCTGTTTTGACCCTGTACAGGTTATCATGGGGACCAAATGAGATCAAGTGTCCAAAATCACTTAGCACACAATCAAGCTTTATTACTTCTGCTGCTTACCTGAGTAAAATCATCCATATGTATGTATTAATCACTTACAACAATGGTATATAATCTGTTCTGCATGACAACAAAAATGGACGCGATGAAATTCACATTTCAGGACACTTATGATGGAATGCTTTCAAGTTAAATTCTACAATCTGACCTAAAAAGAAATACTGTCTGGAGCTCAGTGCAAAAAGGAAGATACTTTGGTTTTATAGAAAGAGTTCACCTGTGCTATAGAGGGCAAGCAAAGTATCAGGTAACCACGGGAGGAGAGGAGGGTTTGAGTCAAGTGCTGAAGATTTGTTAAGTTTTGGCTAGAATCTGGAATCTTTGAACTAGAAGAAGGTCTGGGGACCTCTAGTCCAACTTGTTTGCAACTGTAGGACATTCCTGGGTGTCATCATATGGGAATTGTCTGCTTGAGCCTTTTAGGGAACCTAGATGATGATATTGCCACGTACCATGCTAGGTTCTTCCCTTTTATAAAAGGCAACCTTATGAAGCTATGATTATCTCCATTTCATAGGAGGACAAAGGTCAGGGATGTTCAGTGACCTGTTGGGTTTGGCTAAGCTGTAAGGTTAAGTTTTGCAAGAAGAGCTGAGGAGTTAGGAGTTGATACTTTGGAATCAGACAGGGCTGCATTTAAATCCTAGTTTTGCTACTACATAGTTAGACAATTTACATAATCCCTCTGAGCTTCAGTTTCCTGGTGTGTAAAATGGGTATGATCATCATAAATCCTGCACAGAATTATGAGAATTAGAGTTAGTAGACAATGTTGTAAAGCACTTAGAAAAGTATGTGGCATGTTAAGGACTCGACAAATAATGTGTTTCCACTCTCATGGACAGAAAAGAAAGAAACATAGACTGGAGGCTACAAATTCATATGGGGCTTTGAGGAGGGAAGTGCCATTATAAGAAACAAGATTTGGTTTTAAATGCTAAGTCTGAATGTCAAAGCTTGTCTCTTGCCCACAGTAATGAGCTTGCATTTGTCTGTATGTTTTGCTCAAGATTTCTCAAGTCCAGCACTATGGATATTTGGGGCTGGATAAATTCTTTCTTGGAGGGGTTTGCAGGGGTGGAGGCTGTCCTGTGCATTATAGTATATTTAGCAACATCCTTGGCCTCTGCCCATTAGATGCCGGCAGTACATCCCCCAACCCCCGTGACAATCAATACTGTCTCCAGACATTGTCGAGTGTTCCCAGGGAACAGAATTGACCCTGGCTGAGAACCATTTGTCTATCCATTGCCTCTGTTCCTTCTACTGCAGCAGTCCATGTAGCTCCCCTGTGAACATTTTGGCCCAGACTCTCCTAGCAGCTCACAGCTGGAAAGTCCTTGCACAGCTTCCCCAGGAATATACAATAACTCAAACCAAGACTGTCTTTTTTCCCTTAATTCCCATGATTGCACAGTGTTACTTTTCAGTTTTCAACTCTGGGAATTTATCTTTTCTCACTCGCCAAAGCCACAGCTGAGAGCAAGCAGCAGAAACTGATTAACACTGTCTGTCCAGGCTGAAGCTATTGAACAATTACAAGGTATATACGTCCCGAGTACAGTCTGAACTTACTATATGACCCCAGTTAAAGACAACACGGTTTGTATTTTTTACCATATGAATTTCGTGGGGACTATTTTTCTTCATTTTGTTTTCTTTTTCAGCTATTAGAAAAACTAACAGTCTTTGTCTTCATATCTTGTTCTTCTCTTTGTGTCATTTAAAATAATTACTGGGAATTTCAGTGAGGGGTTAGGGAGGTTTTTAAAGAGCCCACCTGGTTTAGACATGTCTGTGTGGATGTTGAGCACAGTGTAGTTCTCAGGGGCATGAGGCATACACTTTAAGATCAGGTTCCTGGTCTTGGTGGGAAGAAGAAAACCTGGATGGATATACATTTGGGGAAGAGCTGGAGGGCCTTAATATTAGTTAAGCACCAAGCTAAGCCTCACACTCTGTTGTCTTATTCATCCCGCACAGGGTATTATGAAATGGAAATGATAGTAATTTATACTACAGAGAAAGTGAATAAGGCTCAGATAGAGAGATTCACTGACCCTATATTACACAATTTATAATCCCAGCTGGGATTCAACCGCACACTCTCTGATGCCAAAGCCTGTACTCTTTGCAGCAATCAACAGGACCTCTACAGAGATGAAGGCTGATGTATTAGGATTTTATCCAGCCTGTTCTCACCCTTCCTTTCCTTTCCTTGATCCCTAATAGCATGCAAATTCTGAAATCTATGGTATATTCCTCTGTATACTCCCCCAGGAGGACCAAGTAGAGATTTTGGCTAAATCACAGGAGGTTTGCAAATGAGCAGGTAGGCAGGTCAAACCTTGCCTCATCTTGACTGACTTACTATCCTGCAGCTTCAAGATTTACTGATAATGGGCGGCCAGGAGAGGTGCAGAGTCTGGACAGATAGAAAATCAAGGATTTGAATACTTGCAATTTGAATCCAGGTCTACATGACCCTTGGGAAGTTATCTTAATCTGCTCATCTTTGAAATGGGAAAGATGATCCTACTTTGTAAGTTGGGAGAGCACCCAGGACAAAGGAGATGCTCCATAAATGGCTGTCTCCTTCTGCTCCTCCTCCTTATTGTGATGAGGCATCTTTACAGGTTCCTCCACCCACCTCTTCACACCTGCAGCCTGAACCTCAGCCCTGAAGGCCAGGGATGATGTATTTCTTCCTCACTGCATCAATACTATTTGAAGTCCCATCAATGACTCTAGATGCTTCCAAGAAGCAGGCTCTTTTTCCATGACTCGCTGCCCTCCCAACCTTTGTCACCTTCCAAGTTTGGGGCACCCTGTCTCTCCCAAGGTCAGCAACTACTTCTCCAAGCTTTCCCCCTCCCTCTGCTTCCTGTTTGTAGCAGCCTCGTGTACTCTATTAGGTGAGCTCCTACAAACACCACATTGTCTGCCCTTTCTTGGGACTTGGGGCAGTCAAAAGAGATACTGACCATTGCTTGTTTTTTCTTTTTATTCACATTTGAATGAACAAACAAACCTGTTTGTTTTATGACAGTGACCACAGACAACAGAGAAGAAATCATGTCTCCTGATGCAAACATGATATGGTCAGATACGGTCTGACCAAGAAATGTTTCCAACTTATTTTTATTTAATAGAACAGACATTGCAAAATGTAGCATATTCTCTTTTTCAGGCACTGTTCTAAATACCTGATGCATTTTAACTCATGTCATCTTCATAAGAAAGCCAAAGAAGTAAGCTCTTTGATTGTCTCCATTTTACAGATGAGGAAACAGATGTGAGAGGTGAAATAACTTGCCTGAGGAAACACAGCTCAAACTGGAACTGACTCCTAAGTCTATGATTTTAACCTCTTTGCATATGTAATCCTTGTGAGGATGGTTCTATGAAAAGTCCATAACAACATACAACACATTAATTTAGTACCAGATGTAAAATGTGATTTAACTGCCTTATT
Source organism: Gorilla gorilla gorilla (assembly GCF_029281585.2). Classification (NCBI taxonomy): domain Eukaryota; kingdom Metazoa; phylum Chordata; class Mammalia; order Primates; family Hominidae; genus Gorilla; species Gorilla gorilla. Next base: position 108,048,485 of record NC_073242.2, on the reverse strand, counting down.
GAAAAGAATAAACTTGCATGAAATTGAGACCTGACTGTTCCATTTCTAGGAAATTGTCCTTCTTGATGTGTTTGAGCCAGATCTGAGAGCTTCTGCCAGGAGAGCAATTAGAACTTGCAGATTCCCACTGAAGTCCCATTTAGCTCCGTGTGTCTGGGGGAGGAAACCAAGGCAGCTCATAGCAATAACTTCATTGAGTTGTTACCCTGTTGATACCTTTCTATTCATCAGGCTTGCAAAGGAAGCAGAGAACTCTGTTTCCCTGCCTTCCTCATTCCCTCACCTCCCCAAAAACATACACCCACCGCCACTGCCACGTCCTTTATTTCTCTACTCTTTTTTTTTTTTTTTTCGATGGAGTCTAGCTCTTGTTGCCCAGGCTAGAGTGCAGTGGCGCAATCTTGGCTTACTGCAACCTCTGCCTCCCAGGTTCATGCTTCTCCTGCCTCAGCCTCCGGAGTAGCTGGGATTACAGGCACCCGCCAACACACCTGGCTAATTTTTGTACTTTTAGTAGAGACGGGGTTTCACCATGTTGACCAGGCTGGTCTCGAACTCCTGATCGCAGATGATCCACCCACCCCGGCCTCCCAAAGTGCTGGGATTACAGGTGTGAGCCACCGCGCCTGGCCTATTTCTCTACTCTTTCTCCTTTACTCTGCCTGGATGGACACGGCCAAACAGATTCATGAGTTTTGTCTGTGAATTTCATTAGTTGGTCATTTATTAAACTCTCAAATCTCCCAAATAAAATTTATTAGAATTAAATGATTAAACATAAAATTATAAAATATTTATTTATTCTTATTTTAGAAATGATACGTTTTCCCCCCCAAAACTCATTTAAGTGTTTGGGGAAAAAAAGAATTCAAAGAGAGAACAAAAATTAACCATAGTCCAACCAATCAGAAACGTTCACTGCTAACAGTTGGGAGTGAAGTGTTCTCCCAATCCCTAGAATTTCTCTTTCTCTCCCCCACAACTCTCTCTCTCTCTCTCTCTCCATGTGTATTGTACAATTTTAATCAGTATCCTATTGTGTATGCTGGTTTGAATCCTGATTTTTTCATCCAACTTTTTATCAATAGCCATTTCCCATTTCATGAAATAGTCTGTTAAAATATCTTCTTGGATGGCCTACCTGATGAACCATAATGTTTAAACAATTGCTCTACTTGTTAGATGTCTAGATTTTTTCCCATGTTTATGCCAAAATAATAAACATTTTTCTACATATATCTCTGTCTGAGTTTTTTCCCCTTTCTTTGTCTGTGTAAATATTTTTGTTACAAAAAGATTTAAATTTAACTTTCTTAGGATAGATAGATTTGAGGAAAGCAAGGGACATGAGTTTTTTTCTGAAGGATTTTATGCATGTTATAAATTTTTTTTTCTGGATAATTTCTATCAGTTTGCTCTCTTATGAGAAGAGAATAACCGTATCTGTTCCAGTCTTCTTTTGCCCAAACTGACCATTTCAACTTTTAAAAGCTTAGTTTATTTGATAAGTAAAAAAGAAAATCTCATTTCAATTTTTCATTTTCTAAAAAATTTGAGATTTTGAGGCTCTTGTTATCAATTTTGATGAGTACATTTTCTAGTTTACCTATAGCTGTATTCATTAATTTCAACATGTTTTCAGGTAGGAAAATTGACCAATGATCCTTCATAATGAATTTTAAAATACCTACGCCAAAGAGCATCTTGGTGAAATTTAGAAACAGATACTCTCTTTGTCACCTTTTTGAAAATGCTCTAAGTTAGATATCGTATTTTCTGTGTTGATACTGTCACTTGTCTGAGGAAATAGATATATCTCCCTTCCTTGTGCCTGTTTGTCTTTTCAGTTTATTTTCTTGAAGACTTCCTTAACCTTACTGTAGACTTTTCTGGGGATGGACAGGCATACTTTTTAATTTCTCAAGACATTTTTTGTTCTCTGTTTTTTTGTGCATTTTTAACCGATTTTTATTCTTATCTTTTAACTTTTAAATTCAGGGATACAAGTGCAGGTCTGTTACATACAAAAATTTCATGACAAAGACACCGAAAGCAATTAAAACAAAAGCAAAAATTGACAAATGGGGTCTAATTAAAGTAAAGAGCACCTGCACAGCAAGAGAAACTACCAATAGATTAAATGGACAACATATAGAATGGGAGAACATTTTTGCAAACTGCATCTGACAAAGGTCTAATATCTAGCATCTATTAGGAACTTAAACAAATTTTGTGCATGTTTTATTAATATTCTAAGTTTCAAATCTCACAGAAATGTAAACAAGAATTTGCTTTTAAAATTCTCTTTTGTTCTCTGCATTATCTGTTTTCCCCAGGGTCATTTCTTTTTTTATTTTATTTATCTTCTCTAATTTTTGAGAATATGGAACCCTTTTCTCAACTATCTAATGATTGAAATTTAATATCAATTTAAAGTTCTGGGTATCAGGGTGAGGTGATCAATCAGTGAGTAGCCATCACACTGGGGAGTGCTAGATACTACAAAGTGAAGAAAAATAAGGTTTTCTGTAGGGAAGGATGACATCTGTGCATAGAATTTTAATTAAGGTCTTTTTCCATCACCCGTCCCTCCATTTTCAACCTATTTATTCCTCCAGCTCTTAATGATACCTGGTATTTATAGGTCCCAAGACTGCACAAGGTTCTGTTAGGCTAAAGCTTTCCTCTTAGGCAGGTGCCCCATTCACATATCTGAGCTATAGCTTCTTTCACCCTGCACAGTAGATGTCCCTGGTCCCTAGACTCAGACCCATTCAGCCTCATCACTGATGTTGGCTGTGGACAGTTTGTGTAGTTTTGGACTCAGTTCACACTGACGGTGACTCACCTTTAGCATGAGTAATGGGACTTGCATTTTTTTTTCCCCCAGAGTTTCTCATTGTTTGCAGATGCAACAGGTGCTACTGATTAAGGGCAAGAAGCTTTTGAATTCATGGGAATTAATGTCACCACAGACAGACTCAACCAAATGGGGGATGAGAGTAAATGGAATGATACTTCTCTTGGCCAATCCTTGAGTAGGCAATTTATTCTATGCCATTCTAAAAAAGATCTGGGTAAGATCGAATTTCAAGTGTCCTTAGTGGCGACCTTGATGACTTTCATGACACTGTTAACATGGGCTTTCTTCTTCCCCCAACTTTTCCTGGGTGCTCACTTCTGCTCCCTGAGACTTCGACTGCCTCAAGTCCTTGTCCCAAACCTTACTGTCAGGGGAAACCTCAATAATTACTGTTCTATCCTCTCTTTTCTTTGTTTCCATATGTTTTCCCGAGGACTCCTCTCCCATTCTCTTTTTTTGTGGAAACATTTAGGAACAATGTTTACTATGATTTTGTTGTAAACTCAGCAAGAAGAGTTTTGAATATAGATGTTATTAAATCTATTAATATTTCCTTTGTACATTTAAAAATTGCTTTTGAGTTTAGAACATATGTCACTGTTCACCTATTACAGATACAGGATTTATGTCCATTTCTGTAGGGGAAACAAACATATATAACTCACTTTGTTTGACTCAGAAAATGTTGGTTGAATTAATCAATATACTCTCAATGTCTTTCAGCCAAAGTCTGTTGGAAACATAGCTGTATTGACAAAGTTGGGTTTACTAACTTGTTGTGATGACGGTGAATGCACATCATACAAAACTGTGGGTTTTCTCAGAAGTTGCTTGAAAAGACTTATAGGCTTGTGTTGGGTGATTTGGGGGAGGCTTCAAGGAAGTGGTCTTTACCCTGGATTGGATGCTCTCAGGATGGAAGGTAATTCTACAATTGGTTTTTATTTTATTTTATTTTTTAATTTTTTTCATCCATAGTAAGGTTTTATTCAGTGATTTTTTTCCTTTTTTAAAAAATTTAAGTTCTAGGGTACATGTGCACAACGTGCAGGTTTGTTCAATTCCCACCTGTGAGTGAGAACATGCACTGTTTGGTTTTCTGTCGTTGTGATAGTTTGCTGAGAATGATGGTTTCCAACTTCATCCATGTCCCTGCAAAGGACATGAACTCATCCATTTTTTATGGCTGCATAGTATTCCATAGAGTATATGTGCCACATTTTCTTAATCCAGTCTATCATTGATGGACATTTGATTGGTTCCAAGTCTTTGCTATTGTGATTAGTGCTGCAATAAACGTATGTGTGCATGTGTCTTTATAGCAGCATGATTTGTAATCCTTTGGGTATATACCCAGTAATGGGTTTGCTGGGTCAAATGGTATTTCTAGTTCTAGATTCTTGAGGAATCGCCACACTGACTTCCACAATGGTTGAACTAATTTACACTCCCACTGACAGAGTAAAAGTGTTCCTATTTCTCCACATCCTCTCCAATATCTGTTGTTTCCTGACTTTTTAATGATCAGCATTCTAACTGGCATGAGATGGTATCTCATTGTGGTTTTGATTTGCATTTCTCTCATGATCGGTGATGACGAGCAATTTTTCATGTATCTGTTTGCTGCATAAATGTCTTTTTTGAGAAGTGTCTGTTAATATCCTTTGCCCACTTTTTGATGGGGTTGTTTTTGTCTTGTAAATTTATTTAAGTTCCTTGTAGATTCTGGATATTAGGCCTTTGTCAGATGGGTAGATTGCAAAAATTGTCTCCCATTCTGTAGGCTGCCTGTTCACTCTGATGGTGGTTTGTTTTGCCATGCAGAAACTATTTAGTTTAATTAGATCCCATTCGTCAATTTTGGCTTTTGTTGCCATTTCTTTTGGTATTTTAGTCATGAAGTCCTTGCCCATGCCTATGTCCTGAACGGTATTGCCTAGGTTTTCTTCTAGGGTTTTTATGGCTTTAGGTCTAACACTTAAGTCCTTAATCCATTTTGAATTAATTTTTGTATAAAGTGTAAGGAAGGGATCCAGTTTCAGCTTTCTACATATACCTAGCCAGTTTTCCCAACACTATTTATTAACTAGGGAATCTTTTCCCATTTCTTGTTTTTGTCAGGTTTATCAAAGATCAGATGGTTGTAGATGTGCGGTGTTATTTCTGAGGCCTCTGTTCTATTCCATTGGTCTATATGTCTGTTTTGGTACCAGTACCATGCTGTTTTAGTTACTGTAGCCTTGTAGTATAGTGTGAAGTCAGGTAGCGTGATGCCTCCAGCTTTGTTCTTTTTGCTTAGAATTGTCTTGGCAATGTGGGCTCTTTTTTGGTTCCATAAGATCTTTAAAGTAGTTTTTTCCAATTCTGTGAAGAAAGTCATTGGTAGCTTGATGGGGATGGCATTGAATCTATAAATTACCTTGGGCGGTATGGCCATTTTCACGATATTGATTCTTCCCATCCATGAACATGGAATGTTCTTCCATTTGTTTGTGACCTCCTTTATTTCATGGAGCAGTGGTTTGTAGTTCTCCTTGAAGAGGTCCTTAACATCCCTTGTAAGTTGGATACCTAGGTATTTATTATCTTTGAAGCAATTGTGAATGGGAGTTCACTCATGATTTGGCTGTTTGTCTATTATTGATGCATAGGAATGCTTGTGATTTTTGCACATTGATTTTGTATCCTGAGACTTTGCTGAAGTTGTGGATCAGCTTAAGGAGATTTTGGGCTGAGATGATGGGGTTTTCTAAATATACAATCATGTCGTCTACAAACAGGGATAATTTGACTTCCTCTTTTCCTAATTGAATATCCTTTATTTCTTTCCCTTGCCTGATTGCCCCAGGCAGAACTTCCAACACAATGTTGAATAGGAGTGGTGAGACAGGGCATCCCTATCTTGTGCCAGTTTTCAAAAGGAATGCTTCCAGTTTTTGCCCATTCAGTATGATATTGGCTGTGGGTTTGTCATAAATAGCTCTTATTATTTTGAGATATGTTCCATCAATACCTAGCTTGTTGAAAGTTTTTAGCATGATAGGCTGTTGAATTTTGTCAAAGGCCTTTTCTGCATCTATTGAGATAATCATGTGGTTCTTGTCGTTGGTTCTGTTTATGTGATGGATTACATTTATTGATTTGCGTATGTTGAACCAGCCTTGCTGGGGATGAAGCCAACTTGATCATGGTGGATAAGCTTTTTGATGTGCTGCTGGATTCAGTTTGCCAGTATTTTATTGAGGATTTTTGCATCGATGTTCATCAGGGATATTGGTCTAAAATTCTCTTTTTTTGTTGTGTCTCTGCCAGGCTTTGGTATCAGGATGATGCTGGCCTCATAAAATGAGTTAGGGAGGATTCCCTCTTTTTCTATTGATTGGAATAGTTTCAGGAGGAATGGTACCAGTTCCTCTTTGTACCTCTGGTAGAATTCAGCTGTGAATCCATTTGGTCCTGGACTTTTTTTTGGTTGGTAGGCTATTAATTATTACCTCAATTTCAGAGCCTGTTATTCGTCTATTCAGAGATTCAACTTCTTTCTGGTTTATTCTTGGATGGGTGTATGTGTCCAGGAATTTATCCATTTCTTCTAGATTTTCTAGTTTATTTGCCTAGAGGTGTTTATAGTATTCTCTGATGGTAGTTTGTATTTCTGTGGGATCGGTGATAATATCCCCTTTATCATTTTTTTATTGCGTCTATTTGATTCTTCTCTATTTTCTTCTTTCTTAGTCTTGCTCGTGGTCTATTGATTTTGTTTAACTTTTCAAAAAACTAGCTCCTGGATTCACTGATTTTTTTTGAAGGGTTTTTTTGTGTCTCTATCTCCTTCAGTTCTGCTCTGAACTTAGTTATTTCTTGCCTTCTGCTAGCTTTTGAATGTGTTTGCTCTTGCTTCTCTAGTTCTTTTAATTGTGATGTCAGGGTGCTGACTTTAGATCTTTCCTGCTTTCTCTTGTGGGCATTTAGTGCTATAAATTTCCCTCTACACACTGCTTTAAATGTGTCCCAGAGCTTCTGGTATGTTGTGTCTCTGTTCTCATTGATTTCAAAGAACATCTTTATTTCTGCCTTCATTTCGTTACTTACCCAGTAGTCATTCAGGAGCAGGTTGTTCAGTTTCCATTTAGTTGTGTGGTTTTGAAGGAGTTTCTTAATCCTGAGTTCCAGTTTGATTGCCCTGTGATCTGAGAGACAGTTTGTTGTGATTTCTGTTCTTTTACATTTACTGAGGAGTGCTTTACTTCCAATTATGTGGTCAATTTTAGAATAAGTGTGATGTGGTGCTGAGAAGAATGTATATTCTGTTGATTTGGGGTGGAGAGTTCTGTAGATGTCTGTTAGTTCCGCCTGGTGCAGAGCCGAGTTCAAGTGCTGGATATCCTTGTTAACCTTCTGTCTCATTGATTGGTCTAATATTGACAGTGGGGTGTTAAAGTCTCCCATCATTATTGTGTGGGAGTCTAAGTCTTTTTGTAGGTCTCTAAGGACTTGCTTTATGAATCTGGGTGCTCCTGTATTGGGTGCATATATATTTAGGATAGTTAGCTTTTCTTGTTGAATTGATCCCTTTACCATTATGTAATGGCCTTCTTTGTCTCTTTTGATCTTTGTTGGTTTAAAGTTTGTTTTATCAGAGACTAGGATTGCAACCTCTCCTTTTTTTTGTTTTCCATTTGCTTGGTAGATCTTCCTCCATCCCTTTATTTTGAGCCTATGTGTGTCTCTGCATGTGAGATGGGTTTCCTGAATACAGTACACTGATGGGTCTTGACTCTTTATCCAATTTGCCAGTCTGTGTATTTTAATTGGTACATTTAGCCCATTTACATTTAAGATTAATATTGCTGTGTGTGAATTTGATCCTGTCATTATGATGTTAGCTGGTTATTTTGCCCATTAGTTGATGCAGTTTCTTCCTAGCATTGGCAGTCTTTACAATTTGGCATGTTTTTGCAGTGGCTGGTACCAGTTGTTCCTTTCCATGTTTAGTGCTTCCTTCAGGAGCTCTTGTAAGGCAGGCCTGGTGGTGACAAAATTTCTCAGCATTTGTTTGTCTGTAAAGGACTTTATTTCTCCTTCAATTTTGAAGCTAGTTTGGCTGGATATGAAATTCTGGGTAGAAAATTCTTTGCTTTAAGAATGTTGAATATTGGCCCCCACTGTCTTCTGGCTTGCAGTGTTTCTGCTGAGAGATCCGGTGTTAGTCTGATGGGCTTCCCTTTGTGGGTAACCTGACCTTTCTCTCTGGATGCCCTTAACATTTTTTCCTTCATTGCAACCTTGGTGAATCTGACAATTATGTGTCTCGGGGTAGTTCTTCTCGAATAGTATCTTTGTGGTGTTCTCTGTGTTTCCTGAATTCCAGTGTTGGCCTGCCTTAGTAGGTTGGGGAAGTTCTCCTGGATAATATCCTGCAGAGTGTTTTCCAACTGGGTTCCATTCTCCCTGTCACTTTCAGGTACACCAATCAAACATAGATTTGGTCTTTTCATATAGTCCCATATTTCTTGGAGGCTTTGTTCATTTCTGTTTACTCTTTTTTCTCTAAACTTGTTGTCTTGCTTTATTTCATTAGTTTGATCTTCAGTCACTGATACCCTTTCTTCCACTTGATTGAATTGGCTATTGAAGCTTGTGCATGCATCACAAAGTTCTTGTGCCATGGTTTTCAGCTCTATGAGGTCATTTAAGGACTTCTCTACACTGTTTATTCTAGTTAGCCATTTGTCTAATCTTTTTTCAAGGTTTTTAGCTTCCTTGTGATGGGTTAGAACACATCCTTTAGCTCAGAGAAGTTTGTTATTACCGACCTTCTGAAGCCTACTTCTGTCAACTCATCAAAGTCATTCACCATCCAGCTTTGTTCCATTGCTGGCAAGGAGCTGCTATCCTTTGGAAGTGAAGAGGTGCTCTGGTTTTTAGAATTTTCAGCTTTTCTGCTCTAGTTTCTCCCCATCTTTATGGTTTTATCTACCTTTGGTCTTTGATGTTGGTGCCCTACAAATGAGATTTTGGTGTGGATGTTCTTTTTGTTGATGTTGATGCTATTCCTTTCTGTTTGTTAGTTTTCCTTCTAACAGTCAGGTCCCTCAGCTGCAGGTCTGTTGGAGTTTTCTGGAGGTCCACTCCAGACCCTGTTTGTTTGGGTATCACCAGCGGAGGCTGCAGAAGAGGAAATATTGCAAAACAGCCAATATTGCTGCCTGATCCTTCCTCTGGAAGCTTCGTCCCAGAGGGGCACCTGGGTGTATGATGTGTGTCTCAGCCCCTACTGGGAGGTGTCTCCCAGTTAGGCTACAAGGGCCACTTGAGGAGGCAGTCTCTCCATTCTCAGAGCTCAAATGCCATGCTGGGAGAACCACTGCTCTCTTCAGAGCTGTCAGACAGGGCCATTTAAGTCTGCAGAAGTTTCTGCTGCCTTTTGTTCAGTTATGCCCTGCTCACAGAGGTGGAGTCTATAGAGGCAGTAGGCCTTGCTGAACTGTGGTGGACTCTGCCCAGTTCAAGCTTCCTGGCCGCTTTGTTTACCTACTCAAGCCTCAGCAATAGCAGACGCCCTTCCCCTCCGCCAGCTGCAGCCATGCAGGTCCATCTCAGACTGCCTTACTAGCAGTAAGCAAGGCTCCGTGGGCGTGGGACCTGCCGAGCCAGGTACACGGGAAGATCTCCTACTCTGCTGGTTGCTAAGACCTTGGGAAAAGTGCAGTATTGGGTTAGAAGTGTCCCGTTTTTCCAGGTGCAGTCTGTCAGGACTTCCCTTGGGTAGGAAAGGGAAATCCCCTGACCCCTTGTGCTTCCTGACTGAGGTGACGCCCCACCCTGCTTCAGCTCGCCCTTCATGGGCTGCACCCACTGTCCAGCCAGTCCTGATGAGATGAACCAGGTACCTCAGTGGGAAATGCAGAAATCACCCATCTTCTGCGTCAATCACGCTAGGAGCTGCAGACCAAACCTATTCCTACTTGGCCATCTTGGAATGACTGGTTATTTTATTAATTCCTATCTAGAAGGCAAGTAGAACAAAGCGTAGCATTAGTAATTACTTGTGTTAGCCAGGAAAGGATGTTGTTTGGTCTTTTAAATTAATTATTATTATTATTGGAGAATATACTTTTATCTTTCTCAGGCATGAGTGTGGACTGGTCTTATCTTCGTCTTGCTCTTTCATGGTCGTTTTCTCATCATGGTCTTTCTTAATGTTGGCGTTCTGTGAAATCATTTTACAGGAAAGTATCACAACCTAGCTATGCATACTGGGCACTTCTTACCAATGCCAAGGTTTGGCTAATAGAGCCAGACCAGTCCCTTGCTGTCAACACCTCTCTTTCTCTTTCTCAGCCTTAATGAAAGTTCTTCACAAACTGTGATGTGATGTAATTTCCATGCAGTTTTGCTGGGGCAGTAGTTTATTGTTTATGTTAATGGGCTTTAGAGTCTATTACATTTGGGTTTTGAACTCCAGCTTTGCCACTTGTTAAATGTCTTATTAACTACATTATATTCTCTCAGGCTATTCTAGCCCATGTAAATGGTGATCATGGTCCTTATAGAAGGCTTATGTATAATAGTAATATTGCTATAATAGAATATTGCTATAATACAGTACATACATAATTCCTATAATAGGATACATAAAGTACCTGGAAGATCCTTTAATCCCTAAAAAGTAAAAACACAATATATGTTCTCTTTCCATCCTTTTATTTCTCAGTTTTGTTAAGAACATTCTCCTCAAAGACCATTGTCCATAAAGACCCTACCTGCACCTGAAGGGCTATGAATACACCTCCCCCACCCATCCAAAAATTTGAGTGAATGTGCTCTCCTGTCCCCACCACCACCAGCCCCATTCATCTTCCCCTCTGTCTTGTTCTTATGGCTGGTTTTCACTCTGATACATAGTTGGAAGGCTGAGATCTTTTTTTTCCCTTAACTCAGATTTGTACTACATATGAAATGTTATGGATCATATTTTTTTCTTTTTCTTTTTCTTTTTTGAAAAAATTTATTTATTTATTATTATTATACTTTAAGTTTTAGGGTACATGTGCACAATGTGCAGGTTAGTTACATATGTATACTTGTGCCATGCTGGTGCGCTGCACCCACTAACTCGTCATCTAGCATTAGTTATATCTCCCAATGCTATCCCTCCCCCCTCCCCCCACCCCACAACAGTCCCCAGAGTGTGATGTTCCCCTTCCTGTGTCCATGTGTTCTCCTTGTTCAATTCCCACCTATGAGTGAGAATATGCGGTGTTTGGTTTTTTGTTCTTGCGATAGTTTACTGAGAATGATGATTTCCAATTTCATCCATGTCCCTACAAAGGACATGAACTCATCATTTTTTATGGCTGCATAGTATTCCATGGTACATATGTGCCACATTTTCTTAATCCAGTCTATCATTGTTGGACATTTGGGTTGGTTCCAAGTCTTTGCTATTGTGAATAATGCCGCAATAAACATACCTGTGCATGTGTCTTTATAGCAGCATGATTTATAGTCTTTTGGGTATATACCCAGTAATGGGATGGCTGGGTCAAATCGTATTTCTAGTTCTAGATCCCTGAGGAATCACCACACTGACTTCCACAATGGTTGAACTAGTTTACAGTCCCACCAACAGTGTAAAAGTGTTCCTATTTCTCCACATCCTCTCCAGCACCTGTTGTTTCCTGGCTTTTTAATGATTGCCATTCTAACTGGTGTGAGACGGTATCTCATTGTGGTTTTGATTTGCATTTCTCTGATGGCCAGTGATGGTGAGCATTTTTTCGTGTGTTTTTTGGCTGCATAAATGTCTTCTTTTGAGAAGTGTCTGTTCATGTCCTTCGCCCACTTTTTGATGGGGTTGTTTGTTTTTTTCTTGTAAATCTGTTTGAGTTCATTGTAGATTCTGGATGTTAGCCCTTTGTCAGACGAGTAGGTTGCGAAAATTTTCTCCCATTTTGTAGGTTGCCTGTTCACTCTGATGGTAGTTTCTTTTGCTGTGCAGAAGCTCTTTAGTTTAATTAGATCCCATTTGTCAATTTTGGCTTTTGTTGCCATTGCTTTTGGTGTTTTAGACTTGAAGTCCTTGCCCATGCCTATGTCCTGAATGGTAATGCCTAGGTTTTCTTCTAGGGTTTTTATGGTTTTAGGCCTAACGTTTAAGTCTTTAATCTATCTTGAATTGATTTTTGTATAAGGTGTAAGGAAGGGATCCAGTTTCAGCTTTCTACATATGGCTAGCCAGTTTTCCCAGCACCATTTATTAAATAGGGAATCCTTTCCCCATTGCTTGTTTTTCTCAGGTTTGTCAAAGATCAGATAGTTGTAGATATGCGGCGTTATTTCTGAGGGCTCTGTTCTGTTTCATTGATCTATATCTCTGTTTTGGTACCAGTACCATGCTGTTTTGGTTACTGTAGCCTTGTAGTATAGTTTGAAGTCAGGTAGTCTTTTTCTTTAGAAAGCTGGTAATAATTAATCCTGTACTTGAAACAATGGAAAAATTGATAGAAATTTTAGAAGCTGCAAAAACCCAAATAGAGTCTGCAGTGTTCTCTCAAAATAATGAAATTGTGACAATAATGTGTTATATTTAAGTTTAAGCAGCAATTTCTTGGGCATGATTCTGGCTAATTAAAAAAATACAGAAGGGTTTAGAAAAATGGGTGGGATCCTACAGTTGTAGGATGGAATTTAAGAACACAGTTCACACATAGACCAAAGCTGCTCTGATACTTGCTTTAGTTTGGGCTCCCCTCGAAGCAGACACTAAGCAAGAATTTAAGTAGGAGAAATTTACTAGGGAGAGGAAAGAAATACCAGTAGAAGTGTGGGCAGGTGAGATAGAAAAAGGAAGGCAGCTACTAACCGACACGTTTTTAAGGCAGTAACTGCTGTGACCACTGGATGTTAGTCTTGCTTGGGAACTCTGAGGGCCAATGTAGAACAAACACCTCCATGTGTCTCTCCCGTGAATGAGGAAGTCAGGGTATTTATTCACTAACTCTCGTCAGTCATTGGCTGGGGGATGTTCCCAGTGGGATTTGTTTCCTTGTACTTCTGACCTCCTGCACTTACAGGTGGGCAGGTAAATTGGGCTTCAGCAGCTGAAGAAGGTCCTGAGGCAGACCAGGCACAGTGGCTCACGCCTGTAATCCCAACACTTTGAGAGGCCGAGGCAGGTGGATCAATGGAGATCAGGAGCTCAAGACCAGCCTGGCCAACATTGTGAAACCTCTTCTCTACTAAAAATATAAAAATTAGCCAGGCACGGTGGCGCACACCTGTAATCCCAGCTACTCAGGAGGCTGAGGCAGGAGAATTGCTTGAACCCAGGAAGGCGAAGGTTGCAGTGAGCCAAGATCGTGCCACTGCACTACAGCCTGGGGGACAGAGCTGGACCCCATCTCAAAACAAACAAACAAACAAACAAACAAAAAACAAAAAAAAATCCTAAGGCAGAACCCAGTGAGCACTTTAGCAATGAGAATATATGACTGGGCACTCATAGCTACAATGCTGATTGCAATTTAAATTCGAAGTTACATGTGTATGCTGGTCTGAATATTTGCATGCCCCCAAAATTCATATGTTGCAATCTAATCACCAATGTGATACTAATAGAAGGTGGGGCCTTTTGGGAGATAATTAGGTCATGAGGGCAGAACTATTGTGAATGAGATTAACTTTCTTATTAAATAGGCTCAAGGGAGCTTGTTTGCAGCTTCTACCATGGGAGGACACAGCAAGAAGTCAGTGGTCTGCAGCCCAGGAAAGGGCCTTCGCTAGAGCCTGTCCAATGCTGGCCCTCTGATCTTGGGCTTTCAGCCTCCAGGATTGTATAAAATAAGTTTCTGTCACTTATAGGCCACCTGGTCTATGGTATTATAGTAGCCCAAGCTGACTAAGACAATGTGACTTAATAGACATGTCCTTATCTTTAATGGCAAACGGCTTTCCGAAGTGTAGTTTCAGAAAGCAGCATAGATTAGTGAGAAAGACATTAAGATATGAACTCAGACAGGCTTGTTTCCAGTTTCTCATGGTGTCTGTCTTGCTTGACTTCTTTGGGCCCTGGTTCCCTTATTTCTTCCGCAGTCATAAGCAATGATCAAATGAGGTTACCAAACGCAGCATGGGGTAAGATGTTTCGTAGGCACTCAGGAAATTGAAATTCATTTTGCATTTCTTCTCTATACAGAAAGTTTATTTGTCCCCACTTGCTTTCAGAAATTAGTCGAGAGGAAACTAAAGGAAAAAATGGAGTTTGAAGCAATGATTTTTACCTACCTTGGTTATGATTGTATGGTTGCTACTCCCATCAGCAGTACAGAGAAGACTTCTAGGTGTCTGGAGCTGACATGGAATGTACCATTGTCTCTCACTGCCGCTGGTTCTAACTGCCATGGAATAGAAGCCAGTGATTGTGTGGCACTTCCTTTGTTCATTAGTATCTTCTGATTATTGAAGTAAAATATATGTTTTTCTACTACTGAAATCTGTTCTAATCAGGTGTCCTCAAAGGTAACTTTATACCCATCAAAGCTAGAGAAACTGTTAACTCTGTTTGGCCTTTGCAAATGTTTCTCTCTCTCTTTTTTTTCTTTTTTCTTTTTTTTTTTTTGAAACGGAGTCTCACTCTGTCACCCAGGTGCTGGAGTACAGTGGCACAGTCTCCGCTCACTGCAATCTCTGCCTCCTGGCTTCAAGTGATTCTTCAGCCTCAGCCTCCCGAGTAGCTGGAATTACAGGTGCATGCCACCATGCCTAGCTAATTTTTGTGTATTTACTAGAGACGGGGTTTTGCCATGTTGGCCAGGCTGGTCTCAAACTCCTGGTCTCCAGTGATCTGCCTGCCTCAGCCTCCAAAAGTGGTGGGATTACAGGCATGAGCTGCCACACTTGGCCTGCAAATGTTTCTTAATGGAGATTCGTCTTCTTTGTTTCTATGTCACTTGAGAGATCATGAACTCTTAGCCAAAGATACCTTCTATTACTACTACTATTATTGCTACCAATACTAATAAATACTGTGAGAATGACTATGACGATGATGCCTATTACTACTTTACTATTACTACTATTACTATTGCTGCTGCAAAACGACTACTACTACTATTATATTATTACTACTTAATGCTGCTGCTATTATTGTTGCTGCTGTTGTCACTAGGACTACTACTACTGATGCTACTGCTGATAGTTTTGCTACCACTTCCAGTTGCTGTAATGTTGTCAATTCAGTGCCTGCCTGGGAGATCTTGTAAATAGCATATGCAGTTGTTTCTGTGCTTAGCATATTTATCTTCATGACAATGCCATGAAGCAGGCACTGTTTTTGCTCCATTTTATAGGTAAAATCCTAAGGCTGAGAGATGTAAACTAACTTGTCTACTGCCAAGAGTTACAATTATAATTTGATTTTACATCTGCTGGACACCCATGCTTAGCTCCTACCTACTACCCTCTATGGTTCTTTTTGAACACTCCCTCCCATATTTCATTTTTTTGCAGAAGGTCAGGCTGCATGAGTGTGACACAGGAGGACTGAGTATACTAAGACGGACGCTGGTGATGTGATTCCATAAAATTTTAAACTCAGTTAACAAAGCAACATGGGAATAAGTAGACCACACAGCTTAAAAGTGTGATGTGGGCCATGCACGGTGGCTCAAGACTGTAATCCTAGCACTTTGGGAGGCCAAGGCAGGTGGATCACAAGGTCAGGAGATTGAGACCATCCTGGCCAACATGGGGAAACCCCATCTCTACTAAAAATACAAAAATTAGCTGGGCATGGTGGCACACGCCTGTAGTCCCAGCTACTTGGGAGGCTGAGGCAGGAGAATCACTTGAACCCGGGAGGCAGTGGTTCCAGTGAGCTGAGATTGTACCACTGCACTCCAGTCTGGCTACAGAGTGAGACTTGTCTCAAAAAAAAAAAAAATAGAGTCACAATCATAATTTGATTTTAGATCTACTTGACACCCATGTTTAGCTCCTACCTACTACTGTCTATGGTTCTTTTTGAACACTCCCTCCCATATTTCATTTCTTCACAGAAGGTCAGGCTGCATGAGTGTAACACAGGATGACTGAGTATACTAAGACGGGTGCTAGTGATGTGATTCCATAAAATTTTATAGTCAGTTAACAAATCAACATGGGAATAAGGAGACCACACAGCTTAAAAGCATGATGTGGGTCATGTGCAGTGGCTCACATCTGTAATCCCAGCACTTTGGTAGGCCGAGGCAGACAGATCACAGGATCAGGAGATTGAGACCATCCTGGCCAACATGGAGAAACCCCGTCTCTACTAAAAATACAAAAATTATCTGGGTGTGGTGGCACCACATGTAGTCCCAGCTACTTGGGAGGCTGAGGCAGCAGAATTACTTGAACTAGGGAGGTGGAGGTTGCAGTGAGCTGAGATTGCACTGCTGCACTCCAGTCTGGCGACAGAGCAAGACTCCATCTCAAATAAACAAAAAAACATGATAAAGCATGATGTATGCATAACACTGTATTTCCTTGGACAAATCTTCTAACCTCTCTGAACCTCAGGTTTCCAGACCTATCATGTTAAAATAACAGTAATACCTCATTTCCAGGGTTGTTCTGAGGATTGGGAGGATGGTCTCTTTGTAAAAGCCTTTTGTAAATTGTAAGCATTTTCAATCATAAGTTATTATTACTCTAACAAATTTGGAGGCCGTGTGATGACTAGACAAAGAAGACAAGTCAAGCTAATAAATGAACGCAATTAAGCAGTAGTTTAAAACCAATTATTTTATTTTTGCCACTTTGTTTATTGTTACAAGGCCAATTGTCACATGAAAAATATTCAGGGAAACTGTCATTTGACATTCCTGGTGGTCATGTGTAGAGTGAGGATGACTAAATGAGGCAGAAGAAGTGCTGCATCTTTGTTTCCAATTCCTGACTTCTCTCATTCCACATTTCACTGGGGTGAGGTTGTCTAGGCTCATCCAATACTCTATTCTACTGGTTTCTTCCTACTTTGGGGAAGGGAATAAGGCTCAGAGTTGGGCTTTGACTCTTTCCTTTCCCCAACCTCCTTGTATTGAAGACTTTTAATGCTTAAGAAAGATCAGGAAGGGTCAGAGTCAAAGCTCCCGGTATTTCTCCTGCTTTTCATAACTAATCATGATTCATTGAATGAATAAATAAATAGGTCTCAGGTTTTTCCTTTAAGAAGGGACTTAATTACCTCTTTGTTCCACTATTAAACAACCTTATATTACCTGGTTAAGTGCATATATAGCATCTAAAGAGTGCATAATATAGTCATTTATTTCAAGTTCATTTGTTTTTGTTGTTGTTATTTGAGACAGGGTCTCACTCTGTTGCCCAGGCTAGAGTGCAGTGGTGCAATCTTGGTTCACTGCTATCTCCGCCTCCCAGATTCAAGCGATTCTCATGCCTCAGACTCCCAAGTAGCTGGGATTACAGACGCCCGCCACCACACTGAGTTAATTTATTTTTGTATTTTTAGTAGAGACATGTTTTCTCTGTGTTTGCCAAGCTGGTCTTGAACTCCTGGCCTCATGTGATCTGCCCGCCTCAGCCTCCCAAAGTGCTGGAATTACAAGCCTGAGCCACAGTGCCTGGCCTTATTTTAAGTTCAGATCCTATCCTCTATTACAGAATCTTTGTTGTGACAGGTGAAAGAATGGCTCCTGCACTGTCTTCAATGGTCCCAACCCCACCCTTCAATGGAAATGCATCACATGACATGGATTTCAGCACTGACCGTCTTTTCCCGATAGTCAGTAGAGAAACTATTCCAAAATATCCTAACTACTCTCTTCCTTTTACTTCATGGCTACTTGGGCCAGTCAGCCTCTTTGCTCCTCTTCTCAGAGTCCCACTTCTGGATGAGCTATCCGTCATTCTGCTCCACTTTGGATATGGCTCAGTTGGGGTGGGAAGTAAGACCTATGGTCATCTTCATCAAGTGCGGGATCCAACTGGAATGCCAAGACTAACCCTCGTTGAGCACACCTGCTTTTCCTTTTTGAGTGAAAGGAATAATTTGTTTGTTTCTATCTTAGTTATTTGTATTACTTTCTTCACTATTCCTCGAACCTGGATTTTGTCTTTTCTTTTGGTCTTTTTTCTTTTTCTTTTTTTCTTGATATAGGGTCATGCTCTGTCACCAAGACTGGGTTGCAGGTGGTGCCCTCACAGCTCACTGCAGCCTTGACTTCCCAGGCTCAAGCAATCCTCCTACCTCAGTCTCCTGAGTAGCTGGGACTACAGGCATGCACCACCATATCCAGCTAATTTTTGTATTTTTTGTAGAGATGGAATCTTGAAATGTTGCCCAGGCTGGTTTTGAACTCCTGGCCTCAAGCAGTCCTTTCATCTTGGCCTCCAAAGTGTTGGGATTACATGTTTGAGCCACCATGCCTGGCCCTAGATTGTATCTAATGAAAAATGCATGTTGAAGTTTGAAGAAGTTTAGTAACTAGAACATAGTATTTGAAAATTATTTGCTCAATGAAGAAACAACAGTGTAGATGAAATCTTAGTAGTGAAGGTTCAGAACTCCAGCAATTTCCATAAAGAGGAAGCTTTTCATCCTGTGTTTCCATCCCTGGTAATGAATTTATCAACCCAAGTCATCTTAGTAATGTTTGAGTAATTTTGTATTTTGCTGAATTCAAATCATGATTGAGTAAAATGAAGAAGCAATACCAACTTTCTTAACATAGTATAGCTGGCCACATTATTCTTAGAACAGATGTATTTCTGTTTGACATGATAATGTATGGCTATGGGTCATATTTGGAGATTTAAATTTGTTTTCTGATTCCCGTCTACAGAAAGTGATCCATCAATAAACGGAGTTTGGCCACCACAAAAATGTTCTTTATGGAGTTCAGAGGCAGAAACTATACATCCAGGAGTGAATTGACAATGATCTCATATGACAGATGGACTTAGGTGTGTATTATATCCGGCCCTGAGATCCTTTTAATACGTTTTTTCTGTGTCATAGAAAGGTAGGCCCTGATCTTTCACCATCCCATTGTGTTCTATGTGTATCCAATCAAGCAGATATTTAATCATCGAACTAGAATTTTACGTTAAATTGTTGGGGCTCTGGCTTTTTTTCAAAAAAATCTGAAATGCAACATGCCTCAGTGTAATTAGGTAAAATCAGATGTACTAAAGAATGTTTTTACTTCCATGTATGTGTACAAACAATTTGTAGCTTAATTTACAAATATATCAACTTCTTAGCTAAGACCTAATTATGTTCTTGGATCTTCTGATATAAAAAGTTAAATCTTTACAGAGAAAGCTAAGAAGATACATGAGTACCTTTAGAATAATGATTAATAAACAAGACATTTGACAAAATGTTGGTTAAAGGCATTAAAATCACTCCCTTATTCCTGAAGTTTCAGATCTGGGAGATTCCAGTTTTGAAAAGAAGTATATAAACTTGACATCTGAGGGGATGTGTATATGAAAGACCCACAAAAATGTCTATTGAGTTCTTTCTTCTTCATCAGAATTAAGTTCACAGATGAACAAGCTAAGCTTTGTTTGGGGTCCTGAGATAACCTTCATCATGATTTTACAGCTAACGGGCAAAACTGGTCATGCACTTGTGCAATTTTCCCAAGTTTGTTTATGTAAATTCAGCCACACATTCAAATGCTGTCCTCTGTTCCATCACCTTGGTTCTCTTAGCTTCTGCTTCCTGCAAACTAAATAGCCAAGTGTCTTCGTGTGTGCAGCTACTACGTGATACTTCGCCTTTCATACTCAACATTTTACTCACCCAGCTCCCTCATCCCTGAATAATATCTCTACCCCTCTGTTGAGCTGTAAATCACAGATGGAGTAGTTAAAAGAACACAAAATGTAACACAAGGCACTTCTCTCCCCCGGCTACCAATTTGTCTTGCACTTTATTAGGAGGCTCTGTGATGGGAAATGCTCTAAGATATTGCTGAGGTTTGGGGAGTTTGCTACAGGATGCTGAAGGGCCTGCCTGCCAAGAAATGGACCAGAGAAATAAGTGCAATTTTATGACTTGGCTCTGTTGAGAATTTAAAGCAGGGGGCCTTTCTGAAAGTTCTGCATATTTCAGCAGGTACGAATTTGGCTTCTAGTTACGATGAAAATTATGAGATGCTTGGGGTTTTAGCAACCTTCTAGCCAAGGCATGGCTTTCTTAAATGGTGATTTTCCCAGCTCTGGCTAAGTATGACCAATAATGAGAACTCATTATGTCTCAAAACATTCTGAATGAGAATAGTGTGGGCTAGTCTTTGCTAGTAATGATTATAGTAATAATAGAATAATAACTAACATTTATAGAGTGGGTTTTTTAAAACATCTGTCAGACCAATTCCCTAAGCATTTTGCTTTGTGTAAATTATTTGTACACTGAGAAAGGCACTAATAGTATTTCCACTTTACAGAGAAGGAAATAGAAGCTCACTGAAATCAATGTACTTACCCAAGGTCACACAAGGTTAGATTTCTGAGCCTAGTCTCTTAACTATATTCCCCCGCATGAGCCGAACTTCCCCCTATATATTCTCCCATGTGAGCCAGACTTCCCCATCTTGTCATGCTCTCACATCAGTCCTGTATCTCTGCTCTGGAGCTACATGGAGCAAACCTATCCATCTCTTTTCCTACTTGCATCCTGATATGGTCTGGATGTTTGTGTTTGTGTTTCCTCAAAAGTCATAGGTTGAAGTCCCAATCCCCAAGGTGATGGTCTTAGGTGTTGGGTCCTTTTGGGAGATAATTAGGTCATAAGGGTAGTGCCCTTATAAAAGAGGCTCCAGAGGGTTGCCCCATTCCCTTCCACCATGTGAGGACACAGCAAGAAGGCACTGTCTGTGAAACAGGAAACAGGCCCTAACTATACACTAAATCTGCTGGCGCCTTGATCTTGGACTTCCCAGCCTCCAGAGCAGTGGGAAATTAATTTCTGTGTTTATAAGTTACTTTATGGTATTTTGTTATAGCAGCCTGAACACGGTGAGACACATTTATTCTGAAACATTTATAAAACAGGCCTATGCTGTAACCCCTTTACACAGAGTGTCTAGTTTAACAAATTTGGCTATCCTGTGAAATAGGTATTGATACTTTCATGTTGCAGAAAAATAACTTACACTACTTTCTGTAATCCCATTCCTGGTCAAAGATGACCAGTGGCTCTTTTGACCCAAACTTCACTTAATCTAAGGGACGGACTATTCTTGGTGTATTAGCAAATATTCATTCTAGGCTGGGCACGGTGGCTCACGACTGTAATCCCAGCACATCACTTTGGGAGGCAAAGGCAGGCGAATCACTTGAGATCAGGAGTTCAAGAGCAGCCTGGCCAACATGGCAAAACCCCGTTTCTACTAAAAATACAAAAATTAGCTGGGCATGGTGTCTCGTCTGTAATCCCAGCTATTTGGGAGGCTGAGGCACAATAATCGCTTGAACCTGGAGGCAACAGTTGTAGTGAGCTGACATCACACCACTGCTCTTCAGCCAGGGCGACAGAGGAGAATGTCTCAAAAAAAAAAATTTCTCATATCCCCATTTCTTAAACATTGTATTTATTGTCTGGACAACATATGAAAAGACCTTGGCTAATCATCTCAGAGTTGATTGATTAATTTTTTTCATGCACTTTGTATCTTATGCATTTGGCACTTAATATGCAAAGATATCCTTTTGCCAAGAACCAGATATGGAAGACATAGGTAACACCTGATTCCTTTCTATGCCGTGGTGTATAATATCCCGATGTGTCAAATCAATGTATTTCAAGGAATGCAAATCAGTTTGTCCAGAGGTATCTTGGATTAGGGGGAAAAAATGAAAATACTGGAGTCTGTTTTCTACCTCTGTCTCCTCTTCATCACTCCTAGAAGTTCATTTTGAGCTTTGCTGCTGAATCGCTCACATTCTGCCGGTTCTCCTCTCTAGCAATGAAGTATCTGTACAAGTTTCAGGTCAGTGTTGAGAGGTAGTAAGTCATCCCTCTTACTGCTTTTCTTGGATTTCCCCAGCAGGCCAAATGAGAGGAATTTCCCCAGAATGCATAATTTATAGTTCTCTCATAGACGATGGATTTACAGTTTCGTGGTGAAAATGGAACACTCATCCCAGCTACCATTTGTTTGGCAGTTGCACTTTGGAAAAAAGACGTGTGTGTAAAATCATCGTAAGCTTATATTTAGCCTACTTTGAGTTTCAGGGATTACAAACTGCCTATATAACAATTATAATATTGAATTAATAAGCTGCTAATATTTTAAATATTTTGATAACTCCTTTACTATGTTAAAAAGAAACTATTCAAGCATGGAGAGTCTATTGTTTCTCTTCTCATAAGACATAATAATAAATATTTCTGAGAATATATTTTGATCTTAAAGTTTAAAAAGCTTATGTAGACATTTCAGATTTTCCCCTTCGATGTTTCTTGTCATTAATTGAGTTATGTTAATTTTTCTGTACTCTTCATGAGATCACGGGAGCAATCTAAATATTCCCTAGTGTATCATGAATCCTACACATAGTGGGTAATTTATCATCTGATATTCAAAGATATTAAGAATAAGTACATCCTGAATTAAAAAGTTAGATGTAAACTGAATCTGAATTTCTATATGTTGGCATTTATTTTTCTATTTATTCCCTACATAAAATGAGGAATATCTCTTAGCAAAATATTAGGACACCCTTTCCCACACCACCACCCAGACCTGATAGGCAGAGCATGCCATAAGGCTGGAAGTGGCTCATCCTGTATGGTACTAAATTATCTTGTGTCAATGGGAAAAGCAATCTATATTCCTTCCTTTCTCCTGTCATCCTAAGGGCAGTTATTCTAAGCTAGGGTTTCTCAACCACAGCGCTGTTGACATTATGGGCCAGATCATTCTTTGTTGAAGGGACTGTCCTGTGATTGTAGGATGTTCAGTGGTATCCCTCACCTCTACCCACTAGATGCCAATAGCACCCCACTCCCCAGTTGTGACAATCAAAATGTCCCCAGACATTGAAAAATGCCCCCACAGGTCCAAAATCACCCTTGGTTGAGAACGACTAGTCTAAGCTCTTGTTTTTCTCCACCATTTTGAGTTAGTAGGAACTTGTTAGGGTTGCTGGTAAGTTGGAGTTCTGTGGTTAGGGTCTGCGTGTCAATGATCTTTCTTGTGCAATTGCTGATCAGAGAAGGCAGTGTGCTATAGTGGAAACAGTACTGTCTTTGGAGTAGGTGTCATCATATTTTAATTACAGTCTCCAGCAGCTTTCTTGACCTTTCTGAGACTATATTTCCTTTTCTGTAACTAGAGATAATAACCACTGCCCTCTGATATATTTTCCTTATAGTCTACTGTAAATATGAAATAAAATAATGCAAGTGAAAGGATTTTGCACACTCTAAGAGGTTGTACAAAGATTCCTTGTTGAGCAATATAATGTTAGATTGTTTAAGCAAATTAGATGACGACAATACACTCATTACTTTGCACAATGTCTCGTCTATTCTGGCAAGGTCACGTAGAAATTGTTCTCATGCCCAAATTATCCTATAGCTTTACTGTAACTCAGAAACAAACATGTAGATGTGCATGCATATGACTTGGTTAACACATAACTTTGATGACTATTTTGAAAATTGGGGGAAAAAAGTATTGGCAAAGCCTGAATTTGATGACTCTAGCAATACCTGAAGAGGTCCATGTAAGGAGTCTGCACCCAGATGAGCTCCCACAATTGGAACGTGCACCAGCAATGTGACACAAAAGTTCTGGTAAGCTCTTTGTGGACCTCCATTAGGTCATTTATAGATAAAGTCATTAATGACTTGATTTGGGTTATTTTTTATTGTAATGGCCAGCTTTTGAAAAGCTATAGAAGAGATATTACTTCCATTTGCTAAGTTAGGGAACAGATGCTTGGAGAAGCCAAATGTCATGCAACATGGATTTAGCAGGAACAACTGGGACTTGATACCGAGACTTCTTACTCCATTGTTGGTCTCTACCCCTGTCCTTTAAAAGAGTTAAAGGGAAATAGCCTTGATTTTTTTCATTCCTAGGTTCATTTAAAATTGATGGATAACTTACTAAGAAGGAAAGGCTAGTAGTGTGAATCCATGGTTATTATTTCACATGCCTTTATTGGTTTTGTTTCTTGAAATGCCCTTCTTTCTCATATAAACCTACTAAATTCCTACTCATTCTTCCAAGCCAGTCTTGAACATCACCTAAGATAGGTCATTTCCATCTCTCTTGGCCTCTGACTGCTTGTGCTAATTCCTCTCTCTGACACCTCATGCTGTATTGTGAATTTGAGGGCATTAGGCTCTCTAAAAGGCGCTTGGCACAGAGTAAAGAGTCAACAAATAGAAGCATGGAAGGGTTCATGAATATAGAGAAGGAGTGCAATAAATTTTATTCAATTAATTTGATTAAAGTAAATGGGTTGAAGCTAATTGATGGGTGGATACACCAACTATCTTTGATAGAATTTAAGAAGCTGGCTCAGAAAAGCCTTGTAATTTTCATGTTCGTGTGCCTTTAAGAGAACTAGTTAGCTCAACCCAAAGCAACAAGGATGCTAATTAACTCTGATCAGAGAATTTATTTTCAGTACTTTGTAGAGGAATAGAGAATTGTAATGTTTGTAGTGAACAAATTACTTATCTCTTTGAGGCATTCCCACTTGGCCAAGAGCTCTTTGATCATGGGGACATAAACACATAGGCGATCATGTATTAGTTTTACATATGAAAGCCTTGAGTTCCTTTAATCCTTATGGGACAGCAAGATTTATCAGTGGAAAACAGATCTGAACTCTCCTGACCTCACCTTGACACAGAAATCCTTAATTCGGGTATAACGACAGGCTGGAAAGAGCAAATGCTTTTAACTAACGTCAACACACTCTGGCACTCTTTGTAATTAATCAGGGCAGAAAATTTGCAGACAAGAGAGTACCATAGGCTGCTGCAAGTCATATTCCTGTCTAATCAGCAATAGCACGCACTTTTTCTTCACTCCACTTGGCGTTTCAAAAGGACCATCATTTGAAAATGACAACTGCTATTGTTGGGAATCATTGGAAACTTGGTCACCCTTTGAAGACCCAGTGTTTATTGTTGCAGGCAAGGAATGGTAATGTGCTTTGGTTTCAGTTAGTTATCCCAAATAATACCCCCCTAGAAACCACTAAATCCAGCCCTCTTACTGTGACAAAGCCTATCTCTATTAAATCTATGTATTATTTTATAACAAGGGAGTGTAAAAGCATGAAAAAAATGATGGTTGAGAATATAAATAAATACAAGCGTAAGATTTGGAGTGCAAAAGTGAATTATTTTATTAGTGCAGTGCGTAAAGGAGGTGACTTCACGTTCCCAGCACATGAGATGACAGTCCCCACTGTAGTGAGAAGCAGTCAGGCTACTGCCAGAATCGTATCTAGGTACTTTTATATTTTTATATAAAAGTATGAGTTGGTAAACACATTAAAAATGACAAAGTGATTAGCATTTTAATGTGAATTGGAACCTTTGAGGATGATCCTCATAGTTTTAATTGGAACTTTTATTTTTAAATCTCTTTCATTACACAAAGCGGAAAACGTGATGAGGCATCATAGAAAGATTCAAACTGAAAGGAGCCCAGATGTTGGCGTGGAGAAAGTTATTCAACCACTCTGAGCCTCAGGCTCTTCATTTGTTAAATGAGGACGCAAGGGCCTGCTCTGTAGGTTTATTTGGGGATTAAATGAAATTGTGACCATAAAGAGTTAGAATATAGTAAGTGCTTAATCAATGATAGTGACTTAATGTTTTTTATAGCTATGAGATGTTCACTTTTATAAGCTTCTAGGTCAGAGATAGGGACTATGAGAATAAAAAGGAGTGCATAGGCTGGAAATATTAGGAAATGGGTATTGTGAAATTAAATGTCTTCTAAAACATTTCTGTAGAAAGTGATGATATATAAAATATATAACAATGAGTATGACATGGGTACCAGTCAGCATGGATAAAAGCCATACCCCTGGGTTTGGGAATGGGGGCCAGCTGTGCCAACCTTTAACCCTTGGTTGCTGGATCATGTGGCAATGTTGTTTGGTACATCTAGGGCATCTGGAGGCCTTATAGGCTGGGGGGAAGTCCTTGGAAGAAATGGCTGTTGATTATGACATTTGGCTTCCATCACATATGGAAGTATTTAAATAGTTAAATAGGAGGACAGCCATACTAATGCTTCTTAGCATTAGTAAGGCTAATGCTAAGTAAACTGGTCATGAAAATACTGCTACCTGGGTGCTTCAGGATCACATGATATGTGCTGTGTACACACAGCTCCATACAGTAGGGCTTATGAAGGGCAGGGCCAGAGCTCCATTCACCTGGGGACATCTACATAGGACTCTCTGCTCAGAATGAGGCCAGCCTCAGATTCAGATCTGATTCTGCCTTACTGTTAAGTAAAGCTAGACCTTTCCCGGGTGTATGCTTCCTTTATTTGTATGGGATCTTTACAAATCCAGAAACCCAAATGGTTCAGTCTTGTGGCAGCATCACCTTCAGGAATCACAGTTTATCACCCACAGGTATTACTGGCATTGACTGAAAGACATTGAAGAGAACTCAAATATGCAGTCCACATTTATATTTAGTTCTCCTGCTTCTTTTTCCAGTCACTTTCGTCCTATATTTTAGCATCTTTCTCTGAGCAGAGGTTTGATGGTGTCTGTGTGTGCACTGTGTGTGTGTTTGCCCACACACGAATGCATGTGCTATAGGGAAGAATCCGCCTCAACCCTAAGCGTACTCAACATTTTTAAAATTTTTTTTTATGTCTTTCCTTTGAGTACTTTATTATTTAACTCAAATTAACCTTCAATGAGCAAGAAAAAGAATACTAGACTGACAATCAAAAACGTTTTGGCTAGTTGGATGGAAAAGAAAGACTAGGCACCTATATGAAAAAATATTTATTACATATAAAATAAATGATTTGGGTTTAGTCACCACTTAGATATGTTTCAGACCTAACCCTAAGTCAGCATATCATCCAGATTCTTAAAAATATAATTGAATAAAATAAATGGAGAGATATAATGTGTTCATGGACTCAAAAATTCAATATTGAGAATCTCCCCAATTTGGATCTCCCCAGATTGATCTCTAGATTCAATGCAATTGCAATCAAAATCCTGGCAGGAATTTTTTCTTTAAGTCCCAGGATACATGTGCAGGATGTGCTGCAGGTTTGTTACATAGGTAAACATATCCCATGGTGGCTTGCTGCACCTATTAACACATCACCTCGGTATTGAGCCCAGCATGCTTTAGCTATTTTTCCTGATGCTCTCCCTCCCCCTGCTCTCCCTCCACCCTACAGGTCCCAGTGTTTGTTGTTCCCCTCCCTATGTCCATGTGTTCTCATTGTTTAGCTCCCACTTATAAGTGAGAACATGCAGTGTTTGGTTTTCTGTTCCTGCATTAGTTTGCTGAGGATGATGGCTTCCAGCTCCATCCATGTCCCTGCAAAGGACATGATGTCCTTCCTTTTTTGGTTGCATAGTAATCCACGGAGTATATGTACCACATTTTCTTTACCCAGTCTATCGTTGATGGGCATTTGGGTAGATTCCATGTCTTTGCTATTGCGAATAGTGTTGCAATGAACATGTGAGTGCATGTATCTTTATAACAGAATGATTTATATTCCTTTGGGTATGTACCCAGTAATGGGATTGCTGAGTCAAATGGTATTTCTGGTTCCAGGTCTTTGAGGAAGCTCCACACTGTCTTCCACAATGGTTGAACTAACTTACATTCTCACAAACAGTATAAAAGTATTCCTAGTTCTCAGCAACCTCACCTGCATCTGTTGTTTCTTGACTTTTTTAAAATTTTTTTATTTTATTTTAAGTTCTAGAGTACATGTGCACAATGTGCAGCTTTGTTACATATGTATACATGTGCCATGTTGGTGTGCTGCACCCATTAACTTGTCATTTACATCAGGTATATCTCCTAATGCTATCCCTTCCCCTTCCCCCCATCCCCCAACAGGCCCTGGTGTGTGATGTTCCCCTTCCTGTGTCCAAGTGTTCTCATTGTTCAATTCCCACCTATGAGTGAAAACATGCGTTGTTTGGTTTTTTGTCCTTGCGATAGTTTGCTGAGAATGATGGTTTCCAACTTCATCCATGTCCCTACAAAGGGCATGAACTCATCCTTTTTTATGGCTGCATAGTATTCCATGGTGTATATGTACCACATTTTCTGAATCCAGTCTATCATTGATGGAAATTTGGGTTGGTCCCAAGTCTTTGCTATTGTGAATAGTGCCGCAATAAACATACATGTGCATGTGTCTTTATAGCAGCATGATTTATAATCCTTTGGGTATATACCCAGTAATGGGATTGCTGGGTCAAATGGTATTTCTAGTTCTAGATCCTTGAGGAATCACCACACTGACTTCCACAATGGTTGAAGTAGTTTACAGTCCCAACAGTGTAAAAGTGTTCCTGTTTCTCCACATCCTCTCCAGCACCTGATGTTTCCTGCATTCTAACTGGTGTGAGATGGTATCCCATTGTGATTTTGATTTGCATTTCTCTGACGGCCAGTGATGATGAGCATTTTTTCATGTGTCTGTTGGCCGCATAAATGTCTTCTTTTGAGAATGTCTGTTCATATCCTTTGCCCACTTTTTGATGGGGTTGTTTGTTTTTTTCTTGTAAATTTGTTTGAGTTCATTGTAGATTCTGGATATTAGCCCTTTGTCAGATGAGTAGATTGCAAAAATTTTCTCCCATCCTGTAGGTTGCCTGTTCACTCTGATGGTAGTTTCTTTTGCTGTGCAGAAGCTCTTTAGTTTAATTAGATCCCATTTGTCAATTTTGGCTTTTGTTGCCATTGCTTTGTTTCTTGACTTTTTAATAATCAATCGCCATTCTGAGTGGCGTGAGATGGTATCTCATTTTGGTTTTGATTCCCAGCAGGAATTCTTTTGGAGAAATTGACAAGTCAACTTTATAATTTTATGGTACAGAAATATAAAATAATCATAACAGTCAAAGCAATTTCAGAAAAGAACAAAGTTGGATGATACGCATTACAGAATTTTAAGAACTACTAAGATTTTTATCTATAGTGATCAAGACAATGTGGTATTAACATAAGCATAGACATATATAGATTAATTAAATAGAATGCTGAATCCAGAAATAGACCTACACAAAGGAACTAGGGTAATTCAATGGAGAAAAGATATTCTTTTCAAAAATATAATGAAAAGTACACCATTTGTTATATATCAAAATGAGATTTTAAAAACTTTGATCCTGACCTCATAGGGTATACAAAAATTAATTAGAATAGTAAACTTAAAGGTAAAACCTCAAGCTAGAAGATAGAACATAGAAAATCTCTGTGACCTGGGTGTAAGCTAAGATTTATTACATATGGGATAACAATCAGAAACCATAAAATCCTTTAAAAGATTAATTGAACTTTATCAGAATTTAAAATGTTTTCTTTCTAAAAGGCACCATTCAGAAAACAAAATGCATTAAGCCACAGACTTGGAAAACGTAATGTGTGTATCTGTCAAAGAACTAAAGACTAGAATATTTAGAAACTCTTAAAACTCAATGAGAAGATGAATAACCTAATTTTAAAAAAGGGCAAAATATATGAACTAACACTTCAGAAGAGAAGATATGTGAATGGTTAATAAGCATATGAAAAGCTGCTCAACGTTACTGGTCATCAGGAAAATGTGAACTAAAACCAAAATGAGACGTGACAACCCTCCCACTGAATGTGTGATATTAAAAAGACTGACAACAAGAAGTGTTGGCAAAGATGTGAAGCCACTGGAATACTCATGCATTGCTGAAGGGAGTATAAAATGCCACAACCAGTTTTGAAAACTGTTTGGCAGTTTCTTGAAAGGTTAATCATGCACTTAAACAACCCAGTAGTTCTACTCCTAGATCCTTACCCAAGAGAAATAAAAGCAAATGTTCACACAAAGACTTGTACCTTAATGCTCATAGTAGCTTTATTTGTAATGGCCCCAAAGTGGAAACAATTCATCAACAGAAGAATGAATAAGTTCATACAATGGAATACTATTCAGAGAAAAAAAAGGGATGAAATACGGAGAAATGTTACAACAGGAACAGAGCTCAGAAACATTGTGCTAAGTGGAAGAAGCCTGATGAAAATAGCTACATATTGTACAATTTCATTTATGTGAAGTGTACAGAAAAAGCCAAATTTATAGACAGTGAAATCAAATTAGTTGATGGCCTGAAGCTGGAGGTTAAGAGGTGACATAAAAAGGGAATGAGGGAAGGTTTTAGAGTGACAAAAATGTTCTGTATCATGATTATAGTGATGCTGACCTACGTGAATAACTCATCAAACTCTGCTTTATTTATTCTATTCTATTTTATTTTTTTTGGAGCAGGGTCTCCCTTTGTCAGCCAGGCTGGAGTTCAGTGGCGCAATGATGGCTCACTGCAGTCTCCACCTCCCGGGCTCAGAGATCCTCCCACTTCAGCCTCTTGAGTAGCTGGGACCACAGGTGCACACCATAACACCCAGCTAATTTTCTGTACAGAGGAGGTCTCACTATATTGCCTAGGCTTGTCTCAAACTCCTGGGTTCAAGTGATCCTCCTGCGTTGGCCTTCCAAAGTGCTGGGATAACAGGCGTGAGCTGCCGCCCCCAGCCTCTGCTTTTTATTATATGTAATTATATCTCATAAAATTGATCTAAACATTTGAAAAAATAGTGAATGTAGAACACAAAATACACTCTATGCTGTTAAATGAACCAATGTGTATGTTACTTAGCAAGTGCCTGTAATATAAAGGGTTCTCATTCCTTTTTTGTGATCTATATCTATATCTATATCATATATATGTATATGTAGATATATATTTCAGGTCCTTAAATACTTTCCTATCCAAATAATGGTCTCTCAACAGTTTTGTTCTTCCCTTCTTATTTTTGCGTTACTTTTTCCTTTCCTCCTCCCTCTTCTCTGTCTCTTTTCCTTTCTTCTTCCATTCTGTCTATACTATTTTCTTCTTGACAATTCTATATTATTTTCTGCTTGACAACTAAATGCTGCTAATCTTTGCTAAGGTTTTAACGGCCAACAGTGTGTCAATGTGTGGTTGCTCTCAGGGGTCTCTTGGTGAAGGACTCTTGAGAGAGTCTTTCCATGGCCTTTGTGAGGGATCGGTCCCTAGGGATAGAATTTGTGTCTATACAGTAGACTTTGAAAGAAAGCTGGTATTAATTAGTCCAGTGTATTATTGGCTGGGGAAATGCTGTAACCATTTATTTAGTAGAAAAACAAACATAAATCTTCAGATAGGCACTGTGTATTAATCAGACAAGTGGAATTTCAAGCTTTATTTCTCATGTTTAGTCTCTATTGCTACACAAGGCAGGGTAGCATCTGTGGAAAGAGTGTCACCTTTTAAGTCCCGCAGACCTCAGTTTGAATAATAATACCACTTGTTAGCTATGTGACAGAGAGCTCCTAACCTTAAATTCTTACTACAGTCTGATGTTTGGAAATAAGGCACTGAAGAGAGACATGGGCTAGACTAAAGGAAGTTCCCACTCTGAGATAAACAGAGAGGTTTTCAACCACCTAGGTAAAACTAGAAACTATTGTTTGGGACTCTACTTAATCAGGGAACATGTGCTCTTCTAATGAAATAGTATCTGAAATCTGCTTTTATTTTTATTTCTTATTTAACTCTTTAGTAGGCATAGGAATGCAAACACAATCAAAAGTGAATTATAGGTTAGGTAATTGTCTGGTTAGTTGGCTTGGGCTTTAGTTACCTGAACCTACGGCTGGAAGGAAAATTCAAAATATACATTAAAACTTCTCAAACATTGCATTCATAAAGCATCACCTTGTTCTCTTAAAGGCATCTTAACATATACTATTTTGTTTATCACAAAGGCCTAATGAGGAAGGTGTCTAATGATACCATCCAGCTGTGTTTTAAGCGCAAAGGAATAGAAGCCTAGGTATGTGAAGCGGTTGTTCAAGATTCTTAGCTGGTTAGTGAAAAAGGATAGCCCAGAATTCTCATCTTCAATACGGTGCTTTATTATGGAATAATACTATTCATCCCTGGCAAAGTGTGCCTTTTAGTATCATCCCTCATTTTAGTCTTTGTAGTCATGATCTATAGCCCTTTCAGTGGTGGTGTGTTTTACAAACCTAAGTCTTGTGATAAATGTCAGATCCTTTTAGGTTCCAAATGCAGAAATATCTTTGTGGAGAGTGTATATCAGAACTTCATGGAGGCAGCCTGATTTATTGAAAACCATTTGGGGTTTGAGAATAGACGGCCCTGGGCCAGCAGACGTGTCTGTTATGATGCTGTTTATTCGGATTATTTTTTGCATGATTTTTATCACCACCAA
Source organism: Gorilla gorilla gorilla (assembly GCF_029281585.2). Lineage (NCBI taxonomy): Eukaryota > Metazoa > Chordata > Mammalia > Primates > Hominidae > Gorilla > Gorilla gorilla. The sequence continues at coordinate 108,016,107 of NC_073242.2, read as the reverse complement.
GTCTCCGTGTCCTCATTCATAATGAGTTCTTATGAGAAATGAAACGACATATGCACAGCTCCTGGTCTGTAGTAATCACCAACAAATGAGGATTCACCTTTTCCTCTTCCTTTCCTATTCCATTTTGACCAGGCTTCATGTTACAAGGAAAGAAATAGCCAATAGAAAGTGTGATGAAGTCAGCAGAGGAATCAGAAGGAAAACAGAGACCTACTCCTGCCTTCTCTTCTGGTATTTTGCAACAGATCTTTGCAGTTTCTGATGGCTCATTTTTGACCACTGTTGATAGTTTTGAGGAATTTCTTTACACTCAAAAATGTCTTTTAATTCTCAAAGCAGAGGCTGAGGCAAAATTAGGCCACCGGTTTATTTTCAGTTCTTGGTCGGAACGCAGGCTTCCTTCATCCTTGTTTTGTCTGCAGAAACTCTTGCTCTTCTGTTCCCATAAACATCTACATTTAGCTATTGAATTCTTTCCAGGGAAGACCTATCAAAATTCTTGAAGGGTCAGAGATGTAAGTGTTAGTTATCTCATGTGCTAGAAGGAGCTTTAGAGATTATATAGCATAATCCTTTCATTTCACAGATGAAGAAACTGCCGCTTGAGAAGGGGAAATGTCTTGTCCAAGTTTACCCAGGGAAAATCCCAGGGTAACCTTTCAGTTCCCCTGAAGCTTCTCCTATAGTCATAGTCATTTTGACACATTAATGAGGAATGAAAATCCCAGAGGTGATCTTGTTGACATAATTGCACAAGCCTTCTAAGTAACTTTGTCAAAATGGGAACATCTCCATAAGAAACAAAACTATTTAGTAGAAGTTGTTTAGAGGTAAGAATTTTACTTACTTCAGAGTGATTTCTATGCACAGTTAATTTGCTTAGGAAGCTCTTTGTTTGTAGAGGAATGTCCACGGATGGTCTCCCAGGGGTCTATGACCCCCTGAAATTTAAAACTTCCTGTGTGTTTTCAAATGAGAGGGCTGGGTACATGTTAGAGCCCCCAGAGTCAGCCAAACATAACTTCCCCTTAAAGAGTGTCCTACATGATAACAAAGGAATGACTCCTTGACTATCTTTTTTTTTTTTAATTGGAGAAACTTCTAGACTTTTTTTAATTAGACTGGCTTACACCCACTTTATTGTGTGTGGTCGTTGGTAGAGACTGAGAACACACAGTAGAAACTCAAACAATCCATCTTTTCCTCTGAAGCTTGATCAGTCAGGATCCCAGAATAGGACTAAGCTTAGAAAGGTATTGAAAACCAAATGCTGCATGTTGTCACTCATAAGTGGGAGTCAAACAATGAGAACACATGGACACGGGGGAGGGGACAATGCACACTGGGGCCTGTCAGGGAGGTGGGGAGGGAGAGCATCAGGGCAAATAGCTAATGCATGCAGGGCTTAAAACCTAGATGACAGATTGATGGGTGCAGCAAACCACCATGGCATCTGTATACCTATGCAACAAACATGCACATCCTGCGTATGTATCCTGGAACTTAAAATAAAATAAATTTAAAAAAAAGGTGAACTCAGGGAATGCCATTGAATTTCCAGTTTTTCTTTGTGGATTTAAGTGCAAAGTCTAGGTCAAATACTTTGGCCTTAGAACTTGAGGAGGAAGGCTGATGTTGCATCTTAATATAAATACTTGGGTATTAGCATACGATATCTGAGTATTTCTTAATTCCTGCATTAAATCAAATCAGTATAAAATTACTCAATTTCACAGCTACTTCTCATCTGTCAGTATGGTTATGGATCAGGAGGCACAGAACAACTCAAATATTTCTCAAGGGAAAAGAAGTTAACCATTTATTGATATGCAGAGCTTGGCTTAACTAGGGAGAAGGCAGAGAAATGCTGTGTAAATTAGCAGCTTCTTTAGCCCTTCTTTAAGGATCTGAGTTTATTTAGCTTTCCTAATACTCAAATTCATTTCTTGGAAGAGAAGAGAGGATTCTAGTAGAACCTTCTGACCTCCCTGTTATCACAGCACCTTTGTCCCTAACAGCCAGTGACATGTCAGTTTCAAGCCCTCCGCCTCCCTGATACCACCCCAGGGCTGCATGACAAAACCATTCCTACCCCTGCTTCTCTTCTTTGTTAAGGGAGTGTTTCAAGGGCATTGCTATATTACAAATGATTTGTTATCTTTGTGGTAACTTAAAAACCTTATACTTGAGTAATATATAACTTGTGTGCGTGTGTGTCTATGTGTGTGTGTATCTGTGTGCATCTGTGTGTGCATGTCTGTGTATGTATGGGTGTGTGTCTGATGTGTTTCTGTGTGTGTCTCTGTGTGAGTCTGTAAGTGTGTGTTTGTGTGTGTGTCTCTGTGTGTGTGTATGTTTGTCGTATGGGCTTGACTTCCAGGTGTGTTATTACCTCCTTCCCTAGGACAACCTTTTTCCCAACTTGCCCTCTACATGGTTAATAATGAATCCACAGGTATTTTGGACACCTGATATTTTTATCCGTGGTGATTGGAGCTGTGAACAAAAGGGATAGACACAACATTTTTTATGCTACTGTAGGGAATACAATTTCACTTCCTCTCTCCCACTGTTTGCCAAATACCCACGATGAACAAAGCACTAGGGGTTGGAGGAAAAACTCCACAAGTCTTCCCTTCAACCCAGTGGCCATTCTATATACACATTTTATAATAGAACGGCCAGACTGGATCATTTTGGTTTCTCAAGTCTGAAATGTAATGAACATTTCTTATTTGAAATGTTTAAAATGTGAGGGAAAGGGCAGCCTGCCTGCCTGCTGGTCATGATGAGAAACTGTAATGTGCGGGAGGTACCGTGGAGGAGCCGTCCTGCTCGGGAAGTGATGGCCTCTGAGGGCGTGCCAAGATCAGCAGAGATCTGGCCTCATAAATCCAGGCTTTGAGTCATCCTAGTAGCGTTGCCCCTGCCTCCCCGACTGCATGCCCATTTTCCGTCCCTGCTCAGCCTGTCAGGAGCCCTGGCCTCTGCTGTGTTGGCTGAGCTGGGTGTCTGTTTTCATGCAGGGTTCTGGAAAGAACCTGGTGGCATGTGGCTTGTTATGAGTCCTCTATAAAATGCTGCTCACTTGTTAATTTCTCTTCATTAGGTCCTTGGCCAAAGGATGTGCTAACACAGGGATCAATGCTACCATGAGAGCATTTCCACTTGCCAAAGTGTGAAATGTCAACTCTACAGCTGCAGTCTTCACAAAGAAACAGAGTCCTTTATATCCCAACAAAGCACTGGAGAGTAATTCTAGGGGTAGATGTGCAAAGTAGGTCATAGAAGAGAGTTGGAACATCCAAGCCCCTTGACGCAAGGGATGAGCTCTGAGCACTGCGACAGGCACCCCTTGGCTGGCTGGCCCTGGCTGACTTCCCCTCTCATCTCTCATTCCTCCTCTCCTTACCCTCACAGCTTTGTCCTGTTTGAACTACTCCTGCTATGTTCTTTCTCAGTGCTAGGATTTCATGCCTGTGTTACCACCGTCTGGAACATCTTGTCTTCTGGATACTCTTGGCTACCTCCATGTTGTTCTTTATGATTCTCTTTGCATCTTTTCTGCTAGCAAGCCTGCCTGCCTGCCCGCCTGTCCGTCCTTCCATCCTTCCTTCCTCCCCCCCTCCCTCTCTCTCTCTCACTCTCTCTCTCTCTCCTTCTTTCTTTCTTTTCTCCCTCCCCTTCCCTCCCTTCCGCTCCCCTCCCCTCCCCTCCTCTCCCCTCCCCTCCCGTTCCCTTTCTTTCCAGACAGGGTCTCGCTCTGTTATGCAGGCCGGAGTGCAGTGGTGCATAATCTTGGCTCACTGCAACCTCCGCCTCCCAACTTCAAGTGACTCTCCTGCCCCAGTCTCCCAAATAGCTGGAATTACAGGTGTATGCCACCACGCCTGGCTAATTTTTGTATTTTTAGTAGAGATGGTGTTTCACCATGTTGGTCAGGCTGGTCTTGAACTCCTGACCACAAGTGATCCACCCACCTTGGCCTCCCAAAGTGCTGGGTTTACAGGTGTGAGCCACTGCGCCCCCAGCCATGTGCGCCCCCAGCCATGGCAAGCTTTTTAGAATCTTCCAGATGGGGATAAATATTCCTCCTCTGTGCTTTCATAGCCCCTTGGTTTTACCCCTTTATAAAATGTATTCATAACTCTTAAGGCAATTGTTTATTTTTCCTCGTAAACCGAATGAAAGAGAATCTGTTTTCAGAAAGAACTTGTTGGATACATGCAGAAGAAAGATAAGAGTCTAGAAAATATCTTGGGATATTGAGTCAGAGTTTGAACCCTGCTTTCTAGCTGTGTGATCTTTGGGACATTACTTAATGTCTCTAAATCTGCTTTCTCATTTTTAAAGACGACAGTGCCACCTTATTTGTAGGACTGCCGTAAAGTTTGAAAGGAGATAATGGGCAAAACATACCTGATAGATGTTATTCATAAATATTGAAGACCTATTTACATGGAAGGGGAAGCAGCAATTTTAAAGAGAGCAACTTGCTCTTGACAGAGATAAAGAAAACACAGTCCTCAAATATGGACATTATGAAAGCTAATCAAAGGTGTCACAAAAATAAGTTCCACTTTTTGAGCACCTACTGGAGGCCTGCAAATGATGAGCTTTATATATATCATCTCATTAATTCTCACAGTTATCTTGCAAGATAGAAACTGCCATCTTCATTGTATACCTAAGGAAACAGTCTCATGAAGAGTGTGCAACTGTCTCAAGGCTACAAAAGTTGCAGACTAAGACTTTGAGTTTATGTTTGTTTAGCTTATTGTGTCACAACTGGGTGGTTTTTTTACCACCCCTCTCCAAGGGAACTGTGGAAATATCTGCAGACACTTTTCATTGTTACCAACTGGGTGATGGGGTGCTATTAGTATGTGGGTTGAGGCCAGTGGTGCCACTAAACATGCTACTATGTACAGGGCATTCCTACAGGAAAGAAATAGCCAGCCCCAAATTTTGATAATGCTGAGGTGAACAAACCTGGTCTAGTATTTTTGCTTCAAAGTTTCCCTTTTTCATCTTAAAGATAAAGTATTCTATTAATGTGGGTTTGATGATATGGAGTCATGTAAGAGGCTAGTGGCATTTCAGAAAAGCCTTGTGCCAGCATACTCAAATAACTCAATTCCCTATACAAAGTGATAGAAATGGCCACATAGACATTTATGCCCTGAACAACCCACTTAGAACTTTGACCTGCTCATGCTTCAATAACTTCACAACCACAAATCTTAGAAATGGGAGGAATATGGAGGGTTGGGAGCAGAAAGAATGCAGAGGTCACACCCAAGATGAGTTCTCACACTGCTATAAATAACTACCTTAGATGGAGTAATTTATGACGAATAGAGGTTTAATTGACTCACAGTGCTACAGGAAGCATGACTGGGAGGCCTCAGGAAACTTACAATCATGGCAGAAGGGGAAGGGGAAGCAAGCACCTTCTTCACACGGCAGCAGGAGAGAGAGAGCACACTAGGAGGAAGTGCCACGGACTTTTAAACTATCAGATCTTGTGAAAATTCACTACTATGAGAGCAGCAAGGGGGAAATCAGCCCCTATGATCCAATCACCTCCCACCAGGTCCCTCTTCCAGTTTTACATGAGATTTGGGTGGGGACACAAATCCAAACCATATCACAACCCTCGCTCCACTTAGGAGCTGGTTGTCTTTGGGAAATGGAGCTGATCTCCCAAGATATATTTTTTACATCTATAAAATGGGAATATTAAAGACTGCCTCAAAGAAATGAGTCAGGATTATGTGAAGCCATGTAGTATGATATTTTATTGAAGGATGTGGCACCTCCTGGGTATTCAATGTTATCCTTTAAAGAAACCTCTTGGAATGTGGTTGTTTGTTCATCCTCTGCATGTAAGTAGCAGAAACTTTTCTTTTTTTAACCCAAGGGGTTGACTGCAGAGCCTGTGCTATTTTGCCTCCCCTTTCTACCTTCCCAGCATTCACTTCTGGCTGATAGAATTGTTACCTCTCAAGTCCATAATGCCAACCTTCCCACCCCTACTACTCAACAGAATGGTGACAAATGGTGCCTCACACGGGTAGTATCCCTCAGGTTATTTTCCCACTTACACCTGTCACCGCCCTTCTTCCTGCTCCTGAGTAGAAATGTTACTGCTCACAATGAAGCAGCAGGAGACTCCCTGAGTGAGAAAGGACACTAAGGACATTTGGTCCCTTCCAAGGCTCTGGTTTTGCCTATTAGGTATTCCATTGAATTAGCTCTGCTTTCACATATTAGGTATTCAGTTAAGCAAAATCCCACTTTTCTAACACCTCTCACATGCCAAAGCCTTTGCTAAGCACTTTATATGCCTTAGTTTATCATGGCGCTCAATAAGACTTCAACAAATATTTGTTAATAGTCTTATGAATGCAATAGTCTTACGAAAGAAGAATCACACATTCTTATGATACAGAGTCTCAGAGAAGCCAAGCAACATGCTGAGAGTCACACAGGAACTGTGGGGAAGACCACCATAGGACACCAGTTGTCTAATTTCAAAGCCCACAGTGTGTGTGTGTGTGTGTGTGTGTGTGTGTGTGTGTGTGTGTGTGTGTGACAGGTTCTCCATGCAGTGGCACGATCTTGGCTCACTGCAGCCTCTGCCTCCCAGTTTCAAGCAATTCCCCTGCCTCAGTATCCCAAGTAGCTGGGATTACAGGCATGCGCCATCATGCCTGGCTTAATTTTGTAGTTTTTGGTAGAGACAGGATTTCACCATGTTGGCCAGGCTGGTCTGGAACTCCTGACCTCAAGTGATCTGCCTGTCTCGGTCTCCCAAACTGATGGGATTACAGGCGTGAGCCACCGCACCTGGTCCAAAGCCCACATTCTTAACCAAGACAAAATACTAACATACAGTAAAAGAAATGTCCTGCCTGCACCAGGACCTGTTGATGTTAAGGGTCATTCTAGAGTGCTGGCTGTACGCACATCCCAATTTTTTTGATTTATGAAAAATATCTCCTCATCCACATATGTGACAGGTATTTATTGAACCTCTGCTATGTTCCAGGTGATGTGTTGGTCCATATAAGAGTAAAAAAAACAGACTAAAACTCCTGCTCACATACAGTTTACATGACAGTGAGATGGGAGGTGATGATCCTTAGACAAATAAACAAATTATAATAGATGAATATTGAGTGTTACCAAGGAGATGAGTGGGCTACCCAGGTAGAGATTAAAGCTATTTAGGGGGAGGCATCACAGAGGAGACAATATTTTTAAAATGAACCTGAAGAACGAGAAGTCAGTTGTGCAAAAGCCTGGGAAGTATGTCCCAGGCTGCAGGAGCAACGTGTGCAAAAGCCCTAAGGCCAGAAAGGCCTGGTATGCCTGAAGTGTAGAGGGCAAAAGAGAGAGTACAGATGCGTGAAGATGGCATTATTTGATTTTTTTCTTTTTGAGTCAGAGTCTTGCTCTGTCATTCAGACTGGAGTGCAGTGGCACAATCTTGACTCACTGCAACCTCTGCCTTCCAGGTTCACGTGATTCTCCTGCCTCAGCCTCCCAAGTAGCTGGAATTACAAGTGCCCACCACCACATCCGGCTAATTTTCGTTTTTTTTTTTTTTCAGTAGAAACGAGGTTTCACCATGTTGGTCAGACTGGTCTCAAATTCCTGACCTCTGACTTGAAGTGATCTGCTCACCTCGGCCTCCCAAAGTGCTGGGATTATAGGTGTGAGCCACCACGCCCGGCCTCTGTTTTTTTTTTTAATTGTAATAGATGAAAGACAGCTACATGAAAGAAATGATAAACTTGGACACTTTATTAATAATAACTGATGTTGTTCGAGTAGTACTCAAACCCTAACCCCTGGCACTTCTGAATGTGAACTTATTTGGAAATAGGGTCTTGGCAGATGTAGTTGAGATGTAAGATAAGATGAGGTCATACTGGAGTAGGGTGGGCCCTGAATCCAATATGACTTACGTCCTGATATAAAGAGAGGAAATACATCTGTGTGTCTATCTGATAGACACACATGGAGAAGAGAATGCCACGTGAAGACAGGGATATACGGGGAAGACAGCCATGTGATGAAGGAGGCAGAGACTGGAATTATGCAGCTGCAAGATTTCCTTTGGTGTTCTTTGCTAAGAGATGCTAGGAGAGAGAGGATGGTTCTGCCAGCACCTTAGACTTTAGACTTTTAGCCTCTAGAAATGTGAGGGAATATATTTCTGTGTTTAAAGCCAGCCAGTTTGTTGTAGTTGTTAGGGCAGTCCTAGAAAAGTAATACAGTCACTCATTAGTTATAACATCTCTCTCAATTGATCACAATCTATACGCCCTCGCAGAAGGGGTCCATAGAGATTCCTCTCTGAAATGGACTTTGTCAGAGGGCAAGATACCTTGGAAATTGACAGTCCCAGTGTCCTAGCAGCTACATAAGAATGGACAGGCTCATATTTACAGCCTGGCATCCATCGTGACTGCAGCACGAACTGAGGAACTGGTTATATCTCTTGGCTGAGCAAAAGGCATTCTCACTTCCTAAACTTATGGGCGTCTTGTCTTCCTTCGTTCCAAAAGAATGAGGGACCTGGGTCACTCCCAGGTCCTCATAGCTCCTGTAATTGCAAAAAAGAAAAAAAATGGGGTTATGCAGACTGCACTCTCTCTGTGGGGAGGTTTGGATTACCCCAACATGGACTTTAGATGATTAGAGAAAAAAATAAAGTTTAATTTGCCCCAGAGTGGTTCTTTGCTTGAACAAGTGTTCCTCATTAACCAAACAAGGGTGTTGGTTCTTTTTTAAATTTTTTATTTTCACCCTGAGTGGCAATTACCTTTTCTTACTAGCACAAAGTTCTCTATCTAAAAAAATGTTTTAAATAATCGAAAGGAAATATATTCCAAGGATAGTGATGAATTTCTGAGTGGCAGGAGGAAGATAGACTCTCGTGGGGATGGTGATGATGAGCAAGGATTTGGATAGACGTGTACCCCAGCTCTGTAACCTGGATGAGCTGGTTCCCTTTCTGAGAGCAATAATTCCTTATTTGTAGAGTTATTGTTGATATGCAATGAAATAATACATAAGACTCTCAGAAGTGTGTCATTCTTAAGTCAGATGTTATTACTCTAGCTCGGTGCCCTCATTGTATAGATACATGGCGGCCCAGGGAATGATGGTGTTGATTCAGGACCAGGACCTGGTGAGAATGACTTGCTACCTATCCAAGACATTTCCTAGGTTTCGTCGCCTAAGGATGTGCATGGTGCCCGAGAGCTCTCTCGTGTGCCACAGGAGGGCATGTAGACTTTGTTCTAGGGCCAGAAGATACATAGGAAGATATTCATTTGGATCTCTCTGCCCATTTCCAGCTTATCCAGGAAGCTTCCTCTGGTGGGGTCTGAGATTTTACCCTACTTGCCAGCTAACAAGTGAGTCTCCCAAGCTTTTATGGATGTTGGCAGAAGATGTGAGACTCCTGCGTCAGTGACAAAGGGCTTTATTAATCCCAGTGCAGCAAGTAGCCTGCACTTCACATTTGTGTCAGCTGTCCTCACCTGTCTCCTACAGGACAATGCATAGCTGTAGGGAGAGTCACAGATGAGGAACCCCAGGCTGGGAGAACCTGAATCTTTACTATGGGACAGCAACCATGCCTGCCTATGGCTCCAGAGGGAGATAATATTTCTACCTTCCAAGCCTGTTTGTTACATAGCCTTAAAATCTATGGTGGAAAAAATATAGAGTTTGGAACTGGGTGTAGCTGGGTTTGCTGACACTAAACCTTTGGTCTGCTTCTGCTTCATTATGAAACCATGGGCAAGTGACTTACTATCTCTGCAGCTCAATTTTTTTTTTAGTCTGCGAAATGGAGGTAAGAATGCCTATCTCAGAGGATGAAGATAAGTTTGGCATGTTACAGACACTTAAAAAGAATAACGCCTACATTTTCTAATCTGCTTTGGCAAGTGATTATGTTCTTGCCATGGCTCCATCAGAAGAGGAGCATAAACATTATTTTGAGTGCCTTTGTCTCTGCATAGAAGGTACCAGGATAGAGGCCAGCAGAGGATGAGTGACATATTTTGATCATAGTTGCACAAATAGAAGCTTGCTTTCCCCAAGCTTCCCTCTGAGCTTCTTGAGAAGGAAAAGTTGTATCTCAGCCCAGTGGGTGGTTTATGAACAGGCCAACTTCTCCTCGACCTGAAGTCAGGCAAATTTTTTGACTTTTAGATAGAGCTCATATCTTATGACCTGTGCATATTCCTTGCGTTTTCCATTCTGGCTTCTATTAATGTAATGCAAGACACCTTCCACACTCCACCCTGCTTCTCCCTGGATGACTTCCTGTATCACCTTTGCCTCCCCAAGACCTAGTCTCAGATTTTCTTCCTTGGCTGCTGCCTTTACTGTTTAGGCAAACCATGATCACCATCAGTACCTCCTCCACCTTCCTTCTCAGCAAGTCTATGTCTTCCTCTATGCCAAATGAGCATTTGGGGGCATGGAGTCCAACTTCTTCCTCCATGTGTGGCTCAAAGAAGTTGGGTAGCTGAATTCCTCCCAGTGGCCTCACTTCTGCTTTGCTAATTTTTATTGTTTTGGACTTCTCAGGCAGGGAAAACAAACAAAGTCCTTGGCTTCTGGAGGGATCCATAGTCCAGAAGGGTTAGAGGGCTGCTAAAGATCAGGGCTCTGATTCTACCCACATTCCAATGAGGAGTGGACCTGCCCCTGGAGTATAACATCTCTTTCCCCAGATTCCTGATTGCCCTGCTGGCTGGTGGCTGCATGTGGAAAGAATGAGGCAGCTCCTCATGTCACAATCTCTTTTTCTGAGATGTAGCTCTTCTGTACTGTAAGATACCTTTTTATGATGATTTTTGAATACTGGTAGTGATGGAGAAAGAAAAAATCTGTTCATTAAAACAAAATTAGGCTGGGCACAGCAGCTCACGCCTGTAATCCTGGCACTTTGGGAGGCCGAAGCAGGCAGATCACCTAACATCAGGAGTTCAAGAAAGAACATGGCCAGCATGGTGAAACTCCATCTCTGCTAAAAATACAAAACTTAGCTGGATGTGGTGGTATGTGCCTGAAATTTGAGCTACTCGGGAGGCTGAGGCAGAATAATCACTTGAACCCTGGTGGCGGAGGTTGCAGTGAGCCGAGATTGTGCCACTGCACTCAGCCTGAGTGACAGGGTGAGACTCTGTCTCAAAAAAAAAAAAAATCATCATCATCATCATCATCATCATCATCATCATCATCATCATCATCATCATCACTTTTCTTGTCTGTTCACCCAATCCATTCCTCTATCTACCAATCTATCATCTATCTCTATATTGGACATCGTATTTCAGATGACCTAAATCTTACAGATTGAAACTGCAGCATTGAGGATGAAAGTCTGTATATTCTGGTTGTGTTCTTTCTTGATGAGGACAGTCTGCCTAGTCCAAAGTTTTATGGGAATTAATTAGTTTGCGACTTATAGAAAATCCTGGTCTCTTCTGCCTCACAAGTAATATCTGTTCTATGGCTTTCTGATCAGCACTGGCAACTATTCATTGACCATTTAGGATGTCAATATCAGAATAATATTAGAAGTCTTATTCTGAAACTTTTATTAATTGGAAGGTTTTTTTCCCCCTCTCCTTCAAGAAGAAAGTCTACTTTTGTTTAAGGAAAGCATACAAAGTAGTTTTAAGGCCAGGGTATTTCCCCGTTCTCTTGTCAGTGAAAGCAGGGGACGTTACGATAGGTTTCACATTACTAGCTTTTCTCACAAGAAGAGGAAATGCCAAGAAACATAAGCGGGCACTGGGAAGCAGACAGCCTCAGCAACCGGTGGGAGGACCCACTGCAGAAGTGGGAGCAGGAAAAACAGAGGGCACAGCAGCAGGCCTGAAGGATGTCAGGCCTTTATTGGAACAGTACTGGGTGCTGGTTGCAGGGTCACAGGATAAGCCTGAAATCTCGTTTTCTAAGCAGGGTCTTTGAGTAGAGTCAGATCATTAAGTATTGAACTGAAGGCTCCTGAAATCCCCTTTACAGTGGCTCTGAAGTGATCATAGATCCTGGGGTGGGCTCACGCGGACTCTGTTACACAGACAGAAAGGGCATGAGGGTTAGAGGCCTGTAGGGGTCTAACCTGAGGCTCTGCAAAGTTGTGAAATAATTATTTACATGTGCTCATTCTTCTTGTATTGAATAACACAAGAAACAGATTTTTTAGCCACAAATTCAGAAACAAAATGAGTCACTGGTAACGTTGAAACATTATTTCTTGAAAATTATATGAGATGTTGAATGGTATTTGTTTAGGCATTGATTTAATCCTGTATGATGAACAGATACAACCCTATTTGCTGAAAGAAAAAAGGAAGGAATAAATAAGACCCAAATCTAGGAGAATTTGTCACAATTATTGATCTGGTTTTATCTTCAGTCCGACTAGCCTTAATCATTTGGGTAATTTTCTAATAAGAGAGAGGTGATACCTTCCTTCCTCTCTAGTCATTTAGGGTTCTTGATTCAAATTCCTACCCATCTTTCATTCTTCCCCCAACCTTTTTTATTGAAACCTATCCTCAAAAAAGGTGCAATTGTTGGTCACTGTATTTTTGTGTGATTATTAGCTCTTAATTCTGGAGCCTCAGCTGCACTTATTTTATTTCTTGTTGGGGAACAAGAGGCTTTATTCCCAAGGATTGAAGGTCAGGAGACAGGTTGGGGTAGGAGAACTGAGGATGACCTCCAACCAACAGTCAGCTAGGAACTGAGGCCTCTTCCTAGTTCCCCTGAAAGGTACGTCTCTCTGTCTGCCCTCAGATACTTAGAAACTAAATTTTCTCGTTTGCAAAATGTGTTAGCAATCTCAACCTCAGTTGGCTTTAGAGAGTAAAATGGAAAAAAAAATGTCCGTACAGAAAGCACGTAGTATAGTTTTTGGCACATGATAAATGCTCAAAGTGGTAGTTATTGTTATCACTATTTTCATTATCACCATCAATATTAGGGGCTAGGTTAAAATGGCAGAAATAATTGTAGAGTGAGACCTCCTAAAACATGTTAAAGTTTATTTTACAGCCTGAGAAAAGACATGTCTTCACTACGTTGAAATACACTGGAGATTGCATATAAGATATTATCATAGTGTAAGTTTGTGCTTTAAAGATCACAAGGAACCTTGGCAGTCAAGCAATTCTTTTAAGAACAGAGACATGAAGCGAGAAAGCATCAGTTGACCTGGGGGTCCTAGAAATAAGAAAGCAATCCTGACCAGACAGAAAAATTCACGCTTTAGAACCCCACCTTCTAAATGTGAAGACGATGTTTTCCTCCATGACTTTCATGTTGGATCTTAAGTTCTTTTGAAGACAGATGTATCCAATTCAGACTGGGGTTCAAAGACCGTGCTAGAGTCAGGGGTTGTTCAGGTTTCTAATTTCTGGGTGGGCATGTTGGAACTTCTCATGAACTACAGGATGGCCAGGTATTGAAAACATTCCTGCTGAAAGTCGGGCAGCCAGAAGTTCAGTGGGCGTTTACACAAGCTGAAAAAAAAGATCAAGGTAAGTGACGAATAGCTTAAGAGTGTTATACTGTTTTTTCTTATGCATTCTTCACAGTGTTACTGAGAAACTCCTGAGTGACAGCCTTGCTCTGTAGGGACAGTGATGAAGAAATATTCTGCCGCCAAGGAGCTCACCGTTTAGTAAAAGAGTCACGTTCACAATTGCAATACATGTTGCACATGCTATTCAAGTTATGTGTCTAGGGTTGTGGAAGCAAAGTGTGTGTAGCCACTTAAATTTCTAGGGATTTGGGCAAGTCTCTAAAAAAGGGGTTTGATTTGATCATTGTAAGAATGTGGAAGAGTTCAACAGGCAAGAAGAGAGATTTTTAGCAGAGGAAACAGCACATGGAAGGGAAAACGCATGGACAAACACAACACAGACTCCCCACCCAACTTTTTTTCTTTGGGATGGTATCATGTGGTGAGAAGCATGGGGGCTGAAGAGATACCAGTTGTGAACGGTTTTTGTGCTAGACTGAGGAGTGTGACTTCAACTTATGGGCCAATTAGTATATTTCTCCCAGCCCACTGAGAGTTTGTAGTTTACTACATCTGCACCCTGCCCTTGCCTCTCCCATAGTAAATTGTTATAGGGTGAACTGAGTGCTAGTTACTTCCTTCTCTCTTCTACTAAATAGAGAATTCCTTGAGATTCCATATTTTGGAAATTTTCTCTTATTTGTTTCAGGGTCCCAGGCAGTGCCTAACACATAGTAGGAGCTTAGTAAATAAGTGTTCAATCGGTATTCAGGTGGTCTCTGAGAGGAGGTGACATATAAACAGAAGGAGCCATTTGTAGGTGGAGCTGAGAGAAGAACTTTCTGGGTAGTGACAGGAGCAGACACAATGGCCATAAGACTCAGTAGACATGGTGTGCTCACAGAAGACAGAAAAGCCTTAGGGAGGGGGTGATACTTGAGGAGGCTGCACAGCAGTTCAGAGATGCTGGACTTGAATGCCTTGCATGGACCAGTGTTGACCTCTAGTTTTTCCTCCACTTCACATGAGTCTCCAACAGCATACAGTGATTATGGCAGGTGGACTCACAGGTGGCCCCCATGATCCTACCTTCTGGTACTCACACTCTTTTGCAATCCTCTCCCACTGAAAGCGTGAACAGAACTGGGGATCTCCTTCCATCCAAAACAATATGGCAAAGATGATGAGATGTCACTTCCAAGATTGGGTTATAAAATATACACCATGGAATACTATGCAACCATAAAAAAGAATGAGTTCATGTTCTTTGCAGGGACATAGATGAAGCTGGAAACCATCATTCTCAGCAAACTAACCCAGGAACAGAAAACCAAACACAGCATGTTCTCACTAATAAGTGAGAATTGAACAATGAGAACATATGGGCACAGGGAGGGGAATATCACACACCAGGGCCTGTCAGGGGATGGGGGGCAAGGGGAGGGATAGCATTAGGAGAAATACCTAATGGAGATGTAGATGACGGGTTGATGGGTGCAGCAAAACACCATGGCACATGTATAACTATGTAACAAACCTGCGCATTCTGCACAAGTTTCCCAGAACTTAAAGTATAATTTAAAAAAAAAAATGAGTAATAAAAAAAAATTGTGACTTCTGTCTTGAAATTCTTCTCTTTCTTGGATTCTTCTTGTTTTCATGCTCTGATGAAGCAAGCTGCCATATTGTGAGTTGTCTTAATGGAGAGGTCATCTAGCAAGGAACTGAGGGCCATCTCTGGTCAACAGCTGGCTAAGAACTGAGACTCTCAGTCCAATAATCCTCCAGGGACTGAATTCTGAAAAACAACCACATGGCTTGGACACCAGTGCTTCTCCAGTCAAACTTTCAGATGAGAACCCAACCATGGCACCTTGATTGAAACCTTGTGAGATCCTATACCCAAGGGCCCAGCCAAGCTATGCTGGATTCCTTATCCATAGAAACTGTGAGATAATAGGCCGGGCACAGTAGCTCATGCCTATAATCCCAGCACTTTGAGAGGCTGAGGCACGTGAATCACTTGAGGTCACGAGTTCCAGACCACCCTTGCCAACATGGTGAAACCCCGTCTCCACTAAAAATACAAAAATTAGCTGGGTATGTTGGTGGGTGCCTGTAGTCCCAGCTACTTGGGAGGCTGAGGTGGGAGAATCGCTTGAACCCAGGAGACAGAGGTGGCAGTGAGCCGAGATCATGCCATTGCACTCCAGCCTGGGCATCAGAGAGAGACTCTGTCTCAAAAATAAATAAATAAACAAACAAACTGTGAGATAATTAATATATGTTGTTTTGAATTGCTAAGTTTGTGGCAACTGGTTATGCAGCAACAGATACCTAATACAGTGATGTTCTAAGGTCCAGTGAGGCAAAAAACAAACAACAACAACAACAACAAAAAAAAAAAAAAACAAGTATGTACGATGGGAGAGAAGCCCCAGTGTGGCCCAGTCATTGGCCAACTGTTTCCAGAGCTTCGAGCCTGATAGTTTTGGGCATGGCCCTGCTAAGACCTTGGCACAAACTCATCATCAACAACTCTGGCTTTTTGGAACATGGGAAAGAAGCTTCTCCTAAAAACAGTCAATGAATTCAAATATTTGCTCCAGCCCTCACAATCCTTAATAGGAACATTCTGTGGAATCTTCTGGGATCACAATGACATGGAAGAATCTACTTATATTTCAGCAAATATTACAATGAACAACAACTATCCACACCGGCCTAGAGAGTCAAAGCAAGGACTGAGCAGGTCAGAGAGAAGAGGAGGTTTAAAAGGAATACCATAGAGCTCACTCAGAAAATCTCTTTTCTACTGAATGTTTTTTGGGTCTACAAGAATGTAAAGATAAATGATGCAATTAGCAGTGGTCTTTTTCTTTTTCTGTTCTGTTCTATCTCTAAAGTTCAGCTGAATGGATCACCAAGGACTCAACATGCATTATCATTAAGTGTTGAACTTTAAAGAAAACCAAAAACACAGTGAATGCCAAATCTTTTTTATTTCTTCCTTAATGCACTTCTGAACTTGCTAAAAGTATTGGGACTTTTTTCCTCCAAATTATGTTTAGTTCATATGTTAACACTTTAGTCAAGGTTTACTTAGAGTTATAGAGTTTGAATTTTGCCCCAAATGAAGCATTTGGATCTGAAGATGTGCTTTACAAGTACTGCAAATGCTGAAAAGATTTCTGCCAAACTATACATGCTTAGTTTCATAAGTTGTATATATATTAGGGCTCTGGGTAAAATTACATATGTAAAGCACTAAAAGAGATTCAGTGAAAAAGTGATAAACTTTAAAGCATCCTGAAAACCACTAATATTGAGCATTTGCAAAAAAATATTGACCATCTAAACTATAATAAATTATGCTCATTTTTATATCTAAATTATACTTATTAATATAATTTACTGGACACTTATACCAGGCAGATTGATGAGTTTATTTCAAACATCAATGTTTCAATCATTCAATACAAATGTATTCTTAACCCCTAGCAGATAATAAAATGAGCTCTCAAAAAAGGTAACCATGTCATCTTGATCTTTGCTCTTAAGGATCTAGTGACAAAGCATAGAAGATACAGTAAAAATCATTAATGTGATAAGAGTCACAGTTCGATCCAGTTTTCCTGGTACTCCCTATTACCTGGAATAATTCAATGCACTCCTTTTCACTCTCAGAAACATCCCAGTTTGGAAGATAATATTGTGTGGTCCACCCTAGCTGGGGCAGACAAGGTTCAAAAGTCCTATACGTGTGACAAGAATTATCTTTTGGTAAAATTGATCACATTTCATCCTTCTACTTAATGTAAACAAAAGTTGATCATCAAAATTTATCATTTAACTTACATATTGATAGTTTAGGTTCATTCTGGGGATTTACTCTACCATAAATTATTGGCAACTGTCTAATTCTCTTGACCACTATGTAAAATTAGTCTTGTTTTACCAAGGTCAAGGGAAAATAATGTTTAGTCGAGTCACTTTTTCCAGCTCTGACAGTTTCCCAGTTGCCATGGATAATATTCATCCATTAGAAAGCATAAATATCTGCTTTCCTATATGGATATGATGACTATTGTGAATATCTAGGGAGGCAGCCTACCACCCACACTGCACTTTCTTTTACTTTTTGTTCCTCCAAGGAATAATTGTGAATCAGAGAATAACTCTATGGAAATCGGAGCTGAAATAGCCTATAAATCACACCTGTCATCGTATCCCCAAACTGTGGTTGATTTATGATACAACCTAATGCCTCACTGCCATGGCCACGCCATTCTCGTGATATGAAATCACACAACACACACCATCAGGGAGTACTTAAAGACTGTACAAAGGGAGAAATAAAAACAAAACAGGATCAACACTGGAGAACACCGAGACACGTATCAGATGCAAACACATAACTGGAAAATCTGGGAGATGATGGAAATAAATGTTCACACTGTGGAGAGGCAGAGAGACAATCATTTGGACAGCACTGGATTATCTAAGCTAATGCAGAAGGAGGGTGGGGGGCATGGAAATACTGGAAAAATTGAATCTTATCTCCAGATACAAAGATGCTTCCATGGCCTCATCCTCCAGCAGTCTGAGTTGGTTATTTCCAAGCAGAAGGATGGTCAAGGTTAGCTCTTATCAAGGCTGGGTGAAAGTTCCTCAGTCACATTGGTAGCAAATAGGATAGGCAAAAGGAGAAAGAAAACAAGCATAGCAAGGGAAAGGAAAACTAGGAGAAGTGGGGCTGACTAATGGTTGTTTTCTACCCTTATTTAAGCTAGACACTGGAGATCTGGGGAGAAACTTGGGGAACTGCCACATAGCCACGTCCACCCAGATTAAATTTGCGGAGCTCAGATTCAACTTCCAGAACCCATCGGCATTACCTTGAGAATGTGCTTCCTCTTATGAGTCAATATTTAAGCTTGTTCTCTGTGGAATGTCCTTTATTTAAAAATCTCCAAGTCTCATGTATTCCAGAACTCTATCTGGGGTTATTTTCTCAAATATTTCAACAAAGAGAGACAGTCAATGATGAAGTCATGAGAGAAACTAATGTGAAAGCTAATTGTCCTTCTTGGGGCTGCCATGAATGTTCTCTCCCTCCAGGCTATGACCAGAATCAGCTCAAAACTGTCAAAGCAGTGCAGAAATGGGCAAAGACAGAGAAAGGCAGGGATCTGGGTTGTGCTTGCCTTGCCAGGACAGCCCCGTGTCTTCCAGCAGCCTGTCCTTTCCAATTGTAAATGATTGCACTGGTGATGGTTATTAGAAGATGATTCCACACTTGTGGATCCTCTCCCTTCACATGTTCTGCCACTTAACGTGTTTCATTTTGTCTAGTTAGTTGTCATCACTTTGGGAATTAAGCACAGTCTCTCGATCAGACAGATGTTTATTGGATGGATGAAAAAATGGATAGAAGAATTCCTCAGGAAGATCTCAGGGCTGTCCCAAATTTGTGCTCACTTCACCACCAACTTGCTGTGTGACATAAATCAACTTACTTGCTCTCTCTGGTTTCCTCATATGTCAAAATGAAAATGCCTTTCAGTTGGTAATCAAATCCTTTCCTGCTCAAATATCCTGAGCTCCCAGAATCCTGCTAGGTGGCTGTGTGGCAGGTGGCTTTCAAGCAAAGATTCATCACTTTTGTAGGGTTTCAACACCCTACAATAAGCCCAGGAGACACCATTGTACCAGCTGGGACTCAAGTAAGAGGCCTGCTCTTTGGACGTTGTTTATTGCCTGATTCACTGGGATGAGAAAAAACAAAACCACTAAACTCTTAAAAATTCTTCTTTCAAGAATTCCCACATATTCTTATGTGAAGGCAGTTTAACAGTATGGTCAAGACCGTATATACTTTTGTAATTCCAACAGGTGCCACAATCTGAGAGAGACCAGTGGGAAAGCCAAAATTAGCAGACCTGAAGCCTAGAGGCAAGGCACAGAATGCAGGTTGTGAGAGTCAAAGACTCCCAGTATTAGAAAAGACCTGAGGTTCGCTAAGGTCAATAGCCTCACCCCAGATTGGAGACATCTTTCCTCAGTAGATATTCAACACTGGTTTGATTCTCCTCTGTGATGTTCAGCTCACTCTACACTAAGGCAACCCATAATATTGTTAGAACCCTGAGAAAGAACACTGGTCAAATTCTCCTCCAACTCTACTAAACTCAGAGCCTGCCTTGTTTGAGAGCAAAAACAGTTGTGATGCTAGATATTTATAGGTTCCAGCATTTAGGAGTATGGGTTCTATAGCCAGATTGTGTGTGCTCCAATCCTGAATCAACCACATGTTAACTATGTGACTTTGTGCAAGATACTGAACCTCTCCCAGTACCACTTTTCTCACTGCAAAATGGAGGTAATTATAATACTCAACTTGTAGCATAGTGATGAGTTTTAAATAAGATCATGCACATAAAATGCTTAGCACAATGATCTGCAAAAACTAATAACATTTATTAAACACTATGTCTAGAACTTATCAACTGCCATTCACAAGATCCTCGTTTTCCTCTCTTTAGCAGAGAGATGATTAGAACAGACACCAAACCATGTCCTTGCGGCCACCAAACCATGTCCTTGCAGCCACAAATATATGAATATCAGGAAACGGGGCTGAGGTTAGAATGAGTAATGATTTCAAGTCTCAAGTCTGCCACTTCCACTAGTGGGTGTCCCTGCGCAAATCACTCTGGACATCAGTTTACCTGTCTGTAAAAGAGAAGCTGGCTCACTCCCTCGAATCTTCCAAATATATACAACTGTTTAAAACACATTAAATCTAAGCAGTAGTATAATTTTAAAAACTTTTAAAGTGTACACATGAATTTCCCCTGCGAAAATCTGATACATACCTTCTTATTCTACCCTTCCCCCAATACTCATATGCACCAAGTTCAAATCACTGCCCTAACAGGTCTCTAAGGTTCCTTTCCTAGCCTGAGTATTAGCCCATTATGCTTATGAAAAACAACCAACAGAAGTAATTACTCAAAAATTAGCATGGACATTTGTTCATCTGTCAAAAATAACAAGAAAATTGCGCTGAGAGGAACAGAGGTATAATATTTCATAAGCTCTTCCAGTGGTATATATAAAAATTAAATGAAAGTCAACATGCAGAGGGACAAATGCATGGTAGATCAGATTAATATTCATTATCTTAAAATGTTTGTGCACACACTGAACTATGGGGTATTCCTATGACTTACCCCACAAAGAATTGAAAAATCATTAAACCTATAATAATTCTATTTGTCCGTGCAGTCTGCACTCATTTTCCCTTCTTTTCCACCTATTCATCAATGGCTCTTTTTATCAGGTTCTATTTCTCACCACTGCCCATCTCAGACTAGAAGTACAAAAGAAGTTGGCAAATATTTGAACAATAGGCTTCCTGGGCTGGATGACTTCTTACCTCCGGTCCCCCTAAGGCTGCATCTCTGCCCCAATTTCCTTGGCTCCCACCCTGAACGGCAGCAAAAGGAAACAATAGCTGTCAGCCTGGGCCAAGCTATGTCTTTCTGAGATGCAGCTGAATAATCAATTACTGGGTAAGTGTATCTGAATTTCCCTGGCTGCCTTCCATATGTCTTCAAAACATCAAAGTCTGCAGGAGTGGAGCAAGGCTGCACAACCCTCCTCCTGGGTTCCCTCACCATGCTGCCTCTCAGCCTGAGCCTCTAGTGGCAGCTCCTACCTTTGCCAGCTTCACCTGGCTTAGGCCATTTTTCCCTGCAAGGTGTCTGGAAAGAAACCATTGTTCCTTTCAAAAGGGAACTCCTTGGAAAGAGAGAAAGTGCAGACAACAACAGTTGGCAACTTTGTGGCTTGTGGCGAGGACCAGGAGCTGTGAGGTAGCTACTGTAGACAATTTTATTTTTCATTTTGATATATTAAATGGCTATATTCAAATAAAGCAAGTAGATGCAAACTGTGAGAGCTTTCTCTGAGAAAACAGCACCCTCAATGTTCTCAAGTTTCCATGTACCCAGAATCTACACAGTTAGAAAAGATTATCTGTCCTCCTGGTTGTTTGCAGAGTTTACCGTAAGACAAGTCAGAATATCAAGTGATTCAACAGAGACACCTTGCCAACCATGAGAGCAAGCTGGGGAATAGTTTAAGAAACAGAAAAATTCTTGTCTGTGAAGATGTCCAGTTCTTTTGAGTGTTGGTGTGGATATTTATGTCACTAGGGAAAATGATGGCACAATCGGAACGTCTGATATGAAAGTGGTTGGCGGGCAGATCAGACAGCAGGTTGTGAGGGTTCACTTTCAAAACCAATACTGTTGGCTGGGCGCGGAGGCTCATTCCTATAATCCCAGCACTTTGGGAGGCCGAGGTGGGTGGATCAGAAGGTTAGGAGATCGAGACCATCCTGGCTAACATGGTGAAACTCCGTCTCTACTAAAAATACAAAAAAAAAAAAAAAAAAAAAATTAGCTGGGTGTGGTGGCAGGTGCCTGTAGTCCCAGCTACTCGGGAGGATGAGGCAGGAGAATGGCATGAACCCAGGAGGCGGAGCTTGCAGTGAGCTGAGATCGAGTGCCACTGCACTCCAGCCTGGGTGACATCTCAAAACAACAACAACAACAACAACATCAATACTGTTTATATAACAGGTTGCTCACCCAGGCCAAAAGAAACCCTATGAAGACAATTTTCTAAGAGATGTGGATATGCATTTTATTTGCTTAGCTGAAGCTGAGGACTCAGACAAATCCATATTGAGCAAGTGGGTTGACACTTCCCAAAATCCTCAACCTAGTGAGGAGGGACCCAGACTTGAGTATTCTCTTCTGTAACATGGGAGCTATAATCCTACCCTTCACAGATGTGTATGGTGGAGGCAATGCAAAATGAGATAATTACTACCTGCCAGATGGTAGGATTTATTTGTTTATTCTGGGCTCCAAGACAAAGTGATAAAATCCACTGAGTAGCAATATGTATTTAGAACAATCTTCCAGGGGAGGCTTTACCTTGAGAATGTATGATGACAGCTAATAGGTATGGAGTTTCTTCTGTGGGGAGAAAATACTCTAAAATTAGAGTGTGGAAATAGTGGTATATCCTGCAAATCTACTAAAAACATCAAATTATACATTTAAATAGGCAAATTGTATGCTTTGTGAATTGCACATCAATAAAGCTATTTAAAAAAGAATGTATAGAAACAGTATAAAACTAACAGAGAAATAAAAAGCAAAACAGAAACAAACAAACAAAAGTCCCCAGGTCTTAGTGTGGAGATATACCAGACTGAATTGTTCTCTTTTCTTCTGGAGCTCAAAGTCTTGTGGGCAGCTACATATTTGCTAACTCGTCCAATAAACAGAGAGTTTTGGATAGAGAATGAATAGGAGTAGGGCAGTTTGACAGATACTGATAATCACTCCACAAAATACATGCTCATTTTTCCTTTAGCAGTAATCTTCCCTGAGGTTAGCAACTATACTTAGAGGTGTGCTTGCAGCCAGGTTTGGCCCTGGGACTCAGTTCTGGCCAATGGCATGTGAGCGGAGAAAATGGGTATATTTTTTAAGCCATGTCCTTTAGAGGAAGCGCTTTCCTTTTCTCCCCTTGCCATGCACAGGGAAGCCAGCTTCAACCTTGTGAATGGGGTTAACACCATATGGATAGGTTCTGTAGAAGGAATATTTCTGTCCTCCCTAAATGCATATATTGGAACCTAATCACCAATGTGATGGTGTTTGAATATGGGGCCTTTAGAAAGTGATTAGGTCATGAAGGTCAAACCCTCGTGGATGGGACTAGTCAGGACACAGCCAAAAGACAGTCGCCTATCTACCAGGAAGCATGTCCTCATCAGATGCAGAATTTGCTAGTACGCTGGTCTTAGACTTGCAGCCCCCAAAACTGACAGCAATAACCTGATATAAGCTACCCCATCTATGGTACTTTGGTATAGCTGCCCAAACAAAGACAATGGGAGTGAATCAAAATAGAAGAAACGGAAGGAGCTTCAGCAAGGCTTAGTTACTGCTTTAGACTGCCTGGCTGCTTATGGACCATTTCATGAGGAAGAAATATATTTCTATTCTGAGTGAGCCTCTGAATTTTGGGTACCTTTGTTATACCTGTTTAGTCAAGAAGCAAGAAGTTGCATTAAAGAAATGAGTTAGGAGAGGTGTCACGAAGGAGAGATTTAAGGAAACCTACAGGATGAAGATGTTACCATAGGGAGTGACAGAAGAGTGATTCCAGGCAGGAGGGTGACATTTGCAAATGCCCTGTGATGGGAAAGAGCTTATAACCTAGGGAACTTTTAGAAGGCCAATATAGCTAACATGTAGCTAACCAATGCGTTGGTATAGGTTGAGTTAAGAAAGGTAGGCTTCTTATTACCCTTCAAATAGGATCCAATTTCAGTTTTATAAAGATCACTCTGGCTGGTGCCTAGATAACTTTGAGGGTCGGGGCGATGATGAAGGGGACGTGTGGAAAGAGCAAGACAAATGACGAGACTGTTGAAACAGGGTAAGAGATGGTGCCAGCCAGGACAAGGGTGGCTTTGAAGGTGGAGTGGAGTGGGCAGATTTGAGTAGGTTTGGGGAGTAAACCTGTTGATGAACTGGATGTGGGGAGAAAGTAAGGATAGTAAAGAAATCAGAATGACTTTTGAGTTTCCAGCCTAGGCAAATGAGCAAAGGGTGGAGCTATGAACTGAGGTGAAAGAGAGAGAGAGAGAGAGAGAAGGTTTGCATGTGTCCCCTCTAAAATTCAGGTGCCGGCCGGCAGCGGTGGCTCACACCTGTAATCCCAGCACTTTGGGAGGCCGAGGTGGGCGGATTACCTGAGGTCAGGAGTTGGAGAACAGCCTGGCCAACATAGTGAAACTCTGTCTTTACTAAAAATACAAAAATTAACCAGGTGTGTTGGGCACATGCATGTAATCTCAGCTACTTGGGAGGCTGAGGCACAAGAATCGCTTGAATCTGGGAGGTGGAGGTTGCAGTGAGCTGAGATCGTGCCATTGCACTCCTTCCTGGGTGACAGAGCAGGACTCCATCTCAAAAGAAAAAAAAAATTCAAGTGCGGAATCTTGGAGGCTAATGTAATGGTGTTAAAAGGTGGGGCCTTGGCCGGGCGAGGTGGCTCACGCCTGTAATCCCAGCACTTTGGGAGGCCTGGGCGGGCAGATCACGAGGTCAGGAGATCGAGACCATCCTGGCTAACACGGTGAAACCCCGTCTCTACTAAAAATACAAAAAAATTAGCCAGGCGTGGTGGTGGGCACCTATAGTCCCAGCTACTGGGGAGGCTGAGGCAGGAGAATGGTGTGAACCTGGGAGGCGGAGCTTGCCGTGAGCTGAGATTGTGTGGCTGCACTCCAGCCTGGTCGACAGAGCCAGACTCCGTCTCAAAAAAAAAAAATAAAAAATAAAAAAGGTGGGGCCTTTAAGAGGTTATTAGGCCATGAGGACTCCTCCCTTGAGAATAGGATTAAGGACCTTAGGACCTTGTAAAAGAAGCTTCATTCACATAGTGTTCAGCTGTCTTGCCCCTCCACCTTCACCACGTGAGACATGGCCTTCCTTTCCTCCAGAGGATACATCATAAAAGTGCCATCTTGGAAGTGGAGAGCAGCCCTCACCAGACACCAAACTGGCAGGTGCCTTATCTTGGACTTCCCAGCCTGCAAAACTGTGAGAAATAAATTTCTGTCCTTTGTAAATTGCTATGTAATGATATGTTGTTATAACAGCACAAATAGACCAGTAGTTTCTGGTGAGGGGAAAAATTAGAAATTATGTTTTTATTTGCTGAGTATGACTTACTAGCTCTCATCTTGGAAGGTAAGTTTAATTTCCAATTAACTGACATGTAATGTGATCTATAAAAGCCTCACTGGTCACAATCTCTGCTGAGACTTTGCTTTTTTCCAGTTTGCCCAGCTAAATCATTTAACTGTTATGCCTAGAAAAGATTTTTATTTCTTATGCACTTTTTAAACTCATTATTTCTACTGGCTTTTTTTTTTTTTTGTAGATTCCATTGGCATTTTTACATAGACAATTATGTTATCTGCAAATTAAAACATTGTGCTTCTCCTTTTCTAAACTAAATGCATTTTATTTCTGTTTTGTTTAGTTTCGTTTTGCCTCTGATTTCACTGGTCAGGACCTCCAGTAAAATGCTAATACAAATGGTGGAAAGCAGAATCTTGTTCTGTCTCTAATCCTAAGAGAAAGCTATCTGGTCTTTCACCATTAAATCTGGTGTTAACTGTAAGTTTTTTCATACATGCACTTTATCAAGTTGAAAAAGTCATCTTTTCTTTCTAGTTATCTTCTATTTCTAATTTTTGAGAGTTTTTATTTTCAGAAAATGGATATTTTATTTTTAAAAATGCTTTTCCTGTATCCGTTGAGATGATCATATGGTTTTCCTCTTTTAGTTTTAGTATGGTGAATAATACTAATGGGTTTTCATCCTTGGATTGCATTTTTTGGATAAGCCCCACTTGATGTATTATCCTTTACATATATCATTAGATACAATAGTTCGAAGTAAGATGCTAACAAATTAAACCCATATATATGAAGAATGTTTGTCTGTAATTTTATTTTCTTGTACTATCCTTGTCTGTTTTTTGATATAAAGGTTAACACTGGCCTCAGCTGGGAAGTATTTCCTCTTCTTCAATTTACTGAAACAATTTGTGTAGGATTATTATTCCTTATTCCTTAAATGTTTGATAGAATTCACCAGAGAAATTATGAATTATGGGGATGGAGCCTTATTTTTTGCAAAAATTTAAGAATTTGGTTTCTTTAAGAGATACAGGGCTATTCAGGTTGTCTATATCTTCTTGAGTGAGATTTGATAGGTTGTATCTTTTAAACCTGTCAATTTTATTAAAAGTTGTCAAATTTATAGTTATAAAGTAGTTCATATTTTCCTCTTATTATGCTCTTAAGATCTGTGGATTCTCTACTAACGTTACCCCTCTCATACCTGATATTATGGGATGTGTGTGTGTGTGTGTGTGTGTGTGTGTGTAAGATTGTGTTTCTTAGGGCCAGTCTAACTTGATCTCAAAAAACCAGCTTTTGATTTCATTTATTTTCTCCATTTTTTATTCTATTTCATTATTTCTTACTTTGATCTTCATTATGTCATTTATGCTAGTTACCTTTCTTTTTTTTTAACTGCACTTCTTTTTTCTAGTTTCTTACGGTGGAAGCTGAGTAATTGAGTTCAGACTTTTTTTTTATTTTATCATATAGGTACTTAGTGCTACAAAATTTTTCCTAAGTGCTGCTTTAGCAGCATCCCACAGAATTTTAAATGTTGATTTTCATATTCATTAAGTTCAAAATACTTTCTAATTTCTGTTGCAGTTTCCTTGTTGACTAATGGGTTATTTAAAATTATGTTATTTAGTTTTCAAATATTTGAGGTTTTTCCAGATATCTTCCTGTCATTGATTATAATTTATTGTGATCAAATAATATACTTAATTTCTAATTTAATTCCATTGTGAGCAAGGAATATACTTTGTTTTTATTTATTTTGATTCAACTGCAGGAAAGGAATATACTTTTTAGGACCTGAGTATTTTAAACATGTTGAGAATTGTTTTATCACCCACAATATAGCCTATATTGGTAACGTTCTGTGTATTCTTGAAAGGAATGTGTGTTCTGAGTTTGGCCGTGGAGAGTCTATACATATCAATCAGAACAAATTTGTTAATAGTGTTGTCAAATCTTTCATAGTCTGATATTCTTTTTGTTTTATAAATTATTGAAAGTGATATTGAAATATCCCACAATAATTTTTGATTTGTCCATTTTCCCTTACAGTTGTATCAGTTTTTGTTTCATGTATTCTGATACTTTGTTATTTGGTGCACAAACATTTAGAATTGTGTCCTCTTGATGGATTTATCTTTTTATTATGTAACAATCTTTTCTCCCCCTAGTAATTTTCCATGTCCTACATCTGCTTTGATATTAACATAGCCATTCCAGCTTTCTTTTGACTAGTATTAGCATGATTTATATTTTACCTGTCTACATTTAATATGTTTTCCTGCAGGCAGCATGTAGTTAATCTTGTGTTTTGATTCAGTCTGAAAATTTCCTACTGTTAATTGAAACATTTAGACAATTTACACTTATATGATTATTGATATTGTTGGGTTTAAAGTTTTTCATCTTGTCATTTTTCTTTTTGATGTATTCTATTCTTTGTTTCTTTTATCCTCTTTTTTTTTTTTTTTTTTTGAGACAGAGTCTTGCTCAGTTGCCCAGGCTGGAGTGCAGTGGTGCAATCTTGGCTCATTGCAACCTCTGCCTCTCAGGCTCAAGCGATTCTCCCACCTCAGCCTCCCAAGTAGCTGGGACTACAGGCACTCACCACCACGCCCAGCTAATTTTTGTATTTTAGTAAAGATGGAGTTTCACCATGTTGGCCAAGCTGGTCTCGGACTCCTGACCTCAAGTGATTTGCCCGCCTCAGTCTCCCAAAGTGCTGGGATTACAGTCGTGAGCCACTGTGCCCGGACAGTTTAAATAATTTAAAAATATGATACATGTGCTCATTAAGCTATGATTTCTGGTGCTCTCCGTTTCATCTGATATCATTTTCTTTCTTCCTGAAGGATTTACTTTAACATTTATTGGTTTTGTGTGTGCTGGTGATTAATATCTTCAGCTTTTGTATTTCTGAAGATGTATTTATTTAACTTTGACTTTTTGAAAGATAGTTTACTGAGTATATTTTAGGTTGCTAGCTTTTAATTTTTATTTCAGTTTTTAAAAGTTGTTGTTCCACTTTTTTTAATTGCATTGTTTCTGATAAGAAATCTTCCTTCACCCTTATTTTAGTTTTTCTGGACATAACTTGTCTTTTACCCCTCTGGCTGCTTTTAAAATTTTCTCTTTATCACTGATTTTAAGCAGATGTTTTTTGTGAGTTTGATACTTTTGAGCTGATTTTGATTGTGAGGTAGCTTTCTATAGTTTTCCTTGTGTCTCTTGTAGCAGGGAGACATAGGGTTTCTTGGGTCTGTAAGTATACAACAACTTTCATTAAATGTTTCAAAACAATTGACCACAATTTCTTCAAATACTGTTTCTGCCTTTACCCATCCTCTTCTTCACAGAATCCAGTTACTGCCTCGAGTTGTCCTTTAGTTCACTCAGGCTTTTTTTTCTCTCTCTGAGTTTTATTTTGATTAGTTTTTATTGCCATAGTTCCAAGTTTACACATCTTTTCTTCTAGGATGTCTAATCTGGAAATAATCTCCTCCAATGTATTTTTCATTTTAGACATTATAGATTTAATTTCTAGATGTTGAATGTGAATCTTTTTTAAAAAAATATCTTTTGTCTTTTTGAGTCAAAGTACCTTGTCAAAACTTATGAATATTTGGAGTACAGTTATAACTACCATTTTGATGTCACTGTCTGCTAATTCTAATATCCATGACTGTTTTGGGTCACTTTCAATGTATTAATTATTCTCAATTTGGGTTGTGTTTTCTGGTTTCATTACATGCCTGGTCATGTGTGTATGCTAGTCATTGTGAATTCACTTTATTGTATAATAGATATTTTTGTATTCCTGTAACTATTCTTGAGATTTTTCTGTGATGTGATGGAGTTGCTTGGAAACAATTTGATCATTTTTTGGTCTTCGTATTTAATATTTATTTCCTAGGCAGGTCTGGAGCAGTGTTTAGTCTAGGGTTTATTATTCCCTACTGTGGAGGCAAGAGCTTCCTGAGGGCTCTACCCAATTCCCTAAGAAGTATGGGTTATAGCTGAGGTAAAAGACATTATTTCTGGTCCTGTATTGAGTACCAGACAATCTTCCCTTTAATATTTTGGATGATTCTTTCCTTTATTTGGAATCGTTTCTTAAGACGCCTGTGCTGATTAGTACTCCGTTGAATATTCAAGCAGGACCATCTCATGATCTTTGGAGTTTTCTCTAAGTGCAGCTCTTTCCTTTCCAAGATTCTGCCCAGCATACTCTGGCCACCTTGGTTTCCCTGGTTACTCAACTCAACTCTTCAACTCAGAGTCTTCCAGGCTTCATATGAGATCCCCTTCCCTACACCACAGACTGATGAAGCCCTTTCAAAGATGTAAGCAGGGGCCATTGCAGTCCTATCACCATCATCTTTTCCTCATCTTTCAGGGATCACTCTTTTGTGGTTTGATGCACAGAGTTCTGAAAACCATTTTTCTATGTATTTTTTCTCTTTTTGTTTGTTGGTTTGTTTCAGGTGTTTCAAGGGTTAACCAGGGTAAACCTTGTTAATTTATGTTATCTGGAAGCAGAAGGTACCCTTCCCAATGTTTCATTTAATCTTATCAAAAGTTAACCTTATGCCATTTTACAGGAGAGGAAGGTGAGGCTCACATATGCAACATGACTTTTAAGCTCAAATAGCTTATAAGAGTTACATCCCAGAATTCATCTTAAGTTTGTCTCTTGGAAATAGCTGACTATATGATTTCCTCTTCTCTGAATTTCCTTCACTTAAACTACTCTGGAGGACAGGGAATGGAAAGGGATTAGGGTTGAAAATAAGACAGCAAACTACTCTCTGGAGGCCAATTCCCTGTTCCTTTGGGATGTGAAAATTGAATAAGGGTGGGTATTTGAGCCTATGGTCCAGATACAGGAATCACACCAGTAAGAGTCATTGTTTTCTTTCCTCACAACAATCTTACTATGTCAAATTGAAAGCATTTTTGAATATCTTCTGCTTCAGTGGGTCTCAAAGTCAAAAGCAAAACAAATAGCAAACCAAGTCTTCACTGGGGAGGATATCAAAGTCTTGGGTTATAAAGCACAATAGAATTGAGAAAATGCAGAAGAGTGTGAAAAGTAATATGTTCCATTTTTTTTTCTTGAGATTCCAGCATGTTCCTTTACCAAGAACAACTTATATCTTGATGTAAACCCTTCAACATAGGGAAATTCATTCTCTCAGAGGGTACAACTATTCTCATTTTTTTGAACACCCCTCTTTCTTCTGTGCATATATTCCATTCAATGTTGGTCTACTGAGAGATGGTTGGGTATATAATGCAGACCCAGACAATTATAACCACCTTTCTCCAATTGTGTCAATTAGCCCAGCTTTTACTTCCAAGTCCCAAGCTGGGTCATTCTAATTCTTTTCCAGGACTTTGCTCATGTAGAGCTGAAGAAAAGGAGGTTTTATCTTTTGGGAAACAGAATTGGAAGACATGATCAGGGATATCTTGAAACATGTAAAAGAAACTTGTGTGCAACAGATAAGAATAAGACAAGACCCAGTAGAAACAAAGCCATGAATTAGAGAAGGCTAAGGAGGAGGATAATGCATCAGAAAACAAGACATCAACAGAGTTTAGTCATTTACAATCTCTGTATCCAATAGTACCTGAAGCTGGTATCTGAGGTCAACAGAGTTTAGTCATTTACAATCTCTGTATCCAATAGTACCTGAAGCTGGTATCTGAGGTCAACAGAGTTTAGTCATTTACAATCTCTGTATCCAATAGTACCTGAAGCTGGTATCTGAGGTCAACAGAGTTTAGTCATTTACAATCTCTGTATCCAATAGTACCTGAAGCTGGTACCTGGACTTCCCAACTGCATGTTCTAATAAATTGCATTCTGTGTCTAATGGTGTGAGTAGGGTTCATGACACATAGAACCAAAAGAGTCCCGATAAATACAGAAAGGAAGTAATTTACCTGATATTAAGACCTTCAGTTGGTAGGTGAGCTGGAATGAGAATTCTACTCATTCTCTTTTAAATACAGCAGGAAGCAAGGGAGAGAATTTAGGACCCTGTTTTTTCACCTTGGAGGGAGCAGTCTCCACCATGCACAAAGGCTGCTAGCAATTTTTTATTATTGTTGGCACATGCACATCAAAACCATAAAAACTTAGTGCCAGGCACATTCTAAAGGTATTACATGATCCTTCCACAACCTGTGAGGAGGATCTTGTTATAATCTCCCTTTAGAAGATAAGGGAATGGAGGCTTGAAGAGGTGAAGTCACATGCCTGAATCCTCAGAACTGGTTAGTGTTGGAGCCAGGATTCTCAAATGAGGGCAGTCTGACCTCCCAGCAATGCTCTTGACCACTTTGCTGTTCTTGTCCTGTGCTTAAATGTCAAGTCCCTTCTGCTTGAGCACCAGATGTGCTCAGGAAGAGATTTTCAACTAGTTGCTGATAGCACAGTTTGGTTTTTCATTCTATACAGGCACTTTCATTTAGAGTTCTCACTGAAGAATAAAAGAGCAGGTGGAAGCCACATTTCAGGACAGAGCAAGAGAGAAAGAGGAACACAATTTCCCCCATCCTTTTGTAAATCTGTCTTCCCAGTTTTCATCCGTATGATTTGTTTTTTTTCCATTTGAGATTGTCTATCTAGACTGCTGAGGGTAAATTCTGGTGCTTAAGGGAATACACTTAACATAAGTTTCAAAAAGATTCACTGTCCCAGCTCAGGTATCATTATAGCAGAATTCTCTTGATAAATCTGTGAATCTGTTTTGCTTGTATATGAAAACAAACTAATAGGCTTTTCCTTTCTTCATATCAAAGCACTTGATTTTATAGAATTCCCAGATGTCCTGATTACAAAATGAAAAAAAGAAAAGCCCTGTGAGGAAAAATTTGGGCTAATGCATTCTTTGTAGGTTTTGGTCTTTGAATGGATCCACCATTCATGACTCAGTAGTATTATGCATGACACTGTAAATGGACAGATGACTTATTGCATACAGGAGTCTAGGAAATAATTTTCCTATGCCAATTTTTTAGTAAAAAGAAATTTTTGTTAAAAAATAAGTAGACCTCTAACTGTAAAGGAGACCAAATCTAATAAACAAAATGACAGAGACATCTCTGGCATTTGTTAAATGGCTTTTGGCTTTTGTCAGCAGTAGGGTTTAGCAAAGTTCTGCTGGGATGGCTGAAGAGAGCTCAGTAGGGGCTGCATGTTTAGACAGGGTGGGGCTGAGAAGCAGTCACAGAAGGCCCACCCTGGGACTGGGCTGTGGGAACAATAAACACAGGGTAGTCTCCTATGTCATAGGAAGGAAGAGACCATCACTGGACTCTTTGGAAGAACGGAACTGCAGGGTCTCCAGGGGCTTTGGGGCTGGTGTCATCTCATCCCTGAGGTCATCATCACACATGTCTTTCTCACACACCAGATGGTCTTGGCCTCGAAGTTGGCAAGCTGAGGCCCCTCTTGTCCCAGTTGGCCAATACCTACAGGCTAGATTTGGCAGGATAAAACCACATATGGAACAGGAGAAGAGAGGAATATTGCCCCAACCTTCTTAGACAGCTTCACTCGGCAGATGGGGAACAGGGAGCCATGGGTCCTTGTATTGGGTCTGCCAGTTCCTCGTCCTGTGAATTTGGGCAAATTCCATTACCTTTTTGAGCCCCAACAGTCTCATCTAAAAAGTGAGCAGCTACAGCTTGAAGGAATCTTAGAGATTATCTAATTAAAGCAGGCTGTAACTCTAAACATGAAGGAAATAGCTAAGGGGCCACTATTCTATTTTCTGTAGAATTTTCAAGAAATTCAAAATTTCCCTTGTTTGTTCTTTACCCTCAGGCTGGAAGTAAAGGGGCAAAATGTAGGTTATAGATATAGACAGAACCCCTGATGGATTGGAATCTTCCAGGTGATATCCAAAAGACCATGTGTATTAATATTCCCATAATATTTCTCCTTAAGCCAACTCACTTTTTTCCCAAATAGAAATACATAAAAAGGAATCTTTATATCATTTGCCACAATAAAAATTTTAAAACATTCTATTATTTTCACTGTTTTTTTTTTCATTACCTTCTAAATGGATGCTGTCGCCTGCCAAAGGCTCTAGCCTGAAGCCTGTTCTCTCATTAATGCTTGCTAATCTCCCTTTTTAACAGAGAAGAATTAAAGACACGCTGTGGCTGAGCCAAGAGAGAACTTCCCCTTGATGTAATCAGCAAATAAGAAAGTGAGTCCCTTTTCAATTACATTCAGTCCCTGAGATTTCATTGTTATTTTGTTCATGCACTTATGAAAATCACCTCCAGTACTGCCAGTGGAAACTGGTTCATATTTTTTGCCTTAGAGAATGGGAAATGGAGACTCTCTGATGCCTAGCCAAAGGTCTGGTTCAACAGTTTTATCCTTGATAGGCTGAAATCCATCCTGGCCATTTGAGAAATTTCCTTGCAAGAGGCAGAACCCTGTACTTTTATCACTGCTTGTTTTGGTGCAAGCTTTATACATGCCCTACATAAAAATAAATGATTCTCTAATAATTCTGGTACTACCTAATTCTTTCCGGAAAGTGACAGAACAGAAGCCTCAGGAACTAGTACCAAGCATTGCACAAACCATTCCTCTACCATTTGGAACGTCCAAGCTTCTTGTAAACTGGTGAGGTTTATGTTCACACATAGATAGCTACAGAAATCAGGCACTTTCTAACCATAAAAAACATCCCTGAGCAATTCCACGTAAATGTAGAACCAGACAAAACAAAAACCACTAGGGACCTAGGGACAGAAATAAAATTAAAAGGCAGATGGGCCTGGTAGAAAATCTCTGTTGTTCTTTTTTACAAGAAAATTTTAAAATCGAGTGTGCCAATGGGCTCTTGAGAAGGAGGATACTGTTAAATGTGTGGATATGACAGGAAATGCTGTTGATAATTGATGAACTGAATATATACAGTAACTCAGGGTCCTGGGTCCTCAGAAAGGGATCACATTTCTTTCTTCTGTGGCTGTTCTCAGATCTGAGGCATCCAGCAGATCACAGAGCTTAGGCTCTATGGTGGGGCCCGGGGTGGGGTCCTGGTTTATAGAGGCCCTTTAGCCCTCATTATCACACGCCTTGCTTCATTTACTTTATCAGAAAGAAAATGGTGCTGGTGGTGGTGGTGAGAATGGCTTAATTAACCACCCGAAATCGTGAGAGACTTTACTCATCACCTCCTTTAACCCTTACTATGATCAGATTATTCAGGTCAAACGATTCTACCTTTACAACAAAGACTCTGAGGCTCAAAGACATTAAGATGCCTACAGTTGCAGAGAAAGAGCCCCCTGGGATCTGAAGAGGAAGAGGCTCTATAGTCAGAGCCAGGCTTACTCCATCAGACGTTCTGAAATCTTCAGTCCCTGTAGCCTTCAGAATGATTCTGCCTCCCCCATCCCTCTAAACGCCCTTCATCCTGTGCAACATGAAATATCCAACTGGAGCATTTCAGGATGGAAATGATATGTCTCAAAGACAGGTATATCTTACATAGACATACAAACACACACAGCCATACTCTCTAAGACTACATATGTTTGGAGGGAAAGAGTTTAATAGGATTTCTTAATGGAACCTTGAATAAATTGTATGGGGCATTTTTCTCCTCACAGTAACTCAAAGAAATACATGCTGCTTTGAAGATGTTGAGCTTAAAAAAGCTACTTGGCTGGGAACGTCTATTAAAGATGGAAAAAAGAATGCCCACTCTAATTTGACAATTTAGCTAGGGAGTTTGATGTTCTATATGAAGTTAAATTTCTGTAATTTGTCATGATGCCCTAGAAGAATTAGGAACCTCTGGCTACATTTACAACTTGCATTCCTTAACACATTTATTTGTTTGTTTGTTGAGATGAAGTCTCACTGTCACCCAGGCTGGAGTGCAGTGGCACGATCTTGGCTCACTGCAGCCTCTGCCTCCCAGGCTCAAGTAATCCTCCCACATCATCCTCCCAAGTAGCTGGGACCACAGGTGTGTGACACCACACCTGGCTACTTTTTTGTATTTTTAGCAGAGAGGAGGTCTCACCACGTTGCCTAGGCTGGTCTCAAACTCATGAACTCAAGTGATCCATCTGCCTCAGCCTCCTGAAGTGCTGGGATTACAGGAGTGAGCCATCATGCCGGGCTTTAATATGTTTTTATTGGGAATCTACAGTGTGCCACATACTGGGGACAGTGTGCCACATGTGAGGGACACCAATGCAAAGGAGCGTTATCGAAAAAGCCTAAGCTGTGTTGGGCACAAGCCTTTGACAGGGAGCTTAACCTAGCCCATGCTTGAGAGAAGGCTTCCCAGAAGACATAATTTTAAAGCTCGCTTCCAGGGAAGAACATAGACAGCATCAAAAGTTCCCAACCTGTGCCGGGCACGGTAGTTCACGCCTGTAATCCTAGCACTTTAGGAGACCGAGGTGGGCAGATCACTTGAGATCAGGAGTTCGAGACCAGCCTGGCCAACATGGTGAAAACCCATCTCTGCCAAAAACTACAAAAAATTAGCCCTGTGTGGTGGTACGTGCCTGTAGTCCTAGATACTTGGGAGTCTGAGGTGGGAGAATCGCTTAACTCGGGATGCAGAGGTTGCAGTGAGTCGAGATCATGTCATTGCACTCCAGCCAGGGCAACAGAGTGAGACCCTGTCTCAAAAAAAAAAAAAAAAAAAAAAAAGTTCTCAGCCTGAAGGCATTTTCATTTTCACAACAGGTTTCTTCAGGGATATACGTGATTTTCCTTACTAGGGAGAAAACATTTGGAGCAATGAATTTTCTATACTTTACTCTCCTTGTATCTCCTGGTCCTGGCAGATACTAAATGATAAATGCTCTGCTGGATTTATATAATGATTGAGTTTCTTAAATTTTTTTAAAAGTCATGTATTCATTCATTCAACACAAATGTTATACAAAAATCATATTGATATCCCTCCAAAGCATATTAGGAATACAATCCAAGTTGGGAAAAAAAGGCGCTTAAATATAACATCATGTTATATATAACATACAATTTGCCATTTTAGCCATCTTTAAGTGTAAAATTCAGTGGTATTAATTACATTCAGAATATTTTACCATCATCACCACTATCAATTCCCAAGCCTTTTTATTACCCCAAACGGAAACTCTGTAACCATCAAGCCATAACTCTATTCCCCTGCCCCCAGCCCCTCTAAATATACTTTCTGTCTCTATGAAGTTGCCTATTGTAGAAGTTTCATATTAGTGGGATCTTCAATATTGTACTATGAGTTGGCTTATTTCATTTAGCATGATTTGTTTTTCTTTGAGATGGAGGCTCGCTCTGTTGCCCAGGCTGGAGTGCAGTGGTGTGGACTCGGCTCACCACAGCCTCCACCTCCTGGGTTCAAGCGATTCTCCTGTCTCAGCCTCCCGAGTAGCTGGGAATACAGCGTGCACCACCACGCCTGGCTAATTTTTGTATTTTTAGTAGAGACGGGGTTTCACTATGTTGGCCAGGCTGCTCTCAAACTCCTGACCTCGTGGTACGCCCTCCTCAGTCTCCCAAAGTGCTGGGATTACAGGCGTGAGCCAGCGTGCCTGGCCTAGCATGATATTTTCAAAGTTCATTTATGTTGTAGCATGAATCAGAACTTCTTTGCTTCTTATGACTGAATAATATGCCATTCTGCGGATATACTACATTTTGTTTATCCATTCATCTGTTGATAGACAGGTTGTTTTCACCTTTGGCTACCATGAATAAAGTTACAGTGAAAGTTGGTGTAGAAGCATATTTTAGTGCCTATTTCCAACTCTCTTGGGTATATACCTAGAAGTGGAATTGCTAGGTCATGTGGTAATTCTGTTTATCTTTTTCAGGAGCATCCAGACTATTTTCCACATTAGCTATACCATCTTACATTCCTACCAGCAACATACAAAGGTTCTGCCTTCTCCATGTCTTTTTTTTGTGCAGCTATCCTAGTGGGTATGAAATGGCATCTTACTATCATTTTGATTTGCGTTTTCCTTATGATGGGTGGTGGTGAGCACCTTTCCATGTGCCTGTTGGCCATTTGTATATCTTATTGGGAGAAATGTGTATTCAAATCCTTTGCCCATTTTAAAGAATCGGCTTGGTTGTCCTTTTGTTGTTGAGTTGTAGTTATTTGTACATTTTGGATATGGAACCCTTACAAATATATGATTTGAAATAGTGTCTTTGATCCTGTAAGCTGTCTCTTGACTTTATCGATATGGTCCTTTGGTGGACAAATGTTTTTAGTATTGATGAAGTACAATTTATCTATTTTTTGTTGTTGCTGTTGCTTCTGTTTTTGGTGTCATACATAAGAATCCATTGACAAATCCCATTCGTTTAACTTTGCTTTGAACAAACACATATTGACTGTTTATTCTATGCCTGAAAATGTGCCAGGCATTACAGATAAATAGGCCAGGTGCGGTGGCTCATGCCTGTAATCCCAACACTTTAGGAGGCCTAGGCAGTGGATCACTTGAGGTCAGGAGTTTGAGAACAGCCTGGCCAACATGGTGTAACCCCATCTGTACTAAAAATACAAAAGAAAGCAATTATCTGGGTGTGGTGGTAGGTGCCTGTAATCCCAGCTACTTGGGCAGCTGAGGCATGAGAATCACTTCCACCAGGGAGGTGGAGGCTGCAGTGAACCGAGATCGCACCACCGCACTCCAGCCTGAGGGACAGAGCAAGACTCTGTCTCAAAAAAAAAAAAAAAAAAGGTAAGACAGAAAAATCTCCTATCTCTCATGAAGTTTACATTCCTCTTGCTAAAGGAGACAAATAATAACAATAACAATAATATTAATAAATGGGATAACATTAGATAGTGACAAGTTCTATGATGAAAATAAAATAAACACAAAATTAAATCATTATAATACAATATCAGAATATAATGGGATGGCGAGCGATAGGGAAATGGGGAAGAGAAGGTACCTAAATTGGTCAGGGAAGCCCTACCTGAGGTGTTGCTAGATTAACTGACACTTGAATGGTGAGAAGGGGCCAGTTATTTAAAGATTTGCCGGTGAACACTTTTACACTGTTGGTGGGACTGTAAACTAGTTCAACCATTGTGGAAGTCGGTGTGGCAATTCCTCAGGGATCTTGAACTAGAAATACCACTTGACCCAGCAATCCCATTACTGGACATATACCCAAAGGATTATAAATCATGATGCTATAAAGACACATGCACACGTATGTTTATTGCGGCACTATTCACAATAGCAAAGACTTGGAACCAACCCAAATGTCCAACAATGATAGACTGGATTAAGAAAATGTGGCACATATGTACCATGGAATACTATGCAGCCATAAAAAATGATGAGTTCATGTCCTTTGTAGGGACATGGATGAAGCTGGAAACCATCATTCTCAGCAAACTATCGCAAGGACAAAAAACCAAACACGGCATGTTCTCACTCATAGGTGGGAATTGAACAATGAGAACACATGGACACAGGAAGGGGATCATCACACACTGGGGCCTGTTGTGGGGTAGGGGGAGGGGGGAGGGATAGCATTAGGAGATATACCTAATGTTAAATGATGAGTTAATGGGTGCAGCACACCAATATGGCATATGTATACATATGTAACAAACCTGCACATTGTGCACATGTGCCCTAAAACTTAAAGTATGAAAAAAAAAAAAGATTTGGGAGAATATTCACTATCATTGCATGAGAAACCACACACTTAAATCCAGCCCACTTGATCACAGTGGCAGAGCCAAGCTTTGTAGCCATGCTTCCCAGCTTTCTTTTGAAACGAATTGTAGTATGCATTTCAAGATTGATCAGCAAAGTTGAATGACTTAATATTTTAACAGTAGTGGGAGAAAAGGTAAAGGGAAAAGGATGTGATTTATATTTCTTTATGTATCAAATTTGTGGGATCCTTGGTAGCCATGAGGGACTAATCAAATGACATATTAACTTGACCAGTATTTTGACAAGCTGTCCTGGAATGTAGGCTCCCAGATTTACTGAAGATCAATAAACAAATTTTCTCACAGGGTAAGGCGGCAGACAACCCTGATCAGCTATCCTAGAAAGGAATGCAACGCATACATTCCATTCTCCAGACCCAGGACTAGCTACAGTGCGATTTCTCGGTGGCAGAGGAAAAACTAGAAGATACAAACGTCTGGTCTTTGGTGGGCTTGCTGACAAATATTGGAATGACAGATTGTCTTTTACAGTCCCTAGTGTTGGATGGCAAACCACGCTGGTGGCTAAGTGTACAAGGCACATTCCACTCTTGCAGGACGATGGGAAGCCAAGCCCATTTTCCAGAGATTTTCTGGACCCCAGACCAAACTCTACTCCTTGGGAAAGCACCACCCAAAAGCAAACACACCCCAAACACACTGCATTCTCCCACAGCACAATTCCCAGAGTTGCATTGCTCAGCACAATCTCAGTTTTTAAAAAACAAAGACTAAGAGAAGACCCTTCTCTAGGGAGAAGAGTTTATTTCTGATTCCCCAGGAATTAGCCTTATTTGGCACTATTTTATAACTTGAGAGACAGAAAAAAAAAAGTCTTTTTTTGGGTTTTGATAAATCTTAATCACCATAAATTCCACCACCCCTTCCTGCCCCAAACAGGGAGTTTTAAACCCCAAATTCATTTCTCCAATCTCTAAATGCCATAACATTTCATTCCACTTGGGACTTTTCCACATTCTGCCTCTATTTCTGTGGGGCCTTTTTGTTTTATTTTTTCAAGATTTCCTTTATTATCGCTCAGCAATGACACCTCTCTCAATATAACAGCTATGTCTTATTCATCTTTGCTTTTCCATAGCACCTACCTACTTGGCACCAATGAGTTCTCAACAGTTTTTTTCTATGGCAGACAAATTTGGTGAATTTTGAAAGTCATCTCATATTTTACATGTGCTTTTACAAGCCTTGTAGTGGCCATTGTTGGTTTATGCATAGCTGTAATAATGTTAGCATTACAACCAACTCTCTGATAAAAATACCAGTTAGATATTTTAGAAAAAAAATGATGTAAGGTTGTCACATCCCAAAATCTAATTGTACTATTTCATGAGGAGATGAATAAAACTAAATAGAATAATTTTCTTTATAATTTATCATACAGAAAATTGATGTAACAAATTTATATACTCCCTAATATCTAAAAGCCACAAACATAGCACTGGGTGGAACAAATACAAAAAGGAAAGGTCTCCATTAAAACAGAGTGCTTAGAAAATTAACAGTTTAAGCAATTTCTATGCATGAGTGGTAGCACTATGAATTATTGTAAATGGCTATGGCAATAGACATTAAGAATAAAAATGCAGGGATCACATGTCTTTAGTGAAAAAGAAAAAAAGGAATAACATACTCATTCATTTTGATCCAATTCTTTCTCTCAGGTGAATTAATATTAAGAAAATAATTCAAGGCCAGGAATGGTGCCTCACGCCCATAAGCCCAGAACTTTGAGAGGCCAACACAGGAGGATCACTTGAGCCCAGGAGTTTGAGACCATCCTGGGCAAGACAGTGAGACCCCGGTGCTATAAATAATTAAATAATAAATAAATAAATAAATAAATAAATAAATAAATAAATAGATAAGGCAATTCTTTACTAATATAGATAGGATTAAAAAATATTTATATAAAAATTAAATTAAAAAATTATGTATTTTTTAGGCTTTCAGTGTTTTAAGATCTATATTATAGCTCAGGCAGCTGCTATACCAAACTGGGCTTCAGTCTTATCACTAGAATGTGTAACAGTAAAAACGAAGGCATGTTTCTTTACTAGTTTAAAAATACAAATAAATATGATTGCAAATAGGTAAAATATGAATACATATAAACAAAAGCCAATATCTTTTAGATTTTGTGCTGAGGTGACTGTATTCAGGAAGCTTGTTAAAATAAGATTAAAAAAAGTTTTCTAAACCATTTTCGTAATTTAAAATATAACAAATGAACTGGAAATGACGTAAGGAAGATGCGTGAATAAGAGCTAAGTCTTGTTTGGTAAAATAATAAAGTTCTGCTTTTACGATGTTCATTTTTCTTCCTCCTCTGATCTGAATTGAAGCTTCATGGCTCTATTTTCTAACAGCTAAGAGAAGATCAAACATATTCTTGAAAAGTGGAAACTGTTATCCTCTGAAAGAAAGAAGATCATGATCACGTGCATAAAAGCAGATACCTTCCTTCAGGGAATTGTAAAAACAGTTCTAAGGTCTAGAGATTCATTAGCGTAATTTTCTGTAACTTTTGAATTTTATTAGAGAATAGGAAGGTTTCCACTAGCTTAGCAACACTCAGATTCTCTAAACTGGAGGATATCCATGTTAATCACTTCTGGAAACCGAAGAAGTAACTTCATCTTTTTAAGAAAAGTAATATTTTCTAAACAGCCTAGCATCTGGCTGGGCATGGTGGCTCACGTCTGTAATCCCAGAACTTTGGGAGGCTGAGGTGGGTGGATCACGAGGTCAGGAAATCGAGACCATCCTGGCATGGCGGCATGCACCTGTAGTCCCAGTTACTCAGGAGGCTGAGGCAGGAGAATCTCTTGAACCTGTGAGGCGGAGGCTGCAGTGAGCTGAGATTGTGCCACTGCAGTCCAGCCTGGCAACAGAGCAATACTCTTGTCTACAAAAAAAAAAAAAAAAAAAAAAAAAAAAAGATCCTAGCGTCAATGGTAATATTGTGAGCATATATAATATATAAATGAGTATTGAGACTAATGCAGTTTGTGATTTTGTGCCAAAATAACTCCACTTCCTATGTTGATGGTTTTATTAGAAGGCTGATAGTATAGGGGCTGAATGTATCTTGGTTTCAGAGAAGCATTTTATAAAGTCTCCCTGATAGCCACGTATAGAATTATGACATGGGAACCACATGGTAGGACCGCTGGACACAATCACCAATGATGGAGGAGCTCCATCCAGCCAGGGTTGATTAATGACTTCTTGTCAACTTGGTGGGAGGTCTGTAGCAATGTGACATGGGAGCACTCCTGGGACCTGTCCTGTTTGTCCTTTTTTAAATCAGTTCCTTGGGTTGAAAGTGTGCTTATCACATTTTCAGCTGACAGTAAGTGGGGGAGAGATTGCTAATAGCATAGATGACAGAACCAAAACACAGTATCAACAGGTAGGAACAATGGACTAAGAGCTAGAAAACAGAATTCAATAGGGAGAAATGATAGTCTTTTGGGTCTAATAGTAAAATCAGTAAGTGTAATACGGGAGACGTCAGATTTGGTTAGGAAGCAGGGAAGAGGGATTTGATTTTTTCGCATATTTTTAGCCTATATGTATCTTTGGAATAATGAAGACATTTAAATAGAAAATCACTGTTTATGTCATGAGATCTGCAGTCCAACTTTTCTTTACCTTCCTTTGCATTAGAGTCATCTGGAGGACTGTGTCTATGTGAGAGTCTCATGTTTCAAGAGGTTCATAAAAACACTAGAGAGAAATCAGAAAGATAAACAAAAGAGTGAAAGAAGACAAAACGAACACATCCTAGATACTTATTCTGTGCCTGGCACTATCCTGCACTGGGAACTTCATATTTGTTCTCATAAATCCTATGGCATGGATACTGTATTCCTCAATTTGTAGATTCAAATAGATAGAGACTCAGAATTTAAGGAACTTGCTCAAAGATTAATGGCTAGCAAAAAGCCAAAGTGAGGTTTGAGTCTAGAACTGTGGTTGCTTAAGCCCAGACTCTACTTTCTCTTTTAGAGAAACCACCCAAATTTAGCATTGCATTCATATCTTTCAAACATTATCACATTATTCTACAGAAGAGGCAACACGTACCTATGTGGCTCTCCAGATATGAGAACCAAGGTCTTTGGTGCAATTTCTTAGGGCAACCAATTTCTGCTTAATTTAAGGAAGAGGTTATAATGAGTGGAATTATTCAGCAGTGCAAAGATTTGTTCACATACATCTTGAATTTTCTTTTATTAGAGCTGTTTAAACAGAGATAGAAGATTATCTGTCATGGATATGTGGAAAAGATTCTTTACTCTCTCTTATTGACAGAGAGGTCGAACTCAAACACCTGCAC
Organism: Gorilla gorilla gorilla; assembly: GCF_029281585.2. Classification (NCBI taxonomy): domain Eukaryota; kingdom Metazoa; phylum Chordata; class Mammalia; order Primates; family Hominidae; genus Gorilla; species Gorilla gorilla. The sequence goes on along the minus strand of NC_073242.2, from coordinate 107,972,604 downwards.
CATCCCTTATAACACTAATGATGTTGAGTCTGTAATCCAAGGCCACAAGAAACTCAACTGTATTCAGAAAGAACCAGTTCGCCAACTTCTCTGCTTTAGTACTGTTAAGCTTCTGCTGTTCAATCCCATGTAGCATTCCAGGTTGCTGGAATTTGGTTTGCAGCTTCATAACTTGGTAACCTGTGACTACAGCTCAGTTACCTGAACCCTCTAGCGTGAGTTTTCACGTGTCCAAAATGGGGATGATAATAATGTCTTCAAATATTGTGCAAACATTAAATGAAACATTGATTTAAAAATACTAAGCATAATCCCAAGACCATAGCAAAATTACAATAACTGTTAATTATTGATAGTAATAGTGTTAGGACTATAGTTATGATAAACAGAGTGACTACATAAGTTTGCTGGGGGTTTACATCTTCATTTTCTTTGTCTTCTCTCTCTCTCGCTCTCTTTTTTTAATGCTTCAAGGATTTCAGGCTATTTAATGAGGCAGTTTGGACCTTGAGTGGACCAGGATTTCTGGGGTGCTGCCTTTCCTATGACTCTCCTGCACAACTGACCCTAATAGAATTGAGACAGCCCTGGAAGAGCCCCCATGGTTCTGAGGAGAGAAGGAACAAAGGCATGGAAATCCCCTTAGTTTCACTCAGTTCAGCAAACAAATTAAGAACCATGAACCCCTTCTTTTTGTCTTCTTGCCATTTTTATTCTTACATGTCTTGTTAATCTTTGATATTTACACATGAGGCATGTTCCTTTTCACATATCATTCAAATAGTTTGGAAGTGTGTAAAATATAAAATAGGAGTTCTTCATCACCCCATATACTCGGTCCCCTCCTCAAGATGCACCTTCACAGATCCTCAGTACCCTAAAGGACAGTGTGGTTGAGAATTTGATATGTATCCTTGCAGATGTATTTTTTTTGTTCTGTCCAACCACAAAGAGTACCCACTTCACTGTTTCTCTTATAGCCCCAACAATCATGTGAAGGGTTACCACTTTCCTTATGATGAATATAAAGATCATAAAGGTAGAGTGAGTGGCATACTGCTGCTATAGGCTGTATGTAGCAGTCAGGGTTGAAACTCTGACCTTGCTGTCTAAATCAGTGGATTCTTACCTCAACACCAGGCTGCCTTGGGGTTGTGAAAACTAGCCTTCTGAATGATGACATTAAAAAATCATTAAAAAAGAATATATGAAATCAAAATTGAATTCATTAGTATTGGCCACTAAAGCTTCCACATTTAAGAGAAAACTAATCTTATAAAACTCTGTGAAAAAATATATAATCAAACCTTTTACCATCCAAAAATGTGTCATAATTATTTTCTTTAAAATGGAAGACAAAGCAATAACACTACTAAATTTTTAAGAGCCAATTTAGACATTTTGGTATCTTATGTTTGGAATGAAGAATGATTTGATAAATTCTCAGCTTCTAGCTAGTTTAGTCTTTTCCTACCACCAACTTGTGGGAGGAGTTCAATACACTGCAATTCAGAGGGAAGAAAATGTTTGTCTTTCTTCAAAATACTTCCTTTTTTAGGAGTTGTTTATTTAATAATCAGAATAAGACATTTTTTGCAGGCTTGGCAAGTGGCTACCAGTTTTGAGTTCATTCTGATTTGATTAATTGGACCACAGAGAAGACACAGGAGTAGAACTGACTAGATGTTTCCATTTTTTTGAAACTAAACATTTGGGTGCTGCTGCATTTTTTGCCTGTGTACACGAGACCACAGTGTTGTTCTATGCTCTTAAATCCACTGTTGAATTTAGAACATTTCATGTTTTACTTTGTGATGCCTTTCCTTCCTGATGAGTAACCGTTTGATTTTAAATTCAGAGCTCATTGTACATAAAATGTGCAGACCTAGGGTGACATGTCTATGACAGGTCCTCAGTGTGGCTAACAGGCTCTCCCATCTGTCACAGGATGACATGTGGTCAGGTTATACAGACCGGAGTTTCCCAGGCAACCGAGTCATGCCCTATGGGGATTCCTTGGGAAGTTGAAAAAAGATGTTGGAGTTGAGAGGTCTGGAGCCACCACGTCTCCTAGCCATTGTTTGCTTTCTTTTGTCTTTTCTCCTGCATTCCCCATGGTCATTCTCACCAGAGTCTCCAATGTGGGGAATACAATCCATTTCTGGTGCTCCAGAAGGTTCTTTGGGGCACACAGAATTTTTAAAAACTGTAATAGTTTGACACTTTAGACTGCTCTTATAGTCACATTAGATAAAATCATTTTAAAGTTTGTAAAGTGAATCATAAATATAAGTAATGTAAGTTACATAAATAGAAGTAAATAGTTCAGGTGGTATTTGGCAAAACAAACAAAACTGAGGTCGGCACACAAGCCATTGGACTCAGTTTCCAAAATCTCTGCTATTCCAGTTTTTTCTTCTTTTTTGAAAATTCCCATTGTTTTTCTTATTTCTTAACAACAACAATAGTAATGATACCTAACGTTAAAAGCTTCTTAAGCTGATAAGCAACTTCAGCAAAGTCTCAGGATTCAAAATCAATGTGCAGAAATCACAAGCATTCCTATACAGCAACAACAGACAAGCAGAGAGCCAAATCATGAATGAACTCTCATTCACAATTGCAACAAAGAGAACAAAATACCTAGGAATACAGCTAACAAGGGAGGTGAAGGACCTCTTCAAAGAGAACTGGAAACCACTGCTCAAGGAAATCAGAGAGGACACAAACAGATGGAAAAAGAATCCATGCTCATGGATAGGAAGAATCAATATCATGAAAATGGCCATACTGCCCAAAGCAATGTATAGATTCAATGCTATTCCTATTTTCTTTCAAATTCACAAAATGTGTATATATCTAACTATATGATCTTCCATTACTATTTTTTTTTAACAAGGAGGAAGAGTTATTTGTTGGCTAGAGGGAGAGACTTATAAAACTGCCCCCCAGTTCATGTTGAGAGAGCTTAGTCTGGAGTCATATAAGCCTTTTTGTTAATCTCAGTTTCATCATTCACTAATCTACTGGCCTTGGGTTAGCGGCCTTGGATTATCTGATCTTTTTGTACCTCAGTGTCTTTCTCCATAAAATGAGGAGAGCAACAGTACCTTCCCTGTAGAATTACTGTAAGGGTTAAATGGCTACTGCATAAAAAAGGCTTAGCATGGTTCCCAGCACACAATGTAAGCACCCGATAAATTCTAGTTATTGTTTGTTCTTCTCATTATCATCATGTTTCTAAGATGCTATTAGTCACACAATACATTCTTTTTCACAGTGGTTAACATGTGAAGAGAAGCATATTTCAGAATGATGGTGCATGATATCTCTATACTGAGATTTTGGAGACATAAATACTGCCAGATTGCATTATTCATTAGTATTATCCTTTTTAATTTATGAGATTCCAGGCAATATCCTTGGTTCCGTGACTTCCTCCAAAGTAGAGCCAACTCATGACTGTTGACTGGGGACACCTTGGCATTAATCTTCAAGTCATTGTTTAAGAGATGACATTTATGACATTCCACTCCCATGTTCTTAGAGGGTCAAGCAAAGAGAAAGTGAAATTCCTTGAATCAATCCTAAGAAAATATTTATTTCTATCCAAAGATGCAATAGTGTCATCAATTGTTCTTTATGTTTGTTTTCTAGTAACAACCCTGGTTTTTAAAATTGTTACATTTCAGCCATTAAATGGATAGGCACTCAATAAAATACAATGACAATAGCTCTCAGGTCACTCTCATTACTATTTCTTTTTTAATCCATGCAGATGTCTGATGCTAATTAAAATGTTAGTATAAAGAGAAGGCTGGTTAGGCTGATGGACCCAAGTGTGTGCAATGAGAGGTCCCTCTTACTTTTGCTGGGTTCATATAAACCAGAATGTATGAGTTCAAGGTTACTTCCAACCTCCTAGAAACACCTCATTTGTCCAGTCATGTTGGTGTCTCTTATAACTTCTGATATTTTTTGCCTTCTTAACTGTGTCGTAAAAGTGCATAGGGAGATGATAGCTCTGAGAGATGAGGTCTCTCAAACTAATATGGACTTTTAAAAATGGTAAGTGTAGGCAGGGTGAAAAAGTTCAGTGGAGAAATTGCAAAATCCATCCTGAGATGTGTAACACAGGGTAATACAGGGTTGCTTTTACTTCCCTAGAGAAAAGGAACACAACACAGATTGTCTAATCTGTCTTTAAAAAAAAAATCATGCCTTAATATTTCCCATTTCTTCGATGAGATAGAGGCTTAAAATTCATGCTCCAGGTTACTGCATGAAATGCATAACTCACACATACGCCGTCTACTCCGCCCTGACTCCATTACTCTTAATACAAATGGGATTTCAGAAAAAATAATTATATGAGAAAGGAGATAGATATCATTTATTCAACCAATGATTTATTCATTCATGACTCCCATAAATAACATTAAGAGCCTGCCCTGTGCCATCCACAGAGTAATAATTGCTAAGTTCACTGAGCATTTGCTAAGTGTCAAATATTACATTATTTAATCCGCATAGTATATACATGAGATATGAACCACCTTCTTTCCATTTTACAGACAGGGAACTGAGGTTTGGAGGAATAAGAAACTTGTTGAGATGGCAGAGCCAGACCTTGAATCCAATACAGTCTCCTTCACTCTTATTTTTTCATCCTTTTCCCTCCTTCTCTTCTTTCTTCTTCATGTTATTATAAAAAAATTTTATTGCGCTTCTGCTACACGAGTCACAGGTACTGGAGTCCCTCCAGGCTGATCCTGAGACCTGTTGTCTTCTCACTTCAGACTTTCTTTGTAAGCTTCAACCCTGAGACTTAGCTGTGTGAGTCATGCCACGTTTTGATATCTTCAGCCCAAACCTTTTCTCTGAGATCCTATTCTAATCTTACATCTTTAAATCTCAAGGGCCGCTAAAACTCAACATTTTAAAAACTTAACTCTGTGTGTCTCACCACCCACCCTGTCCCAAACCTGACGCTTTTCAGAGATGTTACCTCATTGAATAGTTTCCCCATTCCTCCAGGCATGCAAGCCAGAAATGAGACCCATCCTTGTCACCTTTGTCACTCTCACCTGGGACCTGTGATAGACCCTTCCCAAGACCTTGTAATTCCTTCGATGTCTTGAATCTCCCCCTCCACTATGCTGGTCTCCCCTATCTCATCTCTGGCCTGAACAACTGCAATGCCCTCCCAACTGTCCTCTTCCAATCCATTCTCCATGCATCAACCAGAATGGGATTTTTCCAAATGCCATTTGCTCCCATTGCCCCTCACCCATCTTCAAACTCTCTAATGGTGGCCAGGCATGGTGGCTCACACCTGTAATCCCAGCACTTTGGGAGGCTGAGGCAGGTGGATCATGAGGTCAGGAGTTCGAGACCAGCCTGACTAACGTGGTGAAACCCCGTCTCTACTAAAAATACAAAAATTAGCTGGTCATGGTGGTGCACACCTGTAATCCCAGCTACTCAGGAGGCTGAGGCAAGAGAATTGCTTGAACCCAGGAGGGGGAGGTTGCAGTGAGCTAAGATCACACCACTGTACTCCAGCCTGGGCGACAGAGTGAGACTGTCTAAAAAAAAAAAAAAAACTTCAATGGTTGCCTATTGATCTTACAATAAAGATCAACATTTTTAACATGACTCCAAGTATCTTTTAATCATCCTGTCTCATAATTCTATGCCCTTTGATTCCTGTACTCTGGTCACCCTGATCTTGTCAGTTGAGTGAGACATTTTCACCCAGATGCAAGGTCTTGGCATGTGCTGTTCCCTTTGCCTGAAAAAGCCACCTCCATTCCAAATTTTACCAATGTAATTTCTATGCTTCCTTTATATCTCAACTTAAGTATAATTTCCACACTTAAGTTTTCCTTAATCTTGCATACTGGATCAGGTCTTTTGGTATTGTTATTTAAGAAACTTTATTTTAGGCTGGGCACGGTGGCTCATGCTTGTAATCCCAGCACTTTGGGAGGCCAAGGCAGGTGGATCACTTGAGGTTAGGTATTCAAGACCAGCCTGGCCAACATGGTGAAACCTCATCTCCACTAAAAATACAAAAATTAGCTGTGCAAGATGGCGCATGCCTGTAATCCCAGCTACTCAGGAGGCTGAGGCATGAAAATCACTTGAACCTAGGAGGCAGAAGTTGCAGTGAGCCAAGATCGTGCCACTGCATTCTAACTTGGGCAACAGAGTGAGACTCTGTCTTAAAAAAGGAAAAAATAAATAAATAAACCTTATTTTATTCAAAGCAGCTTAAATAATTAGTACTTATGTACTTATTTGTGTGTTTATTTAATATCAGTTCTCTTGACTAAAAGGTAAGCTCGTGAGAACAAGAACCATGTCTGTTTTTATTTACCATTACGTCCTCCACTGCCTAATGTAGATCCTAGTACATAGTAGTATTTCAATAAGTATTTAGGCAAATACATTGTGATAAAGCATGTGTCTTAGTCTGTTTGTGTTGCTATAAAGGAATACCCAAGGCTGGGTACTTTATAACAGGGGTCCCTAACCCCTGGGCCATGGATCAGTACCTGTCTGTGATCTGTTAGGAACTGGGCCGCACAGCAGGAGGTGAGCAGTGGATGACTGAAGCTTCATCTGTATTTATAGTCGCTCCCCATCACTCTCATTACCACCTGAGCTCTGCCTCCTGTCAGATAAGCAGCGGTATTAGATTCTCATAGGAACACAAACTATGTTGTGATCTGTGCATGTAAGGGAAATAGGTTGTACACTCCTTAAGAGAATCTAATGCCTGATTGGTCACCATCTCCTATCATCCCCAGATGGAACAGTCTAGTTGCAGGAAAAGAAGCTCAGGGCTCCCATTGATCCTACATTATGGCGAACTGTATAATTATTTCATTATATGTTACAATGTAATCGTAATAGAAATAAAGTGTACAACAAATGTAATGCACTTGAATCATCCCAAAACCCTCAACCTGCCCCTAATCTATAGAAAAATTGTCTTTCATGAAACCGGTCCCTAGTGTCAAAAAGTTTGGGAACTGCTGCTTTATAAAGAAAAGAAGTTCATTTGGCTCATGATTCCGCAGGCTGTACAAACAGCATGGCACCAGCATCTGCTTCTGGTGAGAGCCTCAGCCTGTTTCCACTTATGGTGGAAGGGGAAGGGGGACTGGTGTGTGCAGAGATCTCATGAAGAGAGAGGGGACAAAGATGAGTGAGGGGATAGTCTTTCTAATAATCAGCTCTTGCAGGAACTAAGAGAGTAAGAACTCACTCATTAGCATGAGAAGGGCACCAAGACATTCACCAGGGATCCACCCCCATGACCAACACACCTCCCAGTAAGCCCCATCTCCAATACTGGGGATCAATTTTCAACATGAGATTTGGGGGACAAACATCCAAACTATAGCAGCATGATAGGATTATTCCATAACTAAGCAAACTTTTGTGTTCTACTTACTTGTGAACAACAAGAAGCACCACCTTTGTCTCAGAGCAGGGATTCTCAAACTTTAGTGGTGATCAGAACCTCCTGCTGAACTTGTTAAAACAGAGCACTGGGTCCTACCCCCAGAGTTCCTGATTCAGAAGGTGTGGACTGAATGTATCACAACTCTGCATGTTTAATGAGTTTCCTGGTGATGCTGATGCTGCTGGTCTGGGAACCACACTTTGAGAACGACTGTACTAGTCCATATGGAGTTTCAAAGGTCAGTCCCTACATCTCTGTGTTCCAACATTTTTGAGAAATCACCACTTCCTCATTACCACACTAGTCACAGCCTTGGATGCTCCAGGAAATGGACAGGCCTGCCCTTTCCTTGGTAGTTTCTAGACCTAGGAGAAGCTTCAGTATTTCAACAATTGTGCCTGGCACTGCTCAGGAATCCAGTTTCCAGCAGCAATTTGCCGAGCAGTAATTCTCCTGATTTTCAGCAGGGATAAGTGCCTGCAACTGAAAATAAAATGGGGAGGGAAAATGAGGAGGCTTAGGTTTCAAATGTCTTTCACTGAGGAATTAATTTTAAAGAGACACATAACAATAAAACATGAACTGAGTCCAGACACCATCATTCAGGGCAAGCTTTACCCTCTGAAACTGGCACTGTGCCAGCCCGGAGCCAGGTGCCTCTCTTGGATCTGAGTCAAGTGCCCTGTGGCCACCTGTGAAGCACTCAGGTAGGATCCTGAAAGCCCCTCACCTCCAGCTGCCCGCTCGATCACTATTTCAGGTCCTGCCAGAGGACTCCCAGCTGGCTGGCCAGGGTCCAGCAGCTCAGGCTGGCTCCTTCCATCATCTGTGCTGCTGTAAGGAGGACAGGCAGGACCGTCAGGACATGAGAAAGCTATTGGACTCCCTTGTTTGCTTGCAGCTCACCTCAGAGAGGTATTGTTTACACATGATTACAGTGTTTATAGCTTATTATCTCAGGACTAGTGGCTGCAGAAAGAAACACGAGGGCCAGACAATCAACAGTGAGATCCAGGTTTTGATATTAAACAAAACAAAATAATAGGACATTTTTGTTGGGGAAGTGGGGTGGAATGGAAGAAGATCAACTGTACAGAGAGGGGCATTTATAACATGTCCTTAAAGCTGATGAGCTCACTGGTTTTAAGCTAATTCTTCAAAGTGGGCCTCAGGGGCAACTCAGAGGGCAGGCAGGTGATGTGCTGTTTGCCCAAAGGGCATGCGTTTGAGTCCATGCATGTCTAGTTGAATTGAAAGCAGAGGATTTGTGCTTGTTTTATCCAACATTTAGAGGTGCCTGGTGTGGTGGCCATGAAGATGTGCCTCATAAACATTCAACTACGGGATGGGTAATTGACCAAGGGCACAGGCCACACTTCTAGTGGGTGGCCCCTAGCCAGTGAGCAGTGAGTGTGTGTAGCAGAGTTACTAAGGCAGACTCATTTCTTATTACTTTTTTTTTTGAAATGGATTCTCATTCTGTTGCCCAGGCTGGAGTGCAGTGATCCAATCTCGGCTCACTGCAACCTCTGCCTCCTGGGTTCAAGTGATTCTCCTGCCTCAGCTTCCTGAGTAGCTGGGATTACAGGTGCCTGTCACCATGCTCAGCTAATTTTTTGTATTTTTAGTAGAGACAGGGTTTTACCACATTGGACAGGCTGGTCTCAAATTTCTGACCTCAAGTGATCTGCCCACCCCTGCCTCCCAAAGTGCTAGGATTACAGGCATGAGCCACTGCATCCAGCCAGGCAGACACATTTCTAGGAGACACGGGACTCCTCTAATGGCTGACTGTGGCTTCGGTCCTTTTCTGTGGCTTCTAGAACCTTCCTTCTACTGCACGGATGTCTAAGTTGAGTTAGAAGTCTAAGTGTAAGTTGAGTCTAAGTCTATGGCTCAGTGTACCCATTTCCATTTTTTCCCTCTCTCCTTCACTTGGGGTCATGACCACCCACATTATGATCTGACGAGTTCCCCAGCCTTTCCAGCTCCTTCCCTACTTCTTCTTGTAGACATTTTCCCTAAGATCCTTGCATGTTTAATCCTGGTAATATGAGAGGGCACAGAACATTCTTTACTTGTGTGAAGATATAGAAACATTTACTGAAAAGAGGTGGATAGAGATTCTAAGAAATTATTTTGTCAATTGATCCAGGGTCTCATCAACATCATCTACCAGGATTCTTGCTCTGTTTTCTTCCATTCATCAAGTTTGCCTCTGTCCAACATACACATGCTCACTCTCCTGCAGAGGGTCTTCAAGAAAGTTTCATCATCTCTGGGGAATAATTTGGCTTCTAAATCCCCTGCGATCATGGCTGCTTTTTAAACTTCCTTATCACTCACCTCAAGTGACAATCTGGCATCTCTAAATCAGCTACAGTGTTGGGGTCATTAAATACACCAAACAAGATAGCTTAAATAATCTTTTTAACAGCCCTATGACACAGATAGTATGATTCCCAGTTGCTTTTAAGCTGGCAGGCAATTGTGTATAGTGGTTATGAATCAAGGAAACATAAATCAAATGTTGTGTTGCCTTGGGAAAGTTACCCAATCATTCTGAGCTTACTCTCTACCATTTGTTTAAAAAGGAAGAGTGAGGGGAGAAGTAGACAGTAACACTGTAGGGTGACTGTAAAGATTATATAAATTAATACTGTATATGTGGAGTTGATGTAGGAGGCTACATCCTTTAATGCTTACCAGGTATTTACTATAATTATCACAAAAATAATTACAGTAAGAAAACATGGGTGGGCATGGTGGCTCATGCATGTAATCACAGCACTTTGGGAGGCCGAGGCAGGCCAGTCACTTGAGGCCAGAGTTTGAGAGCAGCATGGCCAACATGGTGAAACCCTGTCTCCACCAAAAATACAAAAATCAGCTGGGTATTATGATGCATGCTTGTAATCCCAGCTACTTGGGTGGCTGAGGCACAAGAATTGCTTGCACCCAGGAGGTGGAGGTTGCAGTGAGCTGAGATCACACTACTGCATTCCAGCCTGGGCAACACAGCAAGAGTTGAACATTCTCAAATGTCTTGGAGAGGGGGAAAAAAAAACCAGGCACAAGGTATTTCCATCCCTTAGCACAAGATGTGACACATACATAGTACTTAATATTTGCGAAATGAAAAACCTTAAGTATTAAAGTTTCTCAATATTGGCATAATTGACACTTTGGACCAAATAACTTTTTCTTGTGGGGGGGGGGGGTTCTGTCCTGTGAAGTGCAGAAGGTTGAGCAGCATCCTTGACCTCTGCACACGATATCCCAACAACAACCCCCAGCCTAGTTGTGATCATCAATAATGTCTCCAGACATTGCCATATGTTCCCTGGGTGGAGAATGTCCCCAGTAAAGAACCACCATTAAAGATAGTGTGTTCATAGCTCCTGGATCTCAGAGTCTTGAAGTCCAGCAGAGAAGTCATTCTACTTTATTTTAATTTTTGCTTTAATTTTCTATGTCCTATGACAGAGTTCGAAAAGCCCTATGGATGTTCAAAGAGCACAAGGAAGGTTTATAAATCCATACTGGAGAAGTTAGGAATGGTTTGGAAGGCTTCCCATGAAGAAATCTGAGCTCAGGCTGATGCCAAATTGAGTGCTTCTCAAATTATGACCTATAGAATTGACCTTTCATTGGTTACATTTATAAATAGACCCACTGGGTCAATCTGAACCCATTTTGAGAAGACTGGGCTTGGTTTCACTCCAGCTCCATGGTGGAGAGAATGCATTCCAGCTTTCACATTTTAGAAATTGACAACAACAGCAATTTTTTGTGTTAAGCTGAAGCTGATGATTAACGTTTCTGCCTTCTCAGGGAAATGACACCCTTCATAGCCATGAAGTAATTCATCTCTTCTCAGCTGCTGGTCACTTGGGGGAACTGGGCAAGCAGAATGGGGGGCTGAGATGCCCTCTGTCAGTTATTCTGTTCTACTGAGGAATGAGCCAAGGAATTAACAATGTTTTATTTCTTCAGAGCACATTAATAAGTTATTTGATATGCTCAGATAGGTCTGGAACTGAATGGGATGGAGGCTAAATAGTTCTGCACATAAAATAGGGAAAAGGGAGAGGAAGGGGAGTCTCTGGGGAATACAGAGACTCAGGAAACATGGTGGGTGGTCAGTTGACTTGTAAGAAACGGGATATCTAATACTCATTTTAAGTTGGTTTCCACCTGTGTGATGTAAACCTCATTCTATGATGGGGATGGTTGCCCAACATCATGAATGCACTTAATGCCACTGAATTCTACACTTTCAAATGGCTAAGATGGTCAATTTTATGTGATGTGTATTTTACCACAATAAAATAAAACCAGTGTGAGTTTTCAAAATTTAACAACAGCCAAACACATGTGTGCATGCACACACATACGTGCATGCCTTCCTTGAGTGGTTTGGGACAAACTAAAGGAGCTACCTTCTATGTCTGGGTTGATGTAGGACAGAGGAAAGAACAGTGGAAAGTTAGGGTGGGTGAACATGAGGAAGCAGATCCCTAGGACGTCACTCAAGTCCTGGCAAGGATGCTAGACTTCCTACACTATATGGGATTGGGGATCACATTGATGGTGTTCACATTTCAAGGGACAGGATGAACTCAGCTGTCATCTGGCTTATATAGAAGGGTTAAAAAAAAAAAAGATTCAGCTGAGATGGGAGAATCGTCTAAACCTTGGAGGTTCAGGCCACAGTGAGCCAAGATTGCATCACCACACTCCAGCCTGGGCAACTGGAGTGGGACCCTGTCTTAAAAAACAAACAAACAAAAAAAGAAACAAAACATGAGATTCAAGGAGACTGCATTCTGTGCTCTAGCCTGGAGTTTATCAACAATCATTTACATATTTATATTACCTGTCTCAGAGGGCTGTTGTAAGGGTCAAAGGAGTTAGCTATTCCAATTTAATACATACCAACTTATATTACTCCATGCTACCTTTTCACATACTATTAATGGTTTATTTTACATTGTGTTACATCCCTTTGATGGTTGTTGGCTTTGATTTTTGCTCTCTAAGGTTTTTTTTCCTTCGTAAATTTTCTCCTCCCCCTGGCATGTCTTGATTTCTGCTTCCTTTAACTCCTTTTCCCTAGAATTTAAGCATATACATGGCATTTTGGGTCAGGCTTGTGACTGGCAACGGGGATAGCCCATGTGAACTGTGAAGGTACTTTTTTCCATGTAATTCTAACTATTAGGGATGACTTCCAAACCCATTTCCACTGAGATGTTTTCTGGTCAAGCCTTCAGGGATGTCTATACAGACATCTGTTGGCAGTTTCCTGGAGTACAAGGGGCTTCTCTTCCTACATTAGAGCACCTAGAAACCTGAAATGACTGCTGGCATGACTGGGGGTGGTTCACACCCACTGGTCCAATGCCTCAGGCTACCCAGTAAAGAACAGGGAGATGAACCTAGCATGTGTTTCTAGAATACAACAGACTCAGATCTAGTTTCATATTCTACCATTGCCTCTTATCCAAATTATGTCAGCTGGTAATTACTTCTTTGCACATTAGACAGTCTTGCTTTCATTTTCCAGATTAGAAAACTAATTTGATGCTTATTTTCCTTAAATGGTAATGTAAAATTTGGCCCCATTCCAGGGAAGCAATCAATTAATGAGAGTACGTTTAATCGTTATCACTACTCTTCATTTCTAAACCAAACTAGGGTCTCTCTCCCCTACAATGGAACTTTCTGAGATATAGTCATGCCTTGTCTTGCTTCTATTTTCCTGGTTCTACATTATCAATGAAAGTTAAGATACCCTTCATATGTAAAGCTGAATTCTAAATTGTAGTGCTTGTGAAAAGATAAGGCCTTCCAAATGTAACATATAGCAGGTGGAATCACCAGGTTTGTGAGGGATAGCATGCATAAAATTTTAATTAGAATAAAAAGCATTTAGGCAACAGGTATTTATCGGGCACCTAACATTTGCAAGGTATAAGACAAATCATACCTGGACTCCAAAACCATGCTCTTTTGACTTCACTGTTCTGTGTCTACACATGGATGAGGAATAAAGATGAAAAAAGAATCTGACAGACTTAGGTCATCATCCTGGCTCTGCCTCCTTGCTCTGTGACCTCAGCCAGTGATCTCACCTATCAATGAGCCCCAGTTTCCTTATCTATTAAAGTGGATGAGTAATAACCCCCTTATGGTGTTGGTGGAGGATTGAAGGATTGGGGACCCTATGGAACATGAGTCCCCATTTCCTTTCCCCATTATATGGTGCAGATGTTGCTACTGCTTATCATAGCTTAGTAGCCCCATGACAAAGGGACATCCAAATTTTTGCTAAGTGCATTACGTTACACTCCTTTAATGGATTATGTCCCAGCCATTAATGATAACTGTTCAGATCTGCAACATATTCCATATATAGTACTAGTCAAGGTAGAACACAAAAGTATACACAATGCATTCTCAACTATGTAAAACAATGTTTACAGAAGGAAGATATACCACATCATGTTCACTCTGGTTATTTCTGAGGGGTGGATGAATGGCTGCGGAGTTACTTTTTTTTTTTTTAAGAGACAGAGGCTGGGGGCGGTGGCTCACTCCTATAATCCCAGCACTTTAGGAGGCCGAGGCGGGCAGATCACCTGAGGTCAGGAGTTCCAGACCAGCCTGACCAACATGGAGAAATCCTGTCTCTACTAAAAATACAAAATTAGCTGGGCATGGTGGTGCATGCCTGTAATCCTAGATACTCGGGAGACTGAGGCAGGAGAATTGCTTGAACCCGAGAGATGGAGGTTGCACTGAGCCAAGATTGCGCCATGGCACTCCATCCTGGGCAACAAGAGTGAAACTCCATCTCAATTTAAAAAAAGAGACAGGTTCTCACTATGCTGCCCAGGCTGGTCTCAAACTCCTGGGCTCAAGGGATCCTCCTGCCTTGGCCTCCCACAGTGGTAGGATTACAGGCATGAGCCACAGCACCTGAGCCATTCTTATTCTCTCATACTTTTCTGTGTTTTTCAATGTTTTCAAGAAGAGCTTGTATGGATTTTGTCATAAAAAGCAAATATTTATTACTATTTTAAGTGAAGAAATATCTAAAATCCTTCTATATTAAGCCTACTAGTCGATTCGATAGTGTATGAGACAATTTATTTGTTTTTAGGGGTGGAGTAGGAGAAAGTTGCTTTTGTTTCCTCTTTATTCTCTTTTTGTCTTCTTTATGTGCTTCTAAACAAAATAAACATTTCATAATTAAAGCAGTATGCTCAAAGCTGTGTGTTTGTGAGAGATCTTTCATTTACTATACAGTTAACTCACTGGGCAAAGCAATATTTAGGCAATTCTGAAGTGTTTCTTTATGTTAGAGAGGGTAAGGGGGAGGGAGGCATTTCAATTGTAATGATTTTCCTCTATGTCATTTAGCAATTTTCCAGGGCTATTTCATTACGGCCATGCTGGGCCATTTGAGGTACCTGCTCTCTAATCAGCCCTGGCTGACTTCCAGTCAGCCTGGGCGGAAACTCACTAGGCACAGGGTTTAATTGGGGCCACCCACCGTGGAAGCGCTTCTCCCCTTTGTCCAGAGAGATGGAAGCTCTTAATGTAGTACACATAAAAACATCCAATAGTGCAGAGCAGGCACAAGCAGGCTCTGATGTCCCAAGGCTGCTGTTATGTCCCAGTTCAATGTTAGCTTTTCAGACTTTTCCAAAGGGCTCCTCTCCTCTCAGGGACAATGTAAAATGCGAGACACTCCATCCAATCACAGGGGACGGTGGGACCCTGCAGAAAGAGAGCAATATAAAGTACTAGGTTGCTCTCTGGACACAACCCTTATGTTTGCAACCTCTCTAAATAGATCCCAGACTGCTTTAAAAATAAGACACATGTCCCTCCCCACTCCATCTCTTCTACTATTCTCCCTCTGGCACCTTGGATTCCTTAAATTAATTCCTTGTAAAAGCCAGTTGAGTTCCAATAATTAGTTTTAAATGATCTGCCTCTTGAAATTGTGCTTTGCAGTCTTGTGGAAACACCAGTCTCACGCATGGTGGGGGCCAAGTCACTACGCAGCTCTTGGAAACAAATTGCCTGTGTAATAGGGTGCAGCCTCACACAGCACTCTCAGCAGGATGGTGACTGCGTAACTGGGTAGACAGGGTGTCCAGAGGCCAGATCGTGGTGGGTGTTTCGGGTGATGCAGAAAGTCAAGGGAGCTGCAACCTGTTTGTGTGCTTATAATGGGAAATGTTTAATTTGGATGTGAATGCAGCATCTGCAAGCCTCCTATTAGCTGTGCTTCATGGGATCCCATACCCAGCATCCTAGGAGTAAACAGTGTACTTGCTCTGCTCCACCCCCACCACATCGGGCAGAGGGATAAAGGAGACAGAGAGAATGGTAACAAGGCTACTACTTAACAAATGCTTAATGTGGCATTTCACCTGATGATCATGATCCCCACATCCATGTGAGACAGCACTATTATTTTCACCATCATGTAGACAGGGAAACTGAAGGTTACTGAGGGCAGGGGACTCTCCGAGTGCATCGTGTTACTGTCAAGTTTCTGTGTGACTCTACCACAGCATTTCTCAGACATTAATGTGTGCACGCAGTCACCTGGGGGTCTGGCTACAATGCAGGAAGCAGTAGGTCACCTGAGACTTTGCATATCTAATGTGCTCCCAGGTGACGCTGCTGTTGCTGGTCTGGGGACTACATGCTGATCAGAGAGAGGCTAGATGATGGTTGGTTCTCATTTGGCTGGCTCTTATATTCACCTGGAGCCAGAGGGCTTTAAAAAGAATTCCAATGTGCATTCAGACCCATTAACTCAGTATCTCCGGGGGCAGGACTTGCTCAATGAGCACCAAGGTTGAGAAGATCTGCTAAGGTGGGGAATTGTATGGCTAAATAGGTGAGGGTAAGTCTCAAGGCACTTCGACTTATTTGAACAACAACAATAATGTACAGTTTAGTTTAAAAGGGAAGGAGAAAAAGAAACCACTGTGTATTGGAGCGTGAGAGATGGAATGAAAATGTGGAAAAAACTGGGGAATGAGGGAAGGAATAAAAACAAATAAAATCTCTGGACATAGCTGACAGGCAGGTATGGAACCTACTTGGTCATGGAAGTTCTCCCTTATGGGGTGCAGGAATAGTAGTAAGATTCCATAGTTGGCGTTGGCTTAGGGGGTGGTTCAAAGTGCCTGTTTCAACAGCCTGGATTGTTTTCCTTCTGCGCAATGAGGTTTCAATTTAACATACTATCAAGCATGTATGTGCTAGCCCTTGGTATTAGAAACAAAGATGACAATGACATCTCCCTGCTCTAAACAGCTGACACAGCAGCATTAGTTGGGTTGGTGGTCATGGCCTCTATTGTACTGTCTCATTTTTATGACGGAGACCATGGGGGAATGGTGGGTTATTATGGGGACACTTGGAGGTGTGCTTAATGCAGCCTAGCTCAGCCAGGGCGGTCAGGGAAGTCTGCCTGGATGAGACAATTCCTTTTTTGAGTCTTTAAGGGTGGCAGATGCTAGTGGTCAGAAATAAGGTAATTGCAACGAGTATGGAGAGGAACAGAGTCATTGAGAAAGCATGATTAGGTGACTCCGTACACCCCCCATATCGTAGGATGCCTCCCAAGCTTCCCAGTTTGGGATTCTGGGCATATGGAGAATAGCCAATGACCTATGCTTGGTGCCTTATCAAGTTTAAGGTGCCTCCGAATTCATTTAGTTAAAAATGCTCTGTAAGTGGTAGGAAATAAGTGTCTAGAGCTTGGGACAGAAATTTAGGCTGAAATAATAGACCTGGGACTCATCAGCAGATCAGATGGGCCCTGATTGCTCAGGAAAAGAGGAGATTACCTTGTGAGAAAAAATGAAGGATAAGGACCAAAGTCTGAAGCCCAATATTTAAGAGACAAAAAGGTCAAAAAAATTTATCAGTAAAAATTAAAAAAAAAGAGGCGTGGGGGGAACTCAGAAAAACATGACAAAGTAATGACCTGGAAGCTATGGAGGTAAGAGGGTTTCAAAAAAGAGGCAGTGGTCATTAGTTTCAAACGCTACAACGATTTAAAGATTAGCATGGCTTCTCTTTCTCTAGCATTTTTAATGGTTCTCTCTGAGTGAAAGGAGAAAGGTCTACATCTCTCTATTTCTATTCATTTATTCATAAACTTTATTGCACTTTTATTTAGAAGAACATGTGACTGGGGACAGAAGCCAGATTGCAGGTTGTTGAGAATGAATGTTAATTGACAAAGGATATAATGTACTTATCTTCACCTTCACAGCCAAGCCTTTTGAAAGAGCCCCCGGAGACAGTGTGAGTACATGGAAAGGATGCATGTAAATGGAAGAAAAAAGCAGAATTGGTAGCTTAGAAATTGTAATGCAGTTCATAGAAGTAGGTGGAATGAATCTTTGCTCCTGTTTAGTTCCCCAATCTAAGATGAGAAAAGGCCTGGCTGGGTGCAGTAACTCATGCCTGTAATCCTAGCACTTTGGGAGGCTGAGACGAGCATATTGTCTGAGCTCAGAAGTTTGAGACCAGCCTGGGCAAAATGGTGAAACCTGGTCTCTACTAAAATGCAAAAAATCAGCTGGGCTTGGTGGCGGGTGCCTGTAATCCCAGCTACTCAGGAGGCTGAGGCATGAGAATTGCTTGAACCTGGGAGGCAGAGGTTGCAGTGAGCTGAGATGGTGCCACTGCACTCCAACCTGGGAGGCAGAGGTTGCAGTGAGCTGAGATGGTGCCACTGCACTCCAACCTGGGTGACAGAGTTTTTGAAACTCTGTCTCAAAAAATAAAAAAAGAAAAGGGCTAAGGAGATTGCAACCCATGCTGGGCATGATGAATGGCTGTATCCTGCCTTGAGGTGAGCTAAAATGAAATCCAGTAGGTCTTAGGCTTCTTCATTCTGTCCCCACAAGACTTTATTAGCGCAGAGGGTTGCTCTTTTCCTAATTTGCATAGCTTCCAATTTTTGGTCACGTTTTTTGTGCCTATGCAAAAGGGAACATCATTTTCTAATGCTCACCCAGTCACTGTTTCTGGGAATTGCAATTCTGGAATCAAATGGGCAATATCAGGGCTCAGACTGAAGTATTCACCTCTACACAAGAGTTCACAGCCTTAGGAAGGGATTGGCTACAGGAATAAGAATCAAAGGAAAGTTAAGAAAGAGGAAGAACACTACCATTCATTGAGCAGTAGTGGTTGAGGATTTGCATTAGACACTTTACGTATGTTGCCTTATTCAATCCTCATGAAAATAAATAGATGTGAGGTAGGGATTGCTCACCTGTGTTAGAGATGGCCATGCTAAGACTTCATGTTTAACATCACATAGTAAAAGTACTCACAACTTTCATTGAAAGAAATAGAAATGCAACAGACTAATATAAAGGGGGAAATAGGGTTGGAGAAAGATTTCTTGGCTTAACTGGTGGTGATTTCAAGAATCAAAGGAGAAGAGACAGAAATATTGGCCTCAGACTGGAACTTGTGTATTTTCCTATTTCTTTTCTACTTTTATCTGTATTTTCTTTTTGCAGCTCAGGAGGACAGCCAACAACTCCAGGTTTAAATCCCTTTATTCTTTCTGCTATATTTTGCTTCCTCCATGAATAAGAAATGAGTCAAAAGCATCCAAAACCTTTAAGTCCTATTGACTAGGAGGTGTTGCTGGCATTCAAGAGCAAGTACTGTGGGTCATAATTCTTGGTTTGTGATAATATTTAGTTACATCAGAAATCCTGACCCATTTAATGGAAATACTTATAGGGATGCCCAAGAATGTGTATTTCTAACCATGTTCTGGGTGTTCTTGATTAGCAGTAGTACCCAATCCTTGCTGTTCCAGGACAAAGGCTTAGTGGGGCCAAGATGGTGTTAGAGATGAGAGTTTGAGAATCATTGGGGCAGACATCTGAGCTTGTTCATGATGGGCTCGTGATAGTGGAAAAGAAGGAGAAAATACTCCATGTAAACAAAAGTTATTTGCCCTTCTTAGGCAGCCTGATATTTTCCAGAGCTTTTACAAAGAATATATTCCACTGTTCACTGTGCAGAGAGGTCAGAACTTGGCCTCCAGTTCACTTGTGGAAATTAGTAGTCTAGTTCTAATTCTACCTCTTCAGCCTCTGGCAAGCATGCTACTTTTAATAGTAGGGCTTGGGAAACGACTAAAAATAGACCAAGGAAAGCAAGCCCATGCAGCCAGAGTACGAAGAAACAGAGAAAATGAGATGAGCAGAGAGAACCTTATCATATAGATAAGTCAGACAAGCACAGGTTTTAAAGGGAAGAAATGGATACCAACGTCCTCAGAAAGTTAAGTAGAAGAATAAATAGCAGGTGAAGGAGAAGAGTTGGTAATTGCTAAATTGTGTGTGATGATGGATCTATTTACTAAACTATTTAAACTAAGGGGTTCTGCTTCCTGTATTGTTGCTAATAAGTAAACAGAAGTTTGTTGCCTGTCCCTCATTTGAATTTCATTCTTTGTGTGGCAAAATAAACTCTTTATCTTTCTGGATGGTTATCTCTGGAGGGAAAACAGTTAGGACCTGCTGCTCTGTTCTCTTTCACCTCCTCTCTCTCGTCCCCATTGTTTTTGAGGTCTGGGTTGCTAACTGGACTGCATTTCTGAGACATTGACCAGAAAGTAGCCCTTAGGTCTTAGGCCTTCAAGGAGGTAAATCCATTTCCATCTCTCTCTTTTCCTTTTGGCTACTGTGTTGAAATAAGTTAAGCCTTGTGTTCTATTTTACCCTCTTCTAGGTTTAGATGTGTGACTATGGACATCTATCTCTTTGGACATCAAAATGTTTTCTACAAGAAAGTACCAGACACCTGTTCAGTAAGACCCAGCCCACTGTTTGATGCAGCTTTGAGCAGCTAGAGGAGGAAGAGTTTCCCTCTACTCGCTGACGGAAAAGGAGAGGAGCAAATAAGGAGTCAGTCAGTCATAGCTCAGAAAGTCAACCGCACCGGAAGAGGCAGTAAATGTTTCTTACTTTCCACGGAAGGGATGTTTGCATCTTCATGAATCCAGGGACAAAGGAAAGTGAGTGAGCAACGTGGTTTGCCATTTGTTTTTTGATCTGTGTAGGAGGAGGCAAGTATCTTAATGTTATTTAGCAAAAAAATAAATAAATAAATAAATAAAAATAAAAATAAAAAAATAAAAAAAGCTTATGTCAGTAGAAAAAGAAAATCAATGCCTAGAACTGTACCACTGATTTTAAAGGAAGAGAAAGGAGGAATATTTTTCGTGGTTAAGAGTGAAACACTGTGATCTCTCTATCTCAAATTTCCCCCCCATTCTTCCCTCCCTCCCTCCCTCCCTCCCTCTGCTCCTCTTACAAACATTTATGAATGTCTGTTACGTGGCATATTCTGGGCTACGTCTGACAGAATACAACACATCAGCGATGAGCTCTGCCCCCCATATCCCCATTAGTTTATTGCAAACTTCAGATAGCCATTGTAGTGTCCTAGATTTATCATTTTAAAATCAGGTAAGACTGACATTCCCAAGTAACTTAAAAGCTACTTTGCAGTTTACAACCCCAAGACTGGAGCATGGGCTCATGATTCTCTGTCACCATCTAGAGACAATTTATACATATTGCAGGGCCAGTTCCTGGAAAACTACGTATAAAATCATCCCAGAAGTTATGGCTTTGCAAGTATTTATCAGCCCTGAAAAAGAGACTAGACATCTACAAATGAATGGAACTGCAAGTTTTTATCTTCCAGGTCTAGAACTATGCAAGAAATGAGTCTCAGTTTCTGTGCCCAATCATGGAGGACTTGAATCTGTGGAGAGCAAAGATTGACTGGGGTATGGAAGAAGAGCTGTAAAATCAATTAAGGATAAACTACTTACATTAGGTTCAAGAGGAGCCCTCTAGACTCTCAAAAAAAACGGGCACTCAACAAAAAAATGTCACAGAATAGGACTGGGAATCTGTACTATTTATCCAGGTTCTCACCTAGGGGAATTTTACCCACCAGGAAACATTTGGAAATCTCACAACATTTTGTTGCATTTTGGGGGCTGCTACTGGCATTTAGTGAAGTAGAGGCCAGAGATGCTGCTAAACATCCTATGTTTATAATGTACAGGATGATAGCCCCTACCACAAATGATTATCCAGCCCAAATCTCAGTACTGCTGAGATTGAGAAATTCCACAATTGAGCATAGAGCATAGTTAAGGGTTGTTCTCCGAGACTTCAGCCCTGACCATGGCAAGTTAACCTATATTGTTAGCCCTAAAAGAGGAGGACCAGAAAAATATGGACAATTTCATGCAAATGTATCTTAATGGAGAGATACAAATCACGGCCATGGTTATTTTTAGCTGAGTGTGGACAAGCCCTTCACCCTCCAGGTTCCGTCGGTGTTCACCTGATGATGTCGCTGACAGTGCTGTCAATCCCAGTCTCCTGTTTTATTCAGTCCGTTGCTTGGTGATGTGACCTCCAGCAGTGTTTTACTGCATGTCTTTGATGTCCAGTTTCCTCTTGTGTCCAGTTCTTCATGGAATCATATAAAGCACTTAAGTCACTTGTGTCTGAATCACCCACAAGTGCTTACTACAAATGCATGCTTGGGCCCTACACCAAATCCATGGAGTCAGAATCACAGTGCTTCACGGCCTGGAAATCTGCATTTTTAAGCTAGCATTACAGGTGATTTTGACGTACATTCAAGTTTGACACAGGATGTATGAAATAACAGAAATACACCATCACTTCTTAAAGTCCACTTACAATGTGCTTTGAAAAATATATTCACTTACCCCTCAGGCTATCCTTTTGATGTAGCATGTTGATTCCTATTTTACAGTTTATAAAACAGAGGCCACAGAGCTTAACCAGATTAAGTAGGGAAACCCAAATGATTTGTTTAGCCCTGATGTTCTGCGAGGCCTAGCTTCATGTTCCTTAGGCAGACACATCACCTTCTCTGCCGCTACAGCCTGGGTTTACCTTTTCCCAGCTGCATTCCATAAAACCGACTATGTGTATTGAGCTATCACTTAACCGAGGCTTGACATAGACCTCATGTTAACTACTTCAGTACCCACAGGACTGAGCAGAGTAATACATCTACCTCCACTACCACTACCCTGGTCCAAGCAAGACACTGTCATTGTGCCCCTTCATGCCAGCAACAGCTGCCTGGTTTGTTTCTCTCTGACCCTGCCTCAGCGCATCCAATCCCTACACTCGCTCAAAAAATGATTCACATTTTTTTATTATTGGACATGATGTTGCCTCCTACACATACACAAACCCACATTCATTTAAATCTAATGGTTTCCAACATGCTTCGCCCCAGCTTACAAGGTCCAGCTGACCCAGCAACTGCTGTGTTTGCTTCTTCCTCTGGCCTGTAACACTTTTCACGTGGCAATCACTTAACTACCTTGAGACCTTCACTTATGCTGTGCCCCCTGTCCTAACATGCAAGATCCTACTCCCCTCTTCCCTTATAAAACCGATCCACTCTCTCTGGCCTTATTTTAAGTGTCGGCTCCTAACAGATGCCTTGCACGTGTATGTATGCGTGTGTGTGTGTATACACACACACACACACACACACACATCTTATCCCCCCCATCTAAATTGGATTCTGCTGCCATCTAATTTAGGAGACTATTCTTTTCCTTTTTAGTATTTGTGTTTATTTTGCTTCTATTACCGTTGTGGAGCTATCCAATCAGATTCGTTTCCACTGGCCCGTGAGACTGTATTTTGTTCACCTCTGCAAACAGGGATCAAAGGATCAAATAAATGTCTTCAGTAAATGAACAGGCACACAGCAAACTGGATGCACATTCCTGGTGATGGCGCGCGCTGTTTGTTATAACTGATTTCTGTGGGTTTGGGTATCTGGGGCCAAGATTCAATCTCGAAGAGTGGGAAGCACGGTCACGTCGAGAAGAGAGAGAGAGATCCGGGAGAAGAGGGAGGCCCCCGCGTGCCATGAGTTTTTACATGCTGCAGACAGTGACAGGCTCATTGTTCTGGTCCTCCCGGCTGCCTCAGATTTGCTGACTCTGGGAAGCTAGGTTAGCTTGTGCGCATCTGAGCCTCCTTTTCCTCATCTTTATCAAGGAATTAATAATTCCCACCTGAAAAGGTAGGGCCTGAGGCAAATGCGATACAGCAGGGGATAGCTCCCAGCACTTAGGAGGTGTTGAGGACGCTATCTTGACTCTTTGCCAGAAGAGTTGAAAATGAGAAGTCTGCACAGGCAGCGAAAAAGTCGCGCCACTCACCTGAGCCTTTCCTCTTCCGAACTCATCTCCCAGTGCGCTTAAATTACGTTTTCCAAGCCTGACCCTGGGCGCTCCCCTCCTTCTCACGGCGGTCGGTCCCTCCCTCCCTATCACTCCCACCCAGCCTCCCCGCCCCCTTCGCCCCCTCCCTCGGAGCTGGAGCCGGGAATCCCACGCCCTTGCACCAGCCCGGGGGCTCGGACGAGCCCGGGAGCCGCTGGTCGCCAATCACCGCGCGGTGGAGAGGCGGGCGCTCGGCTCCGGCGCGCTGGGGGAGCCAGCTGGCGCTGTCTTCCCCGTAGCCTCAGACGCTCACACCGACACAGACAGACGCACAGACGGGCGGGCAGACACCGACAGTCTCCCAACCGTTTGCGCTCCAGTCCCGGCCCAGGGAGCCCCCCGCACCCTCTGGGGTGCGGCAAACTGCAGCTCGGCAGGCCCGCGCCGGGAGAAGGGAGGGCGCGCAGGCGGCCGGAGGAGGGGAGGTCCCAGCGCGCCGGCGCTGCGATGTGAACGGCGGCGGCTCTCACCTGGAGCCGCACCTGGGGCGCCGAGCTCCGAGGCCGCGGAAAGAATGCGAGCCGCCCGTGCGCTCCGACTGCCGCGTCTGGCCACCCGCAGCCGCCGCGTCCGCACCTGACCATGGAGTGCGCCCTCCTGCTCGTGTATGCCCTCCCGGCTGCGGGTTCGGGCCCGCCGAGGGGCCTGGCGGGACTAGGGCGCGTGGCCAAGGCAGGTGCCGCCGAGCGGAGCTCCGAGAGCGGGTGGCAGGGGGCGCCCGACGCCAGCCCCGCCGCGCCCCTCACGCGCGATGTCACCTTTTCTCTTGCAGGCGCTCCAGCTGTGCTGCCTCTGCTGTGCGTCGGTCGCCGCGGCCTTAGCCAGTGACAGCAGCAGCGGCGCCAGCGGATTAAATGATGGTTCGTATTTAACCCCCACCCCCAAGAAGGGCCTTTCGCAGCACTTTGACCCTTCCTTCCCCCAAAAAGAGAAAAGATGGAAAAGCGCACCCCCTAACCTGGCAGGTGTGCGCTGTCTTGGAAATGGTTCCTGTTTGGAGAGGGGGGAAGGTTGGCAAGGACTGAACTTATCAAAAGAATCAACGCCCCGAGCTGCAAGTCACATAAAAGCAAATACTCTCCCTCCTTCACAGGTGGCTTGTTAAGAAGAACAAGAAAAAAAAAAAAAATCTTAACTGCAGTGAGAAATTCGAAGGGAAGTGGACATTAACTAAGGAATTACTTATTTCCTCCCTTTCCTAACTCTTGTTGGGGGAAGCGAATTCTTAGTGGGAGATGAAAGAATGTGAGCTTCTTTCCTCTCTCCATCTTTCCTCATTTTTCTCTCGACTTCTGTTCCTTTTCTATCTCTTCTTTTTTTTTCATTTCTGCTTCCCTTGTTTTACGGATGCCTAAGGCTGCTTTTAGAGAGAGGAAAGTAGGTGACTTGAGGTCTCTGAGTCCTTTATCATCTTTTCTGACGTTCCCCAGCCACAAACTTCCAGAAAATCCCTCACTTCTGTCATTTATTAACTTCCCAGTGGAGCCCAGAGGGATAATCCTTGTTTTGATTGTTTCCCATCAGCTACAGGAGAACAGCTGATTCCTGATGCACGGTGTCTAGGAAACCCTTACAGCTCAACCTGGATTCTTTAGAATTCTGTAGTTTTTAGTTTTGCAAGGTCATCTCCTTTTCTTGTCAGGGGAATGGGGAGTGGGGCAGGATGGAGTCATGGAGAAGGGATTCACCTTTTGTCCAAACAGAGAGGCTGCAGTTTCTAAAACCACCCCTCATTCTTATATCAGGATCAGATGGCTGGAGGCCACATCCGACCCAGCCACAACCTTGTAAGGACCTCACCCTTACTCAGCTCCTGAAGTGGTCAATTAGAGATCACTCTTTACAGGGGACACTGACTGCCCTTCCTCCATCAAGAACTGGATGTAACCAATAGCCTGTTATTCTCCCCTTGGAAACAAGCTGGTAGCAGGTGTCTGGGGCCTCTTGATGGCTGGTTCCATAGAAGGCTGGCTGGATAACGTTCCTACAGAGCCTTCCAAGTAAGAGCAGGCAGAGTTTCAGATGATTTGGGAGAAGAAGGTGAGACACAGACTTCCTGCGTATGTCAGGAATCTTTTTCATAGTTAAGTTTTAGTTTGACAGAAGGAGAAGGTAGACTTTCTCTAAGAAATTGCACATAATCAAGAACCACATCCCTTTAAAGCAATGTATCAGATTTTTAAGAGAAGAAAAATATTGTATGTCTGGCTCAGATTTTCAAGGTTAAGAGAAGGGAAAAACTTTTCCCCCCATTATTGTAAAATATGTATGTCAATTATACAGCATTTTTAGTTAAAGGAGGGAGTCAAGAAGAAAAATGGGAGTGGGAGGACATAAAGAATATAAAAATGAAAGCTGCCCAAGGAATAAGTCACAGATGGTTCATAAACAGAAGAAAATTATTGTCTGTTGGGGAGAATTCTTTTTTAATGTGAGCCTAATTAGGCCATCGCTCATTGATCTTTGCTTGCTACAGGGGCTCCGCTATTCCTTAGGTTTTTTTTTTTTTATTGGAGGAAGGGGAACGTTGTTGACTGTTTAGGGAAAAGAGAAATTTCTCTTCCTTTTCCTCCTCCAGTAACTGGGGACCCAAGTGACTAAAACATACCTCGCCATTATTCAACAGCTTTCTAAACACTTTCCAAAGTAGTTTCCCATTCTGTGCCTTGAAAGTGGAAATGCAGGCTGTTTTTTAATGCACAGAGGGCATATTCCAAATCATTTTGTGGGATGATGCTTTTCAGCTTCAATGTTTGGTGAAAGAAAACAGTGTGCTGGCTTTGCTTTTCAAATAGCAAATTGTATTTTAGCTCCTCCTCTTTGGAACATTCAGCAATTAGTGCTGCTCTAGGGAGCAGTGGTGAAGGTATTTTTAAACATGCCTTTCCAGGTGTCCCCTGATCTGCCACTCCCCCACCAACATGCCTGAGCAATTTTATACATCAGACTATATAGGAGGGTTCTGACAATTTTGAGGCATTTTTGTGCATGCACTGTATTTTATGCTTCCAATTAAATGGGATCATCCCTGTGAAAGCTCACAGTAAAATGCTAAGGGTGATATAAGTGCCGGAGTTTTCTTATCACACGTAAATAATATTGGAAAAATGAAAATGCTGTTGCTTGCTAATGATCTGAAATATCATCTGAAGCTACCCCACACTGTGAGTTAGGACTTGAAATGTAAACTCTGCCTCTGCCAAAATGCTCCCGATTCAGTTTAAGCACAGAGAAATTAACCTCCTTGAAGAAATTTCCCGATTTTGTAGTTTTATGTTTATTAACTTTATCTTCAAAAAAATTAAATTTTATATATATGAATGGTTCTGTGGCCAATATTATAAAAGGCCCAGACCATTAAACATCAAAAGAATGTTCTAAATCTCTCTCCAGACAATGAGAGGTGTTACATTTTTCCACAGACGTCCATGAAATTCATCAAAATTGTGCTTGGCTTTCGGGCACCTGTAGAAATGACTGTGGTAGAGTTAGTTGTAGAGACAGGTCTTCTGCTGCCTGTGCTGCTCTGAATTATATTTGATCTAGGTGCAAGGCAACAGGAACAAAGATATCTTTGAGCTTTGTGTTGCTCTTTGCCAGCTTGCTGGAAAGAGACCATTTGGAATTGTGGGCTCTGGGTGCTGACAGCTGAACTTTTCCCATTGCAGATTACGTCTTTGTCACGCCAGTAGAAGTAGACTCAGCCGGGTCATATATTTCACACGACATTTTGCACAACGGCAGGAAAAAGCGATCGGCGCAGAATGCCAGAAGCTCCCTGCACTACCGATTTTCAGCATTTGGACAGGAACTGCACTTAGAACTTAAGCCCTCGGCGATTTTGAGCAGTCACTTTATTGTCCAGGTACTTGGAAAAGATGGTGCTTCAGAGACTCAGAAACCCGAGGTGCAGCAATGCTTCTATCAGGGATTTATCAGAAATGACAGCTCCTCCTCTGTCGCTGTGTCTACGTGTGCTGGCTTGGTAAGTACACCCAAGTCTGAGTTGAGCTCCCTCTTTCGTGTTTTGTGTAACTTGAATGAACAGATGTCTGCAATATAAGTGCTCTTCCAGCCAACTCCACACATTCACACTGTCAGCCTTGATACTTCTAATATTCTCAATTGAATTAATCTAATCTGCTCCCAGAAAAAGAAAATATAATAGAACTTTAATTACCATTTAGAACAATCTTTTGATGTTTAATGGTCTGGGACTTTTCATTCTCCATGTTTGAGATGATCCCCAAGGAAATTAACTTGATGGATGCCATTCGCTTTGTAATGTCCCGGGAGACCAGGCATTCTATAAATCTAACAAGCTTCATGCGTCTACATGGCTTTGAAATGGGAAAACTGTATTTCAATGCGAAATTGCATTCATCAGCCCTGGTAAGATCAACCTTCACTTTGCTGAAGGGAGGCCTTTTGTCTTCTTTGAACTAATCTGTTGCTGGTGTCCTGCTCACATAAGACATCCTTTTAGAATGTGGTGTGCTGTGTTCCTGGGCTGGCAGGATTAAATGTGGCATCCAGGGAAGCAGAACCTTTTAAAAGCATTTGGGACCAGTGTTATTTCCTCCCTATGTAATCCTCATCTGCTGAGCACCAGGCCAAGAATATCAGTGTAAATGATGCTCTTCTCAGGATTCAATCAAATATACGAGGTGGTAAATGTTGTTCTGGGTTGATTTCATTCTGTGTTGTGATTGAGAAGTGTCTTGAATTGACAGAAGAGTTTGTGTGTGTTGAGACACATGGCGATTGTGCTCTGGCATGGCCAGAAGAAGGAAAATGTGAGAAAGCCCAAGTGAGGATGTAGTGAGTAATGTACATGGTACATCATGGCACAAAGGAAGAGGGGTGGCTTGGGTGCGGGTGAATGCGGACTCCCATATTCTTTGTTAGTTGAAACTTTCAGTTACTTTTTAATTTTTTCCCCCTATTATGGCCTGAAATTTAGCTAAAACCTTTCATTACAACCACAATCATGGTATTCTTTCTTTGGTCTATTTAAAATGATGAATATGGCTCACCATTGACGTATATATTATAACATGGTTACATGCCCCTGTGTGTGCACACACGACTATATCTTGTTTGTTTGTTTGTTTGTTTGTTTTGTTGTGGCACATCTCCTTCTCTTTACTTAGTATCCCCTCTGTATTTCTCTTTCTTCTGTCTATTCCGGTGTCCTAAAGGAGGAATTTACACAACCCACCGTAGTGGCTTAAACTATCCCATTCCACATACCAGTAGTTAAAAGCAGTCTGCCCAGGTTCTAATTCTCAGACCAGCATTTACTCATAGGACCTTAGACAAATTGTTTAACTCTATGTTAAGTAGAGTTAACTATGCTTTAGTTTCTTTATTTCTAAGATGGGAATAGCAAGAGTTTACATCACAGGGCAGTGGGGATTCAATGATTTCTTATGTGGAAAGTGCCATAGCAGTTCCTGGCAGGGAATAATTTCTCTATAGCTGTTCTATTTTCAGCAAAATTTAGCCTCCTCATGTTTAGCACTCTCAGGACTTCACTGTGTGAGTGATGGGAAATCTGATCAATTGTCTCAAATTAATAATCTCATAGTAATAGATTAATATTATCAAAATTTCACATGAGTAGAATCATAAAATTTTTCTGTATGAAGATTTTACAATGTTTTTATCCTTTTTTAAAAAACTTTTAGGTTCAGGGGTACAAGTGAAGGTTTGTCACGTGCGTGAACTCATGTCACAAGGGTTTGTTGTACAGATTATTTCATCACCCAGATGTTAAGCCCAGTACCCAATGGTTATCTTTTCTGTTCCTCTGTCTTCTCCCACCCTCCACCCCCAAGTAGACCTCAGTGTCTGTTGTTCCCTTCTTTGTGTTCCTGAGTTCTCATCATTTAGCTCCCACTTTTAAGTGAGAACATGGGATTTGAATTTCTCTTCCTACGTAAGTTTGCTAATGATAATCGCCTTGCTCTCCATCCATGTTCCTGCAAAAGACCTGATCTCGTTTATTTTTATGGTTGCATAGTATTCCATGGTGTATATGTACCACATTTTCTTCATCCAATCTGTCATTGATGGGCATTTATGTTGATTCCATGTCCTTGCTATGGTGAATAGCGCAGCAATAAACATTCACATGCATGTGTCTTTATGGTAGAATGGTTTATGTTCTTCTCATACCTAGTACTGGGACTGGCTAGGTTGAATGGTAGTTCTGCTTTTAGCTCTTTGAAAAATTGCCATACTGCTGTCCACAATGGTTGAACTAATTTACACCCCCACCAGCAGTTTGGGGCTGTTATGACTGAACATTCTTGTATATGCATTTTGATGAACGTATGGACACATTCTGTTGGATACCTGCCTAAGAATAAAGTTGTTGAGTCATAGAGTATGTATAAATTGAGTTATTCCTTATCTGAAATGTTTGGGACCAGAAGTGTTGTGGATTTTCAGTTTGGGGAGGATTTTGGAATATTTGCAGAATATATTCTGGTTGAGCATCTCTAATGCAAAAATCTGAAATGCTCCAATAAGGATTTTCTTTGAGTGTCATATCAGTACTCAAAAGTTGCAGATTTTGGAGCATTTCAGATTTCAAATTTTTGGGTTAGGGGTACTCAACTTGTATATGTTCAGCTTTAATGAGTACTGACAAGCAGCTTTTCAAAGTGGTTGTACTAATTTAAACTCTCATCACCAGTGTATGAGAGTTCCAGTTGCTCCAAATCCTCCTGAAGACTTGATATTGCCTATTTTTCTATTTTAGCTGTTCTGATTGATAGGTGTGAAGTAGTACCACATTATGGGTGTAGTTTGCATTGTTCTGATGGTTAATGAAATTGAAGGCACTTTTTTGTTTACATTTTCTTAGACATTGCTCAGCTTCTTTGGTTAATCAGGGGTTCATAACTCCTCTAAAGTTAATTAGCAACTATAGTAATAGATTCAGAATCATAGATGATTCAAGAGTTCAGAAAAGGAACAAGCCTTTAACAGGCTTGTTGGAGAGACTCATCGAGTTAACATGCCAGGAGAGACAGCCACCCTTCTTCTATTAATACAGAGACCGAGAAGAGATGAATGAGACTGGGATATGAAACTTCTTCACCTGAAGTTTATATATCAGTGTTTCTCTGAGTGGGGCCAGACCACTGGCCTTAGGGTCCTTTTGGATGTGGTATCAATTTTCTAGTGTGCATGCAGTGTATATTAGGAAAGCGATGTCACCTTTAAATGATTTGACAAAGTACTAATAGGAATCTACCATTATCTTGTCTGCTAGAGAAGTCCCCAAGGAAAGTGGAAAATGGTAGAATGGTTATAATAGTGAATACATATGTACATACATACATATAAGCAGACATGCATGCATACATACTCCAGCTAAAATTTTCCTAGCAGAGTGTTAGCCTTAATAATTCAGAATTAACCTGTTTTAAATGTTTGTAGTAATTTCTTAAAATGCACCCACCTCCCCTGCCAACTCACAGGTCTCACTTTATTCCAGAATTGAGGTAGTTGTTACTTACTTGGAATAATTCATTCATGAAACAGGGGTTGCACACTTCCCTGAGTAAATACTGCCTACTGTTATGTTTAGAGATGATTGTTTTAAAATTTTGAATGCTCTTATAGGGTAACCTAGAAAAGGTCACCCCTGTCTTTTATACCAGGTGACCTTATAATCTGTGAAGGTGCTAGGATTTGCAGCCTTTGTCCCAGAATCTCAGAGGCACAGATTAACCTAATCTAATGGTGATCTGCCATGTCTGTCCTTTCTACTATATCCAGCCTCCCTCTGACTAGCACAGGGATGAGAAAGTCATTACCTCCAGCAAGCCATGACATTGGTGGAGACTCTTCATCTTGCTGCTGAACCACAGTCTTAAAATTTTTACCTGTATTTATTAATTTTGTCTTCCAACAGAACAAACTTGCATGTTTCTTCCTATGTACTAAGAGATCTAAGAAATTTTACTGCTCAAAAAATAGTCTGTCTTAGTGATCCTTTTTGTCAGGACAGTGATTATCAGAGTGTGATCAACTATGATTAGCTTCACTTGAAGGGCTGGAAATGTGAATTCCTTTGTCTACAACAGAAGCTCAGGGAAGCTGGACACAGGAATGTGTATTTTTAATTCTCCAGATGATTCTGATGCATACAAATATCTGAGAACCACTTAGTGAAAATGCTTGGAACTTGTTAGAAAGACACATTGACTCATCGTTTTTTATTGTTCTTACATTTTTAGAGACAGGGTCTTACTCTGTCATCTGGGCTTGAGTACAGTGGTATAATCATGGCTCACTGGAGCCTCAACTTCCCAGGCTTAAGCGATACTCCCAACTCAGCCCCCCAAGTAGCTGGGACTACAGGCAAGTACCACCACACCAGGCCAATTTTTGTAGAGGCGAGGTTTTGCCATGTTGCCCAGGCTGGCCTCAAATTTC
The DNA here is from genome assembly GCF_029281585.2 of Gorilla gorilla gorilla. Lineage (NCBI taxonomy): Eukaryota > Metazoa > Chordata > Mammalia > Primates > Hominidae > Gorilla > Gorilla gorilla. Next base: position 107,940,289 of record NC_073242.2, on the reverse strand, counting down.
TGAGCTCAAGCAATCTTCCTGCCTCAGCCTCCCAAAGTGCTGGGATTACCAGGCTTGAGCCACCACACCCCACCCTATCCTTTTTTCATTCGACAACTATTAGCCTCTAGTGTGTCAGGCACTGTTGACAGCATGGTAGATGAAGCTTACCAACAAGATGCATGTTAGATCCAGGTCGTAGAGCTTACAATCTAGGGAAGAGAATGGAGCAATAGTTTTAGACCCGGAAACTGCTATTTTTATTGTGAACCAAGCTGTGACTCAACCCTGAAACAAGGAGTTTACACAGTATGGTTTTAGAAAAGTGGGGAGCTGGTGAAGTTATTGCCAAAATGCAACCTCTCTGAGCTGTACAATGCATATTAGCATATTGACAAGTCAGAAATGTCTTATATTAAAGACACCTGTTTAACTCTGTTTATACCTAGAGTTTCCCTAACTTCTTTGGCCAATGAAAATTTTTTTTTCCCAAGGAGCATCTCTTCACAGTTTGGTGGTGACATGAAAAACATCAACACAATGGTACCCAAAATAGATACTATAATATTATGTATTAATTTTTAACTGTTAAGAGATGCTCCAGGAATAAGTGCTTTATGGTCATACAAGTTAGGGAAAATTTAGAGGTTTAAAGGAAGCTAAACAAACATCTTTAACATATTTCATTCCTTTTAATACACTAATATGCATTGTGAAGTGCCAAGAGGTAGGATTTCCATACTAATTTGACCACTCCTCCCCATCAACCCCCCGTTTCTGTTTGTTTGTTTGTTTGATATGGAGTCTCGCTGTGTTGCCCAGGCTGGAGTGCAGCGATCTCGGCTCACTGCAACCTCTGTCTCCCAGATTCAAGCGATTCTCCTGCCTCAGCCTCCCAAGAAGCTGGGATTACAGGCATCCACCACCACGCCTGGCTAATTTTTTTGGTATTTTTAGTAGAGATGGGGTTTCACCGTTTTGGCCAGGCTGGTCTTGAACTCCTCACCTCAGGTGATCTGCCTACCTCAGCCTCCCAAAGTGCCGGAATTACAGGTGTGAGCCACCGTGCCTGGCCCAGTCCTCCTCTTTTTGAACCACACTTCCATCAACATCTTGTACCAGGGTTCTGCGGTTCACGCTAAAAGAGCAATTCCTAAGTCTGAGATTATTTGTACTTTACTTGTACCTGGACATGTGTTCCGGTTGGGGAAATGCACCCCTTGCTTAAGAAATTCTAAACCAAGCTCCATTCTTCATGTGAAGATTGATTGAAAAGGCATGCAACAACTGTCAGTCATATTGCATTTCTGCCCAGCTTTGTAATACATGGGTGAGTTTACCATTGATGAATAACTTCAGTGAAGGCCCAGCTGGCAAGAGTAGTGGACTGCTTTGCTGTTTCTCTTGGATCTTCTGCCTGGTGTCTGATTACCATCCAGCCTTAGCACTGCATCTGATGCTCTGAGTGGAGTATGTACCGTGATCAAGGCTGCCATGAGAACTCCCTCCAGCCTCAATTCCTGATGCATCATCCAATTTTGTCACTCAGTTTCCCCTCGTTTCTCTTTTCTTTGTCCCCAACAATTAAACCGTAAGTGGCGTTTCTCCCCCATGGCTGGCTGCACTAATGTCCCCATTGTATCTTTTTTTTAGTGGTGGCCTTTTTTAGACTATGACTGCAGTGACCCATTCTCCAGAGAGCCTGGGTTCTTGCAGAACTTTGGAAGCAATTGGATTTCAATAGGCGGTAGGGACGCTTTGATCTCCCCCTTTCAAAAGTATTTTATGACTCAGAAAGCTCAGTCATTGAGTTGTCTGTTGCTGGTCACTGCCTGCCAAACAGTCTTTACAAAGCTGATTTCTATTCATAAAAGGGCTGAAGTTGAATGACCTTCGTCCATGGCGGGCAGAAAGAAACTAGGCTCAGCTGCTTTGGAGGGCCTTGTTAGCTAGTAGGGGTTTGTTGAATTACATATACCCCCTTGGAGCTTTTCGGTCACTTGAGAGGATCATGTGACGTTAAGGATTAGACTGGGTTGTATTTATGTGTTTTGTGAGACAGACAAACTGAAATCAGTGATGTTTTCTTAGGCTATTACTCATTTCATCAAGAAAGGTTAAAAAGGTTTTTTTTTGTTATTTTGTTGTGGCTTCTCTCCTCTTCAGACATGATTTGTGAAGAGAATTATTTGCTCATAACAAACTTGAAGCAAAATGCCAGATCAAACTTCTTTTTAAAAAGAAGAGCCAAGGTTCTTGCCAGAGAGCAGGACCCCAAGGTGACTAAGGCCAGTTTGAGGGGTCTCACATGGGAGGCTGAAAGGCCAGTCCTTCCTGCCTATGTTGCCTGCTTTTTTTTTTGAGATGGAGTTTCACTCTTGTTGCCCAGGCTGGAGTGCAATGGCATGATCTCGGCTCACTGCAACCTCTGCCTCACGGGTTCGAGCAATTCTCCTGCCTCAGCTTCCCGAGTAGCTAGGATTACAGGCATGCACTGCCGTGTCCAGCTAATTTTGTATTTTTAGTTGAAATGGGGTTTCTCCATGTTGGTCAGGCTGGTCTTGAACTCCCGACCTTAGGTGATCCGCCTGCCTTGGCCTCCCAAAGTGCTGGGATTACAGGCGTGAGCCACCGCGCCCGGCCTGCCTGCCTTTTTGGGTATGACCACTAAGGCATCAGGCTCCCCAAGTCCTGTGTTGTAAGTATTGGGCTTCCTTCATGTCTCTGGGCCTTGGTTTTCTCATCTGTAAAGTGGGAACGGTACCTCTTTTTCTCTCATAAGATTGTGAAGATTTATGATTGCTTACCTTGGTGTTTGGTGGAAGCTCCATGCTTGATTAGTCTTGACTTTGAACTAGGAGAAGGTCTGGGAAGGAAATGGCCATTGAAGTCACCCACAACACACACATATTCTCTCTCTCTCTTTACCAGCTGCCACCCCTGTCTTGCCTTAAGGCCTTTTAAAGTTCAACCCTGTCAGAACAGGAAATGAACACTTTGATACTGGCAATTCTCCTTGCGGGAATGTTTGGAGATCTTGTGGGAGTGGAAAGTAACCACTACTTTATAAACTGAAGACATAAAATGAGAGAAAAAGAATCAAAGAGGAGTATCAACAGATAGATAATGATTTGCATCAATTCATGTATGATGAAGCAGCATAGTGTAATGTCTTTGGACTGAGACTCTGAAGTTCCATCTCTTGCTTGTCTTTGCTAGCTACGTAACACAGGGAAAACTCTTTATCCTGGCTATGATTTATTTCTTCAATGATAAGTCGAGGATAATGATAGTACTTCTCTCATGGGGGCTATGGATGCTTAATTGAAAGAAAATTATTCTATGTGCATAGTTAGAATGATATTATTACTATATCATTATCAAAACCAGTATCATTACCTGGCACATAGTAATAATATCAGTTGTGATAATGATATAGTACTAATTATCATTATTGCAGACCTTCCTCTGCAGAGGAGTTTTCAAAATTGACTGCTGACAGTTCTTACAATCCACAGGCAGAAAAGAGTTTCAGCCTAGATAAAAACATAACAGTTAATATTTATTAACTACTCTGGCTATTAACACTGGAGCCATTGAGAAGAGATTCAGCTAAAACACACAGGGAGGCCTTTAGAATATTTAACTGCAAGCTGGCATTATAAGTAGTTAACGTCTGAGATGTAGGATATTTTTTAGTAAGGCACTTCAAAAGGACCTGGGCACTTGAAAAGAAAAATATGTGTAGGTCCCACCTCTGAAAATTCAGTAGGTCCTGGGTAGAGCCTAGGGATTCTAGTTTAATAAAGGAAAGAAAAGCTTCACCTATGGGGGACTCAGAGTCATTGTCCTCAAGGTGTCTGAACAGGACCTTCAGTGGAAACGAGACTGCCTGAACCTCTCTGGGAGAGTTGTTTTTGCTTTGTGGAATGCATCACACCATATAAGTGTGATTGTGAATGCACAGCCTATCATTACCTGGTAGGTATTCTAAGGAGGGAAGTGGGGTGGCTAGTGTGAATCAAAATGTAGAGATTGTTCTCGTTTATATATTGTAAGACTTTCAGTAGTAAGTAGAAAATTTCATCTCAGGCTATGTTAAGCATAAAAAAATATGCATTTTTTTGGCTCTGGAATAATATTCCTAATTCATCCTTTCCTTCCTCTATCCCTCCCTCCTTTCTTTCTTCTTTCCTTTCTTCCCTTCTTCCTCCTTTTTTCTCTCCTTTCTTCTTTTCCTTCCTCCCTACCTCCTTCCTTTCTCCCTTCCTTCCTCTTTTTTTTTTTCACTCTCCTCTCTTCTTCCCTCCCTCCCCATCTCCCTGCATCTCTTCCTTCCTCCCTTGTACTAGGATTGGCTAGCTTTCAGCAAGGCTAGATCCAAGCTATCCAATGATGTCACCACTGTTCTCTTTCTCTTGGCTCTTCTTGCTTCTGCTTGGCTTCCTTCTGCATGTGTGGCCACCTGAGATGAAGATTTCAACACTTCCTTGGGTACCTGGCGTCTCCTGTGACTTATTCAGCAATAACTCCACAGGTGGACCCTATATAATACCTGAGAAGAAGTATGTGGGGCTGAGAGCTTTATATGGTCTCTCACCTGTCTGCAGGCCTCAGTGGACTACATTAAATTTGTCTCTGTATCCAAACAAGACTAAACCATATTTTTATTTATGGATTGGTCTGTGAATTAATGCACAGAAGCAGGTCTGGAATGATGCATAGCAAACTGAGAGCTGCACAGTTTTTGGCTGGACACTCTTCATGAAACCAGAGCTTATTATTTCTGGAAGTTGTGTGTGTGGTTAAAACATACATAAATTGCATTAGCCAAACATCTTGTTTGGTGGGGGAAGAGGGATTAATTAAAAACAATGTATATTTTGGAGGGTTTTTTTGCATAGATCTATTTTTTGTATAGATCTATCTTATTCTTTTAATTACTGCATATTTATTTTCTTCTGATTAATGTTTCTTTCCAGGATTTTTTTGTGATGCTGCTGAAAATAACATGGAGATATATGAGACTTCTTAGTTGCATGCAATTGTATATTTTATGAGGAGGGTAGGGAGAGAGAGACCTACTTTGTGAAAAGCTGACATGTCAAATACATATGGGACATCAGCTATAGCCAAATATGGCTTACCAACACTGACGTTAGCCACCCAGTATCACCATCATTAATACCTGGCTTGTATAACATGCAAAGTTATGGAGAACTCATTTCATCCTTGTTTTCCAAGAGCCTAGGGCAGTGTCTTAGAAAGTTCTCTCCAGAAGACCCTAAATGTGGGTGAAATTGTGTGGTTTCCCACCATCAGCAATAAACAGTTTAAGAGAAAGTAGTACTGATAAATATCTGAAGTCTAAATATAAACAGGCCTAATGATAGCACTAAGGCTTTCGTGACCAAAAACATTTGCTTGGACTTTGTACACGTCTCTGTGAACAAACCCAGGAGTTCCTCTTCAGTCACATCAAGTTTTTCCCATGAAAGCCCGTTCCCACGGTTTTCTATCCAATTACAGGGCAAAATACACTCAAATACCATAATGCAAGTCTGGTGAGAGTGTTCTGTCTGGACAGCAAGCTCACCTCTCCTGAAGGGATGCTTTTGATGTATCTAAGGATTTCGTTTTCAGCTGAATTCCTTTGATTGCTTTTTCATGCTGCTGAGCTTGGGAATATTTTATCTGCCCCTTATTACCACTACAAGTCAAGGGGGCATGCTTTCTAATATAAATTATGTAGTGCACATCACTAATTTACTACAAGTCAGCTATGTGCACACCCTTATTTGAGAGACGGCACTTGAAAGGGATTGAGATAAGCTGGTAAAAGGCGATTATCTTTCTGCTGATTTACCGAGTTCTGCTATAACAGAGTACTTTTTAGTGTCTATGGGTTCACCCTGTGATTTTACAATTCCTCATCTCCTTTTTCTATTTAACTTTGCCTCTTCTAGGAGGTAAATGAAGTGTTACTCAAAATTAATTTTCTGTGGGTAAATACTGCATGCAGTCTTTTCTTCCCCCCACCTTAATTATTGAGTCTACGTCTGTTTTATGCTGTGAAGAGACGTAACGGAAAAAAATATTACCACAATACACTTTCACTCTTTAAATATGCTAATGAATATCTCTACATCTTGTCACAGGGTTTTCATTTTGTCATTGTTTTCCAGTAAAATGCATGGAAGTAGGATGAATTCCATCCTTGTAAAAAGTTTCTTTTGTGTGTGAAACAACTAATGTCTGTTTAGTATTACATATTTAACCTCGGTGTGTATGACTAGCACATAAGTCTAGAACAGTGATTCTTAGTGCATGGAGCTTTAAAAAACACAGACGCTTATGCTCAGGTCTCACCCCAGAACAATTAGAGCAGAATGTCTGAGGACGGGGCCCAAACATCTGTGTTATTTTAAAGACTCCCCAGGGTAGTCCTAATGCACAGTTGAGTTTGAGAAACCCTGGGCTAGGTAAATGTTATGGGCTTTAGAGATGCAATCATCTTAGACATGGTGGTGTCACAGTTTAACATGGCACGATGGTATGTTCAAATGCCAGTTATTTGATCTTGGAGAAATGACTTTTTGAAGACATATTATTTTGAAATAATTTGAGTTACTAGTTGCAGCATGTATGCAGAGAGTTTCCACGTACCCTTCACCCACCTTTGGGAAATTATCAAATTGTCTGAGAATCTAGTTTGCTCGTCTGTAAAGTGGAGATGGAAAAAAAAAAGGCTTTGAAGGGGTGTTGTGAGAATTGAGATAATGTGTCTAAAATGTAGGAGGTCGACGTCTTTGTTTTTTTTTTTTTAATCTGTGACAGAGTCTCACACTGTTGCCCGGCCTGGAGTGCAGTGGCGTGATGTGGTTTACTGCAACCTCCGCCTCCTGGGTTCAAGCAATTCTCCTGCCTCGGCCTCTCGAGTAGCTGGGATTACAGGCGCCGCCACCATACCCAGCTAATTTTTTCTATTTTTAGTAGAGACGGGGTTTCACCATGTTGGCCAGGCTGGTCTCGAACTCCGGACCTCATGATTCACCTGCCTGTCAAAGTGCTGGGATTATAGGCATGAGTCACCGCACCTGGCGAGGTCAGCTTCTAAGACACCCCCAAAATTGCTGGCTCCCAGTAAACCGACACTTTCTCCAAGTATTCAGTCTATTTCTGGGAAGGAGTTTTCGCAGATGTAACCATGACTGCAAATTGGTTAACTTTAAGATAGGAAGATTTTCCAGGTAGGTCTGACCTAATTACATGATCTCTTTAAATTTGATTGGGTCCAGAGGTCAAAGAGAGGAGAAGAAGTCAGAGAGGTTCATAGCTAGAGGGGTTTAGCATATGAGAAATTCTCCATTGTGGACTTTGGAGATGGAAGAGGCCATGTCACAAGGCACATGGGGCTCTAGGGGTGAGAAGGGGGTGTCAGAGAGCTGAGTGACCTCTAGCTGACAGCAGGGAAAGGGGCTTCAGTTCTACAACCAGAGGGAAGTGAATTCTGCCAACAGCCTGAGTGAGCTTAGCAGTGGAATCTTTCTTGGAGCCTCCAAAAAGGAATGTAGCCTGGGTGACATCCTGAAGACCCTAAGCAGGGAACACAGTCACACCGTACCCACACTTCAGACTTACACAACTGTGAGTTAATAATTGATTTTTTTTTCCCCTGAGATGGAGTCTAGCTCTGTCACCCAGGCTGGAGTGCAGTAGCATGATCTTGGCTCACTGCAGTCTCCGCCTCCTGGGTTCAAGCAATTCTCCTGTCTCAGCCTTCTGAGTAGCTGGGATTACAGGCTCCTGCCACCGCGCCCAGCTAATTTTTGTATTTTTAGTAGAGACGGTGTTTCACCATGTTGGCCAGGCTTGGTCTCGAACTCCTGACGTTGTGATCCACCTGCCTGGACCTCCCAAAGTGCTGGGATTACAGGCGTGAGCTGCTGCACTCGGCGAATAATTGGGTGTTTTTAAGCTGCTGAATTTGTGGTAATTTGTTAGGCAGCAATAGAAAACAAATACAGAAAATATCTATAGTGCCCACTCTGTGGCAGGTGTTCACCAAATAGTCCCCTTTTCAGATTCATGGCCATCTTAAATTATCTTGTCAATGACTTGTAAGACAGTAAGCCCAAAGAGAAGAAGCAAGTTTTCTTAGATATTCACTATTTAAAATTGCTTAGGAAATTGTTATGTTTAGCGCAGGGTTTCTCAGTCGGGCATTCGTGATGTGTTAGAATGGATAATTCTTTCTAGGGGGAAGCTGTCTGGAGACATATTGGTTTGTTAGGATGGATAATTCTTTCTTGTGCAGGGCATGTCTGTGCATTGTAGGAGGTTTAGCAGCATTCCAGGCCTCTCTACCCTTTAGATTCCAGTAGCAACCCCCAGTTATGTCAGCCAAAAATGTCTCCAGACATAGCCTAGTATCTTTCCTGGGGGCACAGTTGTCCCTAGCTGAGAACTACTCATAGAGCACAATCACAAACTCTATTCTTTACCACAGTGCATTTATATGAGTTTATTTTTTTCAGAGTAACCTGCTGTTTATTTCATTGTCATTATGAATAATGATTTCAGGTAATCTATGTTTGAGGAACTTAGCTGCTGAGACTACGTATGAATGGTGTGTGTGGGCTGGGAGTCGATTGGATGGCAGCAGAAAACCCATCTGGGAATGTTTTAATAGATGTGTATTTGCTTTTGAATTTCACAGCATGACAACCCAGACTCCTGAAAATGACTGGATCTCTAAAGAAACAGAGATGTATTTATAATAAAATTCACCCTTGCATTTTTATGAGGAAAGGGGCCTAACCACGTGGATGTAGATTTGAAATGTGGATTCTGTTTCTGGGCTTTTGCAGTTGACCTAAGACCAAAGTTAAATGTCCTCTATATTCTCTTAACCTGTAAGAACAGGAGCGATGAGCTGTTCTGAAAATGAAATAAGGGATGTTTCCTGTGTTTTGCAAATGTGTGCCCTTGCCTGAGAACCTTGGAAAGGTGTACTAGGTTTTTCTATCTATTGTATGTAGTTGGGCCACTTACACTTTTTTTTATTATTATTATTATTATTATTATACTTTAAGTTTTAGCCTAATGCTAGATGATGAGTTAGTGGGTGCAGCACACCAGCATGGCACATGTATACATATGCCACTTATGCTTTAGTTCTTTTAAAAGTAGTTGCCATACTTGAAGAGGCAAAGAGCTCTTTTGCAATTGGATTGTTAGATGTGGAACCTAATTCTTCCATCTGCATAGACTCACGAGCTGACCTAATCATTTAACCTCTCTCTGCCATCCCTTCGTTGAATAGACCCATCAGCTAACAGTGAGTAGTACACAGGCATTTATATAATTAGCAGCGTGTTCTAAATTTGTCAATATCTTTATAAATATATAAGGTAAGCAAAGTCAAAGTCACTTTGGGCTTGTGTTTCTAGCTGCCAGTAACTAACAACTTGACATTTCTTTTTCTTTTCCCTCTATGCCTTCTTCCATTCTCCCATCCATCCACCCACACACCCACTCACCCACCCACCTATCCACCCACCCACCTATCCTCCCATTCACACTTCTAAAACATTTTTCTCTGCCTACTGTATGTCTTCACATTATGACAGACTATAAGAATACCAAAATGATAGTTTGATTCCTAAATTCTTGGACATTTCAATGTGAGGGTGAGCAGTAATGATGTCATAAGGATGCTGCAACAAAATTAATATTACAGTTAAGGTATGTGCAAAGGACCCTGGGAACACAAATAAGTGATGAGACTAATTTTTAAAGGGCAAGCAATGTAAGCAACTGCCTCTGCCCTTCACGATATATAAATACCGAGTAATCTTATGCTCAAGGCCATGTAAACTTCATTGCTCACAGGTCAGTTAAAAACATGCACAATTCTGACCACTTCTTACCACTGCTGCTATCACTGTTCTAAATCATTCTCATCTCTCACCTGGATTCCTGTAGCAGCTTCTTCTCTAATGACTCTTTCATCTCTTCTGTCCCTTTAGTCTATTCTTCTCATAGTGGTGAGATGACTTCATTTTCCTCTTTTCCACCAGCTCATGGCTTTACATTGAGCATAGTATATGTATCAGTCTGTTCTCATGCTGCTAATAGACATACCCAAGACTGGGTAATTTATAAAGGAAAGAGGTTTAATGGATTCACAGTTCCACATGCCTGGAGAGGTCTCAAAATCATGGCTGAAGGCAAAGGAGAAGCAAAAGCACATCTTACATGGTGGCAGGCAAGAGAGCTTGTGCAGGGGAACTCCCATTTATAAAACTGTCAGATCTCCTGAGTCTTACTCACTACCATGAGAACAGTATGGGGAAAACCACCCCCATGATTCAGTTATCTCCACCTAGCCCTGCCCTTGACATGTGGGGATTATTACAATTCAAGGTGACATTTGGGTAGGGACATAGCCCAACCATATCAGTATATAATCCAGATTTCTTACCATGGCCTACAAAGTCCCTTGGACCTAACTTCCTATCTCTTCCGTTATTGTGCATGCCACTGAGCTCTTCCACTGGGCTCCACTGCCTTTCAACATCCCCAGATGTCCTACCTCAGTGACTGCACTTGGAATGCTCTTCCCCCAAGTATCCGTCTGATTATTTCTTCCCTCAGTTCCCTATGCAAATACTGTCATTCCAGAATGGTCTTCCCTGACACTCCCATCACTCCCCAACCCCCTTCTCTGGTGTAATTTTCTTTATATTATTTATTGCCCAGTGCTTGACTCACTTGTTTATCGCCTGGCGTATTCTGCCTTCTGCCTTGAATATCAGCTCCATGAGGGCTGAGGCTTTATCTCTGCTCTTCACTGCTGTATTTCCAGTGGCTGGAGTCATCCTTGGCAGGTAATAGGCGCTCAAACATTTGTTACATGAATGTATGTAATTATCCTGGCAATTTAGAAATAGATAAATTATTTCTATGTTTGAAATGCATCATACATTGGATATTTCTGATTTTTTCATCCATTGGGAAAAACATCAATGGCGTGTCTTTTATGTGGGGACTCAAAAATGACAGTGGCCACCTCTGATTTTTTTTTTTTTTTGCCCGCCCAGCATTCATTAGTCCAGTCATCTGATAACGTTGAAGCTTTCCTTAAGGATCTACCCTCCCCACCTCTTCCTCAAGTCCATGCAGTCTGTGGGAAGGTGACATGTTTTACATACTGACTAGTCAGAACATCAGATATCGTTGACCTAGAGTAGTTGGTTCAGAAATAAACACGCAACAAGATCAGTGCCAATAAAAATCAAATTCTGGGACACCTGGGGTTAGCAAAGAGGATGGAAGATAATCCCAGGGTTGCTGGCAACCATCTTGCCCCCTGAGAGTAGGGTCATCATAGTCGTGATATGCAGCTATGCCTGAAATTAAAGTACTATGGGTCTCTTATGCATAAACCCCTCTCCACTTTTCTGTTAATCTAGTTTAACTTTCGTTTCTGTCATTTTGAAATGAAAGTCCAAACTATGATAGAAATGAATGAGTTATAGACACTTTCCGCAAAGAGCTCCTAGTCTCGTAGAGGAAGCAGGCAAGCATAGTGCAATAAGCGCATTGAGCATATACTGGCTGACAGGTAGACGCAATGGGCAATTTGCCTACACACTTCATGAATCAACATTTATTGGGTGCAGTGCCCACAGCACAGAGTATTATGGCATCTAGCATTGTCAATATTTGTTCCTCACAGTGCATCTTGGATACATTATTGGTCTTGTTGATTCACTACTTTCTATGTCAGTTGTCTTGTTATTACTCACCTCTCTGTGTCTGCCAACAATAACTGCAGATGCTTTTAAAGTAGTAAATACAAGTGAGCACATTATGTGCCTGTCTGAGCAGTTGGAGGGAGACAGAGGCTTCATGGTTGGCTTAGAGGATGACTTCACACTCTATAACCATTTTTAATTGATTTCTTTTATTTGTTTGGATGATGACATGTGGGGTAATGATGTAAACCAAGAATTCTTATTGATGGATTACCATTGCTGAACCTTCATATGCAGTTCATTTGTGTCTTTGAAGATGTTTATTTGAATGAATCTAATTTTAGTATGCAGTAGATCTTTATTTTTAAATAATGACAACAGAAGTTTGTTTTATTCCCCCATGAAATCTCCTATTTCTTTTTTGTGTTGTATGGAACTCTACCATCTCTTTGCTTCAGGCTAGCGCTGTACAGTAGAAATATAATGCAAGTCAACCTATATAATTTTAAAGTTTTTAGTAGCCATAGGAAAAAATAAAGCAAAAAGAAATAGGGAAAATTTATGTTGGTATTATATTTTAATCCAATTCCTTAAAACTGGTATTTCAAAATACTAATCTGCAAAAATTAATGAAATACTTTTATTTTTCACATGAGTCTTCAGAGTCCAGTGTGCATTTTATACTTAATGCACTTTCAGTTCAGACGAGCCACATTTCAAGTGTCCAGTAAGGGCTACTGTCTTGGGCAGTATAGGTATAGCCATCTCCTACCCTGAAGTTCCCTAACAGAGACAGTGAAAGCAAACAGGTTGAGTAATAGTCCCTTTGTATTGACTGGTTTGCTAAAATTGTTTGTCCTTCAAACAGTAGTTTCATAGAATATGCAGTTTTCAGCTGAATACTCTGATGTGGACAGGTTGATATTTTGGTTTGGAGGCACTTGGCCATTATATACTTACGTTGGTTCTGTTTCTCTGCAGAATTCTGGCTAATATGCACCCATTATATGGGTCATATAGTTTCTATGCAGAAATTTCTATGTCATCATATTTCTATGTAGTTGTATAGAAAGCTGTACAATTCTGATGGCAAAAACTGAATTTAAAATAGAGACTAAATTAAATGTTTCTTTTGAAGATAAATGAAATAGGCCATGTTCTGAACATTTTCAGAATGTACATGTTGATTTTCTTCTAATTATGTTTGGTTAAAACTTGCTAGTTTAATTAACTTTTGCTTTTTTTTTTTTTCAAATGGAAACCTCTTTATTAAGTGTCAGCCTTATGGTTTGTTTTTGTAATAACTTTCTTAGTTATACTAAATAGCTATACTAAATAACATATTTAAGTATACTAAATAACATATTTAAGTATACTAAATAACATATTTAAGTATACTAAATAACATATGTAGAAAGCAAAGCAATTATAGTTTTAAAAATATCCATGGTCAGGAAATTAAAACCCAATGTCCCACTATTATAAATTTCCCTCCCTAATAGAGGGGTTGAGTGACAAAAATAATTCAGAGCAGTGGGCATTCAAAAATAAATTGTATCTGACTTGAGGTCACATTTAGTGTATCAGAAATTTTAGTTAACTTCTATTTCTACTCAAATGGATTTGAACAAATTTTCCTTGCTGGTGGCAATGCTAGCACTGAAGCAGATAATTTCCACAGAAAGGCAGGAGAAGTCACCCCAGGAGTAAGGTTTTTCTACACTCTACCCTAAAGGTGGTTTCTTCCATAGCTGGAGAGTTAGAGCCTGTCTTTAGTTTTAATGTTTTATTCCCTTGCTGAGTCCTGGTTTCCTTAGGCCCAAAAAGTAGGGAAGGGTTTTCTCAGGAATACTTGAAATGAGGAGCAGGTCAGGTGGCCTTTATTCTACAGAAAGAATTATCAGTTTAGGGAAATAGCAGTGGGTGCTCTTCAGGTGTGACTCCTTTCTCTGTCTATTCTTGTTGCTAGGATGAGCATGAATGGGTGCATATTAGCCAGAATTCTGCATAGAAACAGAACCAACAAGGTTTTTTTTATACATATAAATGTATATGTGTGTGTGAGTGTGTAAAGAAATGCATTATAAGGGCCAGGCATGGTGTCTCATGCTTGCAATCAGAGCTTTCAAAGACGGAGGCGGGAGCATTGCTTGAAACCAGGAGTTCAAGACCAGCCTGTGCAACATAGTGAGACCCTGTGATATGGTTTGGCTGTATCCCCACCCAAATCTCACCTAGAACTGTAGCTCCCATAATTTCTATGTGTTGTGGGAGGGACCTGGTGGGAGATAATTGAATCATGGGGGCATTTTCACCCATACTGTTCTTGTGGTAGTGAATAAGTCTCATGTGATCTGATGGTTTCATAAGGGGTTTTCCCTTTCCATTGGTTCTCATTCTCTCTTGCCTGCTGCCATGTAAGACGTGCGTTTCACCTTCCACCATGATTGTGAGACCTTCTCAGCCATGTTGAACTGTGAGCCCCTTAAACTTCTTTTCTTTTATAAATTACCCTGTGTTGGGTATGTCTTTATTAGCAAAATGAAAACAGACTAATACACCCCATCTCTATAAAACATGAAAGAAATAAATTAGCTGGGTATGGTGGCATACTTCTGTAGTACTAGCTACTTGGTAGGCTGAGGCAGGAGGATCGCTTGAGTCCATGAATTGCAGGCTGCCGTGAGTATGATAGTGCCACTGTACTCTAGCCTGGGTTACAGCGAGAACCTGTCTCAAAAAAAGAAATTTATTATACTATTATAATATTATTTGACTCATGCATTATAAAGACTGAGAAGTCCCAAGACTCGTTGAGAAGATGGAGACCCAGGAAAGCCAATGGTACGAGTTACAGTCTGAGTTAGAAGGCAGCAGAAGATGTATATCCCAGCTCAGAGACAGAGGGATTCTTCCTTACTCAGTCTTTTTGTTCTATTTAGGCCTTCAGTGGATGAATGAGACCCACCTGGTGGATGAATGAGACCCACTGGGGAGGGCCATCTGCTTTACTCAGTCTACTGGTTCAAATGTCTGTTTCACCTGGAAACACCCTCACAGACACACCCAGAATGATGCTTAAATCTTTGGGCACTGGCTGGGCTTGGTGGCTCCTGCCTGTAATCCCAGTGCTTTTGGGAGGCTAAGGTGGGTGAAACACGAGGTCAGGAGTTCAAGACCATCCTGGCCAACATGGTGAAACCCCGTCTCTAGTAAAAATACCAAAAAATTAGCTGGGCTTGGTGGTGGGCACCTATAATCCCAGCTACTCAGGAGGCTGAGACAGGAGAATTGCTTGAGCCTGAGAGGCAGAGGTTGCAGTGAGCCAAGATTGCGCCACTGCACTCCAGCCCAGGTGACAGTGCGAGACTCTGTCTCAAACAAAAAAAAAAAAAAAAAAAAAAAAAAAATTCTGGATATTCTGTGGCCCATCAAGTTGACAAATAAAATTAACCATCACAAGGCCTTTTCACCATTCATTGGTAAAGTTGACTTTGCACCTCTTCATAACACACTCCAATTGTGTTTTCACATTTAGTCATGTGCTTATTTGAATAATGCCTGTCTCCTGTACTAGATGGCTAGTGTCATGAGTGTATGAACTCCAAAATAATGATCTATTATTAAATATTTTTAAAGTCCAAGTCCATCTACTGACTCATGAAATATGTCTCAAGTGTCAAGCAGGTCCAACCAGAGAGTATCCAGAAAGCAATATGGCCCTAGTGGTCCTGCAAAAAGGCGTTGGCATGAGACTGACTCCAGCATGTTCTTTCATACAGAATGCCAGGAAAGGTCTTGCTGATGAATTGACAGAGACCGGGGGGATATATATATGTCAGGGAGCCAGCTATGTGGCTATGATCAGGAAGAGCACCCCAGCAGGATGGCAGTGAGTGTGAATGCCCTGTGGCAAGGTGGAATGACTGGTATACTCCAGGAACCCAAATACTCAATAAGCATCAAGCATCACAATAAATCATTGCTGCCATACTACTCTGTTCCACTCATCACCTAAAGCAGGTAGTCAGTTGATATTCATGTTTCATTGGCATTTGCAGAAAAATGAGGGTTTCAGTTGGAATAAATGAGCCAATGGAAAAGATGTAATGGCCTTCCAAAACTAGTGAATAAACAGGGAGTATCTGAAAGGCCAGAATGTTATATTTTTTGCCATACTGTGAAGTTTGATGATAAAAAGGAAGGTTTTAGAATGATTTGTTACACTAAATGCATTTCTGTTGCCGTATTGGCTGGGTGCTAAAAGGGGTTCCCAGCTACCTGTACTCAGTCCTGGGTTTGGGTCCAGCTCATTTCTGAAAAGGGACATCCAGTGTTATTAGTGTCTCCTTTCTAATGCTCAATTTTATTGTTCTTATACCATCGGTTTCTCAGCAGGGATTACAACAAGCAAGGGCGGTCTCTGGCTACCTGCTAAGATGGTAGGGGGGTCGAGAGACTTGGTTTTAGTCCCAAGACTCAACAAATATTGTGTTCTTGTGCAAATTATTTCCCCTTTCTAGGCTTCAGTTTACTCATTTGAAGATAGGATTAGGGATGCAGTTCTCAAACTGCCATCTTTAGTGTACCTCCATAGGCCTTATTTGGAGTACTTGATAAAAATTCAGATTCCTAGGCCCCATTCCAGATCTATTGAATCTGTATTTTCAATAGTACACTAGAGGATCCTCATACTCAACAAATTTTGAGAATCAGTGAAATTTTTTAAAAAAGATTAGGCCTAGTCCTACATTTAAACATTTTTGATTCTTTGTAGGAATTTTTTTTTTTCAAATTTTGGGTTGCAACCAATTCTTGGGTCATAAATCAATTCAGTTGGTTATGACCAACATTAATAAGAAAGAAAATATCATAGAGTAACATAAAATAGAAGAGACTATATCTGATTGTATAATATCTAGGAAGAATGGGTATGTCATAAAACTTTGTAGTGTGTTTGTGCACTGAGCCATGTTATAAAATGTGTGTGGGTGTGTGTGGTAATTCTTAGCCATGGCTTTTAGTCAAAATAGTTTGAGACACTATTATAGAGCATCAAAATTTAATAGATCTATACAGTCCTATATGTAATTGTCCCCCAGTTAAGTAGTATCGGGTGAGTCAATTTGATCCCACCCAGACAAATTCTGAGAATTCTAGTACGGTAATATTAGCAGGAGGTATGGAATCACTGAATAAGTCTTTTCTAGCACTATAGGTCTTAAAGATTATAAACATCTCTATACATTGGTGCCATTTTTTTTTCTTTACTCCAAAAGCACAAGAAAGATTTCTATTAAGCATTTGAACCAAAATGGAGCATTTTTCCTCCCATGTTAGTAAATGCTTGCCTTTGATAGCCTAGCTTTTAGCTGAGCTCAGATTCAAGACAAGGCTTGTTTGATGAAGCAGACCCGTCAGAGTGGTTCACCATAAATGCCATAAACCTGTTGATTTAAGGGTTTCAGTGTATACTGTAGGTCATCAAGCCCCAAACAGAGCACATGGTTTTTGATCTCAGGATTCAGTTCTCTATTGTAAATCTGTCAGCCTTGGCTGTTGAGTCAGCTACTGCGAGCAGAATGTCTGTGATACTATTTATCCTGTCATATCAGCTTAGGAGAACAGTTTTTTGTTATTCTCTGTGGAATAAGCCAGTCCCCAGTTAAATGCTACTTTTGACACTAATGCAGTTTCTTATCTCTATTTTCTTCGGTGTCTGTTTCGTAGGACAAGGCTTCAGGCAATGTAGCTTTAGTCTAAAGATTTTGACTAAAATGTGGCCACTTCGTTTACAAGGTGCTTCTGCAATCCTGCGTACTGCTTTCTCTCCTTTGAAGAATATTTCAGTTTCTGCTTTAAAAATAATTAATGGAAATAGCATATATGTTTAGAAAGGTACACAAATGATGAGTATGTAGCCCTCCCATTATCCTCAGAGGATATGTTCCAATACCTCCGGTGGATGCCTGAAACTGCAGAAGGTACTGCACCCAATATTAAACTGTTTTTTCTTTATTTTTATATATATGTGTGTATATATATACACATACTTATGATAAAGTTTAACTTATAAATTAGGCACAGTAAGAGATTATCAATAATAATAAAATAGAACAAGTGTAACATATACTGTATTAAAAGTTATGTGACTATGGCCTTTCTCTCAATGTATCTTATAATTACTCATCTATTTTAAGACTGTGGTTGACTCTGAGTAACTGAAACCATGGAAAGTGAAATGTGGTTAAGGAGGAACTGTTGTATACAGCTAATTGATTTTCAGAAAGTGGCCACACTCCTCTAACCACCAACCAGATGAAAATATATCATGTCACCATCATTGCAAAAGCCTTCACTCATACCTTCTCTCAGTTCCAAATTGTCTCACTCCACAAACATAATTGCTACCATGACTTCTGTCACTGAAGGTTAGTTTTGCCTTTTCTTGAACTTTGTGTACATGCAATCAATAGAGTGCTCTAATTCTCTAATTTGTCGAGTTTCTTTTGCTCAACAGTATGTTCATAATATCCATCCATATTGTTATATGTAGCTGTAGTTTATTCTCGTTTCTTCAAAGTATCTCATCTCATGAATAAACCACTATTTATCTGTTTTTTTGTTAACAGACATTTGAGTTGTTTCTGGCTTGGGGATATTACAAATAATGCTGTTGTGACTATTCTTTTTGCAGGTCTTATGGTTCAGATGTACTCATTTCTGTTGGCTGTATTTATCTAGAAATGGAATTTCTCGGTCATCTAGCATGTGCAAATTCAGCTTCGGTAGAAAATGTCAGTTTTCTGAAGTGGTTCTACCAATTTACATTCCCACAAACTGTCCACACAAGTTCCACATGTTCCTCATCTTTGCCAGTACTTGGTATTTTTGTGTTTTTAAAGTTTAATCTAGAGTATGCTTAGTATATCATATTGTGAATCTGTGTCTCTCTGATGACTAAAGAAGTTGAGCAAATTTTTCACATTTACTGGACATTTAGATATCCTCTTTTGTCAAATATCTCCCTAAGTTTTTTGCCATTTTTCTAGTAGATTTTTCTGGGTATGGCATCTCTTTGGATTATAGTATTTTCTTGTACATCCTGGTATGCCTTTTTATCCTTTTAATGGCTTTTTAATAATGAATCACTTTTTAAATTTTAATTTCTCACAATTTATCAGTCTCTGGCTTCCTGTATTAAAATGCTTTCTTACATCCAAGATCATGAAAATATTTTCCAATGTAAAATTCTATAAGTTATATTTATTTGCCTTTACATTTAGTTTGTAATCTGCTTGGAATTGAGTTTTTGGATGATAGGAAATGCAGGTCTAGCTACCATTTTCTCCCAGTTGGATATTCACCTGATACAGCATTTTATCAGAAAGACACTATAGGCACACTACATTACTAGCTGATACTTGTCATAGGTGATTGTGTATGTGTTGGTTTGTTTCTGAGTTCTGTATTTTATTTCACTTTTTAAAAAAGTCTTTATTCTAATACCACACCTTATTAATTATGGTAGCTTTGTAACATGTCTTACACGTATTTAGGAGTATAAGTCCATCATCTTTGTACTTTTGGATTGTCCTGACTATATTGTGTTCTTTGCATTTTAGCGTTAGTTTGCCAATTTCTACGAAAATTATGCTGGGATATTTATTTGGACTGCATTGAATTTACTGGCTAATATTTATGTTATTGCTTTTCCGTCTATGAACATGGTATATCTAATTTGGTTAAGTCTTAAATTCTTTTCAGTGGTGTTTTGTAGTTTTCATTATAGAGATCTTGCTCATTCTTAGATTGTTATTTGTGCCTGTTTGATATTTTTATGCTATTTAAAATGAAATAATTGTATTTATTTTCTAATTTTCTGCTACAGATAGGTATAAATAAAGTTGATTTTTGTATATAGACTCTTATTAAGAACTCTCTCACTTATCAATTGTAGAAGTTTACTTATAAATTCCTTTCTCTTCAATTTTTATTTAGATTCAGGAGGTATGTATGTGCAGGTTTGTTACATGAGTGTTTTGCATGATGTTGAGGTCTGGGGTATGAATAATCCTGTCACCCAGGTCGTGAGCAGAGTACCCAATAGGTAGTTTTTCAGCCCTTTCTCTTCTCCCTCCCTCTCCCTTCTAGTAATCCCCAGTGTCTAATTTTCCTGCTTTATATCCATATATACCCAATGTTTAGCTCCCCCTTGTGAGAACATGCAGTATTTGGTTTTCTGTTTCTGTGTTAATTTGCTTAGGATAATTGTGTCCAATTGCATTCATGTTGCTGCAAAAAAAATGATATTCTATTTTATGGCTGTGTGTGTATGTACAAAATTTTATTTGTCCAGTTCACTACTGATGGGCTTTTAGGTTGATTCTGCATCTTTGCTATTGTGTATAGTGCCGTGATGAACATATGAGTGCGTGTGTCTTTTTGGTAGAATGATTTATTTTCCTTTGGGTATATACCTGGTAATGTTATAAATTCTTTTCAGTTTTTTTAATATACAATCATTTTTCCTATGAATAATGACAGTTCTCCCCTTCCCCCAATCTTCATGGATTTATTTGTTTATTTATTTATTGTTTATTGTAGTGTCAAGGACCTCAAGTGTGGTGATAATTACAAGTGATAAAAGCAAGCGTCTTTGTTTCAATCGTGATCTTGGAGGGCAAGGTTTTATTTCACTATTATACATGATGTTAACTGTGGGTTTCTTTGGAGATACCCTCTATCAGATTGATGATAACATGTTTTATTTGTAATTCTCTAATAATTTATACCTATACGTTATATTTTCAGCATCTATTTTGACCATATGATTTTTCTCTTTTTTTCCTCAGTAAATGGATTGGTTTTCCAAATGTTAAGCCAGCTTTGGCTTTCTGGTATAAAACTTACTTGCTTATGATGTAGTGTCACTTTTAGTCATTGCTAGATTTCATTTGTAAATTTTTAAGATTTCACATCTGTATGTTTGTGAGAAAATTTGGTATATAATTTTACTGTTGTACCCTTGTCAGGTTTGGGTATCAAAGTTAGACTACCTTCATAAAGTGAATTGAAAAATGTGGATTTTTTTTCTACTGCTTGCTTTGGGTTTAATATTTCTTTCATTTTCTTATATAGATTATTAGATCATCACTTTTTCATCTTCAACCCCTGATGTATTTGGAAGTAGGATTTGTGAGAGTGTAGTGAAGGTTAAATGAGGTCATAAAGAAGGGGCTCTAATCTGATAGGACCAGTGTGTCTTTATAAGAAGAGGGAGAGATACCAGAGATCTCCTTCTCTACCATGTGAGGACACAGTGAAAAGGTGACCATCTGTAACCTAGGAAGTCAGCCCTCATCAGGAACCATAGTGGCCAGAACTTTGATATTAGACTTTTCAGCCTCCAGAACTGTAAGAAAATAACTTTCTGTTGTATAAGCCACATGGTGTATGGTATTTTGTTAGGAAAGTCCTGGCAGACAATACAAGAGGTTAATCACTCAAGATCTCCCATCTATTAAAGCAGAGGAATAACTTTTGTAGGCTTAATACTGCTTTCTCACTTAGGAAAAGTTGAGATTAAGAACACACAGGAAGGGATCATTTCCTAAGGTTTATTTCTTCAACATCAAATTGAGTTGAAACTTGACTACAGGCCATCTGCTCATTCAAAGCATTACAATAAATCTGTCCTATTGATGATCAAAATGAGAGCTGCACTGGATGCAGGATTGGACATTGCAAGCTGTTCTCCCAAGTGGGATGGAAAGGTGCTCGAGGTATTGAAAAGGATTCTGCTGTTTCAGTTTGATTTTCATTCAGGATTGAAAAATTTTGAATGCAATTGACCATGAGCTGCTTGTCTGGACATGAATTTGGATCCGCTTAGCTGTCAACATGTGTCTGAGGAGTCCAGATTTTCTCTCCCAGTCACAGCCCAGGGGTGGCCAAGTGCTGCTTCAAGACAAATGCTCCCTTTGTCTGGATTTTAATGTCACCTTTAGTCAGAGCTGATCTGACCAGAATCACTCTGAATTTTTTCCTCACCAGTGGCTAAGGTAATTAACAGCAGTGCTAAAAACATTCCCCCCCTCTGGGGGGCTCTGGCCTTGTTCATTAAGACACTGTTCAAACATCCTTTTCAGCAAAAATTCTTCTGTGATACTCCCAGACTGTGTTAAGGATTCATGCTTTGAGCTCTTGGGGCTTATCTTTGTCATCATGCTGCACTGCAGTTACCAGTTTACTTGGCCATCTTCCTACTAGATAAGGAACTTCTTGAGGATAGAGAGTGATTATTCTCATCTTTGCAGCTTCAGAGCCTAGCATAGAATCAGTCACCTTAGACGCAAAGGATCACAGAGTGGACTCTGTGAGAAATACATTAGAAAACAAGATGGACAGAATGACATGGTTTGGGTTTAGGGAAGTTATATCCTTTCATTACACAAACAGAGCAAACAAAACAGTCCAGCACTGTTAACTACTCCATCTACTATGTATTTGAGAGTCAAATTATGTTTGCTTTTATTTCCAATGTTGATTCTTAGACGACATTTAGCCCCATAGTAAATTTTCTATGATTTCCTTTCTTCTTTCTTGTAATTTTATTATGGCCATTGGTTCTGCAGACTTATAGAGGAGAACTTATAGAGAAATCCTAGGTGTATATGATTATTTAGTACAGTGGAATTGAAGTTTGCACTCAAAATCTGTTTCCCCCCTAAATCTAGTTTTTTGTGACCCTGAAAAGTTATCCTCCAAATCTATTTGCTTGTTTCCCTGAGAAATTCCACCTTCCCTTTGGTCATAGGCATCTATTGGCTTGTGGAGTTTGATAATTGTTTCAGCAGAAATGCAGAAGTCAGTTCAAGCTCTTGATTTATTCATTCACGTTTTTTTGCTCCTCCACCTCCTCCTCTTCCTCCTGTCAGGAGACACAGTTGTCTTTAAAGGGCAAAGCTTTTTGTTTCACAAGAATTACCTTCTGAAGAATTTTCATATTGTACTCTGCAGAAAGCGGAGGAAGGGAGGAAGGGAGGACGGTAGGGAGGGAGGGAGGAAGGGTGGGTTGCTTCCAGTGTAAAACTCCAATTGTCATTCAGATCTCTGCTCCAAGGTCACACTCTTAGGAAAGCCTTCCTTCCCAGCCAACCCTCTTCTCCAACTAGATTCACTCAAGTCCCTTTGTTTTGTACTTTCATGGCATCGTATCCCTTCCTTTCAAGTTACTTATTTGAAATTGTGTGATTCCTTGGTTATTTGTCTCTCACTAGACTGTAAGTGCTGTGAGGAGGGCTGTGTCTGATTTTTCCCAGCATATCTGATGTATATGAATATTCAACATATCTATTTTGAATGAATGAATGACTCAGTCTCCCCTAACAGATAGTAAACTGGCTGAGACACACAGGTCATTTAGGTGTTGTTCAGAGGACCTGACTGAGGCATCAACAGGCTGTATTCCAGGCAGAGGGGCAGAGATATTCAGAGGGCAGGGAACTATTACTATTGACTTTTAACTATATTGGTCCCTAAACCTTCCCTCCTCCCATTCTCTGATTTTCTATCTTTTCATGTCATATCATAGTGGGACGTGTAGTGAGTTAGAAGCACAGGGTCTGAGGATAGATAATCTTGAGTTCAAATACTGGCTCTGCCACTTGATGAAATTGTTGTGACATTGAGAAAGTTGCTTAACTCTTCATACTGCCTACCTCTGAATTTCATTATGTGGATTAAATGAGGTGACTTAAAGGATGCTCAATAAGTGCTGGTCGTTATTATTAACAATTAGCCTAAGGATAAAAAAATTCTTTCTGGACTAATGGTACTAACACTTTGTTAATAATAAATTCTTTTCTTTCCCACTTATCTATATGACCCTGGGTAAGTCATTTGACCTCTTTGTGCGTCAGTTGCCTTAACTACAAAGTTGACATTGTTATCTGTCACATCGTTATAGTGAGTATGAAATTGCATTAACACAAGTACAAATGTTTAAACAGTACTTGGCACATAATAAGTGGTTAATATAGCGGCTACTGTTTGTTGTAATTTATGGTAATGGTGAAAAATTATTAATAATGTATCACCATGTGATTGCTGTCCGGCAGTTGCTCCATGTGTATTTGAGAGAGGTTGTGTTTCAATGACATTTGGGGCATTTCCCATGAGGAAGCTGGACACAAAGGTAAAAAATTCAGGGCATTCAACCATGGCTGGAGTTCTTGGTCTTGAGCCAGGTACCTTTTAAAAAGGCAGAGAGTTAGAATAATTTTGTAAAGATGAGAACTGGAAGTCAAAACTTTGCTTTTTGGAGGCCAACAGTGCTCATCCAGCCTTCACTTTGTTTTGTGAAAATGTATTTTCTGTTGTTAGTCTTTAATTATTCAAGTTGATCAAATGAGGGAAGGGAAGGCACGTAAACAAATCTTCTACTTAAAGTTATTTTTAAAAGTTATTTACATTCTGCCTAAATGTGGGACTTAAATTTGCTGTCAGAGTTGAAATCCCCATTAGTGATCTCGGCCACCGCTTACAAGTAGATTCAGTTTTTTCCTTCTCAACCTCAAATGCTCCAGGCCACACCCAGGGATTTGCAGGAGCCTGGAAAAGCCCCCTCTATGTTAGAACCTAACACACGTAGAAGGGTGTTCCAGGACTATCGGGATAATAGACATTGCTGGCCCCTAGGCCTGCTTCCAGAAGAGGACAGGAGTGCTCAGAGGTGGAGGGACTGGACATCTGCCAGTGGAATATTCCTTTCACTGGGCAGGAAGCAACTGATGGGTCATATTTTGTGCTGCAGCAGGAAACTTAGGAAATTGAGTATCTCATTATATAACTAAAGTTCGTTGTATACCTGTGTGTTTGCAACGGTTCTAGAAGGAGACCGAGTGTATTAGTCAGCGTTCCGTAGAAAAACAGAACCAATAGGACATACAATTAGGTAGGTAGGTGGCTAGGGAATTTATTATAGGGATTGGCTCGTGCCATTATGGAAGCTGAAAATTTCCACAATATGCTGTCTGCAAACTAGAGAACCAGAAAAGATAGTGATGTGATTTGACCTGAGTCCGAACACCTGAAACCCAAGGGAGCCAAAGGTGTAACTCTTACTCCAAGGCTGACAGCCTGAGAATGTGGGGGCTGCTGATGTAAGTCCTAAACTACAGAAGTCCAAGAACCTGGAGTGCGGATGTCCTAGGGCAGAAGAAGATGGATATCCTTGCTCAAGAAAAGAGAGCGAGAGAGAGATCGAATTCATCCTTCCTCTTCATTTTCGTTCTATCTAGACCCTCAAGAAATTAGATGATGCTTCTCTGTGTCAGTGAGGGTGAATCCTCTTTGTCTACTGATTCGCATGCTTTCCTTTCCTTAAATGCCCTCATAGACACACCCAGAAATAACATTTACCAGCTATCTGAGAATCCCTTAGCCCAGTCAATTTGATACATAAAGTTCATCTTCACACAGAACTTGTCAATTCTAGTGTAGAGATGGTGAGCATAGTACAGTGACTGAGGCTCTGCAGCCAGAATTCCAAACCTGGCTTCACCATTTGGTGACTGTGGGATTTGGGCAAATTATTTAAATGTTCTGTGCCTTCCTTTCTATATCTCTGAAATGGAATCAGTAATATCATCCATTTCAAAGGAATGATGAATTAATTTCAGTAAAGGTCTGAAAATGGCATCTAGTACACAGTGAACATATTTGCTATTATCTTGGATTATTATGGCTTGATTTATGTTACAATTTGGTTTCTTTCTTTTGTTGTTGTTGTTATTGTTGTTGTTTTCAGATGGAGTTTAGCTGTTTTGCCCAGGCTGGAGTGAAGTGGCGTGATCTCGGCTCACTGCAACCTCTGCCCCTGGGTTCAAGCGATTCTCCTGCCTCAGACTCCTGAGTAGCTGGTATTATAGGCACCCGCCACCATGCCTGGCTAATTTTGTATTTTTAGTAGAGACGTGGTTTCTCCATGTTGGCCAGGCTGGTCTCAAACTCCTGACCTCAGGTGATCCACCCACCTCAGCCTCCCAAAGTGCTAGAATTACAGGCCTGAGCCACCATGCCTGGCAATTTGGTTTCTTTCAAAATAGAGCCTGAGATAAGAATTTGGGTGCAGGTAGTTTATTTGGGAGGTGATCCCAGGAAGCAGAAGTGAGCAGACAGAATGAGATAAGGAAGGAACAACAACAGTATGAGAATGCTTTCTAGAGGATTCTTCTGAGGGCACTGTGAGTTAAATTCTGCCATAATCTCTTAAGAACCACAGAGAGGCCAGGCGTGGTGGCTCACTCCTGTAATCCCAGCACTCTGGGAGGCCGAGGCAGGCGGATCACGAGGTCAGGAGATCGAGACCACGGTGAAACCCTGTCTCTACTAAAAATACAAAAAATTAGCCGGGTGCGGTGATGGGAGCCTGTAGTCCCAGCTACTTAGGAGGCTGAGGCAGGAGAATGGCGTGAACCCGGGAGGCGGAGCTTGCAGTGAGCTGGGATTGCGCCACTGCACTCCAGCCTGGGCGACAGAGCGAGACTCCGTCTCAAAACACACACACACACACACACACACACACACACACACACACACACAGACACACACTTCCCCCTGAAATAAGATGTTCACTGGGTTCTATCCTCCATTAATCAGGGGTTGTCCCAGGGGTCTTAACTCACTCCATCCCCAAAGGATGGCTGGAGGCTAAGCAGACTCTGGGATAGAACAAAACCATGGGGAACAGGTGCGAAGATATGCAATGCTGGCTCTAGGTGGGATGTGGTCTGCTGGAGGCAAGGCTGAGCTTACCCTGAACTGTCTACTGCAGCTGGAGCTGAGATGTGAGGAGCCTATAGGGAATGGGTATAAGACCATGGAGGTCTTCTATGAGACCCCAAATTGGGGGGTAGATTTTCAAGTATGCAGGGTCAGAGATTCCATTTTAAATTGTATTAGCTTATTTGAGATATCTGGCTATGGGGCGTTGATTAACCAGTGCCACCATAGATTTCTTGATCCTTGAAAGCCTTTTTGCTTATTTTAAAGAGACCATACCTGGCAAGATGTTCATATAAGCCACTCTCTTCCTAAAGATAGACTCCTATAGGATTCCAGATTGTACAGACAAAGCTATCTGTAATTAGTTTATACCAGAGACTATTACTTAGGGACATTACAGTTATAGTTGTAAATATCATCATTAGTAGGAGTGGTAGTAGCAGCAGCAGTAGTGGTAATCAAGTCATGGTTGCATCCTGAATATAAGTCATGGTTGCTTCCTGAATAGTAGCTATTGACATGTTTTGAATGCTTAGTGTAACCAAGGCATTTTACTACTTTGTGCTCAGCAGCATATTACTTGCAGCCCCAGGCAACTCTATGAAGTGTATAGTGTTTTCTTCTCCATTTCTCGATTGAAACAGCAAAAGGTCAGTGTGATTAAGCAACTTTCTAGAACCCTAATACTAGCAAGTAGTAGTAGAGTCTCTTAATGAAAAGAAACAAAAGACATCACTTAGTTTTATCTTCTTCTAGAGTAGGGGAACAACAACATAAAAACTTAAGTCAGAACTCCTCTAGCTTCTTTGAGGCTTTCTTTCAAGAGATAAATACTTTGTTCACCTGAATTTAAGTGAAAAAGAAGTGTCTAGTTCTAACTCTGGGGGATTCAGGTGCTAAGTGATGTCAGAAGGACTTGGTGTCTCTCCATCTCTCTGGCCTACTTTCCTCCTTGTCTGCTTCATCCTCACCATCCCTCACTGCCTGAAGTGGCACCTAGCCTTACTACCTATCAGTTAACAGTTTCAGACCAAAGACGCAATGTGCACAGCGCTGGTGCCTTGGCTGGGATTGAGATAGCCTCATCTCTAAGCCTGAGTAAAGTGGAAGCCCCCACAGCTGGTAGTGGGTCTAGCTGCTAGCTGAATCACATGGACTGAAAGTGGGGTGGGAGGCATTTCCCACAAAGGAATGTTCCTTTTGGCCTGCAAGAAAAGATACCAGTCAGGTCAGGATGCTGATGGCCACTGAACAGGATCATGTCAGTTCTATTTCTACATACATAAGTAAATTATTTTTTGTATTTTCAACATCTCCCTGCAGCAGCTACCCTATGACAGTTTTTCTCATCCCACCCAAACATCTAGGTGCACATTTTCAGTCTTCTCTCTCTTTGGGTCTTAAACTTACACTTCTTAACACAGTTTCATCTGTTTTCTACCTACAACAGTAGCTCTCAACCAAGGGGAATTTTGTACCCCAGGGGGTATTCAGCAATGACTAGAGTTATTTTAGGTTATCATATTTCGGGGTGGGTACTAATGTCATCAAGTGGGTAGAGGCCAGGGATGCTGCTAAACTTCCTGTAATGAATGCACTGACAGCCCCCAAACCCCAACAGCAAAGACTTACCTGACCCAAAATGTCAACAGTGCAGAGACTGAGAAACCATGATCTAGACTAATGCCTTAAAATGGTTGTTACCAAAGTTATCACAGCCTCCTCGTTGCAAAGGTGGTGGGTTGCTCTCAGGCTTTAGGTTATCTGACTTTTCTGAAGTGTCTGGCAACTTTGATCACTGCCTTCTGGAAGCCCTCCGTTTCTCTGTCGTGTGTGATTGTTATACCACTCCCTGGGGTTCCTGCTCTTCTCTCTGTCTTTCTCTCTCTCTCTTTATTTATTTATTTTTGTTGTTGTTGTTGTTGTTGTTTTTGAGACAGTGTGTCTCTCTGTTTCTCAGGCTGCAGTGCAGTGGCGTGATCTTGGCTCACTGCAACTTCTGCCTCTCAGGTTCAAGTGATTCTTCTGCCTCAGGCTCCCACGCAGCTGGGATTACAGGGATGCATCACCACATCCGGCTAATTTTTGTATTTTTAGTAGAGACGATATTTCACCATTGTTGGCCAGGCTGGTCTTGAACTCCTAACCTCAGGTGATCTGCCTGCCTTGGCCTCCCAAAGTGCTGGGATTATAGGTGTGAGCCACCACGCCCAGCCCTTCCTCTTCTTTAGATTACTTCTTCCTGATTTCTTACCCTTATCATCCTTTATATTGGGTGTCCCAAACTCAAATCCTAAGGTCAAGGAGGATACACAAGTAGGTAAGGCAATTTTGCTGTACAAAGGACAACACAGAGGACCCTGTGGCAGACAGGGACAGGAGGCTACATCTCAGTAGGGAAGGTGCTTACTGTCTTCAGTTTTTCAGGATCAAGGTCCAAGTGTTGCCTGCTTTGAGTTTTCCAGACAAGCCAACATCTGGATATGATGTGAGATCTTCCAATGTTTAATGTGGGCAACTTACTCAACATTTTTTGTAAGCTCTGCATGGGCAAAACAAAGCACATGTCTGATACCAGTTTGCAATCATCCTAAATATCAACATTTTCTCTTTTTTTGTATAAATCCTGTTTTCTTCTCATGCTGTGTATAGTGGGCAGTTTTACTCAGTTCTTGGAATAGATTAACATCACTGTGTTAATGAGTCCAAATTCTGTGAGACCTACATATCTATCTAGTTAAGAAGAACCCATTAAACTTGTCAAAAAGAAGAGCATTCCCTTTAGCATGGAGTTATTTCTTTCTTTGAATATAACATCTGCTGAATGATAATGAAAATGTTTGCAGTGGAAAAGTTATATTAATTATAGCATTTTAACATTATAGCCATGGCCTGTGGGAAGTCTAACATCCTTTATATTTGTACTTGGGAAACTTGGAAAAATGAGGACTCTGCCCTTCTTTTGTATACCGTGTATTTCACTTATGTAGGAATAAATACACAAAGTTTCTCCTTTCTACACAGTTGATTTTTCTTCTTTCCCATGTCTAACTTAGATTCTAAAGCTATTTTTTCTTTACTCTACATGTAGAAATAATTGTGTTAGATTTGGGACAGTATGGGTCTCCTAAAAAGCAATCCAGGCCGGCCGTGGTGGCTCACGCCTAAAATTCCAGCACTTTGGGAGGCTGAGGCAGGTGGATCACCTTAGGTCAGGAGTTCGAGACCAGCCTGGCCAACATGGTGAAACCCTATCTCTACTAAAAATACAAAAAATTAGCCCAGCTTGGTGGCGGGCGCCTGTAATCCCAGCCACTCAGGAGGCTGAGGCAAGAGAATCACTTGAATCCAGGGGACAGAGGTTGCAGTGAGCCAAGATTGCGCCACTGCACTGCAGCCTGGGAGACAGGGTGAGACTGTGTCTCAAAAAATTAAAAAAAAAAAAAAAAAAGGCAATGAAGACTGGCACCTGTTTAGTGAACAAAGCTGGAATAGCCTTTAATGTGTAGCTCTCTGACAACAGTAATGTTTTTGGAATTCACCTGGTCTCTGTGTTTTACAAAACAATCTCCATATCTTACATGCCTTCTTGGAATTTGGATTTCTCCTGTCTGCTGGAATTTTGAACTTCCTCTCTGCAGGTTTTCTCTTGACCAGCTATCTTACCTTCAACATTTGTTTTTCGATTAAGATATCTACCTTCAAATATTTCCTGTAGTTTTGGTCTAAAATGATTTTTCAGCCTTGTGTTTCTAATAACGACTTCCTTCAAAAATTATACTACTCATGTGAAACTGGTTCATAACCCATATGGTATCTGGAAATAGTTATTTTTAAATGACTTTATGCTGAAGTGCAGTCATATTTTTTGTAGAAAGGCTGTGATCTGTTTTAAATTTACAGCAGTTTGAAGTCATATTGATAAATTTCTTTCTGCTGATATTTCAAATTTCCCTTTACGGCAAACACAGTAAGTTGATTAACCTTTTGACTTCCCTTGCAGTCAAGTGGCAATAGTTGTATTTACCCAACTGGAATGTCTAGAGATTAAAAATTCTCTGATTCTAGGTAAAACTTGGGTGGAGTATGATAGGCAGTTATAGATTATGATTTAGTAACAGAGCTTGGTCGTCAATGGCTGGTGAAAATTCTGGCTTTCCCAAAAGAGTTGGGTGGCCTCGGCATGTTGCTAAACTTCTTTTGAGGATCGATTTTGTCGTCTACAAAATATTAATGGTCTTGTCCCTACCCTAGGGTGCTGTTAGGAATACTAAATGACATTGAGTAGCTGGGTACCCTGCCTGACTCATAGTGGTAAATGCTTCAAAAACATTAGAAAATATCATGACTATCATTGAAGCTCGGAGTAGCAGTGGTATTAATAATATCATATCCAACTCATATCCATCACATTTCTCTAGACCTAAAAATACCAAAAGGCTTTTCCAATTCAAATTTCTTGAGGGTCTTACTGCCATTGTCTATTTCCATCCTTTCATTATTACTATTTTTTTAAAATTCTTAGTGTCAGGGCAGACGCTAGAGATAAAATGATTGACTTTTTAAAAGGTGTGATCTTTGCCCTTCTGGAATGTATAGCTTAAAACACTGTCAAGGTGAGTGTTTCCATTAAAGAATCATGGAGCTATGCTTTTAAAACTGGGGCAAGTGCTTCAAAAGAAAGGAGCATAGTGCTATGAAGTTATGCTTTATGGAGAGTGAAAGCAGCCCTGAGGGAAAAGGTGATTCAGTTGAGAGGTGATAGGAAGATACCTTAACTAGGCAGAGAGGAAACCTCACCAGCAGCCCCAGTGGAGGGAATGACTTGTGCAGATGCTCTGTAGGAGGAAGAAGTATGGCTGACTTGGGGAACCAATGAGGCTACCATGATGGAGCCACACTGAGTAGAAAGCCAAGTAACAGAGTCCTTGAGAGGCTGCAGAGGTACTCAGAGGCCAGTCTTAAGGACCTTACTGGTTTTCCAGAGAACTTTGGCCTCCCCTACAAACGCTCCCTACCCACCTTCCATCCCCATCTCAGGTCACATTTACTAACTGCTAATTGATTCGGAAAGACCTAAGAAGAGTTTCCAGTTTCCCCAAATGTGAATTTCACCAGCCTTCCTCAGGTCTCCTCTGGTACGGCAGCTTGCTGTATCCTTCCTCAGACCTCCTTGGACCAGAAATAAAGTTGTTGTGAAGCTCTGCTGTTGAGGGAAGATCATCCATAGTCCCACTAGCCACAGGTAAATGCAGCTTCATGTGCGTAGGGTTTTCTGCATGTTGAGAGCCTAGATAGAAATGGTGGAAGGAACATGGACTTGTAACTTACCAGCAGATGGTCATGTTGTCTTGCAGTTTTGCTGTGCACTCAAGAGTGAGGATGGCCGAGTTGGCTCACCCATGGAGCTTGTAAAAACACGGATGCTAAAGGACCATCTCAAGGCTGATGAATTAATGATGGCAATCCTACATTAATGTTAATCAGTTATAGTTTATTATCAGGTTGTAGAATTCCAAAAATATAAGAATTGCCTGCTTTTTATGCTAAATGCTTTCTTGAAATTTTCCTGGTAAGTCAAATTTTGGGTGAGAACGCTATTTTATTCTTATTCAAAAAGTAATTTCAAATGCACTTAAGTGTTTATCTTAATCTGTAATAGATTTCCACCCTCCTCTTTCTGTTTATTAAGGTATTTTTAAATACTGATCACTTCCTTTTCACACAAATTTCTAATAGTTTAGTTTTTTTTTGCTTTCCCTGAAAACTTTCTTCTCCATTAACACTAATAACTAACATTTTTCTGTGTACCAGGTACTAGACAAATAACTAATCCTCATGCCGGCCCCCAAATAAAGCTACTGTCTTTTTCATCTTTTAAATAAGATCCCTGAAGCTCAGAGAGGATATGTAACTGAAAAATGTCACCTAGCTAGTAACCAGAAATTAAAACTGGGTCTTATTTCTTACCTGTTCTATGACCACCAGCTGTCTCCAGACACAAAGCAATGAATAGTCCATAAACAAACACACTTAAATGGACTAGACTGTATTTAAAAACCCTTTGGAAATGGGATCATTATCCTCCCCACTTCCACCCCAGCAAATGGCTGCTAAGGATGCATTTTAATGTGCAGTGATATCAAGTTTAATGGATTCCAGGGGATCAATCTTTATAATGAAGCTGATGGTCTTGAAAAACAAACAAAATCATCGTCAATCATGTAATGCCCTGTTAACTTGAATCAAATATCTCAGCAGCAATAATCCCATTAGACCACATGTATGGTTCATAGCCAGGACCAGCAGAATATGGTGTACATCCCGGCTAAGTAAATCCTACTGGATGGATGTGTTCCTCATGCTTGGCTTCTGTTTGTCAAAGGACAGTTGAAGAAAGAAAGGACCTACAGCAAGAGTCGACAGTAGGGGCCTTTGGACCATAATGGGCCCAGCCCACAGAGGTGTTTTGTTCGGATGGTGTCTTAGTCCACTTGGGCTGCTATAACAGGGTAACTTATAAACAGCAGAAATGTATTTCTCACAGTTCTGGAAACTGGACGTCTGAGGGCAGGATGCTAGCACGGTCCAGTTCTGGAGAGGGCCGTCTTCTGGGTTATAGATTGTCACCTTCTTGCTGTGTCTTCACGTGGTGGAAGAAGCAAGGCAGCTCTCTGGGACCTCTTTTATAAGGGCACTGATCTTTCCATCTGCCTTTTGGATCTAATCACTTCCCAGGAGATCCTACCTCCTAAGACCATCATCTTGGTGATTGGGTTTCAACACGTGAATGTTGGAGTGATACAAACATTCAGATCATAGCAGCTAGTCTGTATGTCAGCTCAGGGTTTAGAACCCTGTCCATTCGTTCATGTGTAACAGTGTAAGCAGCCTAGCCCCTGCTGGCTCAAACCTGCCTGCTTCCCCTTTTGGTTGAATGCAAACCCTCAGTCAGCCTTTCATGTTGAGACCCCAGTATTAGGGCTATGGCGTAATAATGACTGCCCTGAACTTACAGTTGTACCCAGGAGGGCTGCACATTGGGTTCTAGGCAGAGCGTGGCCACTCCATGACCTTGAACAAGTCATGTTCTGCTCTGGACATCCGTTTTCACCTCCATGGTGACCAGATGGTCCCTGGGTACTCTTTCAGTTTTAGAGTGCTTTAAATACGATTCATCAAAATGCAGCTGACTTTCAGTGAAATCATGACCAGCGCATTAACCCTTTGATGGCACCCATCGATTCCTGATTCTGGGTCCTTTTTTTTCTTTATTGCCTACATTTTTCTGCTTTTTCAGATACCATGAGCTCTCCATACTGTCTAAAAGTTCCCTCTGCCAGCCCACTCATCAAGTCAGCATAGAAAAGGATTTAATAGATGCCATTTACGCCTTCTCATTTATTGCCTGATTAAACTGAAGAGTAAATGAAAGACATTCCTGTAGCGTCAGAAAGATGTAATTTTAGCACTTGATATTTTTGCACAGAGATCTGCCATCTAGGATGTAAATTCCATCAGGACAGAGGCACTCATTTATTCAACCAATATTTACGACGTCTACCCTATGCTAGGAACGGGGCTCGGCACTGGGAATACAGCAGTGCCTGTATCCCTGGTGCCTGCCCTCTAGTGTAGAAATGGACCGTAGGCAAAGGCATTTAGAATCTATCGAATCTGTTGGGGGTAAAGTGTAATGAAGGAAAGTGAAGCAGGGGGCAGGCATGGGAAGTGATGGGGTGGAGATTTCATACAGGGTGTTCAGGGAAGTTTTCTCTGAGGTGGACGCGTGTAGGAGGAAATGAGAGTGTGAACCCAATGGGGAGAAGTGTTTAGGGCAGAATAAGCAGGACTTTAAAATGCTCCACACTGGAGCACCATACTGGGCATATTCCAAGATTAGCCATCAGGCCAGTGTAGCTGGGACTCATTTAACGAGGGATGGGCACTAGGAAATGAAGTCAAAGAAGAAGGGGTGAGTTCAGGTCATGCAAATCACAAAATTAATGTGACACCGTGATGAGAGCTTCAGCCTTTACTCCGAGCTGAACAGGAGCCAGCCAAGGGTTTGGAGCAGAGGAGTGGATGGTATCACGCGATTCTGTCTTCTGTCCCAGAGCATTATCAGGTGTGCCTGGCACATCTGTGTGGTCAGCAATTGATTACATGATTGTCTTGGTGTTGTTCAATTTTTCTGCACAATGACTGGGCATCTTCAATGTGGAGAGAGTGTTTTTCTGATACTAAAGTTTCTGGGAACATAGGTAATCAATGAAATGCATTTTTTCAATGGCAGTATCAATTACATTTATTAAAGTTAGAGCACCTCTGTCTGTTTCACCAAACCACCTTCTTTCCATGACGTGGATGGATCCCTTTGTGAGGCTCTTTAGAAACTCAGAAAGTGAAATATCTGTATCATTTGATCTAAAATGAATTCCTGGGTCCCCTTGCCTGACCCCTTCATTAAGAAAACAATACCTTTTCTTTCTGTTTAACTTGAAATCGAGTAGAGTTGTAGTTCTTGTTGTCATTTTCAGATATTGTCATTCTATTTCTAACCCCAGCAGATTATAGGTTATTTACAAATTTCTTTGCAACTATTAAAAGGAAGATGAATTGAATCTCATTAGGATGACTCTTCCCCCTCTTCCTGGCCATTGGTACTCTGTTAGGAATACTCAAACAAGTACTTGTTATTTGACATTGACAGGTTCCAGCTCATTTGTCCCAAGCCTCTTTTTTTTTTTGAGACCGAGTCTTGCGCTGTTGGCCAGGCTGGAGTGCAGTGGTGTCATCTCGACTTAACTGCAACTTCCACCTCCCGGGTTTAAGCGATTCTTCTGCTTCAGCCTCCCGAGTAGCTGGGACTACAGGCATGCACCTTATTTTGGTATTTTTAGTAGAGACAGGGTTTCACCATGTTGGCCAGTTTGGTCTCGAACTCCTGACCTCAGGTGATCTGCCCGCTTTGGCCTCCCAAAGTGCTGGGATTACAGGCATGAGCCACCATGCCTGGCCTGTCTTTTAGTCTTATATAAAACAAAGGACTTATAAAGGTTTGGTTTCTAATCTGGCACATTTCTCTTCCAAACTATTTGTGCGTTTAACTTATGCCTTTAGGTAGATAGACACTCCTGATTTCAGAAGTGGCTTGATGTCTTTTAGATGAAAAGGAAAAACAAAATGTAAACGTTGAAAGGAGTCACGCACAATTGAGATTGGATAGAGTCGATGGAAGGATGGTGGCATGAGAAATGGCAGCATCACTGACATATTTGGCAATAATTTGCAATGCTGTTCCATAGAACTTTCCAGACTGTTTAGTATGGTAGCTGCCAACCACGTGGCTACTGGGCACTTGAAATATGCCTAGTATAACTGAGGCACTGAATTTCTCATTTTATTTCATTGTAATGGATCAAATTTAAATAACCACATATGGGTAGTGACTACTGTACTGAACAGTGCATACCCAATGGGGTAAAGGGAGTGTCTAAAGGAAGCCATCAGGGCTGGGTGATTGTTCTTTTTTTTTTTTTTCTTTTTTTTTTTGAGATGGAGTCTTGCTCTGTCACCCAGGCTGAAGTGCAGTGGTGCGATCTCCACTCACTGCAACCTCCATCTCCCGGGTTCAAGCAATTCTCCTGCCTCAGCCTGCTGAGTAGCTGGGATTACAGGCACACGCCACCATGCCCGGCTAATTTTTGTGTTTTTAGTAGAGACGGCATTTCACCATTTCAGTCAGGCTGGTCTCAAACTCTGACCTTGTGATCTGCCCGCCTCGGCCTCCGAAAGTACTGGGATTACAGATGTGAGCCATCTCACCTGGCAAGGGCGGGGTGATTCTTTGCAGGTGATAAAAAATGAGACCAATGGCTCTTCTCTGATCTACACAGTTACCTGCAAAAAAGATCTGAGTACCCTCCTTAAATTTTCTTCTCCACATATTACCAGTAGTTGAACCTTGATAAATCTACATTTATTATTATTTTTTAATTTGTTTACTTTATCTTTACCATCATTGCTTGGTTTCCACTGCCGTTATCTCTTGCAGAAACCCAGGCAATAGCTTCTGATTGATTTCCTGGTCTCAGTTTTTGTCTTTCTTTTAATCCATCCTCCACAGTGCAGCCACAGCCACTCTTCTCTTTAAAATCCCTGAGGAGTCTGCATTTTTCTTAGGGTAAAGCTCAAAGTCCTTAGCATTAATGAGCATAGTAGATTTTGTAGATTTTATTCCAAGTTGTAGAATTCTGGCTATTTCAGTGTTGGCTGAACATCAGTTTTGCTAATATTTTTATTTTGAATCACATGTGGGCACACGTTATCTTATTAATATTTAGGGCTTCTAAAAACAATCTACCACTTTTTACTCCTAACAGCCTATGCATACCAGTGCACAGATCAATTCTATGCTTAAAAAATCAAATAGCTGCAAGCAACTGAGCTCCTGTCTCTATTTCACCTCTGCTCCCTCACCTGGAGTTCCTTCCCCCATTCTCTCTCTGTTCACTTGGCTAATGTTAGCCTCTTTAAGGAAGGCAAAGATTCACCTCTTCTAAGAGACCTTTCAAAGAATTTATCAGGTGGCTTGAGTGGTCTTCCAAGTAGGCAGAAAACGGCTATCTTGTGATGTCCGTGCAGCTAGAGGTCTTCCTGGTAAGAAACTGACTACCCTGAGGGCTTCATTCAGCCCTGCTCCATTCCTTGTTCGCAGGGCCTACTTCAGTGCCTGGCCCATTATAAATACAAACGTTTGTTGAACGAATTAACCTGACAGACACACACTGTCATGAAAGGCATTTTCCGTAACACCATGCCACTCCCACAAAACAAAACAGTAACAAACAAAACCTACCCCCTCACTTAAGCTATAATCTTAGATGCATTTCATGGAATTAGATCATGTAAAGATTGGACTACTCTTTGTTTTTTGAGATAAAGTCTCACTCTGTCCCCTAGACTGGAGTGCAGTGGCACCATCAAGGCTTACTGAAGACTTGACCTTCCAGGCTCAAGTGATGCTCCTGCCTCAGCCTCCTTCTTGACTAGCTGAGACCACAGGTGTGTGCAACCATGCCTCGCTAATTTTTTGTATTTTTGGTAGAGATGGGGTTTCGCCATGTTGCCCAGGCTGATCTCAGACTCCTGAGCTGAAACTATCCACCAACCTTGGCCTCCCAAAGTGCTGGGACTACACGTGTGAGCCACTGTGCCCAGCCTACTCTTGTTTTTATTTGTTGCTTAATCACATCACTGATTCTCCACCTAATGACTTCTTCATTTAGTTGACTGCTGCCAGCTTCATTAGAAGTTGCTACCTTGACACAAAAGTACCATTCGGACATTAGTCATTAAATCGACAAACACTTATTCAGAATCTGTTAGGCATGAGATACTACTCCTGGTACCAGGAATCTGGGGATTAAAAAACTGGACCAGAATATACAAGGTTTCTCCTTTCTGCTTCCCTGAACATTGCCGAGGGGAAGAAAACAACCAGTCATTCAAGAAACCCAGTATTTTCAGACAGTGAAGCAGCAAATGAAATGGGCCCACTAGTCACTCACTGTGTGGCAGGCATTACTGTAAGTGATTTATATATATTTATGCCTTCAGTGCTCAGAGCAAGCCTGTATCCTTCGTTTATCCTCATTTTGTGTTCAATAAACTGAGGCACAAAAATCAGTAACTCATCCAAGTTCATACGCCTTACAAGCAGTAGAGTCAGAATTTGAACCCACACATTTGGTTCCAGTCTGTGGTGTGATCACGATGTTTTTTGATATTATGACTTAAAGAGAAGTGTTTTTGATGAGATGGTCATAGAAGAGCTTTCTGGCCAGGCACAGTGGCTCATACCTGTAATCCCAGCACTTTGGGAGGCTGAGGCAGGCGGATCACTTGAGGTCATGAGTTCAGACCTAGTCTGGCCAACATGGTGAAACCCCGTCTCTAATAAAAATACAAAAATTAGCTGGGCACAGTGGCAGGCACCTATAATCTCAGCGACTCAGGAGGCTGAGGTAGTAGAATCACTTGAACCCAGGAGGCGGAGGTTGCAGTGAGCTGAGATGGTGCCACTGCACTCCAGCCTGGGCAACAGAGTAAGACTGCATCTCAAAAGAAGAAAAGCTTTCTGAGTAGGTGAGTCTAGCCTTGCAGAGTGCGTAGTGCCTACAGCTTCTACCAGAGAAAGACAGAAACAGGTTTAGCAGGTTTAAAGAACAGTGGAAAGCTCTGCCATCCTAGGAAGCAGTAAAGGATGGGGGTTGGGAGTAAGTATAGTGGTGAGAGATAGCGCCACAGAGAATACAGGAGCAGGCACCATCTTTCTCATTCCAGCTTCATGGATGAGTCTGCAGCACCCAAATGGGGGCAGCAGTCATCAGTTAAATAAATAAACTCCTGGATAGAAAAGGTTGCTTTACTCACAGTCTTGTCGATGGACAAATGTAAGACATTGGCTGCCATCTCAGTTCACATGTTATCTTAGCTATGGTTGGAGAATCAAAACTTTTTAAAATTTTTTTGGCAGAAGTTAAAAAACTCAACATCCAGCTGCTGATTTTCTTAATGTGATCATGGCAAGCCACTGATACGCAGCGTGTAATCGCCTCATTACAAGAAAGACATGGCAGTGGAAGCAGTTTGCATTCAAATGCTTTACATTAAAATGAAAAGGGATATGGAGTAATTTGCAGTGAAGGAGGTATGAATGGTCAGAGTTAGGATAGAGCTTCCTCTGTGTGTGTACTCTTGAGTAGTGCATTTTGAGATTGTTTCCAAGAAGCTGGTTATCTGCTTTTATTGGTAATCTGGAAGCCTAGATGTATTTGGTTTATGAAATATAATTTATCCCGTGACAGCGATGACCTGAGCCATCTTAAATTTTGAAAAACATTGTAAAGTGATCCATGACCCATGACTATCCGACATGAGATGGAAATGAGCCAGAGTTTGGCAAGAAAGCCACTTTTCTTCCTGCCACACTGTGCTTGTAACAGGAAGAGAATTTGCATGACGGTTAGGTGAGCCAAGAAAATCGATGACAGCAGGAGGAAAAACTTGGAAATCACTGCATACGTTCCATTTATCTCTCAGTTACATGTTAGCGAGTTAACCGCATGTGCATTTGCCTAACACATCTTATCTATGTCCTTCTGCATCTGAATCTGGGTGGGGGATATTAGTATGCAAATAGCCCTCTGCTATCATCCCCAGCATCTGTTTGGAGTGACATTTTGGATGCTACAGAAGGCAAGCATAGTTCACCCAACAGAAGTGTTTACCCATTTGCAGGCTTCTGTAGTTTGTTGCTGCAGGACAGCACCAAGAATTTGCAGACTCACAGATTTCTCAAAGTTAAATAAACTATGCTTCTATTCCAACTTTCCTCATGTTTTCTCATATTTGCATGTAATAAGTTACATGCAAGTGTAATTACTGAGGAAAAACTATCTTTGGGTATATATGGATTTCTTAGCTTTGTGATAGGTGATCTGACAGCTATAAAAGAAGGAAAAAGAAAGGCCCTAGCTAGCAAGATATGACTTTTGCATAAGAAATGCTTCAAGTATAAGGTTGAATTAGGGCAGGGGTCACAAAGTCAAATGTTCATAGGCACCAGACTAGTAATATAATGAGGGATGCAGAAGGGGTAGGGCTTTGATGAACTGGAGAGCTTATGCCACATCTTTATGGGGCGGCCACTCTCTAGCTGCTGCCCAGCAGTTGTACACACAAAATGGAATTTATGGCTTCTCTTGAAAAATTGGATGAAATGACAATATTGGGCTCAAATTCCTTTAGGGAAAAGTTAGCACACAGAGGAACAAACAAAACCTGTCAAAGTCCAGGTTGGGCCTGCAGGTATAGGTTTGTAGTCTATTTTATAAAATTGGTTTTAAAACCTTAGAAATTTTGATCCTGAAGTCCAAGTTGGGTACAGGTATTTGCATCTTTAAGCCTGGTGGTCAGCCAGGTTGATGATGAGCTCTGAGCCCCTTAACTGGGCTCTGACAATATGCAGCAGCATCAAAACACTTTTACTGCTGAGTGTACATGAGGCTATCCAGGGAGCTTGCTGTCTTGCGCAGAAATTGTACTTTGTATCACGGCAAGTTACATACATCCCAAGTGAAAAAGAAATAGAATTTCAGATGTGGAATAACCCCTAAGTTACCAAGTCCAATCACTTCATCAAATAGATGGGAAAACTAAATGCTAGCCAGAAATGTTCTGCTACTAATCAGTTTTGAGACTTTGGACAGTTCTTTGTTCTCCCCAGATCCCATTTCCTTCCTCTGTAAAATCAGGGGGATGGACTGCACAATTGCTAACATCTCTTAATCCTATGATTATTTTTCTTTGTTTTACCTCAAGGCAGGGGGTGAGGAGGGGCAGGAAAAGATAAATAACTGAGAAAAAATTGGGACCAGCTGTTTGCAACATGGTGGTCATGTCTGGCTCTTCCACCCTACACCTGGGAGAGCTTGGGAAGTCCTGTCAATCATCCAGCTCCACTGTGCACCTGCCCAATGGGTTGATGCCACGTAGCGTACTTAATCACATCTCTTAACAGCTGATTCCTAGACTTCCAGCTCCAGCTGTCTGTTTAAAAAATAAACGCTGTCAGTTCCAAGGGAGGCAGGGCAGGGTTGGGTGGAGAGCTTGACATAACCCATTACCACCACAGAAACAAGTAAAAACACGTGTCTTTCTGATAGTGTGCATCAGCAGCCAGCA
This sequence comes from Gorilla gorilla gorilla, assembly GCF_029281585.2. Taxonomy (NCBI): domain Eukaryota; kingdom Metazoa; phylum Chordata; class Mammalia; order Primates; family Hominidae; genus Gorilla; species Gorilla gorilla. The sequence continues at coordinate 107,899,007 of NC_073242.2, read as the reverse complement.
GCCTTGGGAAGGGAGAGCATCACTTATTCCAAAAATTGGAATCCCTGTCTTGCAAATGTGGTAGATGCTATTTATGCAGCACCAGCTTAGTTACAGAATACAAGTCAACTATTCCTTCTCAGAAAGTCACTATTTTCAGCAAACATGCATTGAGAATCAAGTATAAATTCCTTACTATCCAAACTTAGAAACCAAATACATTTGGATAATGATAATTTAAATAGCAAAGGAGTTAGACTTTCGATGACAAGGGATACTAATCTTATATCAAAATATTTATCTATGGCCAGGTATGGTGGCTCACTCCTGTAATTCCAACACTTTGGGAGGCTGAGGTGAGTGGATCACTTAAGGTCAGGAGTTCGAGACCAGCCTGGTCAACATGGTGAAACCCCGTCTCTACTGAAAATCCAAAAATTAGACAGGCATGGTGGTGCACGCCTGTAATGCCAGCTACTTGGGAGGCTGAGGCAGGAGAATGGCTTGAACCTGGGAAGCGGAGGTTGCAGTGAGCTGAGATCATTCCACTGCATTCCAGCTTGGGCAACAGAACAAGACGCTGTCTCAGAAAAAAACAAAAAAAAAACAAAACAACAACAACAAAAAAAACCTTATGTGAATTGATTTGTTATGGGGAGGTTAGATTTAAATATTTTAATAACTATATATGAAATGTTGAGATTTTAAAAAAAAAATCTGAAGCAAAAATGGTATCAGAAGAAGAGCTGATGAACTGGATGTTAGATAAGGTAGCTTACTATGTACGTTTCTCTTCTTGTCTAAATTTTTGTCATATTTCACAGTAATGCCAGGCAGAATATAAAGTGTTAAATTAGTACAATCTTCACTGCTACAGGCAGTAGAAATGCCCCATAAGTTGGGTGTTAGCCAGGGTTTTCTATAACGTACATTGGTTTTTATGGCTTTTCCATTCAAAACCTTCAGACATTCCCCAATGTACAGAAGTTCAAACACTGTCCTCAGAGGTGGTCTGCCCTAACTTTGTACTCTTAGAGAATTTTGCATATTCCCCTGTTCAGTCAGTATGATTTGAGTGTCACGCCAATACCTTCTGAGTTCTAAGGGCACAAAATCAAATACAACATCAACTCTGCTTTGCCAGGGATTTTTGTTACAGGGAAGGAGAGAGAAACTAGAGAAATAATTGTTTCCTTGATTTGTGCTGTGAATGGTATGGAAGCCTACGAGGGGGCTGTGTAAATCAGAATGATGAAATGGGAAAAGGATATAATGTTTCTGATTAATTGGATGTGTTTAGCTCCAGAAGTAGAGGAGTTTCTTAAATGTAGACATTGAAGTCTTGCTTGTTTTTATGTCTCCCTTAGCACCATACATATTGCTTTATTTTTAGTTGATTAATACCAAAAATATTTACAGAGCTCCTACCAGCTGCCAAACAATGGACATAGGGAAGTCGGCAGAACAGGCACAAAGTCCCAGCCTTTAAGGAGCTAATAGGAGGGATGAACAATAAACACAGAAGGAAACAGCTGCGTGTGGCACTCTCATGTCATGATAAAGGCTGTTATGGGGGAAAAAAGGCTGACTGAGAAAATGACAAGGTTGGCTTTGTTTCGTTTGAAAGGATGCTTTGAACAGGTGGCCTTTGAAGCATCCTATTGAAACAAAGCCAACCTTGTTTCCTCAGTCAGCTTTTTGGGCCAGGCACGGTGGCTCACGTCTATAATCCCAGCACTTTGGGAGGTCAAGGAGGGCGGATCACGATGTCACGAGTTCAAGACCAGCCTGACCAAGATGGTGAAACCCCATCTCTACTAAAGTCACAAAAATTAGCCAGGCATGGTGGTGGGTGTCTGTAATCCCAGCTACTTGGGAGGCTGAGGCAGATAATTGCTTGAACCTGGGAGGTGGAGGTTGTAGTGAGCTGAGATTGCGTCACTGCAATCCAGCCTGGGTGACAGAGGGAGACTCTGTCTCCAACAACAACAACAACAAAAAAGAGGTCGCCTTTGGACAGAAACCTACATGAAGTGGGATATCTAGGGGAAGAGCATTCTAGGCACAAGAAACAGCAAATGAAAAAATTCTGAGATGGGAACTTGGCTTTTTTATTTATAGAACAGCAATGGAGTGAATGTAGCTGGAATTCAGTTAAAAGAAAAAATAAGGGGTAGAAGATGCTAGAGAAGCTACTAGATGCTGCATTTGGATTGGACTGGGCTGCAAAGTGGCTTGAAATCCATTTCTCTTGGTCAAGAATTCATCTTGTAGTGATAGAGCATGATGGTGAATGACCCATTAAAAGCGATGCTTTGGAAAAAACAACTCTGGAGCAAGGGAGAAGAGAGATTGTCAACAGGGAGAGGAGATAGGAGACCACTGCTTAGTCTAGGCTTGGGGCAATACATGACCAGACTGGAATGAGAACACAGGAAGGACAGAGAGAGGAGCTCAAGAGATTAGTTGTTCATTGCAATTTGTCAGTATTCTTAACTGCATAATGCCGCATTCCACAGGATGTCAGTTTGGAGCAAAGAAGGATTGGAGGAGGGGAACACAAAATTGGATCACAAAATTCACATTAAAACACACAACTTACATGGATATGAGGTAGGATCTTCTCCTCCCAGACATTCAAGCCCCCGCTTTCCAAGGATGCTGAGGTGTGAAGAGGAGTGTTATTAGCAGACCCAGCAGCAAAGCCTGGAATGATCCAGGGGGAAGGTTGGCTGCATGTTCCCATGTGAACTTCATGGAAAGTCTGGTTTCCATTAAATCGAGACATGCTAGCTGTCGTCTTGGTCATTCACAGTTCACCAACAGCCTTTGTGGCAGTCATGTGTTTTCCAAATGATACCCTTAAGCTTCGTTTGAAATGATCACATTCATAAGCATGGAGGAAAGAGGATTATGAGGCACAAGGGTGTCAAACAGCTTTCCTTCGTCTTCCCTAGATTGAGAAAGTCTTCATGACCAAACCACTTGTAAAGGTCATGTAGCTTCAGTATCTGTCCTTTTAACTGGTTGTTAGGGACCAGGCGCGGTGGCTCACACCTGTAATCCCAGCACTTTGGGAGGCCGAGGGGGGCAGATCACGAGGTCAGGAGATCGAGACCATCCAGGCTAACACGGTGAAACCCCGTCTCTACTAATAATACAAAAAATTAGCCAGGCGTGGTGGCGGGGTGTAGTCCCAGCTACTCAGGAGGCTGAGGCAGGAGAATGGCGTGAACCAGGGCAGCGGAGCTTGCAGTGAGCCGAGATCGCGCCACTGCACTCCAGCCTGGGTGACAGAGCAAGACTCTGTCTCAAAAAAAAAAAAAAAAAAAAAAAAAGATTAAAAGATCACCTTTAAAAAAAACAAAAACAAAAACTGGTTGTTAGTGTGTATTTGGCTATCTCAGGGGCTGGGAAGATATGGTATCTTTTATTATTGTGGATATGTCTCTCCCAAATATATGTGGAGTATCTCTGGCATTCAGGATGTGGCGCGGCTGTTGCAAGGCAGAGTAGTCCAGTTCTGCCCTGAAAGTACGTAGAATATATCCCACAAAAGAGAGAATAAGAGCATTGCAGGGTGAAATCTGAACTAGATTGGTGATGACCAGTAAGGACACATTCCAGAGAACAATTGAGCCAGGTATGTCTGGATCCATGGGGGAAGCTTTCTCAGTGTCTCCGCTAAACACAGGACTTTCTTTTTTCATACTTTTTGGTGTGAAAATTGAGAGGACTCTGATTTATTTATTTATTATTTATTTTTTTGAGACGGAGTCTCGCTCTGTCACCCAGGGTGGACTGCAGTGGCATGATCTCGGCTCACCGCAACCTCCGCCTCCTGGGTTCAAGTGATTCCCCTGCCTCAGCCTCCTGAGTAGCTGGGATTACAGGCGTGCGCCACTACAGCTGGCTAATTTTTGTATTTTTAGTAGAGACGAGGTTTCACCATGTTGGTCAGGCTGGTCTCGAACTTCTGACCTCGTGATCCACCTGCCGCGGCCTCCCAAAGTGCTGGGATTACAGGCGTGAGCCACCCCACCCAGCCGACTCTCTGATTTTAATGCCACTTAACCTCAGCCCTCACTTCTGAGAATGACCTGAGTTTACTTGCATCTCTTTGTTTTTCTGGTCCTTTTGAAGCAGGGAAAGGAACAGCAGGTAGTTGGCAGGAGGCTAGGACCTTCTGCCATTATGCCAGCCCAAAACTGGTTTGTTGTTAAAGAGTGATACCTTCAGAGTCCAGCATTTCAGCTGTCCCCCACCCCCACCCTCTCTGGAACCTTTCCTGAATCTGAACAGAATGTGTGTTTTTTAAGAGTGTGGGCAGGCCATGGAGTCAGACAGCCCCCTGATACAGAAGTGTTAATAAAGTACCCATCAAGTAGAGCTGCAAGGCCAGGCATGGTGACTCACGCCTCTAATCCCAGCTCTTTTGGAGGCCAAGGCAGGTGGATTACCTGAGCTCAGGAGTTTGAGACCAGCCTGACCAACATAGTGAAACCCCGTCTCTACTAAAAATACAAAAATTCACCAGGCATGATGGCAGCACTCGTAATCCCAGTTACTCCGGAGGCTGAGGCAGGGAGGGTTGCTTGAACCTAGGAAGTGGAGGTTGCAGTGAGCTGATATCGTGTCACTGTACTCCAGCATGGGTGACAGAGCAAGACCCTGTCTCAATAAATAAAATAAAATATAAAATTAAAACAACAAATAACAAATAGAGCTGCAGTGAGAGTCAGTTGAAATTCTGCAGATAAAATGCTATGTGCGGTGTCTGGTGCATAGGAAACACTGACCCCCAGATGGGTATGTTAAAGGAAGGCAGGGAGAATAAGAAGGAAGGGGCCATACCAACATCTGTTGATTATGATTAAACCACTGAGATTAATTTATAAATGCTGAAGCATAGGTTATGGCTGCTTATAAACTATATGCATTTTAACATTTTTACATTTAATTTTTTAATATTAAAATGTGTGCAATAGATGTTAAGAATATCAACCATTTTGATATTAGTACATAGAGCTTAAAAAGAGTTTCTTAGAGGTACATACTCTTTTGAGAATGGGCACAGGCATAACTTGGACAGAATCTGCTTATACTTTCCAAACCAATACAGAGTTTTGAATACAGCCATGACGCTGTATTCTGGTCTCATGGGATTTGAGCTGTTGAAGTCATTAAGTGTTTATTTCAGTAGAAATTATAATTAGCTAAATCAATTTTCGTCAATATGTTATTAATATCTATTAAGAGCTGCTAGATGACATTTACATCCGTACAGACGGTTATAGTTGAAGGGCTTTGAAGACAGAGACTGAATCTGTTAATCTTTGTGTCAGGAGCATAAACCACTGCATATAGTCAAAGTCATGTTAGTTAATGTTGTTCTGGAGCCCCAATGGGTTAGTGAGTAAAGTGAAAGGATGATTCATTTTGAGCCTATTGGGGTATTTGAAGTAGCTGAACATCCCAGGTGAGGGAAGAGAAGAAACCCAAGCATTTCTGAGGACCTCGGCAGCAAGATTTTTGGAACCTTTTTTCTAGTCTACCGTTATCAGCATGACTCAGAAAGTCACAGAGACTGAGAGTGCATAGACACTGCCTGCCAAGATTGGAGATCAGGATTGCTTGGACAAATCACCTTTGCCCAGTGATGCAGCTGCGTGAACCACAGGCAGAGAGGACTCAGTGAACATCTGTGGAGTGACCTTGAAGTGCTCAGGTGTTCACTGGGAAGGGGAGGGCCTTTACCTGTCTCATCTTAAACAGATAGGGCCAGACAAGGTGGCTCACACCTTTAATGCCAGTACTTTGAGAGGCCGAGGTGGGTGGATTACTTGAGGTCAGGACTTTGAGATCACCCTGGCCAACATGCTAAAACCCAGTTTCTACCAAAAAATACAAAATATTAGCCAGGTGTGGTGGCACGCACCTGTAGTTCCAGCTACTCAGGAGGCTGAGGTGGGAGAATCGCTTGAACCTGGGAGGTGGAGGTTGCAGTGAGCTGAAATAGCTCCACTGTACTCCAGCCTGGGTGACAGAGTGAGACTTTGTCTCAAAAAATAAATAAAACAAAAATAAACAAACAGATGGCCAGCATATAAGGTGACAACTCTAGTCCATGGTCACAGTCTATTCTGCCACATTCTCCATAAAGTCCACTTTGCTTAGTTCTCCCAGCAGTAGCCATTCATTTACTCTTTAAGGCCAGTAGCAGGCGTTCTTCTCCGCATGATGCTAGCCAAACCAAAAAGAGATTGTTACTGCTTTTCAGTGGAGCAGGAGGATAAGAGATTGAGCCTTCAGTATGGATGAAGGCTGGAGTTAAACATTTGAATTGGTGAACCTTATGGTGGTGAAGTTAATAGGCCCAAGAAGGCGTCTCATGAGAGAAGCAGCCTCATAATTTCCTTGCCATTGGTCACTTCTCTTTCCCATCCCCACCAAAACACACCAACCAGTCAAAACTAAAACCTAGAGTCCTTGGATTGATCATCTCTCGAAGGTAGAAAAATTTATGGTTTCTCTTCTGTCTTTAAATATCTTCAGTTACCTCTGTAAGAATTTCATCAATATGTGTCTTTTCAGGTCTTCAAACCTTGCTTAGTTCTTTCATTGTTTTTCTCAATAAACTGAAAGAATATTTATGCTACTTCCCAGAATTTCAAGTCCAATTGAAGGGGAAAGTTATAATATAAACACACTGTTAGAAAAAGGCCAGACTTCTTGACTTCTTGTTCCCTCAAATAGTCAGCTGTAATAATCATAATGATAATAAATATGTAATGAGTGTTATATATGTGCTGAGCACTATTTTTAGCACTTTTATTTCTTTTTTTATTTTTATTTTTTTGAGACACAGTTTCACTCTGTCACCCAGGCTGGAGTGCAGTGGTGTGATCTGGGCTCACTGCAACCTCCGTCACCTGGGTTCAAGTGATTCTTGTGCCTCAGCCTCCCAAGTAGCTGGGATTACAGGCTCACACCGCCATGCTTGGGTAATTTTTGTATTTTCAGTAGAGTCAGGGTTTCGCCATTTTAGCCAGGCTTGTCTTAAACTCCTGACATCAAGTGATCCACCTGCCTCAGCCTCCCAACATGCTGGGATTACAGATGTGAGCTACTGTGCCCAGCCTGTTTTTAGCACTTTAAAAGTATTAACTCATTTAATCCTCTAAAAAATCATCTGAGTAAAGGGCTTGTTTTTTTTTTGGAGACAAGGCCTCACTCTGTCACCCACTGGACAGCAGTGGTGCAATCATAGCTCACTGCAGCCTCAACCTCTTAGGTTAATGCAATTCTCCTACCTCAACCTCCTGAGTAGCTGGGACTATACCACATGCCACCACACACACCTGGCTAATATTTTATTTTAGTAGAGATGGATCCTGTGATGTTTCCCAGGCTGATAAACTCCTGGGCTCCAGTGATCCTCCTGCCTTAGACTCACAAAGTGCTGGGATTACAGGCATGTGCTATAACACCTGGCCCATTGCTGCTGAATAAAATCCTAAACATCCTTATACCAATGGTTTTCCTCAAAGACTTTCTCAGCATTTTCTTTACTTAGTCTTTAATTTTTCTGATGTTTCTTTCTCTGCTTCCTCACCCCAACCCCTGGACCATGAATTTCTATTTCATATTGATTATACTTTAAGTCTTTCCCTTATTCTGAACTGAGATTTCTCATTTGGGGGTATTCTCGTACATGTTGGGCAACAAATCAATGACTTACTGTTTAGTGTTCTTGCTTAGATTTAAAAAAATTTTTAAAGAATGTGACATCTTGACTGAGGTAAGAGCATTTTTTAGTTGTTGCAGATAGATTCAAAATTAAAAAGTGAAAAACAAATTAATTATTGATGACCACAAATATGTCTTTGCTAGTATTTTTCCAGGCAGCGTACTGGGACTACTTTATTCTATCTGTCAATTAGTTTTTACTAAAAATAAAAACAGAATAATGATACTGCCCATGGGGCTGTTTTTATTATTATTTCAAATACTTCTTTAAGGTATGCTTATATCATTCTATTTGAAGTTCTGGCTCTATTGTTACAAACATGATTCGTTCATTAGATCTTTTAAATTTTGATTATTTAATAGGTAGAAATAGTGGGATACAAATCACTTAAGACATGGTCCCTGCCTTCAGGAAGCTTATTTATAGCTTCCTAATTTCCTTGATCTTTAAAGCTCTTCACACTGAACTATTTAAAAATTAATTGTGCCCTCATCCTAACACTAAATTTGTCAGTTACATCTGGAAGCTGCAGTCTCCCTTTTTCTGTTAAATCTAAAGCCTGTGACGGATTGAAATATGACCAATGAAGAGTATATTTTAAAGGAAACTTTAGGGAAAATTCATAAAGTGTAATTTATACCTGGCATGAGTCCTTTAAGAATTATTTTGGCCCTTGAGGCCGGGTGAGGTGGCTCATGCCTGTAATCCCAGATCTTTGGGAGGCTGAGGCAGATGGATCACTTGAAGTCAGGAGTTCAAGACCAGCCTGGCCAATGTGATGAAACCTCATCTCTACTAAAAATACAAAACCTAGGCGATAGTGGTGGTGGGAGCTTGTAATCCCAGCTACTCAGGAGGCTGAGGCAGAAGAATCGCTTGAACCTGGGAGACGGAGGTTGCAGTGAGCTGAGATCACCCCACTGAACTCCAGCCTGGGTGTTGCAGGGAGACCCTGTCTCAAAAAAAAAATAAAAATAAAAGTAAAAAAATGATTTAGGCCCTTGAAATCTAAAATAGAAAACACCTGTTCACAAATAAAACACTTGTTTTTATCTTATTTTAAAGAATAAAACATTAAACTATTTAAATAGAATATTGACTCTGGGTCAGAATCAATTTAATTTTTAAGCTTTAGCAGCTAAGTCACAGAATAGAATTTCTGTATCTTCTGGAAAAGACAAAACACAATGCAGGAAGAAGCAATGTGAGTTGACCCTGCAGCACACAGAGTCCAGTAGGGGGCGCAACCCAGTCCTTTCCGTAGGCTTGACTCTTGTCTCTTGAGGGAAAGGGGTTGGTTCCCTGGGTGGAGAGTTGGGGACAGCTCTTCCACCACCATCAACCTTTGGCAGCCACATCTAAGTGGACTTGGGGCCTGATATGGTTTGGCTTTGTGTCCCCACCCAAATCTCATGTGGATTTGTAATACCCAGTGTTGGAAGAAGGGTGGGAGGTGATTGGATCTTGGGGGTGGATTTCCCCCTTGCTATTCTCATGATAGTGAGTTTGCATGAGATCTGGTTGTTTAAAAGTGTGTAGCACATACCCCTTCACTCTCTCTTCCTCCTGCTCCAGCCATGTAAGATGTGTCTGCGGCCGGGTGCAGTGGCTCATGCCTGTAATCCCAGCACTTTGGGAGTCTGAGGCGGGTGGATCACCTGAGATCGGGAGTTCAAGACCAGCCCGATCAACATGGAGAAACCCCGTCTTTACTAAAAATACAAAATTAGCCGGGCATGGTGGCCCATGCCTGTAATCTCAGCTACTCAGGAGACTGAGGCAGGAGAATCACTTGAACCCGGGAGGCGGCGGTTGCAGTGAGCCGAGATCGTGCCATTGCACTCCAAACTGGGCAACAAGAGCGAAACTCCGTCTCAAAAAAAAAAAAAAAAAAAAAAAAAGACGTAAAACCCTTTGCCTTCTGCCATGATTGGAAGTTTTGAAAGTTTCCTGAGGCTTCCAGCCATGCTTCTTGTACAGCCTGTGAAAACATGAGCCAATTATACCTCTTTTCTTTATAAATACCCGATTCTCAGGTAGTTCTTTATAGCGATGAGAGAACGGATGAATCCAGGCCTTTCCTGTCCTTTATTGTAGGAGGAGCCTAAGGGTGTCCCCAGTCCATCTCCTTCTTAGCAGGCCACTGGGTCTCTGTTTTCTTCCTGTTCTCACCACCCCTTCCGCTCCTTAGCTCTGAGACGTCAGTCTCTCAGTTCCATCTAGACTTCCCCATCATGGACCAGGAGAGGACTTCCGGTGTCACAAGAATTGCCTCCTCAGAAAAGTGTTCCGTTACCTCCCCTCTAAAATTAGCTTCCCCGCTCCTCTCACCCCTTGTATTATTTTCTCTCATAGAACTTTGCTCTTTTTCTTCATACTTATTTTTTTGAGACGGACTCTCTCTCTTTCACCCAAGCCAGAGTGCGGTGGTGCGATCTTTTGTATTTTTAGTAAAGACGGGTTTTCATGCCTGTAATTCCAGCACTTCGGGAGGCTGAGGTGGGCGGATCCCCTGAGATCAGGAGTTCGGGATCAGCCTGACCAAAGTGGTGAAACCCCGTCTTTTTCTTCACACTTTATACAGAGGAATAATATTTCATTCCCATTTGTGATATTTGCTGGTTTAGCCCCTGTTTCCCCCATTGAATTGGAGGCCACGGGAGACCACAGATCTGTCTCATTCACTGTTACTCAGCCAGAACTTTGCTTGTTTTTGGTATCTCAAAATGCTTTACACACTCCACAAATAAACAGATGGTTTCTTTTGGGTGTATTGGGTTTATATTTTTAAGCAATAAAATGTATTTATTTGGTTAGATTCCAAGGTTTTCTATCAAACTAAAGCAGAAAAATAATACTTTTTTAATATCTAGCACTGTAAAATTCTTGTTTTGTTATAAAGAATTCTTCTAGATTTTTGTCTTTGTCGCTCTGAATAGGAAGATGACAGGCTATGTGAGACAAAGTGTTTGTCTCAATATAGGATGCCCATTATTATTATTTTTTAAATTGCTTTCTCAGTGTGGAAGTTTTCTCTATGCATTTGAGTTGTCTGCAGTTTGCAAGTAACAGGGAGAAAATAGAAAGCTTCCAAACCGGTTAGTCCAGTTAAAGCACTTAAGTGGCTTAAGCATTTGATATTAGTTGAGCCAAGTAAGGAAGTTAGTAAGGCTGGAGGGCTTTCAGGGATAATTCACTTTTTTTTTCCTTCTATTCTGTGAGGGACTTTAAATGGTGTTTTTGGTCTGCATGCAGCTTGAAAGAGGTGAGGGCATGGAGAGGGTCCTTCTTAGAGAATGAGGGACCTGAATTCTGCCTGTGCTTCCTGCTGGGTTTTCCTCCCAGGGAGTTTTAAGGTTAGGTTAAGGTATTGCAATGAATGCTTATGGCTTCATGTCTGAAATATAGACAAGTTCTTGTGCATTATAGTCTTGAAATTGTCACTTCCTATGTCTGGTTTCCTTCTCTGATGTTGGCATGCCTTCAGCATCACCTCCACTCTGAAAAAAGTCTGAGGATGAAGAAACAATTTTTTTTTTTTTTTTTGAGATGGAGTCTCACTCTGTTGCCCACGTTGGAATGTGGTGGTGCAATCTCAGTGCACTGCAAACTGCTCCTCCTGGGGTCAAGCGATTCTCCTGCCTCAGCCTCCTGAGTAGCTGGGATTACAGGTGCCTGCCACCACGCCGGGCTAATTTTCATATTTTTAGTAGAGATGAGGTTTCACCATGTTGGCTAGGCTGGTCTGTAACTCCTGACCTCACGTGATCTGCACTTCTTGGCCTCCTGAAGTGCTGGGATTACAGGTGTAAGCCACCACGCCCTGCCTGGAGAAACAAATATTTACTAGCTGATAACAAGTGGCATGCATCAGAGATACTCAGGTGGCCCCTGCTGTCAGAGAGTGTGCAATAAAACTGCATATGAGGGATGGTGGGGAGAGGGTTGCATTTTGTTTGTTTCCTTATTGAAGATAGACATAAAGCCAGTAAACTGTGACCTGAGATTATTTGGAAGTGAGAGAGGATAATTTTCTTTATGTTATTTTTTTATTTCCATAGGTTTTTGGGGGACAGATGGTGTTTGGTTACATAAGTAAGTTCTTTAGTGGTGATTTGTGAGATTTTGGTGCACCCATCACCACCTGAGCAGTATACACTGCACCCAATTTGTACACTTTTGTCCCTCATCTCTACTCCTACTCTTTCTCCCAAGTCCTCATAATCCATTATATCGTTCTTAAGCCTTTGCATGAGAGAGGATAACTTCTTTTTCTTTTCTTTTATTTCTTTCTTTTTTTTTTTTTCTTTTTTGAGGCGGGGTCTTGCCCCGCCGCCCAGGCTGGAGTGCAGTGGTGCGATCTCAGCTCACTGCAACCTCCGCTTCCCGTGTTCAAGCGATTGTCCTGCCTCAGCCTCCCGAGTAGCTGGGGCTATATGCCTGGCTAGTTTTTGTATTTTTAGTAGAGACGGGGTTTCACTGTGTTAGCTAGGATGGTCTCAATTCCTGACCTCAGCCTCCCAAAGTGCTGGGATTACAGGCATGAAACACCGCACCTGGCTGAGAGGATAATTTTCAATAGGGTCATGAGTACGGCTTCTCTGAGAAGATGGTGTTAAAATTGAGACATCAGCAATGAGCACCAGAAAGCCAAGTGAATTGGTAGGAGAAGACTGTAGGGGAAAGAAAAAAAAATGTGTGAAAATGCCATTTAGTATGGAAGAACTTACTAGGTTCAAAAAGTGAAAGGAGCGTCCTGTTTAGAATGGTGTGAGAAGAGGAAGAGAGGACAGATAAAGCTGGCAGGTTCTGCAGGGAGTTGATTATGCAGAGATTAGTGGGTCAGGAATTTGTGATTAATACCAGAGTGAATGGAAGAAGTTGATTAGTGCTGGACAAGGACTCTGGCTGATGTAGGGAAACCCTATTGGATAGGACAGGTGGGATTTGGGATGTTAATAGAAAGTGTCCAAATAAGAGACGCGAGCATCTACCAGCATGATGTGTGCTAGATCTGGAAGGGTGGGCTTCTCTGAGGTATATCCTGAAGATATGATGGCTGGGATTTCTCGGGTTGTGAGATTTTACTTATCTTGCCTATTGATTCTCTTGTCCCATAATCTTCATAAGGCCACGAATGTGAACCATTTCATTTACTTGTGTACCACTCTTGTTTATGGCAATGCCTGAAACAGGACCAGGACTCAGGTGCCCAGCATGTGCTTGTGAATGAAGACTCCGTCTTTGATTTCAAGCTCTACACATCATGTCGATGCCACAGCTCCTGAGATGACTATCCTGTGTTACCACAAATTACAAGATTTCATGATCTTAATGGCTGGATAGTATTCCATTGTGTATATATACCACATTTTTATTTGTTTGTTGACAGACACTTAGATTGATTCTGTGTCTTGGCTATTGTGACTAGTACTGCAATAAACACTGGAGTGCAGATATTTCTTCAACATACTGAGTTCATATCCTTTGAATAAATACCCGGTAGTGGGATTGCTGGATCATATGGTAGAACTATATTTAATTTTTAAAGGATCCTTCATACCATTTTCCATAATGGCTATACTAATTTACATTCCTGCCCACAATGTGTAACAGTTCTCATTTCTCCACATCCATGCTAGCATTTATTATCATTGTGATAATAGTCATTCTAATTGGGGTGAGGTAATATCTCATATGGTTTTGATTTGCATTTCCCTGAAAATTAGTGATGTTGAGCATTTTTTTCATATACCCCTGTTGGCCATGTATATGTCTTTTGAGATGTATTTATTTAGGTTTTTTGGCCATCTTAAAAATCAGATTATTATTGTTATCTTTTACTGATGAGTTGTTTGAGTTCCTTACATATTCTGGATATTAACTCTTATCGGATACATAGTTTACAAATATTTTCTCCATCTGTGGGTTGTCTCTTTAGTCTGTTGATTATTTCCTTTGTTGTACAGAGGCTTTTTAGATTGATATACTTCCATTTCTCTGTTTTTGCTTTTGTTGCCTGTGCTTTTGAGTTTTTCTCCAAAAAATCCTTGCGCAGACCTATGTCATGAAGTATTTTCCCTGTGTTTTCTTCTAGTAGTTTCAGATCTCTTACTTAAGTCTTTAATCCACTTTGAGTTGATTTTGACATATGGTGAGAGGTAAGAGTCAAATTTCATTCTTCTGTATATGAATATCCAGTTTTCCCAGCATTATTTGTTGAAGAAACTGTCCTTTCCCCACTGTGTTTTTAGTGCCTTTGTTAAAAATTAATTGGCTGTAGATGAGTAGATTTATTTCAGGGTTATCTTCTGTTCCATTGTTTTATGTGTCTATTTTATTCCTATGCCATGTTTTTATGGTTACCGTAGCTTTCTAGTATATTTCGAAGTTGAGTAATGTGATGTTTCCAGCTGTGTTCCTTTTTGCTCAAGATTGCATTTGCTCTTCAGGGTCTTGTTGTGGTTCCATATGAATATTAGGATTGTGTTTTCTTTTTCCTTTTTTTCTGTTTTTTTTAAATTTTTATTATTATTATTATTTTTTTATTGAGTCAGGGTCTTGCTCTGTCACCCAGGCTGGAGTGCAATAGAATGATTTTGGCTCACTGCAGCCTCCACCTTTCAGACTAAGGCAATCCTCCCAGCTCACCCTTCCAAGAAGCTGGTACCACAGGCATGCACCACCACACCTGGCTAATATTTGTAGTTTTTGTAGAGACAGGGTTTCACTATGTTGCCCAGGCTGATCTCAAATCCCAAAGTGCTGGGATTATAGGCATAAGCCACTGCATCCAGCCTTGTATAAACATTTTAAAAATATTCTTTCAATCCATGAACACAGAATATCTTCTTATTTATTTGCATCCTCTTCAATTTGTTTCATCAGTGTTTTATAGTTTTCATTGTAGAGATCTTCACCTCCTTGGTTAAATTTATTTGTGTGTGTGTGTATATATATATATATATATATGGTAGCTATTATAAATGGGATTGTTTTCTTGATTTTTTTTGAGACAGAGTTTTGCTCTTAATGCCCGCGCTGGAGTGCAGTGGCATGATCTCTGCTCACTGTAACCTCTGCCTCCTGAGTTCAAGCGATTCTCCTGCCTCAGCCTCCTGAGTATTTGCGACTACAGATGCCCACCATCACGACCGGCTAATTTTTGTATTTTTAGTAGAGACATGGTTTCACCATGTTGGCCAGCTGGTCTCAGACTCCTGACCTCAAGTGATCCACCCACCTCGGCCTCCCAAAGTCCTGAGATTACAGGTGTGAGCCACTGCACTTGGCCACCTTCTTGATTTCTTTTTCAGATAGCTCACTGTTGGCATATAGAAATGCTACTGGTGTTTTGTGTTGATTTTTGCGTCCTACAACTCTACTGTGTTCCTCTATTCTTATAGTTTTTTGATGGTTTCTTTAGAGTTTTCTCTTTATAAGATCATGTTATCTGAAAACAGGGACAATTTGGCTTCTTCCTTTCTAAGTTGAATGCCCTTTATTTCTTTCTCTTGCCTAATTGCTCTACCCAGGACTTCCAGTACTATGTAGAATAGAAGTGGTGAAAGTGGGCATCTTTGTCTTGTTCTGGATCTTAGAGGAAAGGCTTTCTTTCAACTTTTCCCCATTCTGTAGGATGTTAGCTGGGAGTTTGTCATATATGGACTTTATTGTGTTGAGATGCACTTTTTCTATACCTAATTTGTTGAGAGTTTTTATCATGAAGAGATGTTAAATTTTATCCAATGCATTTTTTTTGCATCTATTAAAATTATGTTTTTTGTTGTTGATTCTGTTAATGTGATATATCATGTTTGTTGATTAATGTATGTTAAACTATTGCAACCCTGAGATGAATTCCACTCGATCATGGTGAATGATCTGTTTAATGTGCTGTTGAATTTGGTTTGCTAGTATTTTGTTGAGGATTTCCACATCTGTGTTCATCAGGTATACTGACCTGTAGATTTCTTTTTGTTCTTGTCTGATTTGGGTATCAGGGTGATGCAGGCCATGTAGAATGAGTTTGGAAAACTACCCCCTCTTCAATTTGTTTTCAATAGTTTGCAAAGGATTGGTATTAGTTCTTCCTTAAATTTGGTAGAAATCATCAGGGAAGCCATCTGGCCCTGGGCTTTTCTTTGATGGGAGACTTTTTATTACAGATTCAATCTCCTTAACTCATTATTGGTTTGTTCACATTTTCTGTTTCTTCATGATTCAGTTTTGGTAGACTGTGTTTGTCCAGGATTTCTCTATTCTTTCTAAGTTTTCAAATTCATTGGCGTTAACCACCTACATCCAAAATTAGATCCCAGAAATAACCCAACTTAATGTTGCACCTCAAGGAATTTGAAAAATAACAACAAACTAAACCCAAAATTAATTAAAGGAAAGAAATAATAAAGATCCAAGCAGTAATAAATGAAATTTAGACTGAAAAAAGAATGTAAAAGTTCATGAAACAAAAAGTTGGTTTTTTAAAAAGATAAAATTGACAAACCTTTAGCTTAGACTATGAAAAAAAGATTAAAATAAAGTCAGAAATGAAAAAATGTGACATAACTGATACCACAGAAATAAAAAGGATCCCATAAACATGTGAGGATATCAGTAAAGCACAGACTTTGATCCAGCAGGTTTGGGGTGAGGCCCACGATTCTGAATCCCACAGGTTCCTGGGTGAGGCTGAAGCTACTAGTCTGCAGACTACACTTTCCCCAGCAGGGTCTTGGGTATCAGGGAACTCTGATATCTAGAGAAGATAGAGTACAGCATTTGCTGAAAGAAAGACAAGGGTGCATCTTGGCTGCGAAATCAGGTACGAAGATATCCATACTGTGCCATCAACTTGGAAAATGAAATTGTGATTAAATGGGCTTCCCAGGGTCTCCCCTTTCTTCTTGATTTGGTAAATATGTCTCTTCATTATAGCACCACTCATCAGATTGTCTAGACCCCCACTTAGAGATCACATCACTCATGCCTTTCTCTGCCATCCTTGCTAATTTTTTTTAAAAAAATTGATTTAGCAACTGTGAATCAAGATGGGCCAGAAGTGGTGGCTCACACCTGTAATCCGAGCACTTTAGGAGGCTGAGGTAGGAGGATCACTTGAAGCCAGGAGTTTGAGACAAGCCTGGGCAATATAGACCGCATTTCTGAGCATAGTGGTGTGTACCTGTAGTCCCAGCTATTCAGGAGGCTGAGGCAGGAGGATTGCTTGAGCCCAGTAGGTCAAGGCTACAGTGAGCCATGATAGTGCTATTGTACTCCAACCTAAGGGACAGAATGAAACCTAATCTCAAAAAAAAAAAAAAAAAAAGAAAAATCAAGTGTGAACCACTTGAGAATGAGTGGGGGTGTTTTTATATTCATCACTCTATCCAGTGGTGAACATGGCATCTGCCAGGTCATAAATGCAATGCAGCAGAATGTCCATGGCTCAGCCCTTCAGGCACAAACATCAGGGCTGGCAGCCCAGTGGTTGTGAGCCCTGCCTCTGAAAGTAGAGAACTCTGGGTGCGCATGCTAGCTTTCCTACTTACTCTCTTAGCTTCAGTTTTCTCCTTTGTAAATGGGGGTGGTGATAATAGCAACTTGTCCAGCCAGGTACGGTGAGTCATGCCTGTAGTCCCAGCATTTTGGGAGGCCAAGAGTTCAAAACCAGCTTGGGCCACATTGACCCTGTTTCTATAAAAAGTGTAAAAGTGATCTGGCCATGGTAGCATGTGCCTGTAGTCTCAGCTACTCCAGAGGCTGAGCTGGGAGGATCACTTGAGCCCAGGAGGTCAAGGCTGCAGTGGGCCATGTTTGCGCCACTGCTCTCCAGCTTTGGTTTTAAAGTGAGACCTGTCTCAATATTAATAGCAACTCGTTGTAATGGTGCAAATAAAAATGAAGCAATATGTGTGAAGCTTTTAGCTCCTGTGCCCACATACAGGAATTAGTCAGAAGCAGTTGTTGAAAACCAACCCTTGGCACAGGGATGCATGGAATCATGACTGTTTGCTTTGTGTTTGGCTTTTTAGTCAGGTTTAATAAGGACACGAAAAAATGAATTCCTCATCTCGCCATTACCTCAGCTTCTGGCCCAGGAACACAACTACAGCTCCCCTGCGGGTCACCATCCTCACGTACTGTACAAAAGGACAGCAGAGGAGAAGATCCAGCGGTACCGTGGCTACCCCGGCTCCGGCCGGAATTATCCTGGTTACTCCCCAAGTCACATTCCCCATGCATCTCAGAGTCGAGAGACAGAGTATCATCATCGAAGGTTGCAAAAGCAGCATTTTTGTGGACGACGCAAGAAATGTATGTAAGGAAACTTTTTCTTTTTCTGTTCTTATGTGGGCCTCGACAGGTTTTCCTGAGTGCTGTTGGGTGTACAAGCTTTGCAAGTCAAAATGGGGCTACCCTGAGCATCTGTCTTGGTGTAGGACCAGTAATTATCTCTCTCAGGCAAATGCTGGATGATCAATTATTCTAGGTTAAACTAGGAAAGATTTAGATAAGGTTTCTTTTTTACTCTTTTAGTATCTCCTACTTTCATGCCATAGGTCCCAGTCTTGATTTCTGTGCTTCCGAGAAAAGTACCTAGATTTCCAATGACAAAAGAAATCAGAGGTAAATGTCTAGGTGTGGTTGGATGTCTCCTTTGAGGACACAAAGGAGAGACTTCCAGAAACAAGAACATTAGCATGTGAGGGAGGTAGCTGTGAAACACAGGTATCCTTGAGCATGGTTTGTGACTTAGGTACAACCTTCGGCCGTTTCCAGACCAGCGATGTCCAATAGAAATGTAACACAAGCCTTAAATACAATTTTACATTTTCTAATAGCCACAAGTTTTAAAAGTTAAAAAAAGGGTAAATGAATTTTAACAACATTTTATTTAACCCAACATATACAAAATATTATCTCAACATGTAATCAGGATAACAAATTATTAGTGAGAGAGTTACATTATTTTTTCCTATTAAGTTTTGGAAATCCAGCGTTTATTTTAAACTTACAGCACTTAAACCAGTCGATTCAGATGATAAATTTTTATTGGAAATACTTAATCTGCATTTAACTTGCATAAAATTAAGGTCAAAAAAGTAGATTTACATACTCAAGTTGTTTGGGACATACTTAAAACATTTAAAACATTTTCTTTTTGCTTGTTTTTTTTGTTTTTGTTTTTGTTTTGTTTTGTTTGAGACAGTTTCACTCTTTCACCCAGGCTGGAGTGAAGTGGTGCGATCTCTGTTCACTGCAACCTCCACCCCCCAGGTTCAAGCAATTCTCCTGCCTCAGACTCCCCATTAGCTGGAATTATAGGCGCACGCCACCACGCCCAGCTAATTTTTGTATTTTTAGTAGAGATGGGGTTTCCCTGTGTTGGCCAGGCTGGTCTCAAACTCCTGACCTCGGGTGATCCACCTGCCTCGGTCTCCCAATTGTTAGCATTAAAGGCATGAGCCACTGTGCCCAGCCAAAAGATTTTCAATACCTGAATCAAGTATTGGTTTTTAAACTTTTAAATTCTTCTGTGGCTCAGTAGCTGCGCATCGAAATTGTGCGCCAAGTTGGATAGCACAGCCAGAAGAAGTTTATTCTCATGGAGAAGAGGAACTGGTATCACTAAGATATTAATCAGGAGGAATAATGAAAGAGTTTCTACCATTTTAACTGGTTTTTGAGTTTTTGGTATTATTGAAATATCCTCATTAAGGGGCATCCATTTAGCATATATAGAGTAATGATTTAGCCTGTATTAATGAGAGTAATGATGTTTATAGTGGTAAGACATGTTTGATATGAGACATCAAAGCAAATCTTCACAACAACCTTATAAACAAGTGTCACCTGTTTTCATAGATAAGGAAACTGAGGCTCAAGGTCACTGTGCTCATAAGTGGCCAACCTGAGTTTTTAAATCTAACTCTAAATAATTTTATCTTTTAATTTTACTCTGTAGGGAGCTAGTTTCACTATTATGGCTGGACCAGTGTTGCAGTACTAAACTATTTCTGTACTAGTTAGTACACGGTTACTTCCCTGAGCTTTCCAGGTGCCATTTTTCTTCCCAGGAATGCTCATAGTTGTTGCTGTCCATTAACTAAAGGCATCATGTCTGGCCGAGCAGGCACTTCTAGGTCTCTGCTCAATGGCTATGGCCAGTATCCATTCTGTTAACTTGGTGCCCACACTTTGCCAGTTATGAAAAGTGTTTAATACAGTTTTTAATATCATCCCCAACTATGCTGTTTCCCTAATAACTAAGTCAGTGTCACATCAAAGAGTTCTTATTGAGTGCTTCTTATGTGCTATGTTAAAGTCTGTGTTGATGAAATGAGAGTTTAAGACATGCCCAGTATTTTAGAGCTGTTTACATTTTATTTAGAAAATAATGTATAAAGTGGTATATTTAATGAATTCATAAATAATAAATTTAGATCCAAAGGATTAACACTATTTCTGCAGTTTTTGAGTAGTAAAATGAGCATTTTCTGCTTTCAAAGTTTCTCCCCACAAAATTGATTTTTGTTGATCCATTCTACTAACTAGAATTATAGCTTGTTTTTGTTTTTGTTGTTGTTGTTTTTTGAGATGAAATCTCACTCTGTCACCCAGAGACTTTATCTTAAAGGTAAATGCGTAGGTGTGGTTGGGTGTTTCTTTTGAGGACGTAAAGGAGAGACTTGCTTGTGGAGTGCAGTGGGGTGATCTTGGCTCACTGCAACTTCTGCCTGCTGGGTTCAAGTGATCCTCCTGCCTCAGCCTCCCAAGTAGCTAGGATTACAAGCATGCACCACCATGCCTGACTAATTTTTGTAATTTTAGTAGAGGTGGGGTTTCACCATGTTGGCCAGGCTGGTCTCAAACTCCTGACCTCAAGTGATCCACCCATCTTTGCGTCTCAAATTGCTGGGATTACGGGCGTGAGCCACCACGCCTGGCCTAGAGCTCTTTTCTTTTCTTTTCTTTTCTTTACTTTCCTTTGCTTTCCTTTTCTTTTTTCTTTTCTTTTCTTTCTTTCTGTTTTTTCCTTTTAGAGCATTTTTGAGTTACTAAGTTCATCCATCATCCATTTATTTCTACCCACCTACCCATTTATCCATCCACCATCCATCCATCCACTCATCCATCCATCTATCCTGTCCAGTGCATCCATCTACCCATCTGTGCATCCAAACATTTATTGAGTAGGCCCTTCTTGACCACATACTAGATGCAAGGCACCCGGGCAGGCACTGATAGCATCACTTGTTAATGGATTGGTGGAGTGTTGATTACATAGTTTCTCTTCTTACCTTGTTTCAGTTTCTCTCTCAACTGTCTTATCCAGATATTCTCTAATATCCCTTCCAAATGCTCTTCTGTTCATCGTAGATGCTCCCAAGCCTCCCACAGAGGACACCTATCTAAGGTTTGATGAATATGGGAGCTCTGGGCGACCCAGGAGATCAGCTGGAAAATCACAAAAGGGCCTCAATGTGGAAACCCTCGTGGTGGCAGACAAGAAAATGGTGGAAAAGCATGGCCAGGGAAATGTCACCACGTACATTCTCACAGTAATGAACATGGTAAGGGGGGGTGTCACGAACCTTCTGGCTCTCCAAAGAAGATAAATGTCATGGAATTCTTTTGCATGGGTTGAATAGCAGGTGTATTAGGTTGGTGCAAATGTAATTGCAGTTTCTGCCATTACTTTTAATAGCTACATATGTGGTTTTATTTTTTTAAGTTGAGTTTTGAGGAAATTGTCTTTATATGTACATATATTTGGTAAAATTGAAGCCTGCATACTTCAGTCAATATGTCTGATTGATTCCCCCTAAGGTTTTGAAAATTTTGAGATTTTGTTTCAGTTCCATTGTTCCAACAGGTTTCTGGCCTATTTAAAGATGGGACTATTGGAAGTGACATAAACGTGGTTGTGGTGAGCCTAATTCTTCTGGAACAAGAACCTGTAAGTGGCAAACTTCATTTATGTCTTCATTCAGTCTGCCATTCAGAATACATTTCTTGAACACCTACTGTGTTCACTAATCCATGTACTAGTCGTTAGCTGCTCAAATTTGAAACTAGGCTGACTCTCCTCAAAGTACAATTTTAAAAGATTGTGTAATCACACAATTAAACTAAAGCACCAGAAAAATATTTATATTTAAATGTATTTATATATGCATATGTATACATAAATAATGGTACGTAAGTATTAAATAATATACAAATAGATAATATAAATAAAAATATGAAATATAAATATGTTACATAAAATAAATCGTATGTAGGCTTCGCAAAGCAGGTGAATTTGGTCATAGATTTAAGGATTAGCTAGATTTTGCAAGTTTGATATGCTGAGTAATTGCTGGTAGATGCAGAGGGATATTTCAAAAATATACTGAAAATAAGACATCAGAAAATTGTTGTAGTAAACCTACTGTATCACCACTACCATCTTAGGTAATACAGGGAATAAACAAGGGATATTTAACTGCCCTTGGATTGATCACAGTGAGATGCAAGACACAAACATGGGGCAAATTATGAAAACCAGAACATGTAATAAAGTGTTAAATTACATGGTACTCACTGCTTTGTAGTGTTTTGATGTTTAAACTCTGTTTCTCTGAGATAGCGATTACCATTCAAATGGCTGTTTTTTAAGTCCCCTGAGGCTTTTCCTCTTCTGTAACGCCAATAAAAAACATAAAAAGCAGGAAGACACAGACAAGACAAAAATTGATCTAATTGCCCAGGTGTGGAGAGCTACAGAAGTTAACAGCTTGTCAAATGGTTTTTGGAATTTTAGAAAGATAGAAAAGACATGTGCTGGTTAGGAGATTCTTTTGTGTTTAGCCTACTAATAGGTTGCCCAAGGACATTGAAGCCAGCCACATCCTAATTAACTGATAATTAAAGATCTTGTCTAAAAACCTTCAACTTGGCCAAGTCAACAGCTTTGACCAAGCAAACATTTGACAAATGATTATTTTAAGGGTAGGTCCTCTCTTGTCCTTTGGAATCATATCATCATTTGTTTATTCATTCAGTGAATTTTCATTATATTGATTGATTGATTGTAATCTATGATGTGCCAGATGCTTTGCTGGGAATTCTGACATCTATGGAAATAATGATGAGGCTTTATGGAAAAGCCATTGAACTTCATCACCATTAATTTATTATCATGTTTTAAAAGTTGTAACGGTGTTATAAAGGTAGTACTAGGTGAGATGAACAAAGGTGTTCTAACTGATGCCAGGTTATTTTTTGTAGAACTATAATCAGTCATAAACCACACTACAGAAACTTTGTAGTTGCTTTAAATATTGTGAGCATTTACCTAAAATAGAGATTTTCATGTCTCCTACCTTAGCTCAAGTGTTTACTGATCTTTTCCCCTAGAAATACGTTTCTGTGTTTGCCTGTACAAATGGAATGATTCAGCATTCTCATCTCTGTGACAAATTCACACTTTGATTTGTGTGGGTTTCCCATAGGGAGGATTATTGATCAACCATCATGCAGACCAGTCTCTGAATAGTTTTTGTCAATGGCAGTCTGCCCTCATTGGAAAGAATGGCAAGAGACATGATCATGCCATCTTACTAACAGGATTTGATATTTGTTCTTGGAAGAATGAACCATGTGACACTCTAGGTATGGTATGAACAGATCCTTCACACACACCTGTTAGCTGAAAACACAGTATGCAAACTTTCTATGGATGATGGATAGCCCTTATGTTCCTTAATAAAGAGACGTAATGTTTAAATTGTGGAGTAACCTCATGTACCCTGTGGTGACTATTGTTCTTTTAACTGAACTTAGAATGTGGGGAGCCCACTTAGTTTATTCATTTTGTATTTTTTTTTAATATAAGATGGAGTTTCACTCTTGTTGCCCAGGCTGTAGTGTAATGGCACAATCTCGGTTCACTACAACCTCCGCCTCCTGGGTTCAAGCAATTCTTCTGCCTCAGCCTCCCAAGTAGCTGGGATTACAGGCACCTGCCACCATGCCTGGCTAATTTTTGTATTTTTAGTAGAGACGGGTTTCCACCATGTTGGCCAGGCTGGTCTCGAACTCCTGACCTCATGTGATCCGCCCGCCTTGGTCTCCCAAACTCCTGGGACTACAGGCATGAGCCACCTCGCCTGGCTTGTATTTTTCTTTATTGATCCTACTGATGATCATTGAGGTGTGAGATACTTTATTTAACTAGAAACTTGTAGGTTATTCCGTAAGCATCAGGACCACAGAATCAGGTAGCTGAAGAGGATTTTACTGGGCTCCATGGTACCTAACTGTGCCACTAGGTAACAGTGCCTTTTTTAGAAGTTACTTGACTTTGAAGTACTCAGTTCTTCCATATTTGTACAAGACAGTGATAGCAAGAATTGCATCTTTTATATCTATACTATATTCTAGTATATTCCATTGCACATAATAGGAATTCAACATTTTTTAAAAGTTGATGGATGGCTGTCTAAATCAGGAGTCAGCAAACTTTCTCTGTGAAGGGCCAGATAGTTAATATGTTAAGCTATGCAGGCCACAGGTCTCTGTGGCAACTAGTCATTTCAGCTGTATTGTTCAAATGCAGCCACAAGTAATATGTAAATAAGTGAATCCAGATGTGTTTTAATAAAACTTTATGAATTTTTTTAATTTTTTTGAGATGGTGTCTTGTTCTTATCACTCAGGCTGGAGTGCAGTGGTGCGATTTCGGCTCACTGCAACCTCTGCCTCACATGTTCAAGTGACTCTCCTGCCTCAGCCTCCAGAATAGCTGGGTTTACAGGCACCCACCACCACACCTGGCTAATTTTTGTATTTTTAGTAGAGACGGGTTTCACCATGTTGGCCAGGCTGGTCTCGAACTCCTGACCTCAAATGATCCACCCACCTCAGCCTCCCAGAGTGCTGGGATTACAGGCATGAGCCACTGTGCCAGGGCAGAAATTTTTTTTATGTTTCTTAAATTGTGTGCAGTTTCTCTGTTATGTCCTATAAATAAGTTTATTTTAACAATTAACCATTAGTCACAGTCTTCAAAAACACAACTATTTTGGGAATTGTTCCATAGAAAGGGTTTTTATAATGAAAGATGGTATATATCCATTCATATTCTGAATTTGGAATGTGCAAAGTGACATATGATAATCCAGTGCATTGTTGATGTTTTCAAGAGAGATTCTGAGAAGCAGACAGTGTTATCTGTTATCCAGAGACCAAAATGTACTAAAAAGCTTGGAAAAAACAAAACACCAGAAATTCCACCAACTGTGGAAAAGGTCACTTACTTTAAGCAGTGTGTCCTAATGCAAAGGGCATGGGCTTTGACTTCCCATATGTCTGTGGTTGATTCCTGAGTGTAGAATTTATGACTCTGAGATCTTGAACAAGTTAATTCACCTCTCTGAGCTTTGGTTTCCTAAGCTATAAATACATGCACACACAGATATATAATAGACATATAGCACAGTGTGTGAATTTGCAACCATTTATTTAGTGATGATGATGATGGCAGTAATGATAATGATCCCACCCCTTGTTTGTGCCTTTGTATTAGATTTCCCAGCTGATCTCACTTCCGTCTTGACAATGAAGTGGGTACAATCCATTCACAAGCATGCATTTAATATTAGATGGGTACATAGATTTGTTCTACTGATTATTAGGACCCAAAACTGGAAAGAAAGATGTTCTCACACACTGCATTGTATTTGAAGATAGACTTAAGGGCTGGCCGGGATGCTTTTATAACGGCTCTTAGAGGGAGGTAACTTTGGGAACAGAAGCACTTACCACATTATAAAGAACCAGAGAAAAATGAATTTAACCTGCATACATTGCTTAGACATTTTCATGTTTTATGCTCTAGTAAAAGACCAGGATATGTGTTTTTCCTTGGAAAATACACCCTGAGCTGTGACGTTAATGCCACTGTTCAGTGAGCATTTTGCATTGGTTTTGCTATCATTCTATCCGTTGCTCTGACCTGAATGATAAACTCAGACGAGGCATATAAATATTTGGTAACTTACTAAACTAAATGTAAAATGGGAATTACAGTACTCATACTGACCTTACAGGGCTCTTACGAGGATCAATTGATAACAATATGTAACAAAAGCAAGAAAATAGGAAATGTTGCATTTATACATTATCATTACACAGGACAAAGAACTATAGATCTTTTTTTTTTTTTTTTTTTTTGCAAAAACATTGAATGCATTGATCTATTCAACTAAAACTGTGTAGAACATTTTGAGGACATAAATCATCATCATGTATCTGTGTGTGCAACCTTTGGATTCACATTTGAAACTGCTCTTTCAATAGGGTTTGCCCCCATCAGTGGAATGTGCTCTAAGTACCGAAGTTGTACCATCAATGAGGACACAGGACTTGGCCTTGCCTTCACCATCGCTCATGAGTCAGGGCACAAGTAAGTGGCTCTTTGACCCACTACTTTATGTGAAAACTAGTTGGGTGATTCATTGGCGTTCCTCTAACCGTTGTTGTTGACTTAGGCAGAACAAAGAGGATCAGTCTTGTGTAAAGCTTAGAATAGTTTCTGACTATACAAAGGGCTCAATAAAGGCTAGCTGTTGTTGATTTCATCCTCTTTAAACAGCAGCACTTAATAGCCACACAGTACTCCTTCGTGTGCACAGATGGAGTCTCTGGGCTGCTAGGCATTTGTTATTTTTGTTCATGTTTTGCAGCAATGAAGACACTTCTAGCTGATTCTTTATGCACAGGAAGTAATCATGGAGAAAAATAAATTCCCAGAGTATAATGGCATGCTGCTTTTTAAAAAAACTTTTGCTGTATGTACTGAATATTCTTTTAGTTGGCAACATTGCATGTACTTAATATTCTTTTGATTGGTGTTACTAAATCTTCCTTTTATGATGGAGACAACGCTATAGAGAATTTTCAAACATTTGAGCAATAGCAGCTGCATTGGAGCAAGTATAATACTTTACAAAATAATGATTTCAATGTGTAGTACTCTTCAGATATACCAGTTGAGGAATGTTTGTGTGTGTGTACTTGTGTGTATATTTTATTCAACATACAGGAAATAACTCATATATTTTCAAAGCATCTAGTTAATTTTTGACTTAAAAGCAAACATCATTCAGTAACCATAGTTGGTATTTTTATATGTTGGTGCTGCTATCTTTTTTCTTTTTTTGAGACAGAGTCTCCGTCTGTCGCCCCGGCTGGAGTGCAGTGGCACGATCTCAGCTCGGTGCAACCTCCGCCTCCCGGGTTCAAGTGATTCTCCTGCCTCTGCCTCCTGAGTAGCTGGGATTACCAGTGCCCACTACCATGCCTGGCTAATTTTTATAGTTTTAGTAGAGATGAGGTTTCACCATGTTGGTCAGGCTGACTACAGGTGATCTGCCGACCTCGGTTTCCCAAAGTGCTGAGATTACAGGTGTGAGCCACCATGCCCGGACAGTGCCAGTATCTTCTATGAGCTACATTTATTATCTTTAGGAAGTTTAAATCTTGATCATTGTTGTTATTGTTATCCAACAAATTTCCAACATTATTATACACACACACACACATTTAGACACACACGCACACTTTCCTAGATATGAATAAGCCAATTTTTAAAATTGTAAATGGAGAAGCAAAAATGCTCATTAAGAACAATGCTTCTCATACAAAGCAGGAAACAAAATATGTGTGCATATCAAATGTATGTCTAAGTTTGTTTTACCAGCATGTAGTCCAACCGAACAGGTGTCACTTTTCAAAATACTGGTCATTGAAAAATGTCATTATCTTTGCATATGTGTTAAAATTATCCAAAATCAAAATCCAACATTTTAGATAAGGAAAAGCAGAGCATATTCCTCAGGTAGGATTCGGGAGAGAAGTCAGAGGTTGGGGGAAGGACAGATGGTAAAATAAAATACATACCTAAGTTCTAAATAACATGGACTTAAGAAGTTCTGAAACAGACAATTCCTGAGCTATTTATATGGCATTTGGCATGTGCTAAAGAAAATATCTTATCATCTTCTAAAATGTTATTAAATTAAATTTAAGATTGTTAAGTTCAAAATTAAATTCCAACTTGATTTTCTTACGCACATAAAATTCCACTGAAGTTCTAAGTAAGTTCTTTTCCTCTAGCGTAATGGCTTCAATCTCTCCTACCCCATCTCTGTTTCTGGGATTCTTGCTCTTTCTTCTGGTGCTTTATTTATAGGTTTCTTTCTGTTTTTTACTTTCACAAATATATTTAGAAAGGGTGTCTCCCAAACAAATCCCCTTAATGTCTTGGTTAGGTGAGAAGAAGAATTAAACTGGGAAAAGCTGAGGATAAGAAAATGCTTTCCCTGAGTATACATTGAGGTTAGTCAATACCTATTTTTTGAGTGGTCACCTCTGAATACCCAAGGAAGTCACTGATAGGATAGCATACAGCTGCCCTGCTACTATTTTCCTGACAAAGTGGAAGGAATGCTGGAAAAATGGCCATATTATAGACATGGGTCACAAAAACGTCGTATCTTTTATCGTAACATATTTATTTGGTATAGACTACTTTCAAAGGCTAACTCTATAAATGAAATTATATCAGGATAACATATTTATTTACATAGGAATCATATCTGCCTTATAAATATATGGTCTAAGAAACAAGTTTTATTCTTTTAAATAATGAGATTAAGAACAATTTAAATTAATGATGAAATTCATATTTATATCCTTCCGTCCTCTGCATCCCTAAAAAAAAAAAAAAAATTCAGAAAAGACTTTTCTCTGCGCTGAATTTTTTAGAGAAGATCAAAGACTCTTATTTCCCCATCTTCTACCACTTTAACATCGCCTGAAGTAAGCTTTGTCTTTATGGTATGTATCCTATGTGGGTATGCACATTAATGTCACATTTATTCTTCCTGTCAGGAAATTTGAGAATTCTTCAGGTATAATATGCATGATTTCTAGACAGTAGACCACCTAAAGTTTTTCTTCTATAATTACTAGACCCTTCTGTGATGAAACAAATTAAAGTTTTCTCATATAATACATCTGAAAGATAACAGTAATGGTCAAGATTTAATAGCCTTCAATAAAGGGGTTCAAGCATGTTAAAAAAATGTTTATTATAAGAGAGTTTAATTACAATTAGAGTTTGTGATTTCAGCTAATAAATTGATCATAGTTGGAGAGAAGTTTTTATACCATGCTAGCCTTATATATGAACAGTTCATGAACAACTTATAATCATCATCTCTCTGTACTTACTTCCTACTCATTCTGAACTTCTTTACCATAGTTCCATAGTTGGTGACAAGAAAAGAATTTTACTGTTTGAAACTAAATAATTTGGCTGTTCCATCACTTTGGCTTAGCTTATACCTAAATTTTAACTTGACCAAAATTTTCCAGCCCATAAAACATGTAGCAGCTAGACCATTCTTTGATTCTGTGGTCAGGAAATAACATAACAAAGCCCTCAGCCTTTTTAAAATTTTCTGCGTGAATTTTATAACAGTCTATAGTAATTTGTCTTTCTCTTTTCCAGTTTTAATAACTCTGTCTCTCACTTGGTTTTGTTGATCAATACATCTTTTTTCTTCCTCAGATTATCCTTCAGAAAAATGGGTTCACAAAGCAGGATTTTGTTTTCTTCATTCTGTTTCAGCTTTGGTATGATTCACGACGGAGAAGGGAATCCCTGCAGAAAGGCTGAAGGCAATATCATGTCTCCCACACTGACCGGAAACAATGGAGTGTTTTCATGGTCTTCCTGCAGCCGCCAGTATCTCAAGAAATTCCTCAGGTATGACAGGTTAAATCCAGGGGTGCTCCTAGGTTTGGGGTGATGACAGAATTGTGCTCCATAGACCTGAAAACAAATACTCAGTGGAAATACCTTTTGATCTCTCAATAAACAGAAAGACAAATGATGATGATAATGATGATGATGATGATGACATTATTGTTGAAGAAAATAGATTGAAGCTTAATACTGTGCTAAATGTTCTCCACATATTTCCTCTTTCAATCCTCACGGCAATACTATTATCCTCAATCTAGAGTTGAGAAATCAAGTCTTAGGTTAATTGTGTTGCATAAGGTACTATCGCTGGTAAGTTGCAGACAGAAGACTCAAACTTAGATCTGTTCTGACTCTAGCATCTGTACTCAACCATCTCTCCCCTGTGACTTCCAGAGGCTGCTAGGTATATTGTCTTTTTACTGTGACAATTATTTCAATCTAATCGATCAATGTGTCATAGAGTATTTTAAAAATGCTCAAATGGTATGAGTGTGTGTTTGTGTTTTAATGAATAGAGCATTTTCTTGTTTGACTATTGTGTTTGAAATGGCCAGGAGCTAGCTTTATGTCCAAATGATAGCCAAAGAAGATGGTGGCTATATAAAATGCTTTTAATAACACAGAAACCTTAAGTTGCATTAGTAAAAGTAGGAGTTAGGAAAGTTGTACTATTTAATTCATATTAAACAATTAACCCAAAGTTGAAATACACACACACACACACACACACACACACACACACACCCCTACCTTTTTAATCTATGTTGACCCACAAGGACACTTAGATGCTAATCCCATATCTCTTTGAACAGATGTTAGTGAAATTTCTTTGGGAATTGACACTTTTGATACTTTATTTTTAACCTGTACCACTGTATAT
This sequence comes from Gorilla gorilla gorilla, assembly GCF_029281585.2. Lineage (NCBI taxonomy): Eukaryota > Metazoa > Chordata > Mammalia > Primates > Hominidae > Gorilla > Gorilla gorilla. Next base: position 107,868,575 of record NC_073242.2, on the reverse strand, counting down.
TATTTGCAAACGTTTAAAGAATTAGTAAGATCTATACACAAAGCATATTAAACGGGAAGATATCTAACCACATATGCCCAAAGGGTGGTAAAAAATCAACAGACTTTTTGTTAGTAAGCTTTGCCATGAAGATTTTCTTATTAGTTTTAAATTCATGGTTTGGTGACTAAAATTATTTTTTCCAACTCATGTAAGAATGCAATTAATAAGTATTAAAATCAAGATCAACTTAACATAGGTTGAATTTCCATTAGTATGTAGTTAAATGCTTTTGTAGTTAAATGTTATAATAATGATAACAGCAGCAGCTAACTTTGCTTATTATGCTTTATGAAGCATGTTATATTTTCTCATTTGAACTGTGTAACAACCTTTATGAGAGTCATTGTCACTCATGAGCTGTGTAAGAGCTACATAACTTGGTCTTGGTTGCATGGTTGATTAGGACCCACATCTGTCTCACTACAAAATTACGCTTAACCACCACGATAATTAACCTCTCGGTGGTACCACATTTTAATTATTTAAGTAAGTGGAGATAAGGTACTAAGAATATCCATGCCATCAGGACTGATTTTTGCTCTCAACAGGTCACAGTCAAACATATCTGAAGGAAATTTTTCTGCCTCATTCCTCAGTTCATTATTCCTCTTGATTCTTTAGGAATGTTATTTATTTTTGTCTGTAAGGCTTATTGTGAGTTAAAGTACATCTTTGACCTCTGCTCCATTATCTGTGTAAAAAAAGAAAATACTTGATTTAAAACTCCATGAAGACAGGTACTGTGTCTGTCTGGTTTATTTTGTACCTTCAGTGCTTTGTCTAAGGTTTGCCACAGAGTAGGGACTCAGTACAAATTGTCAAATATTGTTGAATAAGATTGTTGATGGGAGTTTTCAAATGTATTAACCTTTCCTGTCTCCTGTCAAATCCCAAGCCAAATCACTTGGATGACTAGAATTTTCAGCATCCTGTAAAACCCTTCCTGGCTGTGTACATTCCATCCTCTTAGACAGGACTCACTCTTTGGCATAAACATAGATTTGAACTTTCAACATATACCTGTTTCTGGAACCATGTTCTATTTTTCTTTGCATGAATGCATTCAGAAGTGTGTTGTTGTAAATGGAAAGATCACAGATCAACAGAATAATTAAGAAGCATGTATTGTCATTACAGCACACCTCAGGCGGGGTGTCTAGTGGATGAGCCCAAGCAAGCAGGACAGTATAAATATCCGGACAAACTACCAGGACAGATTTATGATGCTGACACACAGTGTAAATGGCAATTTGGAGCAAAAGCCAAGTTATGCAGCCTTGGTTTTGTGAAGGTATGTTTGCTTGTGATTTCAAACTTACATTAAGACTCTGCAATGTGTCTGTGTCCCTAACAGAAGTGTAAACATTTGGTTTGCCAAGGCCAAGGGTTAGGTTCTGGGTTATCTCTACCATGTCAGTTGTTTGGCATGATAATTAAGTGGCAATTTTACTGTCAATGAATTATCCAGGCCTATCCACATAGACCATGCCTGGTTTAAATACTGCTTGGTAGAAAATTCTTTCTCTTTAAATGAAGACTTTATCCCTACTAGTAAACCTGGGAACAATAGTTTGTACCTGCTGCTAATCACTGCTTTTGTTCTCTATATGATCCTATTCCCTGTTAATTTAATACGTTTCAAATCATCACCATACCCAAATACATTATATGCCTTTTATAATATGGGAAAACTATTAGCAGCTAGCTTTTTTAATATTGTCTATAAATTCAAGGTACATCTTTAGTAATATTAATAAGATTTTTGTGTCATCTTTTCTTCAAAGAATTATAAAAAAGATAATTGGGAAAGTACAAAAGTCCAGGTTATAGAAATGAGAGACACCTTGTTACACTTGGTCAAGAATGACATTTTACTGACAGTATTACAATCTCAACTTTACTAAAAAGTAAATTTGTTGTTGTTGTTGTTGTTGTTTTGAGACGGAGTCTCACTGTGTTGCCCAGGCTGGAGGGCAGTGGCACGATCTTGGCTCACTGCAAGCTCCGCCTCCCAGGTTCACGCCATTCTCCTGCCTCAGCCTCCTGAGTAGCTGGGACTACAGGTGACCGCCACCATGCTCGGCTAATTTTTTGTGTTTTTTTTAGTAGAGAAGGGATTTCACCGTGGTCTTGATCTCCTGACCTCGTGATCTCCCGCCTCGGCCTCCCAAAGTGCTGGGATTACGGGCATGAGCCACCGCGCCCAGCCCATACTAAAAAGTAGAATCATTTTTAAGTTGGTTTATTCCCAATATCCAAAGAGAAATATGAAAGTTCTAAGTAACTGAAAAATGCATGGAAATTGTGGAGGTTTATAGCTCCTCTTTCCCCCTCTGCTCCTGTTCCTCTTCTTCCTCCTCTTTATCTCCCTGTTCCTCCTTCTCTGCCACCACCACCACCATCACCATCACTATCACCATTTACTATCATCTCCAGTAGTTGCTAAGTGAGCCTGTGCCCCACATAAGGCATTCTACTTAAAGATTTATTTTACTTTACCTCAATCTTCACAAAAACCCTTCAAGGAAGAATTATTACCTCTTTTGACCTGGAGCTCAGAAAATATTTTCAACTTGCCCAAAGCCACAAACTTTTAAATGGTGGAATTTAACAAAACAAGTCACACACATTGATGTGAAATTTCCTCTTCTTCACCGGTGACTGGTACCAGTCACTATTACTAGTGTTTCCTAAACTTCAGTCATTAATATTCAGTCATTAATAACTACCTTCTTTAGTTGTGTTATCTCCATATTATTATTCATTTATTGCTTTTCTAGAAACCAATTCACATTCAAAATATAACTCCAGTCCTAATAAATAATATTCATCAAATCATAGGTTTGAGATGGGATTACATTTTTTTCTATTACAGTTTCAATGCATAACTATTAAAAAATTTTCCAGATGTCATTCACATTTTTTTGGTGTATCCTTCATGACACATGGACCTTACTTTCAGAAATGCTGGTGAGCCATATGTAAAAACTAACAAATTGGCTGGATGTAGTGGCTTATACCTATAATTCCAAGATTTGGGGAGGCCAAGGTGGGAGGATCACTTGAGGCCAGCAGTTTGAGAACAACCTGGGCAACAAAGTTAGACCCCCTCTTTACAAAAAATAAAAAAGTTAGCTGGGCTAGTGGCATGTACCTGTAGTTCCAACTACTAGGGAGGCTGAGGCAGGGGGATCACTTGAGCCCAGGAGTTTGAGGCTGAAGTGAAGGGTGATAGCACTACTGTACTCCAGTCAGTACAGTCAGGCAACAGACTGAGACCCTATCTCTAAGAAAAAAAAATTAACAGACTGTTCTATTTTCCTGTTAAGTTGATGGTTTTGGCAGAAGTTAAGTAGCCATTCACTTTGTTGAAAAAGTTTGTATCCTAATTTGCCTCTTGTTCACTTCATTCTAAAGGATTCCTTATGTTATTTATTAATCACAAATTTATTACATACTACGCAGCAAAAGCACAGTCGGTAATAAGTATGATTTTCTTTAGAAATACAAAGGAGGTTCCTAAAATTACTATCATTCCTTCAGAACCATGTATTTGTGGGGTACCTGGTCTGTGTCAGGCAGTGTGCAGGGTTTAAATAACCTTTTTACATTATAGATTGCTTTCTGGGACCTCACTATATTTTTAAAAGACAGCTTCTCATTCTGATGGTCTTTCATGGGAAGCAGAGCAAAGAGAAATGAAAATTCCAAAGTAAAAGATTGAGTCAAACAAGGACAGGAAGGTGAGAAAGACTTGTTTAAGAGAGAAATGATTTAAGATGGTGATGAGGTTAATGGAGAAGGTAGGGTGGTTTGATAGATTCTGAAGCTTGTTTTCCCCACACCTTAGCTTTTGGTATTATTTTTAAACCTACTTATAACTTGAACCCATGGCCATACCTCTGAGGATCATAAATATTGTCAGGCTCTAACCAGGAGGGATTTCCAAAGCAACAAAATCTCTTATTCATCCTGTCTAGTAGAAACAGTTTAGACCCGCTCTGGCAACGCAGGAAAGAGGTGAAGTTTGTCTTCAGGGCTTTTATTGTCCCATTATTACTTTCTAATCTTTTCCCCTCACTTTACTTTTTTTTTTTCCTCCATGCCTCCTAGAAAGCATTGCATAGTGAAAGAGTTGCATAGTGATTAGAAGAACAACAACGAAAAGGAACTAATTCTCAAAGTGTCCTCTCAGACCAGCAGGTGCAGTGTATCGGCAAGACCTGAAACTTGTGAGAAATGTCTCGTCCCAGGCCTAAGGAATGAGAAATTTTGGGGCTAGGACCCAGAAACCCATATTCTAACAAAAGCTCTAGATGACCATGATGCTCAGTCAAGATTGAGGGTCGCTGAGTTAGACAGTCTTCAATTTTGAACGTTCACACATACACATTTGCACACACAAATCTCTGGATTTGGGAGTCACAAAGACCTAGCTTTAAAATTTTGTTCCGAGATTTCCTATAAGCTTGGGGAAATGACTCAACCTCCCTTAGCCTTAGAGTTCACCTTTGAAAGATGAAGATTACAATAGTTCCTCCGTGGCTCATTGGTGAGGATTCATCTCTTGGTACAGTCGCATCACTTGATAAACAATACGGTTTCTTCTAACTCTCTTCCTTATGTCTTCAGCGTCATCGCCACCATCACATTTGACTCTTCTTCCCCAGTGGCTGCCCTGGTAAAGGCTCTGGGGCTGGCTCTTTTGGATCACTCATCCCCATCCTCCCCTCCTTTCCCAACCACAAGTTTTCTGTGTCTTCAGCATGCCAGACTTGATCTCTATTCTCATCCAAAGTGTTCAAGAAAATGAGTTACGAATCTTTCTAATGGTTCTGTTATCTGGAAAGACTCAAAGCAGGATTCCCTCTGTAACAAGTGGAGAGAGCGCCCATTTGATTATTCTGCACTTTAGAAATGCTTACTGACTCCATGAGTGAGCTGATGCTGTTTGTCAGAGGGTCCCAAGCGCTGTCACAGACTGATCAAGGCTTCTGTGCTGGTTATTTTACTAAGCTAGAAGTGAGCAGCTGAACAAATGCATCCTCTTTAGCTGACCCTGTACCTCAGTAGCCAGCACAGTTACTGTCACATAGCAGGAGCTCAGTTTTAATGTTTATTCATAGACCCACTGAGAGTTTGAAGCTGAGTAGAAATCATGGGGAAGATATTTAAATTCTTGTGAATGTTCTCAGGCCCATCATTCTAGAGAGCATTGTATTGGAAGGATAGCAGGATCGGTGTATATTTCTTCTGTCAATCAAGAAAAATGACGAGACAAGTCTTAAGAATTTTAGGAGATTTATCTGCCAAAGTTAAGGATGCACCTGGAAGACAGGTCTATGCCTTTCCCTGAAGATGATTTTGAGGGCTCCAACTTTAAATGGGAAATGGCGGGAAATTGAGAAGTACACGATTTTCATGTAAGAGCAGGGTAGGGAACAATAGTTATTCATGCCTTTGGCTCAGTGAACCGGCATTTTTTTTTTTTTTTTTTTTTTTTTTTTACATAAGATGACATAAACAAATGGGGCAGAGGAAAAATGCAGTGAAACTGCATTTTACATAAGATAAATACAGACACAGTGGGGCAGGGGAACAATCAGATATGCATTTGTGTCTGGTGGGCTGGGGTGACTGCACCTGTAAAGATAAGCTATCAATTTCCATTGCCATGGTGAAATTTTAACAGCTCACTAGGAATCTCCTTGTAGGCAAAATATGGGGGAGGCGTGTAGTTTTTCATCTTGTAGCCATCTTATTTAGGAACCAAAAGGGGGAGACAGGTTTGTGTGACTGAGTTCCCAGCTTGACTTTTCTCTTTGGCTTAATGAGTTTGGGGTTCCAACATTTAACTTCCTTTCAAACTTCTTTAAGAATTTGACATCAGGATTAATGAATGGAGAATAACTAGAAACTTCCTAGCATGGAATCATACTATTTGATACTATTATACTATTACTTTGTAACATACCAAGTTTACTGCATCACGTTTTAACTTCTATTAACTTTCTCCCATGCACTTATGCTCCAGTGATGTTGATGTTCTTGTGTGTTTTCCAAATATTTCCTTTTCCATGTCTATAAGCCTTTGTATATGTTTGTTATTCTAGTATGCTGTGTGGCCACCCAGTGACACTTAATCATTTTTTTATTGTTGTTAAAGATTGAATTCAAGTGTTACCTCCTTATTTCCTCAGGGAGATTTAAACTTTTCTTTCTCTGGGCTCCAATTCCAGCTTACGTGTCACTTTTAAAAACTTGTGATACATTGTAACAGTGTATACACATCTCTTGCCTCAGTTGGTAGAGAGTATCTGCCATGCCTAGCATGTGCTGGATGTCATATCAGATAGTCAGTGTTATTTATTGGGCTTACAGTGATAACCAAAGCTCACATGTTTTAGCACTCCCACTTCCATAAAATGGAAGATGTCCCCTCTGCCTCTTCTCTCATCCCTCCTCAAAGAAGCAGGAGTGACTTACCTGATCGACCAGTTTAAGACTATATCTGAGCAGGCATGCCACTGCCACGGTACCGTCTCAGCATCTTCTCTCTTGTGCTGCCTGTCTGCAGGATGCACACTTCTCTTCTGCCACCCTGGAGGTTGCCTGCCTCGGATGAGAGACTTGTGTTTGCCTCCTCTACCTGCAAGTGTGAAGGGATAGTTGGTCTAACGCAGTGGAGATAGTGTTGGAAGACCTATTTGGCCACAGATCTCAGCCACATTCCCCAATTCATGATTATCAGTAATAAGGTTATTATCTAGATTTCCGTTTCTTGGACTCCATTGTCTTCTTTATCTAGTGGTGGAAGAGACAGGAACATTATTTATTGACCCCCTGAATCCAGCAGAAAGGAAATTGAAGTTAAATAATCTGAGCAAGATTAGGCAGAAAGTGCTAGTATACAGGAAAACAAAAGGCCCAGGTTTTAGAGTCAAAATTGTAGTGACATCTATATGTGAATGAACTCATAGAAAATTGAGGGTAAGATACTCTTTCCATCCTATAATAATAACTAATATTTATTCAGTGCTTATTATGTATCAAATAGTACTTTAAGCACACGATACATATTAATGCTTCCATATCTTTGGGGCATGTGCTATTATTAACATTTTCTGGATAAGAAATCTAAAGTACATAAAAATAAATGTTTTACTAAGCTTTATATGAGCAAATGGCAGAACTAAAATTGGATCTGGGTAGCACATTCTATTAACCATTATACTATACTGCCTCTCATATTGTCTAACTAGAAAAAATATAAAATGGTACCAGTGCCAATCCCCTTACCAAAAAAGGAGGGGAGGAGCAAAATACTAAATTAATATATCACAGAAGGAGACATACACATAGTCAATAAATGCATGAAATGGTACTCAATATCAATTGCTCTCAGGAATATATCAAATAAATTAATATATCACAGAAGGAGACATACACATAGTCAATAAATGCATGAAATGGTACTCAATATCAATTGCTCTCAGGAATATATGAAATAAATTACAATGGGGCACCACTGCACACTGACTGGAATGGAGAATATTAAAAAGATTGACAATACCAAATGATACTGAAGACCAGAAGCAACTGGAAGTCTGCATATTGCTGATGAGTGTGTCAAGTGGTATAATCATTTTGGAAATGGTTTGACAGAGTTGTTTCAATGTAGAAAGTTAAACCTACCTTTACCCTTTGACCCAGCAAATGTACTCCATGGTATTTACCTGAAATAAATAAAGGCCTGTGTTCATAAAAAGGCTTGTCCAAGAACATTCTCAGCTACTATTTGATTCATAGAAGCCAAAGACTAGATACTACTTAAACGTCCTGCAAAAGGTGAATGTGCAAGCAGATTAGATTTTGCTGTATTCATACAATGGAACTCCATTCATCAATAAAGAAGAATGAACTATTGATACACACAAAAACAAGGATGACTGAAAAACATGCCGAACAAAAGAGTACATTCTGTATGGTTCCATTTATATGAAATTTAAGAGAATAGGCAACACTCACCTATTGGTGACCGAAATCAGAATAGTGGTTGCCCTAAGAAGGGAATTGACTGCAAAAGGGGACAGGGGAACTTTTTGGAGTGATGGAAATATTCTGCCTTGAATGTGGTGGTGTTTATAGTGGTGTATATATCTGCCAAAACGCATGGAACAGTACACTTAAAATGAATGCATATTATTGTATAAATCATACCTCGGTAAAGTTGATTTTTAAAATGGCATCGGGGCAATTCTTGGTGACTCCTACTTGTTAATTGTTATTTGTTACTTTTAAATTATTGCTTGGCTTAAAAACTTGGGCAATAAACTCAGGCATACATGGGCTTAAATCCAGGCCAACTAGAGACTTAACTGCTAAAAGAAGTTGGAAGAAGTTTCTTAACTTCTCTGAGTCTCAATTTTCTCATGAGCATGTTGAGGAGATAGTCATACTTTCGTCATATGGCCACAATGATGATACAATGAAATAATTTATGCAAAACTCATTATCCAGTTTTTTAGCATATACTGTTTGCCAGGTTCTTTCATGTTATTATTTTTTTTTAATTCTTGAAAGCTTTTAAAAATTCCAGAGTCTTTATTACAAATGAAGACTATTTTAAAATATAAAGTCTGTCATTTTTATTCATATATTGATTTACTAAAAAAAAAATTTACTGAAGCCTACTTTGTACCAGGCACTGTTTTGGGTGCTTGGGATACATCAGAGAGAAAACACAGTTCTGTACTCTCGTGTCTAGTGGGGGAGAAAACAAAACACAATAAACGTTATAAATAAGTCAGTGATGTTGTAAATGAAGCCACAAGTGCTAAGTAAGTTTGGAATAAGATAAGGAAAATTGGAAGACTGACTGGTTGGTGGCTGATTAAATTTGTTAATAGGGAGGTCACAGGAGGTGAAATTTAGGCAAAGACTTGAAGGAGGTAAAAGAGAGATGCAGATAGTTGAAGAAGTGGAACAGCCAGTCCAAAGACCCACTTTGGGAGCAAAATTTGAGTGTTTGCAGAGCATCAGGGAGCCAGTGTGGCTAAACCAGAGTGAGCAAGACCTAAACTGGTAGGATACAGTGTCAGGGAGATACAGGGGGCTTGAGTGCATATGACTTCATGGATGACAGTTAGGACTTTGGATTTTTGTCGTGATGAATTGACAAGACATAACAGGGTTTTGAGCAGAAAAGTGCCATGAGCTGACCGACACTGAGTTGATTTGGAAGGCTCTCCCTAACTGAGTGCCATCCAGCAGAATGCTCTGTAATGATGCAAATGTTCTCTGTTATCCAATATGGTAGGTACTTACTACACATGAACCTGAAATGTGACCAGTGTGCCTGAGGAAGTGAATTCTTAATTTGATTTTAAGTAATGTAAATTCAGGTTTAACAAGCCGCATGTGGAAAGTAACTATCATATTGGACAATACAGCTCTAGTCACTGTGTTGAGAATAAACTGGGCAAGGGTGCGGGTAAAAGCCTTTGAGGCTTGTGAGGAGGATCTGGCAGTGAGCTGCATGTCGGGTGGCTTGGAACAGGGTAGTAGAAATGGAAGGAGGACATAATTGTTCAGATTCTGGAAATATTTTGAAGGCAAAGCCAATATGATTTCATGATCTGGTGGGAGATTTCTTGATAGAATGTGAAAGAAACAGAAGAGTCAAAGATGACTCTAGGACTTTTTTTACCAGAACCATTGGGAATATAGAGGTGTCTTAGAGTGAGATGGGACAGTGAAACATGGGACAGGTTTGGAGGAGCCGATGAAGAACTTTTATTTTGGATGTGTTCAGTTTGTAATGCTTCGTAAAATTTGGTTTGCAAAATCCATTAACATTTTCAGCATGTCAGGTTTTACTTGAAGGGGTATCCAGCCTATAGAATACAACTAGAGGACACAGCAAGTGACAGGACAGAATAATGGATAGCATTGGGACTCTTTCCTTTAAAATGTTGCCTAGTTCAAAAAAATCATATGCAGGCAGCATGAGACCTTGGAGTCTCTGTGGTTATTTCTTTTTTTCCCTTAAATTATGACTTAAGTCCAGGGAATTATAGATAAGGGAAAGTTATTTGAATATGCTGGTAAAAAGAGGGGGGAGGTACAAGCAAAAAAAGTGCAAACTCTGATTTGCGTTTCCTTTGAAAGGGAGCCTTCTCAAGGGGTTTTCATGGTCGTCAGAGTATGTAGTTGGCTATAATTACCCTTGACTTCTGCACTCCACCGCAGAAGAAATAACATGTTCATGCAGCCTGTCTTACTTCACTCTGGAATCCCTGTGTTTTTTTGTTTTGCTTTGTTTTCCTGGTTCTCTCCAGCTGCCCCTTCTCTTGGTTCTGTGGCTTGGCATTGGCTACGACAGCTAGCCCTCCTTTTCTTTGGTCTGCCCTAGGGCCATTTTGGTGGCTGCCACATAGGCACTGGGTGTGGGTTATGGCTTTTTCCTGGCTGTAAGAAGAAAAACAATTTAGTTCTGAAAGGCTTTCTAAGTGTAGGTTTAATCATTTCAGTGCTATCTCTCATGCCTCCCATTTCACATAGGCGGCTCTCTTACCCACATTGATTGATTTCCCTCAAACTGAGGGTGACTCAATACGACAACACGTAACGATGATGACCCTGATTCAGTTTGCTGGGAGGCTGCCTCATGCTTTCTGCTAATGTCAGTGGCAGGTTCATGGGAATATGTATATATTCTAGCTTAGGAGCTGTTTTGAGATTTGGGAATGGTACACATCCCCACATCTGGGGCAGCTGGTGGTGTTGGTGTTTCTAAGTAGTGTCCTCAATATTCTTCCATTCTCCTTTTAGGGGAAGAATTTTATGGTCTACAAGACCAAAATTACTGTATGTATATATATGTATATGTATGTATGTACGTATATATACATATATATGTATGTGTATGTATATATACATATATATACACACACACACATATATACATATATATACATATATATATATATATATACATCTGGTTTCCCTATGTTTTCTTTTCTCAGTCCCATGGAAAGATTTTTTTTTTTTGAGTGTTTGTGAAATATTTCTAAGCATATTCTTGCCATATTTTCTAACTGTAAAATCTACATGAAATGGAGTGTTTGGGGAATTAGGTGCCTGGTTCATTGAATTTTCAGGATTACAACAAGTAACGACGAAAATTATTTTTCTCCTCTCTGGTTGCTTATATTTTCTCCAAAATGTCCATCTTCACATTTTTATCTTCGGAAATAGAATGTGGCCACCAAAATGGAGTGACTTTGACCTTTCACAATGTTTCACAACATTCCATTAGTGCTATAATTCTAAATATCAACTTTAACTGTTAGAACGGAAAGTAATCTGGTTCCGTTTCTTTATAGACTAGAAAACTGAGGCCTGGAGAATTTGAGAGCCTTCCAATATCCATCAGTGGCAAATCCAGGCCCAGTGTAGTGGTTGTTACTAGACTCAGAAGTCAGGCCAGCTTGAGGTCTGCGTTTGTTCCTGGCCAGCTGTGTGATTTTAAAACTTCAACAGCATCAGAAGCTTGCTCAGTTTTTTCAGCTAAATGAGTTTAGATGAAGAATTAGTTCAGTTTCCACCACTAAAATGGTAGTAAAAGTATTAGTTCCCTATCTAAATAAATTTCCACAAACTTAGTGTGACTTAAGGCAACACACATTTATTATCTTATACTTCTGGAAGTAGATATTTGAAGGGGCTAAAATCAGGCCAGGCAAGGTGGCTCCTGTGAGCAATCCCAGCACTTTGGGAGGCCAAGGCGGGCAGATCACCTGAGGTTGGGAGTTCGAGACCAGCCTGGCCAATGTGGTGAAACCCCATCTCTACTAAAAATACAAAAACTGGCCTGACATGGTGGTGCATGCTTGTAATCCCAGTTACTCAGGAGGCTGAGGCAGGGATAATTGCTTGAACCCAGGAGGCGGGGGTTGCAGTGAGCCGAGTTGGTGCCATTGCACTCCAGCCTGGGTGACAAGAGTGAAACTCACTCTCAAAAAAAAAAAAAAAAAGAAAGTAAGGTGTAAAATCAGTGCGTTAGCAGGGTTTTGAAGGCCTTAGGGGAGAAGTCATTTTCATGCCTTTTTCAGCTTCTGGAAGCTGCCTGCATTCCTTGGCTCATGGCCCCTCCTTCATCTTCAAAGCCAGCAACATTCTCCTAGGTCTTTCTCAAGCTGTCATCTCTCTGGGTCTCTTCTAAGCTCCTCTTTCCCATATAAGGACTCTTGTGACTATGTTAGGCCCACCTGGAAAATTTAGGACAGTCTCTGCCTCTCCATTTCAATTGATGACGACCTCAATTGCATCTGTAACTTTAATTCTCCTTTGCTACACAACTTCACATATTCACAGGATCCCAGGATTAGGATGCGAACATCTTTGGGGGCCATTATTCTGTGTACCACAGTCTAGCATGAGAATGAAATTATTTCATAGGCCTGGTTTGAGAGTTAAATTGTCTACATATTTGAAAATTGTAATAGAGACGAAGAAGGTGGCCAGGCCTGGTGGCTTATGCTTGTAATCCCAACAGTTTGGGAGACTGAGGTGGGAGGATCACTTTAGGTTAGGAGTTTGAGATCAGCCTGGGCAACAAAGCAAGAATCTGTCTCTACAGTCAGTCAGTCAATAAACTATGAACAGCACTCATAGAAAATGCTTCAGGTAAGCACATATAGGACCTTGAAAAAGCAACTGTAGAACATTTTTTAAAAAGATGAAAAAGGTAGTAATGATAGGCAGTATTTTTGAGAACTGCATGTGCCAGGCAAAACCATCACTTTACATGTAGTTCCTCATTTATCCTTGAGAATAAGTCTATAGAGTCAAGGGCTCATTTGATGGCTATTGTACTGGTGAGAAAACTGCAACTGAAAGGGATTCCATAACTTGTCCATAGGGCATGAAACCAGGCATTTCAGGATGAAGACTTGAATCCGACTTGCTTTATTCCAATCTTGATGTATTCTGCTACGACAGTTATTATCATCACTATCATGAGAAACCAGATCTATCACTTCCAAGCCAAGTGTTCTCTAAATTACTGTTGCTACCTACCAGCTGTTAAGAAACACACATGAATATCTGGATACTGTAGAAACCCCCCACTTATATAGTTGCTAAAACATATTAACTTTGGTGTTACCAACTTCACTGGCCTCTACTTTCTGAATAATTGCTCTGATTTCAGCTACCCCAAAATATAATATTGTATACAACATCTTTGAATATTTTTGTTTTTATTGTATATCACCATTAATAGCACCCCCCTTTTTTTTTATTTCAGGATATTTGCAAATCACTTTGGTGCCACCGAGTAGGCCACAGGTGTGAGACCAAGTTTATGCCCGCAGCGGAAGGGACCGTTTGTGGCTTGAGTATGGTAAACTGCATACTTGTTAGTTTTTAGCTCCAGAAATTTGATAAGGCATAGAATTCGAACTGTTTGTATTGTGACCTTAGGATGAATGCTTTGGTAGTTTATATTCTCTGACTTCTCTTCATATTAACAACATTATATAGCAGCAATTACAAAGCTTAATGCTCATATAACCCAGGTAGCTCAATTGTTTAAGAAGATTTTTTTTTTCTTTTTTGTCTTCCTGTTTTAGATGGTGGCTTGGCTCAAAATATCTCTATTTCAATGAGCTTACAGGTTTCATTGCATACCATTTTCCTTTTAAACTTGTGGTATTTAAAAAGTCTCAGGGATCAGATGTCTTGTTAGTCAAGAAATGACTGTCCCTCCAGACCAAGGCTTCAGCTACTCAGCTCAACTCACAGGACCTGTCATTGAGCTTCTGACATGCCCTATAGATTCCCATCATGTACAGTGACTTTCCTATTGAAGGGTAAGAGACGCCTCCACCTAGTGTGTACCTAAGGTGAGCATCTCCTACGCAGAGAACCACCTCCATTTTGAAAGATTATAGGAGATATCAATATTTTTAATGAAGAACTCTCATATATTTCTATTTTTCTTCCTCTTTCTCAATAGAGTCTGGAGGGAGGGCAGGTTGCATTTGGGCTACTAGTAAATGATCCAGATTTGGGAAGTTCATTTGAAAGACCAATCAAAGAGGAGCTATGAATGACAAGAGATAATGAGATGTTACAGGTTTGCTGATCTTAATTATTGACTCTGTCTCAAGGCAGTATAGACCTATACAGAAAAAAATGGTCATTGGTCCTTTAAAGTTATGTCAAGGCTGGGTGTGATAGCTCATACCTGTAATCCCAACACTTTGGGAGGCTGAGCAGGGAGGATTGCTTGAAGCCAGGAGTTCAAGAACAGGTAACACAGCGAGACCCTATCTCTACAAAAGCTTAAACAGGCTTGTGGTGCGTGCCTGTAGTCCCAGCAATTTGGGAGGTTGAGGGAGGAGGATCGCTTCAACCCAGGAGTTTGAGGCTGTAGTGTGCTGTGATTATGCCACTGCACTCCATCCTGGGCCACAGAGCTAGGCCCTGTCTCTAAAAAAGAAAAAGTTATTTCATTCCACAATAATTTATTGACTACTAGATATGGGGAACAGGAGACTCTGGGGATGTAGAGATAAATAAACCACAGTTGTACTTCTTTAAAAATTTACAGTCCAGGCGGGGCACAGTGGCTCATGCCTGTAATCCCATCACTTTGAGAGGCCAAGGTGGGTGGATCCCTTGAGGTCAGAAGTTCAAGACTAGCCTGGCCAACGGGGTGAGACCTTGGGACTACTAAAAATACAAAAATTTGCTGGGCGTGGTGTCACACACCTGAAATCCCAGCTACTTGGGAGGCTGAGGTATGAGAATCACTTGCATCCTGGAGGCAGAGGTTGCAGGAAGTGGAGATTGTGCCACTGAATTCCAGCCTGGGTGACAGAGCAAGACTCTCAAAAATAAATTAAAAATATAAAAATTTACAGTCTAGCAGGGGAAACATATACAGAAGCAAATAACTAATTCTCTCTGTAAACACGCCTTCTCTAAGCAGTAGTTGCTCTCGGGGCCCAGGTGAAATGAGAGCTGAATCTTGCTTGAGATTAGCTATGCACTTAGAATAAACCACAACAAGTATGCGCATCAAGATGGTTGTTGGGTTGTGGGTTAAAGTTCTTCAGTTGGATGATAAAAAGGACTTGTCAGAGAGAGGCCAACATCAGAGGCAAAGGCACAGATTTCTAATATTTGTTAGGACGTTTATTCACTATCTCTTAAAAAGACTTGTAATTTTTAACTCTTTATTTTAAAGAAAATGAACATTTTAAAAATTGAGGAGTTATGTGCAATTTTTAATCCAATAGTGGTCTTAGGGATTCCCAATGAGGACTGTTCTTGAAAATGTTAATAGAAGTGTTGGGGCCATGATGATACAAAACAATGAATTAGTGGAATAATTTAAAATATAAACAGTGCTCAAGTCCTTTTTACTTTTGAGGCATCACAACTTAGAACTTGTGACTTAAGGATTAGTGTTTTGTTTTTTTTTTTTAATTGAAAAAGCAACAGCGTTACCTATAAGGGATACACAGGAAAATATTTATACAATGAATGAGAAAAATAAGTGATACATCACCTAGGTCTAAAGATTTATTACATAAGCACATCAGGTATCTAAGTTCCAAGGGGGATAAAACATACTTGTGTTAGGCTTCAGTAAACAGAACACAAGATAAATAACATCAGAAGTGAGAAAACAAATATCTTGATACAACTGCCACACCACGTTATTTTAAAACACCAGGCTATAGTTACATACTGGTGAAAAGCCCTTAAGTGTAATGTCACCCTCAACAGAAAGCATCTTAATAAGTTCCATCCATCATCACTCCAGTGTAATGATTATTACATTCATATACGGGTTCCTCAGATTCTTCCTTCACCAGGGGATATCACTGGCTGCTTGTTAGACTGTAAATTTCATGAGGGCCAGTGCCCTGGTTTTACTCGTTTCATCTGGAGTGTCTGACACACAGTAGCAGGTACTCAGTGTTTTATTTGTTTCTCTGTAACTGGAACCCAGTTCTGTCCTTCCTCTTTCTTCTCCAGTCCCTTGTCCTTCAGCGATATTTGTACTGTGAATACTCAGCCAACATGAGGCAGTATGAAAGTCACTTACTTTTTTTTTTTTTTTTTTTTTTTTTTTGAGATGGAGTCTTGCTCTGTCGCCCAGGCTGGAGTGCAGTGGCATGATCTTGGCTCACTGCAGGCTCCATCTCCCGGGTTCACGTCATTCTCCTGCCTCAGCCTCCCGAGTAGCTGGAACTACAGGTGCCCGCCACCACGCCCGGCTAATTTTTTCTATTTTTGATTAGAGACGAGGTTTCACCGTGTTAGCCAGGATGCTCTCGGTCTCCTGACCTCGTGATCCACCCGCCTTGGCCTCCCAAAGTGCTGGGATTACAGGCCTGAGCCACCGCGCCCGGCCAAGCCACTTACTTTTATCTAGAAATATGTGTGCACGGAAAGAAAGGTTTGTACATGCTGTCTATAAAAAGATAATGGCCTAAGTCATGGCCATTCAATTGGAAATTAGATGTAGTGCCAGAAATATGTATGCTGGGCCTGGACGTGGTGGCTCATGCCTGTAATCTCAGCACTTTGGGGGGCCTTGGCGGGCAAATCACTTTAGGCCAGGAGTTCGAGACTACACTGGTCAACATGGTGAAATTCCATCTCTACTAAAAATACAAAAAATTACCTGGACATGCTGGTGCACGCCTGTAATCCCAGCTACTCAGGAAGCTGAGGCACAAGAATTAATTAAACCCGGGAGGTGGAGGGTGCAGTGTGCCAAGATCGTGCCACTGCACTCCAGCCTGGGTGACAGAGTGATAACCTGTCTAAAAACAACAACAACAACAACAAAGAAAAATATGTATGTATGAAAAGATGGAGCCAGGCGCGGTGGCTCACGCCTATAATCCCAGCACTTTCGGAGGCCAAGGTGGGTGGATCGCCTGATGTCAGGAGTTCAAGGCCAGCCTGGCCAAGGTGGTGAAAACCTGTCTCTGCTAAAAATAAAAAAATTAGCTGGGCGTAGTGGCAGGCGCCTATAATCCTAGCTACTTGGAAGGCTGAGGCAGGAGAATCGCTTGAACCTGGGAGGCGGAGGTTGCAGTGAGCCGAGATCGCACCACTGCACTCCAGCATGGGCAACAAGAGTGAAACTTTGTCTCAAAAAAAAGAAAAGAAAAGAAAAGAAAAGATGGATAAAATTACAGGTATATATATTCTAAATTTGCATTTTCTATGTAGAATTTTATCTATACATGTGAATGTGTGCAGGTCTGTGTGTACATTCCTTTATATTCCTGATTTCTACACTGATTAAAAGGCCAAACGGAGACAATGTGATAGCAGCCTAACCTAATACTAGAATGAATACTGAAGTAATAGGACATCAAGTTAATTGAATGACTGGAAGAGATCTAAAAAACACATTTTCCAAAAAGAAATTAGATTAGAATTAAGGTACATTGGTCAGTAATTTGCCTCCAAGATGAGAAGTAGAAGTGTCCTGCTTAGGAGTTCTGGCTACTGAGTTAAATCCAGTCTCTTATACTTGCATAGTTATTTGAATAGATCTGTTTGGGTAGTTTGTGTCACTCTGAGCAAGTTAGCTAGTATTTCTTTGCTGAATTTCTCCTACTGAGGAAAACAGCTTTTAATTCAGTGCTTTGCAAGGATTAGATGAGATACTGCATGTGAAGCTCTCTGCACCATTTTTGGCACATAGAAGCAGCTTGATAACCTGTGGCTGCTGCTGCTGTTACTGTTATTGGCTATTGTAATTTTGTCTCAGCCACTGAACTCAGTCCAATAGAGTCCTCGTGATTCCCGGTAGAAAAGATGCATGCTTATGGTAGGCAAAATCCTCAAATGACCGATTGCCTTCCCCAAAAACTTCTCAATAATGTTATATGATTTCATGCAAACTCTGAAATGGCAATTAATCCAGGGAAAAGAAAAATTAAAAACAGAAGAATTAATCAGCACATGGCAAGAATTTGAAGAAAGGAAGCAATATCTTAACCTAGATAAAGTGCGCTAGCAACCAAGCCACACAATAAACAGTCATGAAGCCAAATGTATCACAGGGGATAAGTGAAGATTTGAAAGTCAAACAACCTTCCCATAATTCTGTAACCGATCCCCCAATTCCTCAGCAAAACCTGGCATGGTCCAAACCCCAACCCTTTGGATCTAATTGCAGAGGCTTTTAGAAAAGAGCAGTTATGCTAAGTCATGCAGAACTTTCTCATAATCAAAGCACTGCAGGGGTCGGGGATGGGGGGTAGGCAACAACAACAAAAAATAAAACAAAAACAAAAGAAACACTACCAGAGGCTAATGCATCCCCTAGGGAGAGATGACCAGCAAAGCCGGGAATTTGTTACAAAGGAGAACTAAAATGGAAAGGTTAATACAGAAAAAACCCCTCCATCTAGCTTGTACAGATCATGGGCAAATGAAAGACCCTGGGCTAATTCATCAAAGACACTGAAAGAGCTCAAAGTCATCAGAGCATCTGAAGTGGGCACCTTTTATGTAGACAAAGGAAAAAGGATGCTATCCGAAGAGAACAATTTGTACAGACTGAGTTGTTCAGCTTTGTAAGAAATGCTCTATAGTGATGGGTTTGGAATAAGCAAAAATATAATGTATGTGTAATTGTATCTATTTTATGATAAGATAATCATTCAGAATGATAAATCGTGTGAATATCTTAACTGTTACTTCGTGAATGAGTGATCCCAGTTGTTCTTTCAGAATGATAAATTGTGTTAATATCTTAACTGTTTCTTCCTGAATGAGTGATTCCAATTGTTCTTTAAGTAGTGTTGTCTCTAAGTGGCAAGGCAGGCTTCCTTGTAACTTTATACTGGCTCCCTTGGCTGTTAGGTGGAATCTTATCTGAACATGTCACCTCCACAGCTCACAAAGCCTATCATACTCAGCCTGTTGGTGAGCAATGCCACTTCTCTCTAGATGTCAGCCTTTCAAAATGTATGTGGTCAATGCAGAATAGTTGAGTGTTTTTAGAGCACAGCAAAGGAATTTATCAAGGTATCAGGCATTTTCCTTTTCTCCCAACAGACCTGTTTTTCCTGTTACTGTGCAGGTGTTGGCAACTCCCTGCGCTTTCCCAGGTGGTCTCTGACAGGAACTATCTTACACGTTCTTTTCACAGTGGTGTCGGCAAGGCCAGTGCGTAAAGTTTGGGGAGCTCGGGCCCCGGCCCATCCACGGCCAGTGGTCCGCCTGGTCGAAGTGGTCAGAATGTTCCCGGACATGTGGTGGAGGAGTCAAGTTCCAGGAGAGACACTGCAATAACCCCAAGTAAGCCTCCAGCAGAAAGTTAGTCTTTGCAAGGCCTTAACCTTCAGCCTGTAACACACCGGTTTTTCTTGTTCATGCTTTAAGTTTATTTTTTTATTTTTAATTATTATGGCTACATAATGATTATACATATTTACGGGGTACATGTGATGTGTTGATACAGGTATACAATGTGGAATGATCAAATCAGCATAATGAGGTATCCATCACTTCAAGCCTTTATTGTTTCTTTATTAAAAAAAATTCCAATATCATTTCTTTATTAGGCCCATTCCACTGTTTTAGTTATTTTAAGATATACAATGAATTGTTAACTATAGTCACCCTATTTGTGCTACTGAATACTAGATCTTACTCATTCTAACTATATTTTTGTACCCATTAACCATGCTGACATTACCGTTCTCCCTCCCCACTACCCTTCCCAGCTCTGTCAATGCACTCTCTAGCTCTAGCTCTGTGAGTTCAATTTTTTTTTTTTTTTTTTTTAGCTCTCACATGGGAGAAGATACAATATTTGTCTTTCTCCATTTGGCTTATTTCACTTAATATAATGTCCTCGAGTTCCATCCATGTTGCTGCAAATAACAGGATTTCATTTTTATAATGGCTGAATAGTATTAAATAGGATTCATAGTATTAAGTAGGATTAATACTATCATAATAGGCTGAATACCATTAATTCAAATAATACTATTATACTACATTATATATAATTACTATTAATATATAGTATATGTACTACTATATACTATTAATATACAGTATATATACTATTAATATACAGTATATATACTATTAATATACAGTATATATACTACTATATACTATAATATACAGTATATATACTATAATATATAGTATATATACTACTATATAATATATACTATAATATCCAGTATATATACTATATAATATATACTATAATATCCAGTATATATACTACATAATATATACTATAATATACAGTATATATACTATATAATATATATACTATATATAATATAAATATGTAGTATTATATAATATATAATAGCAAAATATATGTAGTATCATTTATACTTTATATTATATATAGCATATATACTATATATTATATATAATATATAGCACTATTATATATAGCATATATGACACTATTATATATAGCATATATAACACTATATTATATAGCATATGTTGCACTATATATTATATATAGCATATATGACACTATTATATATAGTATATATGACACTATATATTACAGTATTTATATTTAGTATATATGACACTATATATTATACTATAAATATATTATACTAATATACTATATATAACATAGTATAATAGTATACTATATTATACTATTAATATATACTATTAATATATAGTATCTATACTATACTATCTAGCAGCATTAGTAGGATGAATGGATAAAGAAAACATGGCACACTATTCAATTATGTATATGTGCCATATTTTCTTTACTTATTCATCCACTGAGGGACTCTTAGGTTACTTCCATGTCTTGGTTATTGTGAATAATGCTGCAATGATCATGGGAATACAGATATCTCTATACACTGATTTCCCTTCTTTGGGGTATTCCTTCCTTTTGGGATTTTTTTGGGATTGCTTTTAGTTTTTTGAGGAACCACCGTGCTGATTTACATTCCCACCAACAGAACACACTGTTTTATTTTTATTTTTTTGGTATTTCTTTTTTTGTTATTATTTTACTTTAAGTTCCAGGATACATGTGCAGAATGTGCAGGTTTGTTATATAGGTATATAGTGCCATGGTGGTTTGCTGCACCTATCAACCCATCATCTAAGCTTTAAGCCCCACGTGCGTTAGGTATTTGTTGTAAAGCTCTCCCTCCCCTTGCTCCCCACCATGCGACAGGCCCTAGTGTGAGAAAACACTGTTTTAAAGTGCCATTTTCTTCCCTCCGGTTAGTAACAATCAACCAGAGTTTTACTGTTTGCATATAAAGTCCATGTGCACCAAGGGAAGGTATGGTGGGCAGAAACCAAAACACAGCAGAGGAGTCATTCTCTACGGGACTGTGATGATCCAGTAAGACTCTGAGCTACTCTCTTCATCTAAACTAGGTTTCTACAGTCATATAATTAAATACTTGTGCTATTGTAGAACAGAAAAGTTTGGTCGGCAAACCTTGTGAGTGTCTCTCAAACTGGTGAACTGCAGAAAGTATGCTGATTTGCCTTGCAGGAATGTACATCAACACGTGTTGACAGATCTGCCTGACTTTTCAAGAGAAACCAGAAATACGGAAAAATGCTGCATGTGAAATTTCCCAATTTTAAAAATATTGACAGCAAATTCAATTTTCTTCAAAGACAGAAAGTCCCACTGTGACAACTAGTCAAATCAGCTGTGGATTGCAGTTGGCCTGTGGTCACCTGTGGGCACTCTTTGGTCTGGTCATACTGGAGTCTGAACTGCAGTTTGTGCTCTGTGCACATGAAGGTGGTTTTATGTTACTTTTATATGCTCTAACTCCCACATGAAATATGTGTGAGATGTAGCTTTTCCAGTTGGCAGAATGATGTAGACAGAGCCCAGATTTTGGCGATAGATAGAAAGACTCTAAACCCTGTGTCTGCCGCTTCTAAACTCTGTGGCTTTGTAAAAGTCATTTGACTTGGGTTTATGTATAAAAAAATGTAGAAGATAACCTTGGAAGGTTGGAGGAGGATTAGAAATTGCATCTTTAGAATGCCTGACAGACTGGGGAACATTCAGTGGGCATTCACCGAAAGGTTCTGGGGTCTGTGTGGTTTTCATCATCCTCATCCCAAGCTCACCAGGAGGACGGGGTCACAGAGGGTCAGCCCACCGAAGCAGGGTGGAGAGGCAGAGCCTTTACTGACAAAACTGACTTTTGAAGAATGTGATGGAGTGAGAAGAATGTGATGGAAACTTGGAAAACAGATTTAATTTACAACAAAATTTAAGTTGGTAGCATAGTGCAGAGGATGAGAACATAGATGCTGAAGTTTGACAGACCATTTCCGCATCCTGACCCTAACACTTCTGATCTATGACCACAGACAACTTAGTCTTCCTGCTCCAGATTCCTCACTTATAAAAACGGGATAACGATAGTACCTATGTCAACTGAGTTAACGTTTGTGAAGTGCTTTAGAAGAGGGTCTGACATGTCGTTAGCATTGCGTAACTATTTGGTAAATTGAGAAATAATGACACTAGAGCAAAAGGAAATTTTTAAAAAGATGAATGGTACTTCATTTGAGTCAGCAGTCTGAGTTCGATAAAAATTCTATTTTTTTCCCAAAATATAAAGCAGAGTTTGGAGACACTTTGCCCATCACGTGTTAGGTGCTACTTGGAATATCGCAGGCTAAAATAGAGCTTTTCAATTTCAGCACTATTGACATGGGCTGGAAAATTCTTTGTTGTGGAGGTTTGTCCTGTACATGGTAAGATGTCTAGCAGCATCCCTGCCCTTGACCTACTAGTACCAGTAGGATCCACTCTTCTTCCCACCACCCACCAAACTGTGACAACCAAAAATGTCTGCAGACATTGCCAAATGTCCTATATGGGACAAAATAATCTCTGATTGGGACTCACAGATGTAATCAGGCCCAGTGACTGAATATAATGATAAGGAGGCTGGTGATGCATTTGCAACTTATACCAGGTTATTGTTTTAATAACAATATTAAAACAATTAATGATGTTGTTTTAGTATCTCCTGGTTTAAGCAGGAGGGTAGTTTTTAGCCTCCTGATACTTTGAATGCAGCCATGTCTTAAGTTGAGTTGTTAAAATCATCATATTACTTTACATTTGTGAAGTATAGTTCATGGATCTGGTTTTCATACATTTCAACATTTTACAATCTCGATGTTTTCCCAAGAAAGACACAGATTACCTAATTCAATAGCTCTGCTGGTAAAGTGCATGAATGATGCCCCTGAGATTTAAATTAAAACCTCTCTGGTATCTGTAGGATTGAGAGCTCTCATTATAATAGGGCATTGTTCATGGAAACAACATATTGTAATTTAGAGATGCCTAATAGAATAATCACTAAAGTATTTTCATTCAGTGCAGTTTTATCATTTAAAACAAGATGAAAAATAAATCAGGATACTGTTTACTTTAACTCTGCATGAAGCCAAAAATAAAACAAGTAG
This sequence comes from Gorilla gorilla gorilla, assembly GCF_029281585.2. Lineage (NCBI taxonomy): Eukaryota > Metazoa > Chordata > Mammalia > Primates > Hominidae > Gorilla > Gorilla gorilla. The sequence continues at coordinate 107,845,010 of NC_073242.2, read as the reverse complement.
ATGATAGGCTCTCCCAAGACAACTGAATTAATTGTTCTGTCTCTGTTCTTATTTCACTCTGTTGCAGTAATGCTGTTTTTTCTCCCTATTTCAAGTTACGGATTTCTTTCTTGCTTCAGTTTAAGCATTTGGTTCTATTCACATCACTCAGTGTAGCCATTTTCATTGTCTCATCCGAGAAGCAGTGTGAGGTTTCTGTTTCATATAAAGGTGTTTTTCCCAGAACAGACTTTATTTCTTAAAAAATGAATGATTCTTGGCTGATTCATAGATTTACCAATTTTTTTTTGTTGACGGCTATCTGGCTCTGGAATGGCCAATGCCAGGCACACAGGGACATCCTTTGTCCCATGTAAGTGGTAAATAGTTTTAACTGATGGAAGCCCTGTTTTTCATTGAGCCCTCCTATGCCTCAGGGACCTTCCCAATGTCCTTCTTTAGGCATTTGTTCTCAATCAGGTTAGAAGTGACACATGAGTTGAAACCTGCTGCCTAATCCAATTATTTCACAGATGAGTAACCAGGGAAGGCAGAGGGCCCCATTCACGGTAGCAGCTCTTGCTCAAGTCCCCATGCTGGTAATGGCAGAGTCAGATAAGTTCCCATAGTCTTAATCCTTTGACATTTTTCATTTTTTTCTGGTTCCTTGTTTGTTAAACTATCACCCCGTAAGGGATCCTAGTGAAATTCCTATAAACTCTCCAAGAAAATTCTTAGTGATATGCTAAGGTGTTCTAGAACTTTTCTAAAACCTGAGTCTATTTGAGAAAGAATTGTCTGCTAACTCTAACACAACTTAGCTCATGGAGTTAGGAGGAAAATCATGGCCCCAGAAGAATAATTGAATCTAATTGGTGGTGTATTTTCCCACCAGTAATATCACGGCTCAGCTGGTTATCAGAATCACCAGGTGTGTTTTTAAAAATACTGATTTCTGAATCTTCCATATCTCATATTCTTATTGAGAAAGTAGGTGGAGGTCCTCAGGAATCTGTATATGTATATAGTTTAACAGAGCTCTCCAAGTGATTCTAATACTCTTCCAAGCAACACCATTGTAACTATTTGTAGTCAGGACTTGATAAATGATGCAGAAGCAAATGATGGTATGCTCTTTATAGTTGTCTAATATAAAGGACAAAATCATGTGCCTAGGTTTTTGTTTTCTGTTTCTATATTTCCTTTTAATATTAAAGAATTTCTTACACCAAGACATATCATGATAGAATTGTCTGTTAGGCTAACATTTATGTTCAAAGCTGCAGAAAAATATTGCCTATATTTTTATGGAAATGGCCAAATGCTTGCTAGCAATTACTTTTGATCACTTTGACCATATCCCATAATTAAAAATGAAATGTATTAGTATATAAAAATCAGATCACATAATACTCAGCACAGGGTGGGTACTCAATACAAAAGCATAAGGCATTTAAAAATAGTTATAATTTATTTATTCTGACTCTGCCCTAGATACTGCCCTACATTCTTTACAAAGGTTGGATCAGTTAATTGTCACAACTGTTCCTATTTTGCAAATGAGGAGGTTAAATAAGATCACCTAAATTTAAGCTGGGAGGAGGCAGAGAATACTGTATTTAAATCAGGGTCTGGCCAGGTTTGATGGATCATGCTTGTAATTCCAGCACTTGGGAAGGCCAAGGCAGAAGTATTGCTTGAGGCCAGGAGTTTGAGACCAGCCTGGGCAACACAGCCCCTCATCTCTATAAAAATTTTAAAAATTTGCCAGGCATGGTGGCACATGCCTGTAGTCCTAACTACTCAGGAGGCTGAGGCAGGAGGATTACTTGAGTTCAGGAATTTGAGGCTGCAGTGAGCCATGATTGTGCCAGTTCACTCCAGCCTGGGTGATAGAGCAAGACTCCGTCTCAAAATTAAAAAAAAAAAAAGAATCTCCCTCATTGTAAAAGGCCACCTCCCTGAACATTGCACCTTACTGTCTATTCTTTCTTTCCATGCCCGGCCCCATGGCCTAAGAACTCAGTTAAATGCAGGCATAGTTAAGTACGAAAAAAATCCTGGACTGAGTCCACAGGCCTGAGCTTGAGCTCGTCTCTGTTTCTTTCTAGCTGTGTGACCCTCTTTCAACAAGTTTTATAAGCTCTTGTCAGCTGGTTCTCACTTCATCTATGAAAGGAGGACAATGGCTGTATGAATTTGGTGGTCTTTTCCGCGTTACAAGTTCTATAAGTCGATAAAGTAACACCTTGCAGTCCTCTTTCACTTCATTAACTACATAGAGCCCAAATGAGGTTTATTCGTTAAATCACAGAAAGTCTTAAACTGAGAAATAAGTTTTAAATATGCCTTGTAAAGATGACCGGAATATTGAGGCTATGATATAGCACTTTAAGATTTTTCTAAGTGCTTTTCAGATAATCATTTAAGAAGTCTTCAGGGATTTGATTTATCACAATGGCTGCAGCATGTTTAAGTAGTTGCTCCAGAGTGTTTTAAAATAGCATAAAAATCTCATTCTGGCAGCGTGACATTTCCCGTTTCTGTTGAATCCATTTTAGCCTACAGTTATAGGAGGATGGGATAAATTAATTATGCTGAAGCAATTCCAGGGCTGTTTTAGAGCGTGCTTGTGCCTCCTAAAGAGACAAGGAATTTTAATCACATAAATTTATTAACCTGGAGCCGCCTTTCATGTTATACAAGATGATCCATAGTTGAGTTTTGGCCTTCAGAGACAACCTCAAAATGGGAGGAGTGACAAGAAGCCATATCTTTGTGCACGGAGTAAGCTGGGTACGATGTTATGCGTAATTTTCAATGTGGTGGTGCTCTTTTTTCCTTTGTTTTGCTTTCTGGTTTTTGCAGATTAGAATCTGCCTACCAAGATCTTAAAGAGCTTGCCTTTACATCATAATTATTTATGTTCTAATGGAATTGTCTACTCTGGAAATCCATTTCCCATTGTGCTTGGCAGGAAAGGAGTAGGCCACCTGCAAAGCTGAAAAGTGACTATGCTGATGAAAACAAGAGAATGTTTTCCCTCTGGTTTCAGAATCAATCAGAAGAAACACACAACAGTCATATTATACTCAAAATATCTCAATGACTGACAGCTGGATTGGGGAGAGCAGCAAATGGTGCTTTCTGTTCCTTCTCCCCAATGTGCTGACGTTCTATGTAATAGCAGGTACATGGCAAAGTGTGGGAAGATACTGAGAGTATTAGGAAATGGGAGAAAGCTGGAGAGGTAGCTTGGGTCCATGTCTGAACAGCTTTTGATGCCAAGAGATAGGGTATGTGCATGTAGCACACGAGCACACATATACAGTAAAAGAACATTTAGGTGTGTTTACAGATTTCCTTAACACAGGGGCTAATATGATGAGGGTCAAGAATATCCCTTCAGTTAGAATAACGGTCTCCAGTTTTATCCAGGTTGCTGTGAATGTCATTATTTCATTACTTTTTTACGGCTGGGTAGTAGTCCATGGTCTATATACACCACATTTTCTTTACTCGTTGATTGATGGGCATTTGGGCTGGTTCCATATTTTTGCAATTGCAAATTGTGCTGCCATAAACTCAGGAATGGAAAACCAAACATTGTATGTTCTCACTCATCTGTGGGAGCTAAGCTATGAGGACGCAAAGGCATAAGAATGATACATTGGACTCTGGGAACTCAAGGGAAAGGGTAGGGGGTGGCAAGGGATAAAAGACTACACATTGGGTACAGGGTACACTGATCGGGTGAGGGGTGTACTAAAATCTCAGAAATGACTACTAAAGAACTTTTTTATGTAACCAAACAACCTATTGAAATAAAAAAATCAAAAATTAAAAAATTGTTCTACCATAAAGACACATGCACATATATGTTCATTGTAGCACTAGTCGTGATAGCAAAGGCATGGGATCAACCTGAATGCCCATCAACAGTAGACTGGATAAAGAAATGTGGTACATATACACCATGGAATACTATGCAGCTAAAACAAAAGAATGAGATCATGTCCTTTGCTGTCAGATGGATAGAGCTGGAGGTCATTCTTGTAAGCCAACTAAGGCGGGAACAGAAAACCAAATGTCACATATTCTTCCTTATAAGTGGGAGCTAAACATTGAGTACATATGAACCCAAAGATTGAGAGTGGAGGGTTGGAGGAGGAAGAGGATTGAAAAACTACATATCAGATATTATGCTTATTACCTGGGCGATGAAACAGTCTGTATACCAAACCCCTGCGAGACACAATTTAACTGTATAACAAACCTTTACATGTACCCCTGAACCTAAAATAAAAGTTTTAAAAAATTTTAAAAATTTAAAAACAAAACAATATCCTTTCAGGCTGGGTGCATTGGTTCACACCTGTAATCCCCACACTTTGGGAGCCTGATAGGGGTGGATCACTTGAACCAAGGAGTTTGAGACTGGCCTGGGCAACATGGCGAAACCACATCTCAACAAAAAGTACAAAAATTAGCCAGATGTAGTGGTGCATGCCTCCAGTCCCAGCTACTTGGGAGGCTGAGGTAGGAGGCTAACCTGAGCCAGAGAGGTGGAGGCAGCAGTGAGCCAAGATCACGCCACTGCATTCCAGACTGGGCAACAGTGTGAGACCCTACCTCAAAAATAATAATAAAATGAAAAGTAAAACTTCTTTCATCAGTGTTTAAGGAAATGAACAGAATGTAAATATTGGATTGGTGATGGCAAATAAATTTGATTTAGCATGCCAATTTTAATGAGTGAACAGTGGTAATGAAAAGAACTAGAAAAAAATCCCCTGATTGATTAGTTATGTCTAGCCTAGATTCAAGAAGGAAGGTGTTAAGTTGTATGCTATGTACTTCCATTCCTGTAATAGACTGTGTGCCTTTGCATACACTGTGGCAATGCTCATCTTAATTGCCTCTCTTCATATTATTGCATGTGACTAATAATGAGCCCTTTGATTACTAACATTAAAGTTCATTAATTTCATTTTCAGGCCTCAGTATGGTGGCAAATTCTGTCCAGGTTCTAGCCGTATTTATCAGCTGTGCAACATTAACCCTTGCAATGAAAATAGCTTGGATTTTCGGGCTCAACAGTGTGCAGAATATAACAGCAAACCTTTCCGTGGATGGTTCTACCAGTGGAAACCCTATACAAAAGTGGAAGGTAATTTGGTCTCTATGACATTCAAATAAGTCTCTATGTGGATAATAATGTGATTGACCAATACAGAAGAAATTGCTGCTTGTATCAAAGAGTTTGAATGTTTACCTTTCACTCCCCAGACCCATCCTGGCTCAGTGTTTCATTCCATGGGTTTTGTTTATTTTTCCACTGTTTTTTTTCCCCCCTATAAGATACCTCTTGTCTCCCACATCTGTAAACCCAAGGTTTCATATGTTTGGAATGAACTCATGTTTCTCAACTTACCTTTGACATTTTGGCAGTTATGTCTCCCAGGGATCTTGATTGAAATTGGTATGAACTGTCCAGACCAAAAACTCATGAAACCATATATACCCCATAGAGGCACCATACACAGTAACTGACATGTCAGTTGATTACAAGCATGGGAAGGCCTGTGTGTAGAGTGTGTGCATGCACGCAGACACACACACAGAATCATAAATAAAAATTATACTAGGTTCTGGGTACTTACTATACTTAAAGTTATGGCTTATATTTTACTTTTTAAATTAATATGTCTTTATTTTGACTGAATAATAAAACATTAGTTACAGCAGAAGAGTTTAATGTAGTTGCTCTTACCTATGTAGAATAAGCTGTCATCATCCTAGTTGTTTCATTACTTCCATCCATTAGATTTATCAAAACTGTTATGCTGTCTTCAAACAGGATTATATGTGAATCCCAACTGCCCATGTGTAGAATGGAAAGAGACTAAGTTTAATGACAATTCATGGGCTGTTCTGTGCAAAAGCTCAACATGAACCTATATTAATCAGTGATCATAAAGGAAGCTAATATAATTACAGGCATCACTATAACAAGTAGAGCCTCCAAATCGAAAGAGAGGATTGTGCAGCTTTGCTCAGTATCAGCCTAGCCATTTCAGGAGCACTGATGTGGTTCTGGGTATGACTGTTTGTCCAGGAAGTATAGGTAGAGACAGACATGACAATTCCAAAGCTGTGTCTTAGGAGGAAGTAATGAGGGACCTATAGAGGTTTACTGTACATGAGAAACGAGTTACATTCAAAACTTCAAAGAGCTGTTGAATAGGAAGGATGTTCGATTTATTTCAAATTGCTTTAGATAACAGAATTAATTCAAGGGCTGAGAACATTCTAGCGATATTGTCTCCTCAGAGAGACCTTCCTTAACAGCCTGTCAACATATTCTTCCTTCATGTTGTTTTCTGAACCCTTTACCCCGTTTTATTCTTCATAGCTCTTCTCAGTGCATGGATGTATTATATAGTCATTTATTTGTTATCTTCCTCCCCACAAGAATTTAGGTTCCACAAGGACTAAGCCTTTGTCTATCTTGAGCTTGCTTATATCTCCAGCATCCAAGAACAGCACTTGGTATATATTTATGTAATGGTTATAACTTTTGAAATGAATGAATAAGTAAATAAATATTAACTGTCCAAAATGAAAATATACTCCCTCTGTAAGTAACAAGGTCCCCATCACTAGAGGCATTCTACCAGGAGCTGAGTGATTTCGTAGGAAGCTTGCTGCACAGCAGGTCCCAGCGGATGCTGCAGTTGCTTCTTATTCCAAACTTGGAAGATTTCCTTTCTGTTGGTTGTATACTCTTGAGGTCCCATGCTTCCTACCTGTGGTTCTTTCTCCATGACTCTGTTGTCCCTGCTTTTACTTCCTCTTCTGTTCTTTGCTTTTGGTTTGGCTTCGTGGATATTCCTTGGCCTTTATCACATTACATCTTTCATTCAAACATAGTATTTATGAAATCAGTCCTGTTATCACCCTTAAAGAAATTCTGTGTTGAAGATATAAGGAGAAAGTTAAACAAATAAATTTTGCAATTTAGAAAATGCTTGCTGGTTTCAAAGTTCTTTCACTAATTTTATTGCAGTTTCCACTGAGTAGGGAGCATGCAATTTCATTCATGCATGCAACAGATGTTTACTGAGCTCTTTTTGTGTAGGAGACACTTTGCTAGATACATAGGAGAATGCACTGAATCAAACATAGACTCCCTGCCTTAGGATCTTACCTCTCAGTGGAGGGAGACAGAAACGTTAAGGCTTTCTAGTCTCTCCTTGTCTCCTTTTGATACTTATATCAGGGGAGACTGACCATGACTTGAACGTCTTGTGACATTCCTGCAATTTAGAAGAACAAGGGAAGACTTTTTCATAAATGTGGACAATCTCTGTGCTACAGGAGTGAGGTTTTTTCCCTTCTTTCCTCTGTGTTTTTAATGGACTCATAAACTCACCGAGGAATCTGTGCTTTAAAAAAAAAGAACTTTCTAAAACTTGTTAATTCCTGGAAATGATAGAGAAAAGAAAGGGCATACATGTCATCCAACTCCCTAATCTCATGTGCAAAAATTAGGCATTAAATAAAGCTGCTATTAAAAAAAATTATAGATGGGAGAGAACCTTTTAACCCACCCACACATCTGCATATTTGGACTGTGATAATTTAACTCCTTTCACGTTTGAGTTTTTAGTTTGTCTTTTATTGAGAGGTTTTATGAAGCACAACTATTTGCAAACTGTTTACACGTTTGTAAAACTGTTGTTAGGGATATCGCTCAATATCGCCCACAGAAGGTCTCTTGTGAGAAACGTTATCTGGAATTCCTGGCCAAGAAGAGCTCTTTCTATTTGAGAAATTGGCATAGGAACTCCTTTCTGATAACAAGAGCTCTATAAATATAATTTTCTTTAATTTTTGCCTTTGATATCAGAAACGTCTCAGGGACTTAAGGGCCAAGAGAAGTTACCTTTTTGTAGCCTTCAGGACGAGTTTATTTGCTTTCTCTTCATTTTTATGACATGGTTTTTTTTCTCTATATGTTTTACAAACATGACTAACCATATGCCTTTTCTCCCTGGTGCCTGAAACCTTTTCTCTTAATAGACTGAGTAAATATCTAAAGTAATCCATGCTCTAAATCAGGGTCATCAAACTATGGGCTGCTGGCCAAATCTGGTGTGTATTTGTTTCATCAGATTTTATTAGAACACAGCCACACTACTTCATTTCTGTATTGTCAGTGGCTGACCATCAGGCCTTTGAAACCTGAAAGGTTTACTATCCAGGGAGGCTGGAAAGTAACCCATCGATCATGTGTATGGTGACTATCCCTAAGGATGAGAAAAATAAAATTGTTACGTATTACTCTTAAATTAGTTTTATATGGATTGTTACATGGGACTCATGCTTCGAAAGCCACATCATATGGGCTTATATGTGCAAACACACACATTTTCCATTTTCATCATGATAGCTAAGTAAATTTAATTCATTCTTTTGGCAATCGTATCATTTTTCCTTAGTTTCCTCTTGACCATTTCCTATCTTGATCTCTTTGTTTCTAGAGGAAGATCGATGCAAACTGTACTGCAAGGCTGAGAACTTTGAATTTTTTTTTGCAATGTCCGGCAAAGTGAAAGATGGAACTCCCTGCTCCCCAAACAAAAATGATGTTTGTATTGACGGGGTTTGTGAAGTAAGAGAACGTTTCTGCTTTGGAATGTATGAGCATGCTTGTGTTTCATCATATCGTGTGTACGGTGAACAGTGGTGTGAGAGATTGTGTGTCTGGAGAAGAGCAGGTGGCATAGAGGGAAAGGGCAAAGTGTTTCACTGGATTCGAGCACCATATCTTTTTTTTTTTTTTTTGAGATGAAATTTCACTCTGTCGCCCAGGCTGGAGTGCAGTGGTGCGATCTCAGCTCACTGTAACCTCTGCCTCCTGGGTTCAAGTGATTCTCCTGCCTCAGCCTCCTGAGTAGCTGGGATTACAGGTGCATGCCACCACACCTGGTTAATTTTGTATTTTTAGTAGAGACGGGATTTCACCATGTTGGCCAGACTGGTCTTGAACTCCTGACTTCAGGTGATCTGCCCGCTTCAGCCTCCCAAAGTGCTGGGATTATAGGCGTGAGCCATCACGTCTGGCCGAGCACCATATCTACATTCCTCATTTACTTGTTGCATGAGCCTTGTCCAATTATTTTAGTTTATTTTTTACTCTACTTGCACATATATAGAATGGAGATGATGCTATATCCTGCTTTGCATAGGAGTTGTAAGAATGAAATAAGAATGTAAATAATAAACTTTCATTGCATGTGTACTAAGTACCTTTACTATATGATTAGAATCTCACAAATGTATTTTGAAATACTATTTTTCCCCAGTTATTTTTCCTTTCACTTTGAGTGCTCATTTTCTCTTCCATTTTAATTTTAGTTTGAGCCCTTTGATCTTTTAAGGGTGTGTGTTTGTACACATGCATGCATGTGTATTGTCCAGCATTTTCATATTTGAGTTACACAGCTGGCCTGAATAATCTCAGCTGGTATTAGTAGCAATAGTGACTTTTTATTCCAGTTTCATTGATGAAGAGTCTAAGCCTTAGATGAGTTATACAACTTGCCCAGTCATCTAATAATGTCAGGGGAGGGATTTGAACCCCAAGTGAGTCCAATTGAGGCTGTGATTTTTAACCATAAGCTGTACTGCTTCCCTAATGTTCTGTAAATACAGAGAACCATATACCTCTTAATTATTCCCAGCCTCTGGCTTCTCTGATCTTTTATTTTCTCACGTTTTTTGTTTTTGTCACAGCTAGTGGGATGTGATCATGAACTAGGCTCTAAAGCAGTTTCAGATGCATGTGGTGTTTGCAAAGGTGATAATTCAACTTGCAAGTTTTATAAAGGCCTGTACCTCAACCAGCATAAAGCAAATGGTGAGAGATGCTGCTGTTTGTTATTGTTAATGAGATACAACTTTTGCTACCAAACAAGTTTGAGTCATGCCAAATGTGGTTGAGCCTTTTACTAGTTCACTGGACACACTAGTGATGGTGGCATTTTTCACTTGTGCAAGAGTAAGGGAGATAGTTGTGAGGAATTTCGTCGATACATTACCTCGTAGAAACATGCTAAATAAATGCCTTTCTGCTTTGCATTTTTAGTATGCCGACCAGGCCCCATGTATGTCCAAGTGCATTTGTTAAGCAAAGAAACATTGTGAAACTTATGTGATCTCTACTCACAGCACTAAATGAATACTTGAAGCAGTTATCTAAATATGTTGAGTGAAATTAAACTTTTGATCCCTGTTTTCTGAATTTCGTCACTGAAGATACATGGTTCTAAGTTTCTTCCAGACAGATTTTTTTTTTTGAGACAGAGTCTTGCTCTGTCACCCAGGCTGGAGTGCAGTAGTGTGATCTCAGCTCACTGCAACCTCCACATCCCAGGTTCAAGCAATTCTCCTACCTCACCCTCTTGAGTAGCTGGGATTACAGGCACCTGCCACCATGTCCAGCTAATTTTTGTATTTTTAGTAAAGATAGGGTTTCACCACACTGGCCAGGCTGGTCTCAAACTCCTGACCTTGGGTGATCTGCCCACTTTGGTCTTAGATTTTTTAAAAGTCTTCTTGAATTTTGTGGCCTTTTTTGGTCTGGGAAGGAGAAGAGTGTATTTCTTGTCCACAGAAAACATAGTTGGAAGGCTTTGAGAAGCCACATACATTTTCTCTAGTGTTCTTACTATTTGGACAATGAAATCATTGATCATGTTTACTTCATAGAGTAAGAATGAATTTAGATAATGATTCAAAAACCTCACTCTATAAAACTGAACACTACATGTCGGGCCATTTCTAGTCCCTTTTCTGCAGTGCACGGGGTGGAATTCAGACATGTTCTCTTCTTTCCATTTAGAATATTATCCGGTGGTCATCATTCCAGCTGGCGCCCGAAGCATCGAAGTCCAGGAGCTGCAGGTTTCCTCCAGTTACCTCGCAGTTCGAAGCCTCAGTCAAAAGTATTACCTCACCGGGGGCTGGAGCATCGACTGGCCCGGGGAGTTCCCCTTCGCTGGGACCACGTTTGAATACCAGCGCTCTTTCAACCGCCCGGAACGTCTGTACGCGCCAGGGCCCACAAATGAGACGCTGGTCTTTGAAGTAAGCCCCTTCTGTGTATTCAGTTCTCAGTGCTTCTTGCTACATTTATATCGATGACTGCAATTTGAGCCAGAACTCCAATCCTTCTAGTTCAAAGGTGTTTCCTGGCCGGGCACGGTGGCTCATGCCTGTAATCCCAGCACTTTGGGAGGCTGAGGTGGGCGGATCAGCTGAGGTCAGGAGTTGGAGACCAGCCTAGCCAACGTGGTGAAAACCCATCTCTATTAAAAATACAAAAATTAGCCAGGTGTGGTGGCACGCGCCTGTAATCCCAGCTATTAGTGGGGGCTGAGGCGGGAGAATTGCTTGAACCTAGGAGGCGGAAGTTGCGGTGAGCCAACATGCGCCACTGCACTCCAGCCTGGGCAACAGAGCAAGACTGTTTCAAAACAACAACAACAACAAAAGGTGTTTCCTAATAGGCTAAATTTCAAAGTGTAAAGGGGAGAAGACAGTGATTCCATTTGGGGGAAGAGGACAGGAACCCAAATGGCCTCCAAGAGAATGGGTTGGTTTTCATGTTTAGAGGTCAACCTTTCACCAATATGCTTGGGTTTCAAGAACGCCAAAGAATGTAGCAAGAATACTTTTTATATTATGCTGGTTTGTCTGTGTCTGCCATTTGGATGCTCCATTGTAGCTATTCATAACATAGGTCAACTGGCCTAGGAGAAGGGATTAATAGTAGAGAAAATGCTTGCCTGGGTGTCAGCAGAGTTTCATCATACTAAACTACCATGATTTTGTAGTTTGTAGCTTCCCCATAGGTAAGAAAAGGGAAAAAAGGTAATAAAAATGATAATTAAAAGAACCAACGTATCTGGATATGACTCTGCAAGGCTGTTATCATAGAAACATTTTCTTTAGTCTTCATGATGTCTCTGAGTGCTTTTTCTCCATTTGTAAAATGGGGCTGACTGTTGGCTGTTACAGGCAAGCGATTTGCTTCAGTTTGTATAGAAATGATACTGAGCACTTGCATATCCAGCTACTCTTAGGAGTCATGTTAAGTTTCAGTTTGTTACCTGTGAAACTAAGGTAGAAAATGGACTTCACTAACCAGAAAAATAAGGAATCAAGTGTGAAAAAAGATTAAAAGACTTGCCTATCTCATACAGCTAGGGAAAAAACAGAGCTGAACTGGAGTCAAAGTCTTTTCCACCCAAGAGTATGAGATCTATGTAACACTCAGATTACTGTTCTCTTCTCAAATAAACACAGGATCAATGTAACTGTTATTATTATTATCATTGTTATCATGACTGTAATAGAGTAGGTTCAGGCATTCTGTGATCAGTTTCATGCATTCATTTCCTGAATGCCCACAACCACCTTAGGAAGGTAGGTATTGTTACTTAATCCCCATTGTACAGATGAGAAAACCGAGCCTTAAACAGACTGTGTTACATGTAAGTGGTAGGACTGAGGTTTGAACATAAGTCTTGCTGGCTCACTTGCCCACACCATTATCTTAATATATCACCAATACTGGCAAGGCTCAGCTACTTGTCATTATATGGTTTTTCTCATTGCGAAATGGTTGCCTCTGTGGGAGGTACAAAGCCTACTAGAGGTGGGAAATAGATAGTTTGCTCTTTGGAGACATCTGTCATCCAGATTTGAATGCATGAAACACTGAGAACATACCCATGTATTTTGACCAACACTGACATAGATCTGTGGTAACTAGAGGGTTGATCTGAAAACTGACTATTAGGAAGATTGTGTTCATAAACTTGTCTGATGATTTTTACTTAAAATAAGTTATTTTCCTCTATCTTATATATGTTAATTCACATAAGACTATTGGCACTTACTGTGTTCTTGGTGCTGAGGATAGCGACATAGTGCTTGTTTTCTGGGCTGACAGCATGCTGTGTCCTCAATCATCTCAGGGTATTTTGGTCAGATTAGTGATGAATAAGGCAATTTTTCAGAGGTAGCTACTTCTTCTGTCTAAACTGAAGCACTCAATTTATCATCTTTCTCAGTTCCATGCAGAGTGAGCCTGGATAATTCTTTGAACAAATACCGTGCTACCATGATATTGGTAATGACCTTCTGCAGCTCACACTGGTTCATGGGGAAAGCAATAGAAATGAATTTCTCTTACCCACTGTGTGGGAGTTTGTGTTCTGTGTGTTGAGTTATGGTAGGTGAAATTAGATGACATCTTGAAATTTCCCTCATGGATTCTTAGATTTGCTAGAACTTCAGAAAGCAGAATAGTGAACATGTCCACACATTAAGAAATCACCCGAGGCAGGTGGATCACTTGAGGCCAGGAGTTCGAGACCAGCTGGGCCAACATGGCGGAACCCCATCTCTACTAAAAATACAAAAATTAGCTGGGTGTGGTGGTGCATGCCTGTAATCCCAGCTAGTCGAGAGGCTGAGGCAGGAGAATCACTTGAACCTGGGAGGCACAGGTTGCAGTGAGCCGAGATTGCATCACTGCACTCTAGCCTGGGCAAAAGAGTGAGTGAGACTCCATCTCTAACAAAAGAAATCACTGCGTTCCTCTGTGTCACATGCACTGAGCTGCTCTTGAGTTTCACATTGACAGTAAACTGGGTATATAGTAGTGGATAAACAGAAAAGAAAATCCTCCTGCTATAATGAAACTTAGAGAGTTGGAGGGTACAGTACAGCACTACACAAATGAATATATAAATGAAGGCAGATGTATAGATTGTGGTAGGTTCTTTGAGTGAAAATAAAGTATGAGGAAAAAAAACTAGACTTTTTGAATTAGAGAGTTGGTGAGGAAGTATCGGAGAATTACCATGTGAGGTGAAACTTGAAGGATGAGAAGACCCAACCGGGTAAAGAGTAGAGGAAATTCAGGCAGAGGAAGCAACAGTTTAAAACCCCATGTGGGCTGGGTATGGTGGCTCACCCCTGTAATCCCAGCACTTTGGGATGCTGAGGTAGGTGGATTGCTTGAGACCAGGAGTGTGAGACTAGACTGGCCTACATGGTGAAGCCCTGTTTCTACTGAAACAAAAATTAGCCAGGCGTGGTGGTGCATGCCTGTAGTCCCAGCTACTTGGGAGGATGAGGCAAGAGAATCATTTGAGCTTGGGAGGCAGAGGCTGCAATAAGCCGAGATCGCACCACTGCACTCCAGCCTGGGTGGCAGAGTGAGACTGTCTCCAAATAAATAAATAAAACCTGATGTGGAGAATCAACTTAATATTTTAGAAGAACTAAAAAATAGGAGAATCTAGCTATAGCGTAGTCAGAAAAGAAAGTATTGAGGTGTGAGATGGGTATAGTCAGGGGGTGGCCCACACATAATACAAACCATGGTAAGGAGTTTGGATTTCATCCCAATAACAACATCAGGATGTCAAGGAAGAGGGTGGTTTACACCATCCTGGCCAATATGATGAAACCTCATCTCTACTAAAAAATACAAAAATTAGCTGGGTATGGTGGCGCATGCCTATAGTCCCAGCTACTCAACAGGCTGAGGCAGAAGAAGCGCTTGAACCCAGGAGGCAGAGGTGGCAGTGAGCCGAGATTGCACTGCTGCACTCCAGCCTGGCATCACAGCGAGACTCTGTCTCAAAAAAAAAAAAAAAAAAAATTCAACCAGGCTGCTATGTAAATAAGTGATTGGAGAGGCAAGAAGTAAACTGGGGAAATAGGAAAATGGTTCTAGAATTCCGGGTAAGGAGTAATAGACGCTGAAACAGATGGTGACTGTGAAGGTGGCAGGAAGTGGATCTGTTTGCAGAGTATTATGGTAGAGAATTGGAAGCTAGAAAAGTTACTAGACGTGTATAAGAAATGAACTCTGAGGGAGAAAGATGTGAGAGAGTCTCAGGTTTCTTCCCTGAGCATTTGGAGGATGGTTTTACCACTATCATTGTCTTGAGGATGACTGGAAACAGGTTTAGGGATGGGGAAAAATTCCATTTTAGCCACCATATATTTGCAATGTATCTTAGATATTCAAGAGTAGTTGTCAAGTAGGCGGTTGAGTGTGTGTTTAAAATGCATGAAAAAAGCCTTGGAATGAATATGCAAATCAGTTCCTAAAAATACCTAAAGTAGTATAGTAGTATATCATTTGTTAACTGAGCAGGGCACTTGGATCCAAGTTTTCTTTGATAAGCTGCCTCCTGGGAGTAGCCAAATAATTGCAATATCCAGAATGTGCCTTGTGAAGAAATGTTGAGCCTTGGTTGACACCACCAAGAAAGAGGAGCATGCACCTGTCATGGAGAGGTGTGCTTGTGCTGGAAACAGGATCTTCAAAGATGTCATGGGATTTGTATGTAGATGCAAATCTCTCATCACGCTGGCATCTTGTCATGTATTTTTGCCCTGCACCTGCACACCCACAGGCGTGAGTGGAGATGCCCTCATTCATGGCAACAGGGATGGCATCCTAGCTGTTCTTCCTGCTGTTGCTCCAATCTTATATGTTTCTATCCAGATTTTAAGGTATTTAAAATCTGTCTGAATCTCATACGCAAGAGCTATGCAAATTCAGTTTACAATAGGCTTTGCTACTTTATTCCCTTGATGACATGTGAGACCCTCTGTGGAGGCAATCAGAGAAACCCACTAAGTGCCAGGTTCATAGTTTTAAGACCATGCAGTCTATTATTCAGATTTCAAAAGTGTAGCATTTTCCATAATGTCAAAGGACTATTAGTAGATGATAGAGAAATATTTTTTTTAGGCCATGGTGGTAGAAAATGAAGGATTAGTCTCCAAGAGTAGTGATTAAGTAGCACTAGCCTTAAATATTTACTAAGGAAGAACAGTAGCAGACAATTAAAAATAAAACACATAACCTTAAATTCCAAGATGTTCTACACACAGAATGGCTGAGAGTACAGACTCTTAACTAGCTATATAACTTGGGCAAGTTTCTTAATCTCTGTGTCACTTAATGTCTATATTTGGAAAACGGGCAAACAATACCAGCTACTTATCAGGGCCATTATAAGGATAACTGAAGATAAGTTCAGTGCCTACAAAATACTTAGCCCATAATGTTAATTACTATTGCCATTATTTTGCCTTCTGAGCATATCACATATATTTTATATATATATATGAAACCTGAGACCATATTTAGCAAACTGGTGATCACAAGTCAAGTTCAGCCTTAGGCTCACATTATCAATCGTATGTATATATGTACATATATGTACACACACACACACACATGCACGTGCACACACACACACTTTTTTTTTTTTTTTTTGAGACAGAGTTTTGCTCTTGTTGCCCAGGCTGGAGTGCAATGGCACAATCTTGGCTCACTGCAACCTCCGCCTACTGGGTCCAAGCGATTCTTCTGCCTCAGCCTCCCAAGTAGCTGGGATTACAGGCGTGCGCTACCATGCCCAGCTAATTTTGTATACGTTTTTTAGTAGAGATGGGGTTTCACCATGTTGGTCAGGCTGGTCTGGAACTCCTGACCTCAAGTAATCCACCCGCCTCGGCCTCCCAAAGTGCTGGGATTACTGGTGTGCACCACGCCCAGCCATGTATAATATTAAAATGGAGAAAATAGATTAATGCTTTAATATCAGGTGACTTATACATATGAATTTTTGAAACTCTTAAGAAAACCTCTAGTCCCAGGAGATACTTGAGTTTGCAGCCTCGATCGTGAGTTAACTCCCATCATCTTCCTAACTGGAGATACCCAGTCCCATCAGTCCATCTGTTTGGTGGACGTCCCTCAAAGATCTCTTACCACCTACTCGAGAGAAGCTGTTATTAGGAAATGTTCCTCCAGCCCTCTCAGCATTTTTATTTGAGAGGAAGATACTAGCATTTCCCAATCAGAATAGACTATGTCCAGGATAGTTTGGAGCTCAACAGTGAATCCAGCCCCTGATATTATACTTTAATTAAACCTAAGGCACAGGAGTTGAACTCTCTTATTAAAGATTTCTGGATTTTTTAAGTCCTTTTTTAGATACATTGTGTTACCTATTTCTTTTCTACTAAGCATCTGAGCAGCAGACTTCTTTTTCTTTTGAGGGGCTTTTTCGGCTTGAAGGTATCAGTTTTAGAGAGCAGGACTTCATTAATTTTTGCCAAGAGGCCTTCGATCCACCTCAAAGCATATGTACACAAACCAAGTTCTGTGGCTGAAAGTGAACCTGAATAGGGAAGTGGGTATATGCATCTGACAGTCTCAGCCGTGTGCAATCAGAACAAAGTGCAAATCATTCCTGATGAGAAATGCGTTTTTTACCGCTTCATGACAAGCAACCATTTTTTCTGTTGTTCGTCTCTCCAGTTTTGGTCATAAACACAGAACCATTCCAGCAGTCTTCCACAATCTGTTTGTAATTTAAGCTTTTTTTTTTTTAAGCCTTCAGTCATTTATTTATTTATTTATTTATTTATTTTATTTTTATTATACTTTAAGTTCTAGGGCACATGTGCACAATGTACAGGTTTGTTACATATGTATACATGTGCCATGTTGGTGTGCTGTACCCATTAACTCGTCATTTACATTAGGTATATCTCCTAATGCTATCCCTCCCCCCTGCCCCCACCCCACGACAGGCCCCGGTGTGTGATGTTCCCCTTCCTGTGTCCAAGTATTCTTATTGTTCAATTCCCACTTATGAGTGAGAACATGTGGTGTTTGGTTTTTTGTCCTTGTGACAGTTTGCTGAGAATGATGGTTTCCAGCTCCATCCATGTCCCTGCAAAGGACATGAACTCATCATTTTTTATGGCTGCATAGTATTCCATGGTGCATATGTGCCACATTTTCTTAATCCAGTCCATCATTCTTGGACATTTGGGTTGGTTCCGAGTCTTTGCTATTGTGAATAGTGCCGCAATAAACATACGTGTGTGTGTGTCTTTATAGCATCATGATTTATAATCCTTTGGGTATATACCCAGTAATGGGATTGCTGGGTCAAATGGTATTTCTAGTTCAAGATCCCTGAGGAATCACCACACTGACTTCCACAATGGTTGAACTAGTTTACAGTCCCACCAACAGTGTAAAAGTGTTCCTATTTCTCCACATCCTCCCCAGCACCTGTTGTTTCCTGACTTTTTAATGATCGCCATTCTAACTGGTGTGAGATGGTATCTTACTGTGGTTTTGATTTGCATGTCTCTGATGGCCAGTGATGATGAGCATTTTTTCATATTTGGCTGCATATTCGTACTTTATTTAATCCATGCACAGCTCTATATGTCATTCATCAACATGATTTAGCCCTGACAAAAACTAAACTTTAAGATTTTTCACCAGGTGTAAGATTTTTCCTGATAGTTAGAAGTTTTTTTTGAGACGGCCGGGTGCGGTGGCTCACGCCTGCAATCCCAGCACTTTGGGAGGCCAAGGCGGGTAGATTACCTGAGGTCAGGAGTTCGAGACCAGCCCAGCCAACATGGTGAACCCTTGTCTCTATTAAAAATACAAAAATTAGCTGGGCATGGTGGCGGGCGCCTATAATCCTAGGTACTGGGGAGGCTGAGGCAGGGAGAATTTCTTGAACCCAGGAGGCAGAGGTTGCGGTGAGCCAAGACTGTGCCATTGCACTCCAGCCTGGGCGATGAGAACAAAACTCCGTCTCAAAAAAAACAAAAAAGAAAAGTTTTTTTTGAGGAATGGAAGATTGGCCTCCATTGGTGATAGAGTTCTCTCAAATTGATCCGGTTCATCAATCTATCTCTTTGTAAATAATACGGACAGCACCTTGAGTGACAACAACAACAAAAATAAGATGTAAGGACAAATGTTGAGTAGATCTAAATAAAATCATAAAAACGAAGTCTTCCCCAGGTTCAGTTGGAGATGTATAATATGTTTTTAAAAATAATTATTTACTACTACGTAAAAGAATAAGAACTACAGCAATATCTCCAGTAATACAAAATTGTAGTTTCACCACAGTGGAATAAGGTCATATTTGCCTGGCTATTGTTTTCCAAAATCTTTCTTTATGCACTCATTCTACCAATAGATTCAAGAAAAACTTAATGTCCAAGGAATTTGACCTATCTGAAAGCAATCTAAATGGAAACTTGTATGATTAATTGGACGTGCCTTGCTTGTATTTTTAAAGGAGTTATGGTTTCATTCAAAAGTTGCAAATATATTCGAAGCAAAAAAAAAAAAACCTCCAGTAATCTAGTATTTTGTCTATGATGTCTTTTCAAATAATTTAGGTTAATGCCTTTGGTATTTAAATTACACTTTATTGTTCTCTAGAGAACATCATCAAATTGCTGGTCAGTTTTTAGCACATGCTTGTATCTCTCTAAAATGGATGCAACACAGATATTCTAAAAACATAAAATTATAATAATAAATTATATTTTCCCAAAAGTGGACTGTATATTGATATCCAAGTGATCCATGGCTGTATTCTTTAAAGGAAGTTAAATAAAGTTCATAGGCCTTTCCATACAACAGCTATGAATTGAGCCAAAATGAATACTTTTGGAGCCGAACATATATTGACTCCAATACAAAAATGTTAAATCTATTTTATAATCTTGTGAAATGCTAAAGTCATTATGGGAACCTACTAAAATGAAAAATGCTGTTCCATCCACAGAAAGAATAAATCTGTGAATGAAAACACCATCTCTTTTGGCCACCTAAAATTATTGTATATTCACTAAGTCCTTATGATGATGTAAAATTCAGCAGAAGTGTCTGTTTCCCAAAACACGTGAGGATGGCACTGTGAGAGTAATGTTCCTCTTTTTTTTCCTTTCATATGTATGACATCATATTCTCCCCATATCTTAGCTAAATTTCATTTTCATCTGCCTTCATGTGTATCAATGTAGGTAATTACCATCAAAATAATTTTCTTCTGTTCACTTCCTCTCATTGTCTGGTTTAAAAAACATTCAGTGTCCAGCCCTGTGTTAGATATTGGAGATGCACAATCAGGCCAGGTGCAAAAATTCCAGCACTTTGGAAGGCTGAGGCAGGTGGATTGCTTGAGCACGGGTGTTTGAGACCAGCCTAGGAAACATGAAAAAACCCCCGTCTCCATGAGAATACAAAAATCAGCTGGGAGTTGTGGTGCATGCTGCTAGTCCCAGCTATTCCAGAGGCTGAGGAGGGAGGATCCCTTGAACCCAGGAGGCTGAGACTGCAGTAAGCTGTGATTGTGCCACTGTACTCCAGCCTGGGCAACAGAGACCCTGTCTCCAAAAAAAAAGAAAAAAAGGTTAAGACATAAATCTTGTCACCAAAACTTTACAGCCTTAAGTCTTTAAATAATGTAAAAAACAAGCGTTGGTACGTGGATTCCATTCTTTTGGGAAGCAACATGGGTTAGACAAGAAGCATCTGCATAAATAGTTGGGATATAGGTTGCTCTGCTACAAACTATGTGACTTTGGAAAAATCACTGAAATGATCAGGGTCCCAGTTTCCTCATTTCAGAAATGATTTCCCCAGACTGAACTAATGTCTTCCACTGTGTCTATAGTACTGTCCTGAAGTACTTTTAGAGCACCCCCAAACCCTATGTTATCAGACAAAGACTTATTTATACTTGTAGCTTCCACAATTGGCACAGTGTCTGGAACATCGTGGGATGTTTAAGAAAATGTATGGAGTGAACAACATCCAGTGATAAAATTCATTTGTTGCAATCTTCTTTCAAATTGAAAAATTTTACATGGAAGCAAAACATAAAAGGAGAGCTTCTTTCACTGAAGCCAGGAGTGAAGGGACCAGAACCCAGCCTGTCCTTACCCCATTTCCGCACTGAAATACTCTGAAGATCCCGAGTCTTCTGTAATACACATTTTAAAAACGACTGTATCTGATCATCTCTTGAGACTGGCCTTGACAACCACATGGTTTAAAGTTAAGTACAGCAAATAGCATTTAAAGTAATGAAATTTGATCTCCTAAAATGCATTTGAGGAATCAATGTGCTTCCTAAAACACTTGCTTTCCTGAAGTGAATAACTTACACCTAGGAAGTCACTGACCAGTTAGTTCACGGTGGACTTACCTCAATCTAGATGAATAGCAATTTACCCTTTCAAGGTGTTGAGTTTGCCAATCATTCCACTTATTTCTTGGTGTTTTGTAGTACAAGGCAGGATAATGCGATCCTGGAAATAATTGACTGCTGTCAGTTAACCCCAAGAAATAAGTGCATGGTTTGATGCCAAATAAAAGTGTCTTCTGCTTCTGGTTATTTTTATATGTCAAAACTTTATAGGATGTCTTCCTGGGAAGCTAAAAATTTAAGCTAAATAGAAAACAGACCTTCACTTTTATCACTAAGTCACATGCCAGTCCAATTTTAAAATGCAGTCTGTATTACAGACATCCGTTCTCCTTGGGTCCTTGGTTCTAGATGGTTTCAACATGTGCAACAGGTGGATGACAATTTATACAGTGCTGGCCCCATTGATTTCCTTGGTGTCAAAGGGATATACCTCAGGGTAATCAAGGATTTGTATGATTGTCTTAGGTCTTAAATTTTTTAGGCATTATTTAAATCAATCAAGTTTTTGATCTTGAAATACGTACACATATATGCATATAAGTGACTTGGAGAAAAGGAGATAATTTTCTTGAGCATGTGTTATATTTCTGTATTTCCCAGAAAAAAAAAACTAGCCAGCTACATGCACACGTTAGCATAAAAATAAATATTGATTTGGCAGTCACATAGTTTCTGAGATCACTGTGAATATAGTTAATATAAAACTAAATACTTTCCATGTATTTCAACTTATTTTCTACAACATAAGTCCGGCATAAAGACTAAGGAATCTCTCACTGAACTAGTGTACTTGTTAGTCATCCAGAAGATTTAAAAGTTAGCTTTTATTTTAATAGAGTTTAGGATATTATGTATCAGTGACTGCATTATGTTTATTTTATTGGGTTTGGGAATACTGAGAAAAACTAAATCTATTTTAATTCTCCACCCCTGAATATCTAAATTAAGTGTGTGTGTTGTAAGAAATTAAATTTTCAAGTGATTGAATTGTGAAAACTGAAGATCAGAGTGAAACTTTACACAAGGCTTTGTTGACAGTTCATCTGAAGTAGATACATACATACGCTGGGCTTTTTGAGTATGCCTGAAAACAATGTTTTTCCATCTTGAGGTTTAGGTGTAGGTAATTTAAGGTCACTGACTTTGTCCTTTGTTTAAGCAATATGGAAAAGGCCTGTTTCAAACACAGTTTTAGGAGACCTTGGCAATAAGGATTAAAGTGTACACAAGTTTTTTTTTTTCATGATTAGCTAAGGTATCCACTTAGAGATGACACATTCTCTAGAAGTGACTAGAGATGAGGTATCTTACTAGTTCATGCTCCTCCTTTCTCTCCTCTTCCTTTTCCCCCATTTCAATCTTTCTCTGTCTCTTTGTCTGTATCTCTCTCACACACATACACACACACAACAATGAATGAGTCACATTCTCTATCAAGCTGTCATGCAGTTGGAGTGGAGGTGAGGAAATTCATCATGAGTGTTTCATTATGAAGTAACTTCATCCCTGTCTGATAAACAAAGTGATTCAGTATGACATGATAATACAGGTTGCTATTGTATGGCTGAAATATGACCACCTGTGTTTTTACAGCATTCCTTTTTTAAAAAGTTTTAAAAAATAGAAAAGCTCTCGTTTACCTTAGGAATTTTTTTCTCTATGTTTAGCAGAAGAAGAGGGCGTTTAACTCTTTGAAAGCCCATTCCTAGTGTAATAAGGGAGAATCCTGAAGCTGAAAACGACAGCAGCCTTTCTCATGACAGTAAGTGAGAAATAGGTTAACCACAGCCTAGTTTCAAGGCAGGAAGAGACATCTAAAGAAAATTACTATAATAAACAACTTCCTGCACTCTTTGGCCAAAGGAGATGACAGGGTGGTGGGGACCAGGTGGACAGGCACATTGATCAATGAGATGACAGTGTGAGCACCACTGACGAAGTATTACCTTGTCATCCAGCTCCTTTGTGACCCTGCCTGCTGAATTCTCCCCAAGGTAAAGGGGCTGAAATGAGTAAGGAAGTGCCTCAAGATACAATCAGTGTAAGGGAAGGGAGATTAGCCAAGTAGCATGGACTGAGTGAAGACACAAGACACAAAAGAAGCAGAGAAGTAATGGAGAATTAATTCAGAACAGATGATAGAAAAGTCAGGCTCGAGAGGACGATTCAGAGGTACTTTTGCGATGGCACGTCATTTGTCTAGAGATTGCCATTTGCTATTTGAAGTGGGGGCCTCCAGTTAATTCATGGCAAATACTTTTGTGACGGGTTAGAGAACACTATTTATTTCTCCCCACTACACTCTGAGGAATGTTGATGAGTTGAATTAGAACTGTAGTCAAGGTTCAATGTGTCAGCCCACACCTTTGAAGCTGCCTAACAGATGCATTTCCAAATCCCCAATCAGGGTTCTTTGTATTACTGTCTCTTGTCAAATTCAATCACTCACACATAATAGCAATGATGATACCTGGTCATGTTCTTCCAGCTTTGAAGCAAATAAGTCGAAGAAAACGGACTGAATTCTAACATCACAAAAGTTTCCAAAAATCACATGAGCTTACAAAAACATGAATCCACACCACAAAACCATTCCTTCCATGAGACACAGGAGTGTAAGGTGCAATTTGGGCTTTATCAAGAAAAGGCCAACCAATAAAGTCTATTATATTTCAGTTGTTAAAACAATGATTATAAATATATCCAGGGGAAAATGGATTGAGGAGATCAATATTCTTAAATTAGATGCCAGTATGTTCAAGAAATAAAATTCTTAGGTTCAAACCCATTGTCACAAAGTAAATGTCACAGCACGCTAGGGAGGCCCAGTGTTGTCTTTCCAACGGTTAACACAGTTTTTAGAATTTTAAATTAGAATCCTCGGCTTGGTGTTTCAAAGCTTGAGAGGGAATGTTGTGGGAGTGAAGATGTGAGGTTTTAGGGTTAAACAAGACCAGAGACTTGAGTCCCACTGCTGTGACTTATTAGCTATGTGACTTTGAGTATTGGTTTATTAGTCTACACTATTGGAATTAATAGCGCCTTCTTCTTAATGTCATTATCAATTTTAAATGAGATAATGCATGTACAATGCTTTGCCTGGCACATAATAAGCACTTAATAGGCATTGTTAATTTTAAAGCAATCGAATACATTATTGAGGACAGGAATTGAGTTTCCTAGCATGCATTAAATAAAAAGCTAGTCTTTAAAATTTATCCATAACCTTTATGGTAAAATGAGGACAACTTCTTGAAGAAGAAGAAAAAAAGAGGCCTTAAATAATGAAACAAATACAAAGCTGACTGAAGGAATTTTAAAAAGTTTTAACATTAAAAATTAAAAGTGGGGACTAAAGAAAGAGAATCATTTACCTGTGATTATTGAAGATATCCTTTGTTTTAATTTTATGTGCCCTAAACAGAAACTGCATCCCCTTCCTTCAGAGAGTGGTTGGTAGATTCCAGCCCCTGTCTGTGGTTTTCCAACTTAAGAAGCTGTAAATTTTATAACTCTGCACCCTGCGGTTAGAGCTGCTGAGTGTTGTGTCTGAAGTCAGGTGGTTTGTGTGTTAAAGGTAGACATTAAACAGCTCTATGGAGGACCTGGAAGCATTTAAGGAGGTTGCTTGCCAGCTGTAAATTAGAGACTCCATGCCAGTTGGCTGGAAAATTCTCTGGACTAAGTCCAGTTAAGTAGATTGAATCACTGGCGGTCTTTCCAAATTTGTGCATTTAACAGCTTGGCTATACACTCCGACATGCGGCACGGGGTTGTAAGCAATGACATTATTGTGATGTGGTGCCATTACGGGAGGGATGCGGTGCTCCTGTGCCCTGAGCGTGTTTGTGTTCTTCAGGAATGCTGAGAAAAGCATGGACTACTCTTGACATGGTCACCGAAAGTGTTTTAAAATGTGAACAATGGGAATGATCATTTTCAAGTTACATATTGCCCAAGATGTGTTCCCTGGCATTCGTAGAGGAAGTTAGCATCTTAGGTGGTTCTATGCACACCTCTCCAGGGTTGTCCTGTTTCCCCACATCAGTGGGAGAGGCTGTCTGTGGTTTGGTTGATGGTGATGGACACACTAAAGCACGTGCTGAGATATAATCAAGGCCACCAAATTGGGGCTGTATTCTCCAACCATGAAACGAGAGAGAAGTCATTGTCAGATTGCAGGGTCATTTAGAATTTGAAAATTTTTAAATTGTGTCTTAAAACTGATCCAGGTGAGAAAACCTGGATTTAGCTGGGCAGGGCTAGCTTCATGGGCATGGGACCTGCCCAGCTGCAGAGGACGTTGTGCTTAGAAGGGCCCTGTGGTTTAATGCTTCACTGTCACTGTCTTGAAATTCTTAATTTTTTCAAACAATGACTGTTGAATTTTCATTTTGCACTGGGCTTTATAAATTATGTAGCAGTTTTTGAGGGTGGATTTGATTTAAGAAAATTCTGATGTTTTTTTAAGAACAGGGTGAAAGAGAAACTTTCCCACAGAGATTCTATGAGACAAGTGGACAATAATCTCCAAAGGTTTAAGTATTTGCAGGCATCAAACAGTAAGAGATAAGAGGATTTCTAGGATACTCTTGGTCACTGTTCTTCTCAACACAGGATAAAGATGGGGGCAAAGAGCATCTTACTTATTGAGAAGCAAATAATATACTACAATTGGCACATACTTATCTTTTATATATTTGGTCTTGGTACTTATTTGTTTAAGTTTTTACTTCCTTTACAAGGCCTTTATGAGCTGATGTTAAGTAAATTCTTACATCAGCTTTCTGCTGGTTTGTACAAATATTGTCTTTCAGTCTACATGATAACACATTGAACTCTGCATGTGAATTTATAGCTACACAGACATTAAAGGCAAACCTTGAGTCATTTGATTTTTGTAAAGTTAAGAGGCCTTCATTTATGTATTCATTGAATGCATTAATATGTTAAGGAAATAAACTATAAACAATATGCTCTATATGCTACTGGCCATAAAACTGTAATAGTAACACACATACACAGGCATACAAATAGCTACTGTGTATTTTATGAGTTAATTTAAAGCTGCACATTCCTAAGAACATGTACAGCAAATTGTGTAAGTTATTTCTCTTTTTCCTTTGGCCAGATACATGAGTTTTGTATTACCATGATATTATGAAATGGATTTGTTCCCTTACTGCTGTTTAATATTCTGATCATTGCTGGTCTTACCTTTAGTTCAAGGATTTTACTTTGCTGAAGATCCTCATTTTCAAGTTTAGGAAAAGGGATGTGGGAAACACAGTGTAACAGTTTGTCTTTTTCAGAGGGGGAATAGAAATCTTCAAAGAAAACAGAAGTATTTGATTGTTTTTGTTTTTGAGACAGTGTCTCACTCTATGGCCCAGGCTGGAGTGCAGTGGTGTGACTATAGCTCACTGCAGCTTCCAACTCCTGAGCTCAAGCAGTCCCCTGCCTCAGCCTCCCAAGTAGCTGGGACTATAGGCACACAGTACAACACCTAGCTAGTTTTTTAAAATTTTATTTTAGAAATGGGGTCTTGCTGTGTTGCCCAGGCTGATATTGAACTTCTGAGCTCAAAAGATCCTCCTGCCTCAGCTTCCCAAAGTGCCTGGCCAGAAACTCAAATTTTGTTGCTTTGTGTCTTCTTTGCTGTAATCATCACCAAGATTTGTTATTAATAAGTGATAGCTACAAAGCTTCTTTAGATGATAATGTGATTTCCTCCCCCACCTCAGATTTACTAAAACATTTGAATTCCTTTTATAGGATCTGTAGCATTTGATTTTTTGAGATGGAGTGTTGCTCTGTCGCCCAGGCTGGAGGGCAGTTGGGCTATCTCGGCTCACTGCAAGCTCCGCCTCCTGAGTTCATGCCGTTCTCCTGCCTCAGCCTCCCGAGTAGGTGGGACTACAGGTGCCCACCACCAGGCCTGGCTTATTTTTTAATATTTTTAGTAGAGATGGGGTTTCACCATGTTAGGATGGTCTCGATCTCCTAACCTCGTGATCCACCCACCTTGGCCTCCCAAAGTACTGGGATTACAGGCGTGAGTCACCGCGTCCGGCCCTAGCACTTGATTTTTAACCCAAGTAACTGTGACTGTGTTTTTTTAATATATGAATCTGTCTCATCTTCTCCACTGGGGGATATCACTTCTTCTCCTCTTGAAAGTCATTTTTTTTTTATTGTCTTGACCGTGGAGGTCACAAGAGACATGATGGTGGCTTAGATCAGGGCAGGAGCAACAACATATGAGGTAGTAAGATATGAGAGAGGGTAAAAGTTAAAATAACACCATTTCTGATCTATTAAATGTGAGTGTCAGAAAAAGAGAAGACTAAAATGGCTCCAAGTTTTTATTTTGGCCTAAACAACTGGAAGGGTATTGCCTATGAGCAGCCTTTCAGGGAGAGGCAGAAAAAAGTTAGACATTGATATACTTTTAAGCATTCAAGTGGAGATGCCAAGTAGACAATGTAGTATGGAAGATGGGTGTCAGAGGCGGGGTGTCATCTGTAGCCATGCATCCAGTATGGTAGCCATTAGTCACACGTGGTTATTTAAATTTAAATTAAAAGGCTTTTGACTTCGACCACACGAGTGCATTTCAAGCGCTCAGTAGCCATATGTGGGGCAACTACGGTGGTCACATCCTGGTGGAGATGAGGGGAGATGGAATCAGTGTGTAGTAAAGAACTTGGACTTGGAGCCAGGACAGGGCATCTTGAGTGACAGCAGGGGAGGAAGAGGAGGATACGGATACAGACACAGAGAAACATTTGACAATGGGAGATTGTGTGAGTTCCCTTCTTGTGGGCTGCATTGATAATTTTTTATGGTTGGCTTGAGTGAAGGTCTGGGGAAGCTTGACATGTGGTTGTTTTTGCTTAATACTGGTGACACTTTTATCATCACAGTCTTTTTCCTAAACACATTTTTTTTTCTTGAACACATCCTGCTGTTCACAGCAACATTTAAAAATGTTTTGCAGTGAAACCACAGGCCATGTATGGCTTAGGCTGTATAATCTGTCTAAAAGGTGAAAGGGGCATATATTTCAAATGTCTGTTGAAAATTTGCAAACTACTTTTTTAATCAGCAGAACTTAAGTCCTAGAAGCTCAAAAGGCAAGAACTAATGTTCTTTTATATTTTCTTTGCGTTTTTATTGGGGATCTGTTCCCCTATGGCAGAAAATATTAGGATCTAGTTTGAATGGGAGGAATGGGGTGATACTAGAAAGTGCAGTTGAGTAAGTTAATTTCTTTCTGTATAGCATTTATACTTAAGCTTGCCCCTACTATGTGCGTATGTGTGTGATGCGACCTCTTTGTACTGCAGTACCATTCTGCCTTGTGGGCCTCAGCGCACCATAACTCTTATGCATTGCACCCACATTGTATTGCCACACAAGTAAATACGGTACAGTGCGTAATTTTCTCTGGTACAAGGTCTCTGCATTTTTGTTGCATTAAAAAAAAAAGCAAAATAAGTGCTACATTTGAAATACTGCTTTAACCAAATATGAAATTGAATTATTAACCAGCATCAGGATCATCTTCTGAATGTAAAGCTGCTCTCACAATTCTAGTTTGACCATGAATAAAACTGTAAAGTTTCTGTATTTACTTAATATCAGATGAAAACATTAACAGAAACACTGCAGGAAAGCATACTATTTATTCAAAAATACTGTGGAAATAAGGAAAGCATAGTATTTATTCAACATGTGTGAAATGTTGTGTTAAGTTGAACACAGGATTCCAAGAACAGCTGTATGACTTATCTGCGAAAGTTAAAAAAAAAAAAAAAAAAGCAAAGACTAGAAAGATCTTCTAAACTAAAAGACTCCTAAGACTTTGATTTCGAGATTTTTTTTATTGGCAACTGATAATTGGGCATTTGTTCATGTAATGGTACTACCTGTTGTGTTTTGTATTGATTTGGTTTTGGATGGGGGAACACAGATCCATCTATTAACATTTGATTATTTCTAGGAGGCATCAAGGTTTGTTTTGTTGCTCTACAAATTGATGTGTACACCATGGAATCTTAAGATCTTAAGAGTCAGTCATAATACTCCTGGAGACATTTAAGCCAGTAGCAAAATAGAAGTCATTTTGTACCATCCTAAAGAGTGATCTGGTGAAATGAAGGGCCTTGAACAGCTGCCACCCACCAAACTCTAATGGAGGTGGGATCCCACCAGAGGGAGATAGAGTCAGGGGTTCCTATTTTTAACTGGCAGTCAGCTTTGCCTCTTGGGCATGAATGCCCAGTTCTAGTGGTAAAGAATTTTCCACAAGATTCATGGAGTGGGAAAGAACCAGCTATTTATATTCATGCTTTCAGCTTGGAAAAGAAAAAAGAAGAAAGAGAAGTAGTTAAGAGGGCATTAAGAAGGCAGACAGATATGTTTCCTACATCAAAAACAAGGTGATACATTGCATTGTGTAGGCACATTTTGGTTGGTGGCTTTACTTAAGCTCAGTCCCTAGTCACTTGTGTGATCTTGCACAAGTTGTTTCTCTCCAGTTTTTTTTTTCAATGAAAATATAGGCAGCTACATTATAGAGTTGTTAGAAGAATGTTTTATGATGCATTAAGAATGGCTGCAGAGTGCTTGGCACTTGGGAAGTGCCCAATATGTGATTGCTCTTATTTTAGTAGTCAGACTTTATGGGATCAGATTTATCCTAAGTTGTTGCCTTTTTGGAGGTTAAGTCTATTCTAATGCATGTATTCCAATTGCTGATTCTGAACATGTTTCTTTTCTTCTTACCTGCTCATCCTAGCACACAGTTAACAAATTCTCTTTGGGAAAATTTTCTATGGAAAGTATATTAGAAACACATTTGGATTCTGAAGTTGATGATAGCAACTCTAAGTGGGGTATTCTGTGGGTTTTGGAGTGTTTCCCTTGTTTCAACTTCCACTAGCACCCAGGAGAGAGCTTGTAAATTGTGACCTAAGATAGATCATAAAAATATATATATATGTAGATTCAGTTTTAACTATTTTCTGTAGGGTACGACTATGTGTGTTCACCATGCTAGGTTTTTAAGTTAGGGTTTAGACCCAACAGTATAACCTTTCTTTCTTCATTATGATACATATACGTGTGTGAGTGTGTGTGAGTGTGTGTGTGTATGTATGTGTTTGTGTATACGTTATGGGCTTATGGCAAATGTCAATCGTGTTTTGCTCTTTAGCATCTACCTAAATCACAGTTTTGATAACATGAAGGTACACATTTTAAAGTGTCCTGGGAAAACTTTAAGTCAACATAAAACATACTTGGGAACAATGAAGTATACCAGTGTTAAGGTCAAAATGTCATGTAAATATCTTTAAAATGTTCAGTAAGATTTCTGGAATTCCAGGGTCTGACCTGTATCTTGATCTCTGATTTTTATCTTACACTGTCCAGATTCTGATGCAAGGCAAAAATCCAGGGATAGCTTGGAAGTATGCACTTCCCAAGGTCATGAATGGAACTCCACCAGCCACAAAAAGACCTGCCTATGCCTGGAGTATCGTGCAGTCAGAGTGCTCCGTCTCCTGCGGTGGAGGTAGATGATTTTCCCATTCTGTCTCCAAAGTCTGTCTCTCTTAAAACAGGTTCTTTCACTCCAGGCGTCTTTAACATAATATGGTTTAAATAAGCCACCCAAGAACTGTCTTTTATGAGAACCATCACCATAAATGCAAATATTATGGCATTAGTTAAGGGTTTTCCTATGTGGTAAGGAATCAATTCTCACAAAGCTCAAATCAACCACAACCAAGGCTCAAAAGTTACACATCTAAAACTTATGGGAAAAACATATAAAATATATTGAATTATTTACAAATAGAAGCATATTTATATTATATATATATGTTTAATTTTCAGCTTTTAGTTTCCGCCAATCTTGGCTTTTCTGTCATTATAAACCTTCCATTTGGAAGTTATAAAAGCTAGGGTCAAGGCAAGTGAGGACGCATACATGGCAAACTTAAGATGTCTATCTGAAACATGGATATCCCCTCAGGGGTAAGGTCAGCAAAGGTTCTCTCGCTAGAGGAATGGATTAAATCTGAGACAACCCTTGGAAGGAACAACAGCAATCATCTACTCGATGAGTAGAAGGAAGGCATTTTATTTAGATGTGAACAATGTCACATATTTGGGGGTTAAACAATTGTCACACTTGCCCATTTGGGAGGAAGAACAAGTGCCCCAAAATAAGTTCCTGAAATCAAAGCATGAATGTTGGTCTCTCATTTCCTATTATTCAGAGCACCTGGTGACAGTGAGACTTGCTACTGGTTCCATCCCACTAAACATAATAAGGCTTAGAATCAGAGACAGAGCAAAGATACAGAAAATGAAGAAATTCTTATATCTGAAAGGCCTATCTGTAGGTCCATGCTAATTAACAAAATATGAAAAAATACTTTTTTAGGATACATATATAAAATAATTAAAAGGTAATACATTTTCTAGTAATACACATTTTAAAGGCAATGGGCTATTAAGAAGAAAGGTAATCCCCATAATTTGTAAACAGGCAATAGCCAATGTTAATATTTTGATCTATATCATTTTTTTCCCTATGCACATGTAAGCAAACATGTGTTTGACAGACTCACATACCATGAGTATCATTTTGTATCCCTCTGTACTGAAATCATGTTATAGACATCTCTTCACACTGTTTCATTTAGTCACAGATTATGAGGTCTTTCTCATATCCAGTGTTTCTTGAGAACATTTCCAACAGCTTTCTGGTATTCCAGGGAGAGCACAGTGCCTTGGGAAGGAGAGAAGTTTGATTTGCTTTCCATTTACAGAAACTAAATCCAGCCAAGAGGAGGATGCAGAGGAAGCCAGTTGTGAAATTCTCGCCTTGCCCTGCCTTAGCAACCCCTTCGCATGACTCACAGACCCTGGTGTGTCCTGTGTCCAAGAGAAAAAGAATTCAGATGAATAAGTCCTATTAAAGTCAACGGTTAACTTCAAGGAATGTTGATTTTTTGTTTTTGTTTTTGTTTTTTTTGAGATAGAGTCTTACTCTGTCATCCAGGCTGGAATGCAGTGGCACAATTATGGCTCACTGCTGCCTCGACCTCTGGGGCTCAAGCGATCCTCCTACCTCACCGTCCCAAGTAGCTTGGACTGCAGGTGCCTGCCACTATGGCTGGCCCGTTTTTTTCTTTTTTATAGAGATGGGGTTTCACCATGTTGCCCAGGCTGGTCTCAAACTCCTGGCCTCAAGCAATCTGCCTTCCTTGACCTCCCAAAGTGCTGGGATTATCAGTGTGAGCCACCGTGCCCGGCCTGGATGTGGTTTTCATAAGTGCCTCCTGAAAGCAAACCTACTTCAGCCCCAGGAGCTGGACTAACTGCTAATCATTATAGCAGGAGTGACTTATTCTTTCTCAGATTATATTTGAAGACAACGTTCCAATGTAAATAAAAAACACAATTCAAAGGGGAGGCAGCATCTCTATTTGGGGAACCAAAAAATACAATTATTCACACATTTTTTAAAAAATATATGCCCCTGATAAGAAGTCCTGAAATTAATGCTGAAAGCAAGGCAGTGGGATGCCACTAAGGAAGCAAAAGCAGAGGCCGGGTGCAGTGGCTCATGACTATAATACCAGCACTTTGGGAGGCTGAGGCCGGTGAATCACTGAGGTCAGGAGTTCAAGACCAGCCTGACTAACATGGCCGTCTCTGCTAAAAATACAAAAATTAGCTGGGTATGGTGTCACACATCTGTAATCCCGGCTATCTGGGAGGCTGAGGCAGGAGAATCGCTTGAACCCGGGAGGCAGAGGTTGCAGTGAGCCAAGATCATGCCACTGCACTCCAGCCTGGGTGACAGAACGAGACTCCATCTCAAAAAAAAAAAAAAAAAAAAAAAAAGCAAAAGCAGAGCCCTGGCTGATAGGTTTTAATACATATTTAGTGAGTTCTATTCTTTGCTTTTATGTGCCCCATGCTCTTAGGTAGTATGAGATATTTCATGTTAAGGCAAAATCTTAGGGTTTCCATATATAATTCACTAATGGTTTTTTTTTGAAGAACATTCATCTGATAATAAAGTTTGCCTGGGATGTTTCCCTTTATAGTCATTCTGTTTTCAAAAGGTTGTATTTATCACTTTATGGTTCTAGTATCCACATCAGTCTTGAAAACCAGTAATCTACATGTTACAATTATTAAAATATAAAATATATTATTTTGGGGAGGAGAATGGAATTCAAATTAGTTGCAAATTTCATCAAAAGGAGGTGCTTCCACAAAATATTTGGATTCCATATCTGAAATAAAATATCACAATGCTGGTAAATCAGAAGCTAAACTTAGAACCAAATTGAAATAATAATCTGTAATTTTCACTTTGTCACTTCTGATGTCTTACCAGGTTACATAAATGTAAAGGCCATTTGCTTGCGAGATCAAAATACTCAAGTCAATTCCTCATTCTGCAGTGCAAAAACCAAGCCAGTAACTGAACCCAAAATCTGCAACGCTTTCTCCTGCCCGGCTTAGTAAGTCATTTGGAAATGTCTTTTTGTTTAGTTTTGTACTTGTATGCCTTCATTGTTGTTATGAGATGATGAAAGCTCACTGTGAATACTGCTAATGGAAAGTGATTCAAAGGTAGACGCAATACTTTAAAAAGTAATAGAAGATGATGAGCTAGGCGTGGTGGCACGTGTGTGGTCCCAGCTACTTGGGAGGCTGAAGAGGGAAGATCAGTTGAACCCAGGAGTTCCAGGCTCCAGTGAGCCATGATTGTGCCACTTACATATTAGCCTGGGTGAAAGAGTGAGATCTTGTCTCTAAAAGAAATTTTTTTAAAAAAGATGGTTGAAGTTTAAATTTGAGTTGAAAAATACAAATTTACTTTTGGTACTCACTTGACTTTGGCTTGATAGCCAGGAATAAATTTACTGGCTATTTAAAAGCAAGCTTGCTTGGGATATGAAGGCATCTTTTTCTTTGGAGGGGAGGAGGAACAAGGAGTCTCACTCTGTTGCCCAGGCTGGAGTACAGTGGCCTCATGATAGCTCACTGCCACCTCTGCCTACTGGATTCAAGCAATTATTGTGCCTCAACCACCTTAGTAGCTGGGATTACAGGTGCACGTCACCACACCTGGCTAATTGTTGTGTTTTTAGTAGAGACGTGGTTTGGCCATGTTGGCCAGGCTGGCCTCAAGTGATCTGCCTGTTTTCAGCATCCCAAAGTTCTGGCATTACAGGCATGAGGTGCTTTTTTCTTTTAACCTTTGCATAGGGATTCCTCTTCTCTGAATGGAATCAGACAGATATTTAAATAACACAGAATCCTAAATTAGTTCAATTTGTGTGTGGTTGTGTGCCTAACTTTTTTGTAAATGGTCCAAGAATTTAAAAATCATAATATTATGCAGGCCATGAAACCCCAAATGCAAAATTACACAGTAGCAAGACACAAAATAAAAAGAATGGGGTATAGGCCAAGTGGTAACTCCACCGCTGATGATGGCAGCCTTGGAGGGGCTCAGTGAGTTTGTTCTTGGATTGACTTTAGCCACACTATTGTTTGAAGACTAATTTTAAGTAATCTTCCCAGTTAAAGGGAGTCTCTTTCATGTGATTTATCTTCTGCCAAATATATTTATATAAAATGGACGGAGTTTCTTCTAAAGCAGTGTTGCATTCACCAATGTTTTAGATCATCTTCATAAGTAGTGTTTGGTTTGTGGTGATGCAATCGTATTACACAGTCTTTATATATAAAGATGTGTGTATATGTGTGTGTGTGTATATATATACACACACACACACACACACACACTTTTTTTTCTTGTAAAAGTGCATTTGTCATAATCTGAGGCTGAGGCAGGAGAATCACTTGAGCCTGGGAGGCAGAGGTTGCAGTGAGCTGAGATCGTGCCATTGCACTCCAGCCTGGGCAACAAGAGCTCCATCTCAAAAACAAAAAAAGTTTCAATTGATAACCGTTCAAATATATACCAAGTCTCAGACAGATAGCTATTAAAAAAAAAACTGGTCTGGCAAATTTTAAAGAAAATGAGGGTAGGTATTTAACCTATCACTAAATTCAGGTGTAATCAGAAAAGTAATTTGGGGAAGTACCCACTTAAAAATATCCTCTGTGAGACCTTCTCTAAATGTACCCCTCTCTCCTGCACAAACCTCCCTCTCTTTCTCTCTCATTGATGACTCTTCCATGAGCCTCCTCATTGTATTCTATGTTGACTTCCATTGCAGCACTTATCAGAAACTACTGTCTTTATTTGTTCACATATCCACCTCTTTACTGTGTTATAGGCTCCTTAACGGAAAGAAGGCTGCTGCCTTAATTTTTCTAATCCTAATGCTTAGGAGAGTCCCTGACACACAGTTAAAATCCCAACAAATTTGGCTCAATGAATTGTGCAGATTTTAAAGTGACATGGATTTCTTCTCATGCAGAGGCAGGAGTATATTTGTAGAACTGTGGGATGATTAAATGTGATTATTTATATCTCAATCACATTAGTATAAGCCTCTGGATCCATCAAAGAACAATTAGAATAACTTATCTTATTGGTTCTGAAATTGATTCATGGCTTCCATAGGTGGTTTACCTTTCACAATAACTGCTTTGGAAGTTATCGTACAAAGTTTGGCTTCATTGGTAATGTTTGTTTTGCACTGAAAGCTGGATGCCAGGTGAATGGAGTACATGCAGCAAGTCCTGTGCTGGAGGCCAGCAGAGCCGAAAGATCCAGTGTGTGCAAAAGAAGCCCTTCCAAAAGGAGGAAGCAGTGTTGCATTCTCTCTGTCCAGTGAGTACACCCACTCAGGTCCAAGCCTGCAACAGCCATGCCTGCCCTCCAGAATGGAGCCTTGGACCCTGGTCTCAGGTAACAGGAGAAAACTTGGGAGTTACTATTCTCGGTCCCCATGAAGGCAAAAGTACAGGTGTCTTTGCTCTCCACTGGGCTGTTGGCAGTTTACATGTTCATGGAAATCACCCTGAGTTCATGTGCCTGGGAATCTGCATTTTAACTAATGTTCTTTAGGAAATCTGAAGTTTTGGCACCCCTCTCCCAGAGCTTAGAATCCTCCTTAGAGGAACAGAAATTGGAGTGTGGGGGCCATTTAGGCCAGACTCGTGAGCACAGCTAGAAAGGATTCCAGTGTCAGAAGACCGGCTACTGAATTCTCCAAAGCAAATGGGAAACGCAAATACAAAGAATGAAGCATCAAAGAGATACTTAACTCTTGCTTCAATAGGAAAGAGGTGAAGTTACAAGAATGCAGAGAAAAGTAGGGCATAAAGTTTGCTATGGTCACAAATTCCCAGTGAAAGCCATAAAATTTTAAAGTTAGAAGGGACAGAGAGCTACCTGTCGTTCACAGCTCAGAATTCCCTCTAAAGCAAAGGTTCTCAACCGTGGGTAAGTTTGCCTACCAGGGGACATTTTGATGTCACAACTTGGGGAGATGAGTGCTCCTGGCATCTAGTGGGTAGAGGTGAATGTCCTACACAGCCCAGGCCAGCTCCTCACCACAAAGAATTATCTGATCCAAAATGTCGAAGGGAAGAAGCCCTTCCCTAGAGCCTCCCTTGCAGATGATAGCTCAACCGCTGCTCGACCACTGCTGGCAAACAAATTATGGGGAAGAATGAAAAAACGGCAAGAGTTTTACCACCTAAACCATGAGGCCAGGTAGCAGCCACTGATGACAGTTCTGCTGTGTTTTCCTTTAGCGTATATTACATGCTGGAGGGTGCTGCTTTCTGATTAATTTCAGCAATATACTACCATATCCCCTACCAGAGGTCAGAGTAGGGCTTTATTTTTTAATGTTAGGACATATCTGTTAGCACAAGTGTCCCCAACCCCCAGGTCATGAACAAGTACCTGTTTGTGGTCTGTAAGGAACTGGGCTGCCCAGCAGGAGATGAGCAGCAGGCCAGCATCACAGGCTAAACTCCGCCTCCTGTCAAATCAGTGGCAGCGTTAGATTCTCAGAGGAGTTTGAACCCTGTTGTGAACTGCACAGGTGAGGGATCTAGGATGCATGTTACTTATGAGAATCTAATGCGTGATGATCTGAGGCGGAACAGTTTTATCCCAAAAGCACCACCCTGCCCGTCCATGGAAATACAGTGTTCTGCAAAAGCCGTCCCTGGTGCCAAAGAAATTGGAGACTGATATGTTAGGGAATTAGGGGTCAGGAGGGAGAGAGAATATTTTTGAGCTTGTTTAGGGGTTCTTTCAAATGAGAGAATACATTCCTTTATAGCAGAGGGTAAATCTAAGTAGTACATGGTGTTGAGTCTAGTCTCTTTCTTTGCAGTTAGCAATATAAGTTACAAAAAGAATTCAAATAATTGTTTTAGCCAGATATATATGGTGGGTAATGGGAATGGGGGTGGTTAAGTAGAACTCATAAAAAGAGCTTTAGTTCATGGAGTTTATCCCACCTTTCACAGGAATATATTTAGTGTTTTTTTTTTTTTTTTTTTTTTTTTATGTGGCTACTGAAACCTAATGGGAATGCAAATAGAACTTTTTTTTCTTCTCAAGTGTTCCAAGAGCTGCGGAAGAGGGGTGAGGAAGCGTGAACTCCTCTGCAAGGGCTCTGCCGCAGAAACTCTCCCCGAGAGCCAGTGTACCAGTCTCCCCAGACCTGAGCTGCAGGAGGGCTGTGTGCTTGGACGATGCCCCAAGAACAACCGGCTACAGTGGGTCGCTTCTTCGTGGAGCGAGGTATGGATTAGAAGTCACTGCTGGGTCAGGAGATTGAGACCATCCTGGCTAACACGGTGAAACCCTGTCTCTACTAAAAATACAAAAAATTAGCCAGGCAAGGTGGCAGGCGCCTGTAGTCTGATCTACTGGGGAGGCTGAGGCAGGAGAATGGCGTGAACCCAGGAGGCGGAGTTTGCAGTGAGCTGAGATTGCGCCACTGCACTCCAGCCTGGGCGACAGAGTGAGACTCTGTCTCAAAAAAAAAAAAGTCACTGCTGGAGGTTTCTTGAGATGCTCAGCTGACCTGCTAGCATCTAGGCTCACAAAACTCCTTTGTGTTGCACACATTGATACCAAATGCCTGCTACTTCCCAGTTCTCTCCTGATTTCTTCACGAAACATTGCTAAAGCACCCCCACATTGATCAAGCCTATGTCTGGGCAGTAGGAGCGCAAGACTTCATAAAGCACACGCAGAGAAAGCACACGTCAAGTGCCTTGATAGAAGTCTGTCATTTTATGGGACAGCTCAAGCTTCACCCAAGCCGGTCTTTGGGAAGAACCCTTGTCAGAAGAGACTTTCTAGGGAGCATGGCCTGAAAGATGAGCAGGAATCAAAGCAAAAGGGGATTTGGGGCAAGGTTGTCCCAGACAGAGGGTGCAGCCTCTACACAGGAGTGATGACAGGGGACTGCACATTTAGTAAAGAAGGGACATGGGATGGGGTGGAAAAATCATGAGGGCCTTGGGTGACACACTAGAAGTATCTCTCACAAATACTGGGGAGTAAATTTTTTACTTTTGAGACAGGGTCTTGCTCTGTTGCCCTAGAGTGCAGTGGCACGATCTCAGCTCACTGCAGCCTCCACCTCCCTAGCTCAGGTAATCTGCTACCTCGGACTGGAGGCATGCACCACTACACCTGGCTAATTTTTGTAGAGATGTGGTTTCACCATGTTGGTGAGGCTTCACCATGTTGCTGAGGCTGGTCTTGAACTCCTGGGCTCAAGTGATCCACCTGCCCCAGACTTCCAAACTGCTGTGATTACCAGCCTGAGCCACTGCACCCAGCCTAAAAGGATATTTTTCCTAAAAGGATACTTTTGACCCTCATCATGTTACCTCCTGTGTGTGAGACGTTGGGTAAATTTAAAGAGCAATTATTTGCTG
Source organism: Gorilla gorilla gorilla (assembly GCF_029281585.2). Lineage (NCBI taxonomy): Eukaryota > Metazoa > Chordata > Mammalia > Primates > Hominidae > Gorilla > Gorilla gorilla. The sequence goes on along the minus strand of NC_073242.2, from coordinate 107,805,945 downwards.
TACAGTGGTTTTCCCCATTAAGCTCTGAATCCTTTTCTCTGGCCCTTACCCTCTTCAACTCAGATTCCTAACTCCTCAGGCCTTAGGTAGACCTGGACCTGTCAGTGTGTAACCCTAAACCTGGAAATTCTTTTGCCCATCTTGCCTTTCTCCTGGACTCCATCTCACACCCATGTGGCATCCCAAGTTTCCTTTTTTGCTTTATGAGGCTAATGATCTGTGTGATTTTGGGAAAGTCAGTTCCGTTCTCTGAACTTTGGTTTCCTTACCTATAGCGTGAGGTACTTGGCTGCTGTATCTTTAAGATCCTTGAGTGAGTGTGGTTGACCTTGTGTAATCCCATCCCTCCTATTTCATGTGGATGGTGCAACCTTATGTCAAACTGCCTCTGTTCAGAAGATGTCATCCTGGCAGTCTTCACTTTTACACATCCTGTCTTGGCTCCTAGTGTTCTGCAACCTGTGGTTTGGGTGTGAGGAAGAGGGAGATGAAGTGCAGCGAGAAGGGCTTCCAGGGAAAGCTGATAACTTTCCCAGAGCGAAGATGCCGTAATATTAAGAAACCAAACCTGGACTTGGAAGAGACCTGCAACCGACGGGCTTGCCCAGCGCATCCAGTGTACAACGTGGTAGCTGGATGGTATTCATCGCCGTGGCAGCAGGTGGGTACAGGCCGATTGAGGAGGTGTCTATTCAAGTGAGATGTCAAAAAATGAGGCATTCTGCAAACAGCTGCTCTTAGTCTGTTAATGGTTGTGGTTGTCTAAGTAAAAACAACTAAGGGCTCAAGTTCTGAGGCAGAATGGGTTTTTTTCTTTGGCCATCTCTGCCCATGTGGCCCTGGGCAGGTAACAACCTATAAACCTCAGTTTTCACATCTAGAAAATTATTATCTGGGAAAATCATTATCTGGCAGAGTTGATGTTCATCAGAAAATGTATGTAAAACACTTAGCACCAGGCCAGTTATACACTGCTAATGTTGGTCATTGCTGTTGCTACTGAAACTACCATTCTAGTCTTTCTGTTTTAGAAATGCTGCTCACAGCCTTTACTCATTTGGTTCTTACATCATGTTTCTGAACAATGTAATAGCTAATATTTGTCAAGCTATTAGTATGCACGGTGCTAAGTACTCCTATTCAGGGGTAGTATGGTCCCTAAAGCTCAGAATGTCAGGCAATTCAGCCAAGGATACTTTGCTTTTAAACTTTTATCAGATGCTAGAGGCACCCTTCTTTTCAGAAGACTTGGGTGAAACTTTAGCTAGGATTGGTGTGTGATGCGGTCCTTCCAGCATTCCACCCAGCAGATGTTGCTGCACAGCTGTTCAGTTCAGAGGACTCGGGTGCTCCCCACCTCACCATTAATCACAGAGTCCGGGTAGAGGTATAAATATGTACGTACATTATCTATTCGGGAGGATCTGGAAACCAACACATGAAATTAGAAATTAGCCTGATTTTCTCTGGCCAGGCATTGTGCTAGGTGTTACACATATTGCTGGGGATTTCTTTTTAAAACTGACTCTAATAAGTTTTTTTAGATTAAGGGGTCAGCAAATAGTTGCCACCTGGCCAAATCTGCTCCCCCAATACCTGCCTGTTTTTATAAAGTTTAACTGGAATGTAGCCATGTTCATTTGCTTAATATATTGACCACAGCTGCTTTAGTGCTACAAAGGCAGTGAGGAGTACTTGCAATAGAGGCCGTATGCCTATACAGCCTGAAATATTTACTATCTTGCCCTTTAAAGGAAAAGGTTTACAAACTCCTAGTTTAAATAATTTGATAACAAGACTTGCCCTTAAATTTTAATTGAGACAGAAACTACAGTCAATTATAATGCATATGTACATTAATGCATATGTACATTTTTCTTAAATGTAACTTTTTAAAATAAGAAAAATCCATTTAAAGGGCTACATTTTTCCCTGGTTTTCCTTTTGTTATGAAGTATCTTTATAAACTTTTCATATGGCTATCTGGAAGAAAGACAGTTGAGTTGTCTACTTTTGAAATTTTTAATTGTACACTGAAATCAGCGACTCCTAAGAAGCACCAACTCTATCATGCCAACTCAGAATGTGGCTGGGCACTGAGGACCTAATTCCAGAGTTGTCTCTGACCATTTCTTTTTCTGTCCCAGTTTTGAACTATGTCCTCCACTACTGCAGCTGCACAGATTGTCTGGAATTCTTTAAATCCTGTGATTAACTCCCTAGATGTGTCTGTATTTGTTTCTGCATTCTTAGAGCAGCTTCTGTATTTCTGGAGCTTCTCTTCTTTATGAGTGAGTCACTTAACTGGGAGACACACACTCTTGGGCTAGATAGATAGCATTTGCCTAAAACCCTTCTAATCAGATCAAAGGGATCACACTTGTTAGGATAGATGCTGTGGACTGTAAGCACATGTGCCTGGCTCCAGCCAATCTGTTTCATCAGCAGGCATCTTGGTAATGTCATGAAGCATGGGAATTCCTTCTGTTTGATGTCACTGACCTCAGTAGAGTGTTTCTGACTCCTTCCTCTTCTCTCTCCTGCAGTGCACAGTCACCTGTGGGGGAGGGGTCCAGACCCGGTCAGTCCACTGTGTTCAGCAAGGCCGGCCTTCCTCAAGTTGTCTGCTCCATCAGAAACCTCCGGTGCTACGAGCCTGTAATACAAACTTCTGTCCAGCTCCTGAAAAGAGAGGTAAAAAGGCACCATGCTCCAGTCAACTTTACTAGTCTTTAGATAATTTTTTCAAAGCCTACTGTGTTGGTGGTGCAGCCTGTGACATTGTACAACTCTAGGGTGAGCCATTCACCCAAAGTCTATGTGACAGTGCTCCCTGGAGTTGTATAAGGCACCACTCTGGGGAAGTTCCTGTCCAAATGATCTTTTTCAGACAATCTCACTCTGTCACGCAGGCGGGAGTACACAGCTCACTGTAACCTCCGCCTCCCGGGTTCAAGCGATTCTACTGCCTCAGCCTCCTGAGTAGCTGGGATTATAGGTGTGCACCACCAGCACCACCACGCCTGGCTAATTTTTGAATTTTTAGTAGAGACAGGGTTTCACCATGTTGGCCAGGCTGATCTTGAACTCCTGGCCTCAAGTTCTGGGTTTATAGTCACAAGCCACATGCCCAGCCTATCCTAGTGATCTTGTTTGCATGGGTCTGAAGGGAATATTTAATTGCCACAATAATGCTTTTTAACCATTATTAATTTGAAAATGGGAACATAAAGGTGAACAAGAATAGCCCTCAAGGAGCTCATATTTTAACTGATGACTATTACTTTTGATTTCTGAATTTTTAATATATTCATCAGTGAATATGTATTGCCCTAGGACTATACCTAAATGTTTTCTTAAAGGAAGTGCAGTAGTACTGATAGGAAAATGGAAAGTCTGAGTAAACTGTACCATTCTTCACTATTTAAAGTAATCTGACAAATGCCAGGAAATATCTTTCAGCCTAATCTGCTTGCCCTGTGCTAAAGAATCTTGCACAAGACTAAAAAAAAAGCTCTGTAGCAGTTACTCAGAGCCAGATCATCCTAGTCCATGCTGGGATACTACATAGGGAAGAAATGAGCAAGCGGTCATGTTCTTCCAGACTCTGTCCTCCTTTCTTCACTATCAGTGATTTCTCATTTCCACCCTTAATTACCAAAGATTCAGCCTAGAAGGCCACCAGCACCCCCAACGACAATGACCAATTATGAAATTGCCCAACAGTATCTCCTGGACAGGATGGGGAGAGTCAGCATGCACGTATGGCCCAAGGAGGCCATGTGTCTTGTTATTTTTTGCTCACCCAGCACCTAATACCACAATGCGCACGCAACAGGTACTCAATAAGTCTTAAATGAATAAATGCATGAGTGTATGGCTACATGAAAGATCGTGTGAAAAGTGCTGTGAAGTCCTCGATCTTGTTCAAAGCCAAGTCACCAAGCACCTTATATACCTCCAGCACTCTTCTAGGTATGAAAGAAGTATGAAAGAATAGAGCTGGGTCCTGTTCTTAAAAGAAAGCTACAACAACAAATAAGTGGTGGAATATTCACAGTGTTACAGTGATGGTCAGTTCTACCTGTGGTGCTGGAATGAGGGGAGTCATAGGGTGCATATGAGAAATGGCTTATTAAAAGAGGAGCTTGGCTGAGTTAAAAGAGGAGCTTGGCTGAGTGCTGTGGCTCACACCTGTAATCCCAACACTTTGGGAGGCTGAGGCGGGTGGATCACCTGAGGTCAGGAGTTTGAGACCAGCCTGGTTAACATGGTGAAACCCCGTCTCTACTAAGAATATAAAAACTAGCTGGGTGTGGTGGCAGGCGCCTGTAGGCCTAGCTACTGGGGAGGTGGGAGGATCTGTTGAACCCAGGAGGTGAAGGTTGCAGTGACCCGAGATTGCACCACTGCACTCCAACCTGGGCTTTTTTTGAGACCCCGTCTCAAAAAGAGGAGCTTCTCTCTGTGCCTCATGGCTGAGTCAGGTCGCTTTTGGAAGAATAAAGGATACAAGCCCAAGTGTTTGTTCTGACCCAAAAATGTGGCCTACAGTTTACTAAGTTGAGGATTTTCTCCCATTCCCATCCCAAGTATAGGGATGATTACATGCTTGGCAGGGTGACTACTATGAATGAGTGTATTTTCTGGCTGTGAGTTTTCAGAAAACATTAGTGAGCAGTAAGGAGGCGCATGGTGATGGAAGAAGATTCCGTTCTTTGCCTCTTCTCTGAGCCCCCCACTGTGGACCAGGTACTCTGCTAGGCACTGTGAGAGTTTCCTCCCCTTATGGAGTTTCCACCCATTGTAGTCACTTAAACTAGAGAAGACCATTCTGCCCATGGTGGCATCATCCTGTCATCCAGTGTCACCAAACAGCTTTGTTGTCCCCCAGATCCCTGCCCATACTGAGTGCCAGTCTAGGGGCAGTCATTGTATATCATCATCAGTGTGTGATGCCTTATCTGGGTATCTTGATTGGATCTCCACCTTGGGGAAACCATCCTTATGGTTGCACTGTACATATTATACATAAAATTCTCTCTTCAGAAAAGAGAGAAGGCCCTAAACCAGTCATACCACCCAGAGACTTGTGTCACACTGCATTGAAACTGGTTGTTTACGTGTCTGGAATTTACTGGGCTGCAGACTAGTCATATTAAGTTAAGGATGAGCAGGCACTCAATACTAATAAGCTGCTCCTCATGGAATCCCACATCTTCAGATCGGGGCAGGCAGCATTGTATGGTGGAAGGAGCAAGGACCCTAAAATCATAAAAACAGAGTTGAATCCACACTAACTTGATACTCAGAGGCTATGGAGCGTTGAGCAAGTTTTGAACTTTCTTGAGCAAGTTTTGAACTTTCTGAGCATTCATAAAACCGGGAAATAATGCTTACTTCGAAAGATTGTTTTGAGTATTAAAGAAGGTAATTCAATTTTTCACACATGTCTTTAGTGCTTACTATGAACCAGAAACTCTTCTGCGGTCTGATTACAAAATAAACAGGCACGGCTCCCACCTTATGACAAGCTAGCTTCAAAATGGAAACAGACAACAAATCAACCAATTAGCACACAGTGTCAGAAAGTAAAGTTGTCAGAAAGTAAAGTAGCAGGGGTGAAGGGGTGAGGAAATGGGAAAACACCTTCAGATTATAATGATCAGGCACGACCACTTGATTATTTACCACTTAAACAGAGACCTCAAGGAAGGTGAACCACGTATGGATCTAGGAGAGTGTTCCTGGCAGAGAGCCCCCAAAGTCCCCGAGGCAGGAGTATACTAATCTAACTGAGGAATGGCACGATGCTTGGAGTACAAGAAACAAGGTGAAGAGTGGTTAAGCAATACATGAAAAGTGGGACTGGAGGCCTTGTCAGTCAGTGTAAGGATTTCAGATTTAACGCTGAGTACGATGGAAGCCAATGGAGAACTTTGAGCAGAAGAGTAATAGGATCTAGCTTTAGGAAGATTACTGGCAGTTAAGGTGAAAGGAGTTGCAGGTTGTCTAGAGTAGAACAAGGACTTGTCAACTCTGCCAGGAAGTGGATGGAGGAGGTTCCACTAGAGCAGTGGCAGTACTGAAGAGGTTGGATGCTGGGTGCATTTTAAAGATTGAGCCAAGAGTATCTGCTGATTGCATGGAGAACGTGAAGCAAAGAAATGATTCCAAGGTCATCTTCAATAGTGTAAATACCTGACTCACAGTAGAAGCTCAAACAACCAGCTGTTAGTAATTATAATCAAAAAAGCACTTATACTGACAGAATATTAATACATCTCACTTCTGCTGCCTGACTTACATGAAGGGGGTGTATAAAAAGGAATTTTAGGCAGAAAAATCAAGGCTTGAAGAAGGAACTCTAAGCATTTCTGAATTATGTGTAGTGTAGACTCTAAATATTTTTAAAGTCAAAACTGTGCCTTAAAAATACAGTAAAATGGGCCAGGGGTGTGCCTCACACCTGTAATTCCAGCACTTTGGGAGGCTGAGGCAGACGGATCAGCTGAGGTCAGGAGTTTGAGACCAGCGTGACCAACATGGTGAAACCCCATCTCTACTAAAAATACAAAAATTAACTGGGCGTGGTGGTGGGTGCCTGTCATCCCAGCTACCCAGGAGGCTTAGGCAGGAGAACCATTTGAACACATGAGGCGGAGGATGCAGTGAGCCGAGATTATACCATTGCACTCCAGCCTGGGCAACAAGAGCAAAATTCCATCTCAAACAAAACAGTGAAATGACTGAGCCCTTGCTCCTACAACATGCACTTATGTTTACATACCCATTCACATGCATTTCCTATCTCCTGAGGCCCATCTGAGTAAGAATTCTTGATGTACAGTGAAATAATCACATCTGTCCTGCTCATTGAACAACTAAAGAAATTAGAAAGGACTGGTGTTGACCTAAATTTATTTACTTGCAAATTGGTTGAGATTGACTTAAACCTACACAGACTGTTGGAGACCCGGCTTTTTCAGTTAATCTCAACCCATTTGCAGGCAAATAAGGTGGCTTGACTCCCAATACATCAGGCTTCTTGCTCCTAAAATTATAGTTCATGGACCAGCAGCACACCCTCCCTTAATGCTCCCCTCTGACAGCCCTTCTGAATCAGAACCAGCGGTACTAGTGGTACAAAAAATTCCTTAGGGGATTCCTAAAGCACCATTTTAGGGTATTTCCCTGGACACTGAATTCCATGGTAGCTCCCAGGCTACATACGGAGGATCAAACATTGATCTTGGATTAGATGTGACATTTTTTAAAAACAAATCATTTAATTTTGCTAATGGTCACAGTCTTTTCTTGGCATCTAAATCCTGCCCCTACCTCACCCCCCTACCAAAGTCCCAATGTTTAATGGGAAAAACCACATAGAGGCACAAGGGAGGTGGGCCCAAGACCTTTGTTCTGTAGGCCCTCACCTTAAGAAAAAGGTGCTATGTTAATATTAATAAATCATAATATGCAAATCACCAAAGGCTGGGCCCGGTGGATCACACCTGTAATCCCAGTACTTTGGGAGGCCAAAGCAGGCAGATCACTTGAGCTCAGGAATTCGAGACCAGCCTGGCCAGCATGGTGGAAAACCCCATCTCTCTCTCTACTAAAAATACAAAAATTAGCTGGGCTTGGTAGCACTTGCCTATAGTCCCCGCTACTTGGGAAGCTTAGGCAGGAGAATAGCTTGAACCTGGGCGGCAGAGATTGCAGTGAGCCGAGATCACACCACGGCACTCCAGCCTAGGTGACAGAGTGAGACTCCATCTCAAAAAAAAAAAAAAAAAGAAAGAAAAAGAAAAAGGATAGACACCCTAGCCAACATGCTAAATGTATTTTCTTATTTTAGAGGATCCATCCTGTGTAGATTTCTTCAACTGGTGTCACCTAGTTCCTCAGCATGGTGTCTGCAACCACAAGTTTTATGGAAAACAATGCTGCAAGTCATGCACAAGGAAGATCTGATCTTGGTGTCCTCCCCAACACCTTAGGGCCAGGGGCTTACCTTTCAACCTCTAGAGAGACCAGCTGCCTTTGAGACCCGGAGCTGAGCACCGAGAACCATTTGTGAGCTGCCGCTGTGATGAAGGAGCCTGCTCTGAGGAACAGACAGGTTGCCAGTAGGCTTCTAGCTCAATTCCCTGAAGCACGTGGTACTCTGAAGCACTTGAAAATGGGAAGCGATGACAAATCTGACTTTAAAAAAAATCTTTGATTTGCACTGTTGTATGCAAGAAGTGGTGAATCACACTGAGATATGTCGATTGGGGAGAGACCCCCCTTTTGAACTTCAAAGGGTTCAAGGGCAAAGACATCTGTTTTAAAAAGGTCCTTTATGACTTCAGGTCAAAGACTGAGACTCAGAACTTTCAAATCTGGATGGAATACCTTGCCTAACTGTTGCGTGGAGTTCACAGTTTGACTAACCCTGTGAACACCCAAGCCAGGAGTTCTATGAGAAGCCAAATGGTGCTCGCAATTGTGCTTGCTGCTGGACTGGCAAGCTTCATGTTATGTTTATTTGGTGTGAGTGTGTCTTTATTATTTTGTGTAAACTATATTCTGCTTATAGAGAGTCTCTGAGACTAAAATTGACAACTTGAAAAGTATTCCAAGGAATATTATGAAAATAGGGCAACATGGGCTGTTTAAGATCTCCATGTAATTGAAATTCATGCAAGGAAACAACTCATAGAAAAGATAAATATGGATGCCCTTCACATATTATCCACCTCGTAACTTTTAACTTTTGGTGCTTGCTGAATCAGTCCATGAAAAGCTACAGCCCGCTCTTTGGGAATGAGACTTGGCAACATACCCATTTCTGGTATTTAAAAAATATCTAGGAGGAGCTAAATGACAAAACAGCAGTGTTTTGAGGGAGAAGGGACCATCATTTATAATGCTCTGTACATACTACCAGAGCTGCTTGGAAAATTAAAGGCCACTTGTGGCTTTTTCCTACCAACTGATATGTTTAAATTTGCCCTAGGATTGAGCTAACAGCAAAAAAAAAAGAGAGAGAGAGAAAGAAAGGAGGAAACAGTGGTAATAAAAAAATCCATCTGTCTTCTTGCTATGTTAATATTAATAAATCATAATATGACAAGACCCTCACTGAAGAAGAGAATTTTCAGTCATCAGAAGCCAGCTGTTGGTAGGCATTAATGAGTTTAAAATTGTTCTCAATTGAAAAAACATCACACTATTTTGCCAAAACCAAAGTAATTATAATACTGTGTCCTCCTGTAATTTTTCGAGAAGTGGTTATAAAGGGCATATTTACATAAATTCTACTTTTTTCCTCAACTTCTTTGATGAATGTAACCCAATTTTACTTCTTTAAAAAGTCTCAATTCAAGCTGGATTAGCCAGCTCAGCATAATCAACTAGACAGTGGTTTGTTAAATTTAGCAGCATACTTCGTTCCCATTCTAATTAAAATCATGAGTTCTTGAATCCCAGAGAAATAATGCTTAGGAACTTCTCTCAATCTGCTTGGCTTGGCCTGGAGGAGTGGCCATTTTATCAACAGGAAAAAAAAAAAAATTTCTCTACTACAACCCCATTGCCTTCTGAAAAACAGCAAGTTATTTCTTTATATAATTATCATTTTATTATTTTATGGAAAATTAATTTATTAATTAATAGCCTATTATGTGTTCTCACTTGCTTCTCTAAGTAATATTTTGAGAAAAAATGTTGAATAAAACCATGGATTATAGAGAAAAGTCAAAATATATGTGTAATATTTAATTATTTTATAAGTTTTATAATAAAGTATTCCATTTCTTTATCTTTGACACTTGTTAAGTTCTTGAATAAGTTAGTGAAAAGTCCATAATTTCAAAGGTAATTTAACTGTATAAATGTCACTCAGGACTCTCAGAGAATGGTTGGGTGCAGTGGTTCACCTCGGTAATCCCAGCACTTCGGGAGGCCAAGGCAGACGGATCACCTGAGTCCAGAAGTTCGAGACCAGCCTGGCCAACATGGCAAAACCCTGTCTCTGTTGAAAATATAAAAAAAGTAGCCAGCTGTGGTGGCACACAGCTGTAGTCCCAGCTACTTGGGAGGCTGAGGCTGCAGTGAGAGGAGATTGGGCCACACCACTCCCCGCTGGGTGACAGACAGAGACTCTGTCTCAACAACAACAAATCTACAGAGTAACTTCATTGAGAAGAGGAAAGATAGATAAGCTATTCAACAACTAGTGATTTTTCTTTTTGCCTTTGAAGAAATCAAAGTATGAAATGCTAGGATGAAACAGATGACACATTTACCCTCTTGAGGACACACTATTTTGTTCCCCTGTAATTGTCATGAAAACATTTGTGGAAATCATCTAAGATAAAACTACCGTAAATGTATTTTTACATTTAAAAATCATTCTAGTAAAATATTTTTGTAAAAATAAAGAGGGGGAAGGGAAGGATGGGCAGGAAAACAAGAAAAAAATAAAAAGTAATTGTTCTTGGCTTTTTGAAATTTTCAATCATTAAACCAGTGGAGAATAAGAACTGGGCAAAGTTATGTCCAATTGATCTGAAAATACTGTATTTTTCCATGCATCTCTGATTACATATGTGTCTACATATGTTCATATGCATATCTTTATAGTTAAGAGAATTTTTATATAAATTATTGCTATTTAGCAAACAAAAAATTATGATTAAGAATGGAAAATGGAATAGATGCAGATAAAATAGGTGACAGAAAAAAAGATATTTTGTTCTTTTTTTGAGACAGAGTTTCACTCTTGTTGCCCAGGCTGGAGTGCAATGATACGATCTCAACTCACTGCAACCTCCGCCTCCTGGGTTCAAGCGATTTTCCTGCCTCAGCCTCCCAAGTAGCTGGGATTACAGGTGCCCACCGCCACGCCCAGAAAAAAAAATTGTCTTTATACCTTTTGGTAATAAGCAACCACATATTAGTGTTTAATGGGAATCAGATATTGTACTGAACTATTTATATATGTTATCTCATTTAATCCTAACAATAGCCCACTTAGGAAGATACTATTATTCTTTGTTGGCAGGTGACAACTCGGATTCAGAGACATTACGTATTTAGCCCTAGTACACAGTCACTGAGTGATGGGGTCAGGACTCAAACCCAAATCCATTGGGGTTCTCGTCACTGTGCTGCGTTACCCTGGGATAGAGAAAGAAAAAGAAGGGCATGCAGGCCTTAGAACTCTACTTTTTGCCCCCTGACATGCATGTGAATGGAGTTTGACAATAAGTGATTTAACAATGATAAATTACGGGCAGAGCTGGGAATTTCAGATGGGGAACTGGGGTTGAGAAGTAATAAATCCTTACCTAGTTTTTTCAACAAAGTATACTTAAAGACTTGTTGCATATCTAAGTCTTTATCCGTAATAATTGCTTTGCTCTGGGATGATAGTATTTCCTGGGCAATCACACCAGAGTATCTGGAGCCTGCAACTCCAAGTCCATTAAGATGGAGGGAAAGCATGAGCGAGAATTCTCTTGGCATGGGTTCTATATGCTAATGGTAGAAAGACAATACCACACCAGGAGAAAAAAAAAAAGTTGTCTTTATACCTTTTGGTAAGAAGCAACCACATATTAGTGTTTAATGGGAATCAGATATTATAATAAACTATTTATATATGTTATCTCATTTAATCCTCACAATAGCCCAATACACCACAATACCTCACAATACACCAGCATGTATTACATAAGACATGGTTTATGAAAATTTGTAACACAGAACCCATTATTGCTAAGTGTGATGTGTAAAAGGTCATCTAATTATGTGCTACATGGTTTTATCTTTGAAAATGTAAAAATATGCATAAGGATTCCATGCTTTGTCTGTTTTACCTTATCTTCCCCCTAAGAACTTAATTCCTTGAATACCTCTGTGGTCTCCACTGGTGCTGAGGGTTAACACTTAAGATGGTTTTCATCAGTCACCCCTGGATATGGGTGACTGACACCTTCTTCCTCCTGAGCGGACCACAGACTCCTGAGAGGTGATTCTCAAACTGTTGTCACTCAATTGCTATCATCATGAGTTTTCCCCATAAGCACGTATCACCTCTACCAACTTTTAAGTCTATTTAAGTAAAAATATGATTTGCTGTAAAAAATATTTCAGCCAGGCACGGCGGCTCATGCCTATAATCCCAGCACTGTGGGAGGCTGAGGCAGGCCGATCACCTGAGGTCAGGAATTCAAGACCAGCCTGGCCAACATGGTGAAACCCTGTCTCTACTAACAATACAAAAATCAGCCGGGCTTGGTGGTGGCACCTGTAGTCCCAGATACTCGGGATGTTGAGGCAGGAGAATCACTTGAACCCAGGAGGCGGAGGTTGCAGTGAGCCGAGATCGCATCATTGCACTCCAGCCCGGGGGATAGAGTGAGACTCCATCTGGAAACCATCATTCTCAGCAAACTAACACAAGAACAGAATACCAAACACTGCATGTTCTCACTCATAAGTGGGAGTTGCACAATGAGAACACATGGACACAGGGAGGGGAGCATCACACACCAGGGCCTGTCAGGGGGCGGGGGGTGGCTAGGGGAGGGATAACATTAGCAGAAATACCTAATGTAGTTGATGGGTAGATGGGTGCAGCAAACAACCATGGCAAGTGTATGTAACAAAACTGCATGATTTGCACGTGTACCCGAGAGCTTAAAGTATAATTAAAAAAAAAAAGTAAAAAAAAACTTATTTTCTCTAAAAAAAAGAAATTATTTTAAAATCAACTGTTTTATAACTCCTTTAAACATAGAATCGATAGAACATGGCATAAAGGGTAGCCGCAAAAGCCAAATATTTACATTTGTTAATTTTAATTACAAAATAAAATACAGTCACTACAACTGGTTTACAAAACCCTTCTGAAAATAAAAGAATTCCTCAATGACACTAAGTGACCTGTTCATAGTTTCTCAAGAATAGTCAGTTTAATATCACTAAGTTTAGAATAAAGATGGGATTTTATGTAAGATTATCTTGAATCCCAATTCACAATTGCACAGAGAAAAAGCAAATTATGTCCACTTAATTGTGCCTTTGCTGATAGAGCTCGACATTGAGGATCATGATGTAAGCGACATTTGTTCAACCAATTTTTGTAGAAAAGACTTCAAAAGCAATATCTACAGTGTGTTTCTCTGAATCTGCCCAGATATTTGTTAGTTTCCACAGTGGCATAGTGCCTTACTCATCTACAACCACCATATTGTTTGAAAGTCATGAAGAGATACTTGCAGAGTGTCCTAAGTGTTTCCTTATACTATTTTTTTTTTTCTTGAGTCAGAATCTTGCTCTGTCATTCAGGCTGGGGTGCAGTGGCACAATCTCGGTTCACTGCAACCTCTGCCTCCCAGGCTCAAGAGATTCTCCTGCCTCAGCCTCCCAAGTAGCTGGGACAACAGGCGTATGCCACCATGCCCAGCTAATTTTCTATTTTTAGTAGAGACAGGGTTTCGCCATGTTGGCCAGGCTAGTCTCGAACTCCTGGCGTCAAGCTATCTGCCTGCCTTGGTCTCTCAAAGTTCTGGTATTACAGGTATGAACCACTGTGCTCGGCTTCCTTAAACTTTGTTTAATGAGGGACACAGTCAAGTTTGTAATCAGTTCATTCAATCACAAAAAGTCATTTTTATAATTGTTGGTTGGTTTAATGAACAAATTAGGTTTAAAAATTGTTCCCAACATTATAATTGGGATTAAAAAGAGACACCAATATCTAGGAAAAGGAGATCCTGCATGTCTCTTCTTCCCACCCCTGTTTCATTCAACCCCTGTTCTTCTCTTCTTCACACAGCCTTGGCCTCCCCATTTAGGCCATCTCTGCCCCATACAGGTTAGGAGATCGCTTGACATTGTACCCTGTTGCACTGCAATGCCCATGCCACACAATGGAAAATGCTATTCTAGATCAAACCATGTGGTCTTCCTCAACCCTCCATTCTGATGGCAAATAGACTTTTTAAAACTGGTGTGCAGTACAAGGAGTGGTCCATTAACAGTCACAGCACTTGGGGAGATGATCTCTGAAGATGAACCAGAGACATGGGCTGTTCCTCATGGAGACAAGGCCCAGGCCCAGTTCCCCCTTTGTCTCTTCCTATCCCTTCTTTCATGTGGCTGGACTACAGGAAGGAGCGGGCAGCACCCACTTGGCAGAAGGCCTAGCTCTACTATTCTTCAGTGTGTCCCTCAGTTCCTGCAGACTCTCCATATCCTAGCAGCTGAGAGTCTCCTCTTCCTAGAAAGGAGGTCTTCTCTCCCCTGTCCCCATGCCTTTTGAAAGCCAAGCTGGCTGCAGAGTAAAATGCAGGACAATGGTTTCTAAGTAACTAGCTGCATCACTATCACCTAAAGTTATTTTATACAAAAACTTTCCAGGTCCCTTTCAAGAAATAGAATTCATTAAGCCTGAGGGTGGGGCCTGGGAATTTATATTTTAAAAGGCACTCAAGTTTTTCTCAAGAATAGCTAGGTTTGGAACCACTGGTCTGAGGCCAAAAAATAAAATAGGAAGTGCTTGGATGTGTTTTCTTAGACAAAGGAGTGCCTGTGGTTGCATGCCATCCCATGCAGCTGTGCAGTGGTTGGGCCAAATGTAGCTAATAATCAAGTGACCCTTTGCCTCTCTCAACTTCTGCATGTATATTTCACCTGCATGTACATTTCACCAGTAAACTATTAGTTGGTCAAAATAAGAATTCACAGGCAGAGACCGCACGTGTTGGTGATCTTAGTTTATTCTCACTCTCAGGCAAGCCAGGAGCACCTGCACTCACTCAGGTTTGGAGGGTGGGGAGCAGAAACATTGAAAACAATTGACCATTTTTCTCAGTAAAGCACCCACATGCAAGAGCTAGATTACTGTGCTTTAAAAAAAAATACTTTTTTTAAAAAAGAGTGTATAATAGAAAAGCTGAAGAAATACCCATTGGAATATGCCTTTCGCAAGCTACTCCCAAGGCTTCATGTGTGAGTGTTTACAGAGAAATGCGCAGTCAAGACAGAATGACAGCTGCTCTCCTATTTCCTGCTTGGTCATTAGGTGCCAAGAGGTGAATTAATCATTTTTTAATGGATGGTGCCAACTGTCAACATCCTTATAAATTGCGAGAAATGCATTGGTTGCCTTGACTAAATGAAATGGTAACTTCAGGTTTTATACAACAGAAAACCAAAAAAACAAAAAAAATAACAAAAAAAAAGTTATATAGGGAAAAGCCACTAGAATGATGTTTTTGGCCCAGCTCAAGAAGTTAGGTTCATTGTTTGTGCTTTACTTGGCCTCTGATTTCTGTTTAATGGCTAATTTTATTAATTCACAGTCTTTGTATTTTTTAAGATTGATTCCAGATATTTAAATATTAACGTGTTGTTTATTTATATATCCACATAGTCTGAAACCAATAAAGAAATAACTGTTATTGTTTTCAGCAAATTTCTTTCTTTGTTATGATGCCCATATTGTGAGGGCTTTTATTACTCACAGCTAGGCCTGCTGAGAAGATAGACATTTCACATTTTCTTAGACGTTATATTTGTTTTAGTGCTATAAGTCCCTCTGACATGCAGAGTCACCCTTTCATAGTTTGGTCTGCCTTAACTAATATTTTTCTTGCATTTTTGCTAACTAAAATGCATTTATTCTTTTGACGAGTATGTATTGAGTGTCAACTGCAATGTGAGCTCCAAGCACAGAAAAATATCTTGTTCCTGACCCAAATGGACTTTACTTAAAAATACAGAAGGCAATGTTACAAGGTCATATAGTCCTAATATTAAAAACAAAAACAAAAAGAACCTCACTTTTACACTGATCCGGTTAGCATTTTAAAATGCTTGTTTCAGTCTGTAATTGTGAATATCATATATGCACAGCAGGATCATGCAAAAGTGTTTTTAACCTCCTCCAAAATAATAATATCACAAAATTATCGCATTAAGCAGAAAGGAGTCCACTTGAAAATTGATAGAAATGAAGAACTGGAAGAGAATTTAGAGCTCATTTATCTCCCCCATTTCACAGGTATAGAAAATGACACCCAAATATCTTAGAGCCTTTCCTAAGATTACTCAGAGATTTAAAAGTTAGGTCAATTAAGGGACAATTTTTAGGTAAGCATACTTTTTGCTGTATTATAAAAATATTGATTTTTGCCTGACAGGTAGATATTTTTGTTGAGCTTAAGGACAAGTTTGATGAATAGTGAGTTTAAAATAAAAACCTAGTAAGAAACATTTCTTAATTCATATATATGATATTATCTGAAGTTCCCTTTCCCCCAAAAAAATGCTCTGCTACCATAAAAAACACAAGAATATTGTCATCCTCCCTCTGTGTAGGGAAAAGGTGACATTATGAAATCTATCATCCTCCCTCTGTGTAGGGAAAAGGTGACATTATGAAATCTATCATCCTCCCTCTGTGTAGGGAAAAGGTGACATTATGAAATTATCCATTTTTAAAACTATCTGACCCATTCCCTTTCCAAAAGTCAAATATCTTCAGGGAACTGAACTATTGCTTACTTTGCTTTGAACCATGAATTAAGAATAACATTGAATGTTGCAAACTTTATACTAAAACCACTAGACACTCAATGGGTGAATTTTATGGTATGTAAGTTATATCTCAATAAAACTGTTTAAATAAAAAGAATATGCTTGCAATGAGGACTATCTGTGCTCACACCTATTGTTGTTGTGATGTCAATGACAGGGTCCTCACAGGAGCAAGCCTGTTTCTGCGGACAAGAGTTCAAGATTCTGAACTCAGGTTGCAGAAAACAGTCGCGGTGATGGGGCTCTGCCATTGGCATTACACGTGACTTGTTCGACCTACTTTTAAGAGTTTGGCAGGAGCAGCAACATCTGTATTTGCAGTCATCTCTATCCCAAGAGGGAAAAATATCCATGATAAGGCTAGGGTTGGAGAGGGCAGAAGGTAGGAAAAACTAATTGGGTATTATCCCCTTCTTTCTATCCTACTGCTTAATAGGAAAAAATACTTAGAGGAAAGAATTGTGGACACACTGTTCTTTCATGTCTTGTGGATTTTATGAAATATTTTTTAAAATCTGCCTTAAGAATCATCTGATGAAGTTTTAATGTTTTTCTTATTTTCAGAAAAATTTCCTAGGACTTGTCTGTTAAACCAAGAATAACAATGTATTAAGATGTTAGAGTTCCCAAAGACTAGCAACAGAAGTAGGCAGAACAGAAAGAAGCAATGATGATATAATGATAACAACTGACATCAATGCTCATCTGCTATGAGCAAGGGATATACTTTGTATTTTCCACATATTAATCTGAATTTTTGTAATTATCTGCATCTTAAGACATGAAATAATTATTGACTCTCCTAATTATGCACGTGAACCAAGACTCACAGACATTTCATACAATGGCACTGGATTCGTAAAGAGCCTATTACGTTGACTAAGAGCAAGGCGTTTGCATCCCTACGAACCTCAAGTTCATATCCTGAGTTCCCCCAAAGAATCCATCTGGTCAATAGCAATGTCATTTCATTTATTTGAGCCTTAATTTCTTCATTTAGGAATAGGCATTTAATCATTTATTCAATGAAAGTTAGTGCCATTTATACTGGATTCTATAAAGTTTCATAGATATACACAAGTTTTCTGCACTCACTGGGCTCATGACTCACAAATGTGGACCATCACTAACCAAGGAATCCCACAAAATTACAACCAAGAGAAGCCTAAGCAGAAAAGATGTATGATTGCAGCAGAAGCTACATGGTGCTCTCAACGTATCTGCTTGGTTCACTTAGCCATTTTCTTGCATCAGCCTGTGGTGTAATTCTACTCCCAAAGCTAGCACCTGCATTTCTTCTTCCAGGGGCAGGCTCACACTGCCAGCACTCACTTTGGCTGCAAGCACAGAAAACCACAAGTGCATGGAAATTTACTCTCCCATCCAGCTGGGTGCAGGCTTGCAACCAATGTGTCATTCATTCGTTGGCAATTGACCTAGTCAGGAGTAACTTTAGTAACCAGAATTGTTTTGAATTTTTTATAAGGTTTTGTTTTCTAAAGGGATGTAGCTGGTACCTAGTAATACTCAACAAATGGTAACTATAAAATGACATGAGAGAGGAAGACAGTTACTGAAGAAGGCAACAGATGCTCTAGCAACAACAAAGGATATTTTGAGGGTAAAAGAAGGGTTTATGCACAGGGGTAGGGAAGACTTCTTAACATTGGTAAGAATAGTATTTTTGATATGACCCCCAAAGCACAGGCAACAAAAGCAAAAATAGACATGGGGGGTTGTATCCAACTTAAGAGCCTCTTCACAAATGAAACAGTCAATAGAATAAAAAAGTCAACCTAAAGAATGAGAGAAAATATCTGTGAATCATCTATCTGCTAAGGGGTTAATATCCAAAATATATAAAGAACTCATATAACTCAATAGAAAAAAAAGAAATCAACACTTATAATTTAATTTTAAAATGTGCACAGGACCTGAATAGACATTTCTCAAAAGAAGATATACAGATGGCTAACAGGCATGTAAAAATGTGATCAACATCACCAATTATCAGGGAAACATAAACCCACAATGAGGGTTTGATACCTCATACCTATTAGAATGGCTGTCAAAAAGACAAAACAGTAAGTGTTAGGATATGGAGAAAAGGAATCCTTGTACACTGTTGATTAAAATGTAAATTAATACAACCATCATAGAAAACGATATACAGGTTCTTCAAAAAACTAAAAATAGAATTAAATATTTGATCCAGCAATCCCACTTCTGTGCATATATCCAAAGGAAATGGAATCAGTATGTTGAAGAGATATCTGCATTCCAATATTCATTGCAGCATTATTCACAAAGCAAAGTTATAGAAGCAAACTAAGTGGCCATTGATGGATGCATGGATAAAGAAAATGTGTTTATATATACCATGGAATATTCTTTACTCCTAAAGAAATCCTGCTATTTGTGACAGCATGGATGAACCTAGAAGACATTGTGCTAAGTAAAAGAAGCCAGACAGAGAAAGGCAAATACTGCATGCTCTCACTTATGTATAAAATATAAAGTACTTGGATACATAGAAGCAAAGAGTAAAATGGTTGGGGTGAGGGACAAGGGGAAATTGGGAGATGTTAGTCGAAGTATCCAAAGTTTCAGTTATAAGATGAAGTTATAAGTTCCGGAGATCTAGCATACAACATGGTGATCAAGTCTACAGTTTATATTATAGACTTGAAATTTGCTAAGAGGGCAGATCTTAAATATTTTCACCACATAAAAGAAGAAAAGGAAAAAAAGAAAGGGAAGGAGAGAGGGCAAAAGGTAGGAAAGAAGAAAAGAAAAAGGGAAGAGAGAGGTAACTAGATGGGTGATGGATATGTTATTAGCTTAATTGTGCTGATCATTTCACAATGTGTACATACATAAAAAGTCAAGTCATACATGTTAAATATATACAATTCCTATTTGTCAATGATACCTCAATAAAGCTGAGAAAGAAAGAATTTTATGGTTTTGAAGTTGTGCAGGAAATAACGATAAGCAGGTTGATTCGTGGATGAGATTTTGTGAGGCCTTGGATCATCCAACCTCAGCTGCCAACCTCTTGGCACAGGTGCATGGCTGAGGTCCTCAAAGGACTGAGAGCTGGCAGCCTGGGGAGTGGTCAGCTGCCAACCCTTTCCTCTCTGCAGAGTGGGAAGAAGTTGGTTCCTGTGCGACCATTAATTAAATCCTGAATGGGTGGGCACTTTTAACGTCTTTTCCAGTGTCACGGTCTTGCTAGCAGAGTTCATAACTGAACTGCAGCCAACCTCAGTCAGGGAACAGGAAACAAACTGTGGCTAGGGCCAAAGTACTTGTTCTCCATCCAAATGTAGTCACCCAGGTAGAGGTCTCAGTTGGAGGTCAGCCTGTAATTCTCAATGGATCCATTGTTTCCACCCATCTCCCCTCTGCAATGTCCGGAAGACATGAAATAGGATTTGGGGCAAGATTAATGTGCTGCTTTACTATATTGTCTCTCTGGAAGGCACACTTTGGGTATTGTTTGCTAGCACAAAGAGTCTTTCAGAGTCGCCTTGTAAAGGATTGCTTTTTGGAAGATTATATTTGAGAGTTAGGTGTCTCAGTATCAACAGGATAAAGTGGCAGAGAGATTTAGCAGTGATCTAGATAATCTTATCAACCCAGATAATTCAGACTTTGGTTTTACTGCCTTCAAATGCAGTAGCCAAATAATCACCAGCTAGCTTAATTCCTTTCCACACAAAAAAAGAGGGCTGACACTTACTAAGCCCCAATTATGGGCCCAGATACTCTCCTAGGCACTTTATCTGTACTCTTTCCTTTAGTTCTCATATCAAATCCCTTATTGTAATTTCCTCCCTTTTAAGTAGGAGGAAAATGAAGTTCAGTAAAGTTAAATAATTCACTTAAAATCACACAGAAAATAAACGATGTAACTAGGTTTAGAATTTAGTTTTTCAAGCTAAAGTAAAGGTCTTTCTACTTAGAAAGGAAGTAGAAGAAGCCAACTTTTAAAATAACAAGCCAATAATATGATCTATTTAGATATTGTCTGTGGCTGCTACTTACTATTTGATGGTAGAAGCTTCCTGCAAACCTACTCCTAAACAGATAAAGTTTAGCTAAAACATGGGGGGGAAGAAACCTACCTAAAAATTCTAGAAAGTAAATATAAGCAGAAATGTTGAGAAAAGTCAAGTGTGGAGAAGTAAAGTGCAAAAAGTTTTCTTTCTTCTCTCTTTTCTTTTTTCTTATTTATGGCTTTATCTTGAGGGCAGGTTATACACACAGCACAGCATCTGGATGAGGGGGGCTAGAATCCCGATAGAATTTCTGGATGAAAGAACTAGGGAAAGGAACCCCAAATATCAGATCAGGCTCCCAGATAAAAAGGGAGGAATCCCACCTAAATGGGCGATGTAAAAAAAGGGCATTCCCTAATCCTCAATATGAATTTCATATAAATCTCTGACCTGGAGAACACCATGCATGTGTGGGAAAACTCAAAGCATCACAGCAAAGGCTTAAAGAATTAAATTGAAATTTGAACTAATAACCACAGTAAATGAAACAGAGCTTATACTTTGGGTCTGATCTAATGAATTATCTGCTAAAATAAAATCATTGTTCTTCAGAGGAATGTAACAGAACCCAGAGGCCTTCACATTATAACAGTATGCTAAGGATCCAATCGAAAATTACTCAACAAAGAACTGACTAATATGAATCATTTCTATAGGAAAAGATGATCAACATATGCCAACCCCAAAATGACCCAGATGTTGGGAGAATCCATGTGTTTAAAGTTACATAAGAATTTTAGAGCAGATCATAGAAACATCCTTGATAATAACAAGAATGCGTTCAAAATGAAAAAAGGATAGAAATATTATCAGGGAAATATAAAATATAAAGAACCAAATGAATATTTTAGAATTGAAAAATATTAACAATAAAAATTTACTGCCTGAGCTTAATGAAATAATAGATATGACAAAGGAAAGAAACAGTGAACTTGAAGATAGATTAATAGAACATATCCAATCTGTAGACAGAAAGATAAATGATTTAAAAAAACAAGGAGCTGGGATAATGGTGGGGTAAGGACCTCCAAAAATCACTTCCTCCATAAAAGCAATGAGTGGGGAGGGGCCAAGATGGACGAGTAGAAGCAGCTTCGGGCTGTGGCTCTCCCTGAGAGGAAGGAAAATGTCAAATGAATTCTCCACCTTCACCTGAGGTATCCAGGTTCTCGCATTGGGACTGAATAGGCAGTTGGTACCACCCACAGACAGTGAGGAAAAGTAAGATGGGGTGACAGCCCACCTGGGGGTGGCATAGGGTAAGGGGAGATCTCCCTCCCCCAGCTAAAGGAGGTGGTGAGTGAGTGTGCTACCCCACCTGAGAAAGCACACATTTCCCATGCATCTTTGCAACTCGTTGATCAGGAGATCCCCTCGTGAGCCCATGCCACCAGGGCCTTGGGTCCCAAGCACAGAGCTGCGCAGACTCTCAGTGGCTGCTCAGGCAGCCAATGAGACAGGGGAGTTGTTTTGGATACTCCAGCCCTGGGACTTCTGGTGAGGCAAGAAGGCAGCTGAAGCCAGGGAGCCAAGTGGTATCATTCAACAGGCCCTGCTCCCACAGAACCTTACCAGCTAAGATCCACTGGCTTGGAATCCCTGGCTGGCCAGTAGCAGCAGGCTGGAGACTGCCTAAGATGACCAATTTCCAGGGGGAGGGGTGGCTGCCATCTCTGCAGCTCCAGTCAACTGTTTTCCCCCACCGGTGCCAAGGAAACTGGGTGGTTTGGACGGGGAGGAATTCCCCACAGTGCAGCACAGTGGCTGTGCCAGATTTGGACAGACTGCTTCTTTAAGTGGGACCCTGATCCATCCCTCATCATCAGGTGGGGCTTCCCCACCAGAATTTCAGCAACTCCAGCCAGGGGTTCATGGACAGATCTTTGATCTCCCTGGGACAGAGCCCCTATTCAGAGGAATGGCTGCAATCTTCGTGGTTCAGCCTATTTAATCTTTCCTGCCAGCTGGCTCTGGAGAGTCCGGACAGCACAGAGCACCCACTCTGCCAAGGGGCAGCAAGACTGCTTCTTTAAGTGGGTCCCTGATCTAATTTCTCCTGTCTGGGTGAGACTTCCCAACAGGGGTCTCCAGATACCTCACACAGGAACGTTCCAGCCAGCATCAGGTAGGTGCACATATGGGACAGAGCTCCCAGAGGAAGGAGCAGGTGGCCATCTTTGCTGTTTTGCAGCCTCCACTGGTGATACCTCCAGGTGTGGGAGGGCCCCAGGTGAATAGGGTCTGGAGTGGACCCCCAGCAAACTGCAGGAGCTCTACACAAGAGGAGCCTGAATGTTAGAAGAAAAAACAAAGCAACAAAACAAAACATCAACAAAAAAAGACCTCACAAAAAAACCCATCCAAAGGCCAGCAGGCCTCAAAGATTGAAGGTAGATAAGCCCACAAAGATCAGGGAAAAATTCAACACAAAAATGCTGAAAACTCAACAAGCCAGAGTGCCTCTTCTCCTCCAAATGATCGCAACACCTCTCCAGCAAGGACACAGAACTGGGCTGAGACTGGGGTGGATGAATTGACAGAAGTAGGCTTCAGAAGGTGGGTAACAGTGAACTTCACTAAGCTAAAGGAGCATGTTCTAACCCAATGCAAAGAAGCTAAGAACCATGATAAAACATTACAGGAGCCGATAACCAGAATAACCAGTTTATGGAAGAAAATAAATGCCCCGATAGAGTTGAAAAAACACAACATGAGAACTTTGCAAGGCAATCACAAGTGTCAAGAGCCAAAAAGAAAAAGCAGAGGAAAGAATCTCAGAGCTTCAAGACTATTTTCCTGAAATAAAACAGGCACACAACATTAGAGAAAAAAGAATGAAAAGGAATGAACAAAACCTTTGAGAAATGTGAGGTTATGTAAAAAGACCAAACCTACGACTGACTGGGGTACCTGAAAGAGATGGGGAAAACAGAACCAACTTAGAAAATATACCATCCAGGAGGACTTCCCCAACCTAACAAGACAGGCCCACACTCAAATTCAGGAAATCCAGAGAACCCCAGTATAATATTCCCTGAGAAAATCAACCCCAAGACATGTAATCATCAGATTCTCTAAGGTTGGAATGGAAGAAAAAATGTTAAGGGCAGCCAGAGAGAAAGGCCAGTTCACCTACAAAAGGAAGTCCATTAGACTAATAGCAGACCTCTCAGCAGAAATCCTTCAAGCCAGAAGAGATTGGGGGCCAATCAATATTCAACATTCTTCAAAGAATTTCCAACCAAGAATTTCATATCTGGACAAACTAAGCTTCATAAGCAAAGGAGAAATAAAATACTTTTCAGACAAGCAAATGCTGAGGGAGTGCATCACCACCAGGCCTGCGTTGCAAGAGCTCCTTAAGGAAGCACTAAATATAGAAAGGAAAAACCATTACCAGCCACTACAAAAACACACTGAAGTTCACAGACCAATGACACCATGAAGCAACTACATAAACATGTCTGCAAAATAAACAGCTAGCATCATGATGACAGAATCAAATTCACACATAACAATATTAACTTTAAATGTAAATGGCCTAAATGTTCCAATTAAAAGACAGAATGGCAGGCTGGATAAAGACCCACCAGTGTGCCATATTCAAGAGACCCATCTTACGTGCAAAGACAC
This sequence comes from Gorilla gorilla gorilla, assembly GCF_029281585.2. Taxonomy (NCBI): domain Eukaryota; kingdom Metazoa; phylum Chordata; class Mammalia; order Primates; family Hominidae; genus Gorilla; species Gorilla gorilla. The sequence goes on along the minus strand of NC_073242.2, from coordinate 107,781,649 downwards.
ACATAGGCTCAAAATAAAGGGATGAAGGAAAATTTACCAAGCAAATGGAAAACAGAAAACAGTAGGGTTTGCAATCCTAGTTGCTGACAAAAGACTTTAAACAAAAGAAGATCAAAAACGACAAATACATTTATTACTAATCATAAAGAGATCAATTCAACAAGAAGTGCTAACTATCCTAAATCTAAATGCACCCAACCCAGGAGAATCCAGATTCATAAAACAAGTTTTTAGAGACCTACAAATAGACTCCCACACAATAATAGTAGAAGAACACCCCACTGTCAATTTTAGACAGATCACTGAGACAGAAAATTAACAAAGATATTCAGGACCTAAACTCACCTCTGGATCAAGTGGACCTGATAGGTATCTACAGAACTCTCCACCTAAAAACAATGGAATATACATTCTTCTCAGGCCACATGGCACTTACTTTAAAATTGATCACTTAATTGGAAGTAAAATACTCCTCAGCAAATGCAAAAGAACTGAAATTATAACAGTTTCTCAGACCAGCACAATCAAATTAGAACTCAAGATCAAGAAACTCACTCAAAACCACACTACTACATGGAAATTGAACAGCCTGCTCCTGAATGACTCCTGGGTAAATAATGAAATTAAAGCAGAAATCAAGAAGTTCTTTGAAACTAATGAGAACAAAAAGACAACATACCAAAATCTCTGGGAAGCAGCTAAAGCTATGTTAAGAGAGAAATTTACAGCGCTAATTGCCCACATCAAAAAGCTAGAAAGATCTCAAATTAACACTTAACATCACAGCTAAAAGAACTACAGAACCAAAAGCAAACAAACCCCAAAGCATGCAGAAGATAAGAAATAACCAAGATCAGAACAGAATGGAAGGAGATAAAGACAAAAAAAAAACCTTCAAAAAAAAAATAAATGCATCCAGGAGCCGGTTTTTTTTGAAAAAATTGATAAAATAGATAGACCACAAGCTGACTAATAACAAGAAAAGAGAAAAGAGTTAAATAGACACAATCGGAAATGATAGAGGATATCACCAGTGACCCCACAGAAATACAAACAACCATCAGAAAATACTATAAACACCTCTATGCAAATAAACTAGAAAATCTAAAATGAACTGATAAATTCCTGGATACATACACCCTCCCAAGACTGAACCAGGAAGAAGCTGAATCCCTGAATAGACCAATAACGAGTTCTGAAATTAAGACAGTAACAAATAGCCTACTAACCAAAAAAAAGCCTAGGACCAACAGATTTACAACTGAATTCTACCAGAGGTACAAAGAGGAGCTGGTACCATTTCTTCTGAAACTATCCAAACAATTGAAAAGAAGGGACTCCTCCCTAATTCACTTTATGAGGCTGGCATCATCCTGATACTAAAACAGGGCAGAGATAAAACAACAAAAAAAGAGAACTTCAGACAAATTCCCTCATGAACATTGATGTAAAAATCCTCAGTAAAATACTGGCAAACCAAATCCAGCAGCACATTAAAAAGCTTATCCACCGTGATCAAGTCAGCTTAATCCCTGGGATGCAAGGTTGGTTCAACACATGCAAATCAATAAATGTAATTCATCACATAAACAGAACTAAAGACAAAAACCACGATTATCTCAATAGATGCAGAAAAGGGCTTTGATAAAATTCAACCTCCCTTAATGTTAAAAACTCTCAAACTAGGTATTGAAGGAATATAACTCAAAATAATAAGAGCCACTTATGATAAACCCACAGCCAATATCATACTGAATGGACAAAGGCTGGAAACATTCCCTTTGAAAACCAACATGCAACAAGAATGCCCTCTCTCACCAATCCTATTCAATATAGTATTAGAAGTTCTGGCCGTGAGACAAGAGAAAGAAATAAGGGGTATTAAAATAGGAATAGAGAAAGTCAAATTGTCTTTGTTTGCAGATGACATGATCCTTTATGTAGAAAACCTTATCGTCTCAGCCCAAAAGCTTAAGCTGATAAGCAACTTCATCAAATCTAAGGATACAAAATCAGTGTGCAAAAATCACAAGCATTCCTATATACCAACAACAGACAAGCAGTGAGCCAAATCATGAATGAACTCCCACTCACAATTGCTACAAAGAGAATAAAATACACAGGATTACAGCTAACAAGAGAAGTAAAGGACTGCTTCAAGGAAAACTATTGCTGAAGGAAATCAGAGAGGACACAAACAAATAGAAAAATGTTCCATGCTCATGAATAGGAAGAATCAATATTGTGAAAATGGCCACAATGCCCAAAGTAATTTATAGATGCAATGCTATTTCCACTAAAACTACCATTGATATTCTTCACAGAATTAGAAAAAACTATTTTAAAATTCATATGAGACCAAAATAGACCCTGTATAACCAAGACAATCATAAGCAAAAAGAGCAAAGCTGGAGGCGTCATGCTACCCAACTTCAAACCATACTGTAAGGCTATAGTAACCAAAACAACATGGTACTGGTACAAAAACAGACACATAGACAAATGAAACAGATTAGAGAACTCAGAAATAAGACTGCACATCTACAACCATCTGATCTTCAACAAACCTGACAAAAGCAAACAATGAGGAAAATATTCCCTATTTAATAAATGGTGCTGGGAGAACTGGCTAGCCGTATCCAGAAAATTGAAAGTGGACCCCTTCCTTACACCTCATACAAAAATTAACTCAAGATGGATTAAAGAATTAAATGTAAAACCCAAAACTACAAAAATCCTAGAAAAAATCCAGGCAATAAATAGACACAGGACATAGGCACGGGCAAAGATTTCATGAGAAAAATGCCAAAAGCAATTGCAACAAAAGCAAAAATTGACAAATAGGATCCAATTAAAGAGCTACTGCACAGCAAAAGAAACTATCATCAGAGTGAACAGACGACCTACAGAATGGGAGAAAATTTTTGCAATCTATCCATCTGACAAAGGTCTAATATCCAGAATCTACAAGAAACTTGAATTTACAAGAAAACAACCCCATTAAAAACTAGCCAAAGGACATGAACAGACACTTCTCAAAAGAAGACATTTACACAGCCAACAAACACATGAAAAAAGCTCAACATCACTGACTATTAAAGAAACACAAATCAAAAACACAATGAGATAACATCTCACACAGTCAGAATGGCAATTATTAAAAAATCAAGAAACAACAGATGCTGGCATGGCTGTGAAGAACTAGGAATGCTTTTACACTGTTGGTGGGAACATAAATTAATTCAGTCATTGTGAAAGACTGTGGCAATTCCTCAAAGGTCTAGAATCAGAAATACCATTTGACCCAGCAATCCCATTACTGGGTATATACCCAAAGGAATAAAAATCATTCTATTATAAACATACATGCATGCATGTGTTCATTGCAGCACTATTCACAATAGCAATGTTATGGAATTAACCCAAATGCCCATCAATGATAGACTAGATAAAGAAAATGTGGTACGTATACACCATGGAATACTATGCAGCCATAAAAAGGAATGAAATAATGTCATTTGCAGGGACATGGATGGACCTGGAAGCCATTAACCTCAGCAAACTAACTCAGGAACAGAAAACCAAACACCGCATGTTCTCACTTATAAATGCGAGCTGAACGATGAGAACACATGGACACTGGGAGAGGAACAACACACACTGGGGCCTGTGTGGGGAGGGGGGGGAGGAGGGAGGGAGAGCATCAGGAGAAATAGCTAATGCATGTTGGGCTTAATACCTAGGTGATGGGTTGATAGGTGCAGCAAACCACCATGGCACGTGTTTGTTTACCTTTGTAACAAATCTGCACATCCTGCACATGTATCCCAGAACTTAATAAAATATTTCAAAAATTTTTAAAAAGCAAAGAGAACATTGGAAAAAAAATGGAATCAATCTTTTCAGAACTCAAAATTAACCAAAGACTTGCAGCAATCCAGTGGCCATTTTATTCAAGAAAAATAGCTGAATATTTGTAAGAACAGTGAGTTTTGTAGCATTTGACTTGTTCTATTCCTATTTTTCTCTCCCCAGCAACATGGTAGCCTTGAAAACCAAGAGTCTGCAATCATAATGAAAACCAACAACCTGGTCACTGGAGGCAACAGAATGGCACTGGGGATCCTTCCAAGCACAATTCTCAGAACTGTTATCATTTGACCTGACTAGTGGTGCCTTGGAAAACCCCATTCACAGGACTTGTCCCTAATTGACCTGACTCAGATCATTCAATGCAGTCTTTTTCTTGGAGACACTTGTAAAAAAAAAAACAATCATTAGCAATTAGTTAACATTGTGGCTGCGTGAGATGTTGGATAACATTTGGGGAAAACAATTGGCTAATCAAAAGTCTTAAAAGAAAATTTATGAGGAATGAGAGGTCCATAGGAGCTTTGAAAAGCTCTAACATATTCCTGGAATTCAAGAAGGCCATGTACATGTGTAGGGCTGAGCACATGCCCACAGCTGCACATGTTCAGGAAATACCTAAAAATCCATACCTAGACTGACATGGAGGCTCTGCATAGGCAGCAAGCAAAGGCTAAGGCAGAGTTGTAAACTGCCTTGCTGAGTACGGAAAGCATACTGCAACATGAAAACAGAGCTCTTGGCAAAAACAGATATTTGTATTTATTGTTTACATGCATTTAAGAAAATCTCTGTCCAAACATTATCTGACCACTAAACAGTGCAGAGACTTCAGTGGCCACACATGAGAAAAAATACAGTCTTACAGAGTTAGTTCAGAAAAGTTATTAAAGCAAATAGCAAGAGCAACAAAAACAAATAGCAAGAGCAGAAAAACAAACCATGGAAAGTGGGAGAAATATGATTTTCAGACTGCCATACTATATTTTTTAAATTGTAAATTTTCCAATGACAGCAACCACAAAATACAAAACATTTAAAGAGCAAAAAAATATAGTTGTTGCACTGGGGAAAAAAAAAGGATAAAAATTGTTCATGTGCACATATTGAGCTTAGTAAAAAAAGTCTTTAAATCGGCAATTTCAAGTATTTCAAAAATGAAAAAAATTATATCAATAAACAAAAGTATGAGAACTATAGTAAAATATGAGAATGATGTCTCACCAAATAAAGAGATCACAATTATTTAAAAATAGAAATAAAAATTATAGAGTTTAAAAAGTCCAATAAAAATTTACTAGAAAGACTAGATAGCAGAGTTGATCAGGCAGGATAAGAATCAGCAAACTTCAGCTGAACATAAATCAACTGAAATTATTTAGTCTGATAACAGAAAGAAAAAAGAAAAAAAATTAACAGAGCCTCAGAGACTCATGGGATACCATCAAGCATACCAATGAACCCATAATGGAAATCCCAGATGGACAGGAGAAAAAAAGAAAGAATATTTAAACAAATGATGGCTGAAAACTCCCCAAATTTGGTTTAGAAAAGTAATTTACACATTCAAGAATCTCAGTGAACTCCACGTAGGAAAAACATCTATATACTTAATAATAACATTTCATAGTTAAAGCCAAACATAGGATCTTAAAAACAGCAAAAAGGAACTAACTCGTCACATACAAGTGATCTTGAATAAGATGAATAGCTGATTTCTCTCTAGGAGTTATAGATTTCAGAAGGCAGTATGAAGGCATATTCAAAGTCCTGAAAGAAAAGACTGTCAACCAAAAGTCTACACCCAGAAAGACTATTCATCAATAATAAAGGAGAAATTAAGGCACTCACAAATAATAAAAAACAAGCATATTTTGTCACTAGCAGACCTATTCAACATGAAATATTAAAGGAAGTACTTTAGGCTAAAATGAAAGGACACTAGATAGTAACCCCAACTCTTCAGAAGAAGAGTGCCATAGAAACATACAGGCAAATGCAGAAGACTACTACATACTTTTGAAGTTAAACTGATATAAATCCAGACTAGATTGTTAAGATCTCAATTACAATCTTCAAACCCCTAAGAAAATTATTCATAAAATATAGTGAAAGAAATTACAAGAGAAATAAAATGGCACACTAGAAAATATATGTTAAACACAAAAGGAGGAATTAATAGAGGAATAGAGGAATACAATAATACATAAGCTACACAAAAAATAAACAGCAAAAAAGGCAGCTATAAATCCTACCTAATAATTACATTAAATATAAATTGATTAAATAGCCAAGTAAAAGGAGAGATTGGCTGAATAGATTTTAAAAAATAATGCAACTACAAGCTATCTACAAGAGACACATTTTAGATTCAAAGATACAAATAAGTTGAAATTAAGAGGGTAGGAAAAATATTCAAAGGGTAACAAATGAGAGTTGGAGTGGCTGTACTAAAATTAAATAAACAGACTTTAAGAACAAAAAATGTTACTAGACACAAAGAACATTTCTGAATAATAATGGATATGTCCACCAACAAGATATGAACATTGAAATCATACAGAGTATGTTCTCTTACAAAAATGTATTACATTAAGGTAGAGGACCATAAGATATCTATGAAAATCCCAAATATTTAATAATTAAGCAACACAATTCTAAATAATACTGGTCAAAGAACAAACCACAAGAAAAATTAAAACACATTTTGTGTTGAGTTGCATTGCTAAACCAATGCTTAAAAGGAAAGCAATGGCATTAAATGTTCATATCAAAAAGAAAAAAGGTATAAAATCATAAACCAGAGATTACATTCTGGGAAGCTAGACAAAAGAGAGCAAAGTGATCCTACAGTACAAGCCATGAATACAGTATTAAATAAAAAGCAGAAATCAACAAAATAGAAAACAAGTAATTAAGAAAATTTAAAAAGCCAAAATCCAGTTATGTTAAACAACAAAACTAACAACCCCCCTAAACAAGCTGATTAAGAAACAAAAGAGAAACACGAATCACAACTGGCAGAACTAAAAGGAGGGATTATCACTACAGATGCTAAAGAACACTGAAGGATAATAAGGTCATATTTGTGACTGACTTTACTCCAAAAACCCAATAACTTAGATAAAATTTCTAAATTCCTTGAAAAACACAACCTACCAAAATTATCACAAATAGCCTTTATCTTTTAAACTGATTGAATTTATTAGCAAAAGCCTTCCCACAAAGAAAACTTGAGGCCCAAGGAGTTTTACTGGTGAATTCTAGCAAACTTTCAAGGAAGAAATAACACTAATAGTACACATTTTAAAAAAATAGAAGAGGCTGAGACATTGACCAATTTGTTTGAGGAAACTTACAGCAATAAACACCTATGTCAAAAAAGCGAGAAAGATCTCAAACAACCTAATACCTCAGATGAACTAGAAAAACAAATTAAGCTCAAAATTAGAAGAAATAAATCAATAGAATTGGAACAAATAAATGGAGACTAGAAAACTAATTTAAAAATTAACTAAGAATTAGATTTTTGAAAAGATAAAATCAGCAAACCTTTAACTAGACTGCTTTAATAAAAGAGATGACTCAATACATACAATCAGAAGTGAAATAGGAAACATTATAAGTGATACCACAAAAATACAAAAGACTGTAAGAGATTACTGTGAACAACTGTATGCCAATCAACTGGACAGCCTAAAAGAAATGGATAAATTACCAGACACAAGTAACCTAGCAAGACTGAATAATGAAGAAACATAAAATCTGAACAAATCAATAATGAAGAAAAAGACTTAATCAGTAATAAAAAGTCTTCCATCAAAGAAAAGCCTAGGACATGATGACTTTACAGGTGAATTCTACCAAACATTTAAAGGAGAACTAATACTGCTCTTTCTGAAATTCTTTCAAAAAATTGAAGAGGAAGAAATACAGGTTGTGTGTCCCTTATCTAAAGTGTTTGGAGGCTGGGCACAGTGGCTCACTCCTGTAATCCCAGCACTTGGGGAAGCTGAGGCAGGTGGATCGCCTGAGGCCAGGAGTTCAGGACCAGCCTGGCCAACATGGTGAAACCCTGTCTCTATTAAAAATACAAAAATGAGCCGGACATGGTGGTGTGTGCCTGTAATCCCAGCTACTCGGGAGGCTGAGGCAGGAGAATATCTTGAACCCGGGAGGCAGAGGTTGCAGTGAGCCGAGATCATGCCACTGCACTCCAGGCTGGGCGATAGAGTGAGATTCTGTCTAAAAATAAAATAAAATAAAATGTTTGGGACCAGTGGTGTTTCAGATTTTAGTTTAAGAATTTGGAATATTTGCATTATACTTAGCAGTTGAGCACCCCAAATCAGAAAATTCAAAATCTGTAATGTTCCAATAAACATTCTTAGAGCATCATATTGGCGCTCAAAAAGTTTCAGATTTGGGAGCACTCAACCTGCACTTTAAAACTCCTATTACAATGCCAGCATTACCCTGATACCAAAGCCAGACAAGGACATTACAAGAAAATGATAGGCCAAAATCCATGATGAACATAGATGCAAAAATTCTCAACAACATACTAGTAAACTAAATTCAACATCATGCTAAAAAGATCATTCACCATGATCAAATGGAATTCATCCCAGGGTTGCAAGGATGGTTTAACATACATGAATCAACAAACATGATATGTCACATTAAGAGAATCAAGGACAAACATAGTAAGTCACATTAATAGAATCAAGGACAAACACCATATGATAATTTAAATAGATGCAGAAAATGCATTTAATAAAATTATTCTGCGGAGCAGTTGTATTACTCTGTTCTCATGCTGCTATGAAGAAATACCCAAGACTGGGTAACTTATAAAGCAGAGAGATTTAATCAACCTGCAGGGCTGGAGAGGCCTCAGAAAACTTACAATCATGGCAGAAGGGGAAGCAAACACATCCTTCTTCACATGGTGGCAGGAAGGAGAAGAATGAGAGCAAGCGAAGGGGAGAAGCCCCTTATAAAACCATCAGATCTCATGAGAACTTACTCACTATTGTAAGAATAACTTGGGGAAAACCACCGCCATGATTCAATTACCTCCCACCGGGTCCCTCCCACCAGATGTGAGGATTATGGGAACTACAATTCAATATGAGATTTGGGTGGGGACACAACCAAACCATATTAGCAGTCTAGGGAAAAAAAGAAAAAAAACCCTCAACATGTCTTCATAAAAACTCTCAACAAATTAAGTATAGAAAAAGCACACCTCAACACAATAAAGGCTGTATATGACAAAACCCCAGCTAACATCATAAACAATGGGGAAAAGTTGAACGCTTTCCCTGTAAGACCAGGAACAAGTCTAGGATGCACATGCTTTCCACTTCCATGCAACATAGTATTGGAAGTCCTTGACTAGAATAGTTAGACAAGAGAAAGGAAAAAAAAAGGCATTTAAATAGGAGAGAAAGAAGTAAAATTGTCTGTTTGCTGATATCATGATATCATGATGTTTTTTATAGAAAATCCTACAGATTCCACAAAAATATGTGAGAATAAATGAATAAAGTTCCAAGATATGAAACCAACATAAAAAATCAATAGCATTTCTAAGCAAAAAAAAAAAAACAAAAACAAAAACAAAACAAAAAAAAAAGGGGGTTGCAATCCTAGTCTCTGATAAAACAGACTTTAAACCAACAAAGATCAAAAGAGACAAAGAAGGCCAACACGTAATGGTAAAGGGATCAATTCAACAAGAAGAGCTATCCTAAATATATATGCAGCCAATACAGGAGCACCCAGATTCAATAAAGCAAGAACTTAGAGACCTACAAAGAGACTGAGACTCCCACACAATAATAATGGGAGAATTTAACACCCCACTGTCAATATAAAACAGATCAAGGAGACAGAAGATTAACAAGAATATCCAGGACTTGAGTTCAGCTCTGCACCAAATGGACCTAACAGACATCTACAGAACTCTCCACCCCAAATCAACAGAATATACATTCTTCTCAGCACCACATCACACTTGTTCCAAAATTGACCACATAGTTGGAAGTAAAGCACTCCTCAGCAAATGTAAAAGAACAGAAATCACAACAAACTGTATCTCAGACCACAGTGCAATCAAATTAGAACTCAGGATTAAGAAACTCACTCAAACCACACAACTACATGGAAACTCAACAACCTGCTCCTGAATTACTACTGGGTAAATAATGAAATGAAGGCAGAAATAAAGATGTTCTTTGAAACCAATGAGAACAAAGACACAACATACCAGAATCTCTAGGACACATTTAAAGCAGTGTGTAGAGGGAAATTTATAGCACTAAATGCCCACAAGAGAAAGCAGGAAAGATCAAAATCAACACCCTAACATCACAATTAAAAGAACTAGAGAAGCAAGAGCAAACACATTCAAAAGCTAGCAGAAGGCAAGAAATAACTAAGATCAGAGCAGGAATGAAAGAGATAGAGACACAAAAAACCCTTCAAAAAAATCAATGAATCCAGGAGCTGGTTTTTTGAAAAGATCAACAAAATTGATAGCACTAGCAAGACTAATAAAGAGGAAAAGAGAGAAGAATCAAATAGATGCCATAAAAAATGACAAAGGGGATATCACCACCAATCCCACAAAAATACAAACTACCATCAGAGAATACTATAAACACCTCTAGGCAAATAAACTAGAAAATCTAGAAGAAATGGATACATTCCTGGACACATACACCCTCCTGAGACTAAACCAGGAAGAAGTTGAATCTCTGAATAGACAAATAATAGGCTCTGAAATTAAGGCAATAACCAATGGCCTACCAACTAAAAAAAGTCCAGGACCAGACAGATTCACAGCCAAATTCTACCAGATCTACAAAGAGGAGTCCGTACCATTCCTTCTGAAACTATTCCAATCAATAGAAAAAGAGGGAATCCTCCCTAACTCATTTTATGAGGCCAGCATCATCCTGATATCAAAGCCGGGCAGAGACACAACAAAAAAAAGAGAATTTTAGACCAATATCCCTGATGAACATCGATGCAAAATTCCTCAATAAATTACTGGCAAACCGAATCCAGCAGCACATCAAAAAACTTATCCACCATGATCAAGTTGGCTTCATCCCTGGGATGCAAGGCTGGTTCAACATATGCAAATCAATAAATGTAATCACTCACATAAACAGAACCAACAAAAAAAAAACCACATGATTATCTCAATAGATGCAGAAAAGGCCTTTGATAAAATTCAACAGCCTTTCATGCTAAAAACTCTCAATAAGCTAGGTATTGTTGGAACCTATCTCAAAATAATAAGAGCTATTTATGACAAACCCACAGCCAATATCATACTGAATGGGCAAAAACTGGAAGCATTCCCTTTGAAAACCGGCACAAGACAGGGATGCCCTCTCTCACCACTCCTATTCAACATAGTGTTGGAAGTTCTGGCCAGGGCAATCAGGCAAGAGAAAGAAATAAAGGATATTCAATTAGGAAAAGAGGCAGTCAAATTGTCCCTGTTTGCAGATGACATGATTGTATATATAGAAAACCCCATCATCTCAGCCCAAAATCTCCTTAAGGTGATAAGCAACTTCAGCAGTCTCAGGATACAAAACCGATGTGTAAAAATCACAAGCATTCCTATACACCAATAACAGACAAACAGCCAAATCATGAGTGAACTCCCATTCACAATTGCTTCAAAGATAATAAAATACCTAGGAATCCAACTTGCAAGGGATGTGAAGGACCTCTTCAAGAACTACAAACCACTGCTCAATGAAATCGAGGAGGACACAAACAAATGGAAGAACATTCCATTCTCATGGATGGGAAGAATCAATATCGTGAAAATGGCCATACTGCCCAAGGTAATTTATAGATTCAATGCCATCCCCATCAAGCTACCAATGACTTTCTTCACAGAATTGGAAAAAACTACTTTAAAGTTCACATGGAACCCAAAAAGAGCCCACATTGCCAAGACAATCCTAAGCAAAAAGAATAAAGCTGGAGGCATCATGCTACCTGACTTCAAACTATACTACAAGGCTACAGTAACCAAAACAGCATGGTACTGGTACTAAAAGAGAGATATAGACCAATGGAACAGAACAGAGGCCTCAGAAATGCACCACACATCTACAACCAACTGATCTTTGACAAACCTGACGAAAACAAGAAATGGGGAAAAGATTCCCTATTTAATAAATGGTGCTGGGAAAACTGGCTAGCCATAAGTAGAAAGCTGAAACTGGATCCCTTTCTTACACCTTATACAAAAATTAATTCAAGATGGATTAAAGACTTAAATGTCAGACCTAAAACCATTCAAACCCTGGAAGAAAACCTAGGCAATACCATTCAGGACATAGGCATGGGCAAGGACTTCATGTCTCAAACACCAAAAGCAATAGGAACAAAAGCCAAAATTGACAAATGGGATCTAATTAAACTAAAGAGCTTCTGCACAACAAAAGAAACTACCATCAGAGTGAACAGGCAACCTACAGAATGGGAGACAATTTTTGCAATCTACTCATCTGACAAAGGGCTAATATCCAGAATCTACAAAGAACTTAAATTTACAAGAAGAAAACAAACAAGCCCATCAAAAAGTGGGCAAAGGATATAAACAGACACTTCTCAAAAGAAGACATTTATGCAGCCAACAGACACATGAAAAAATGCTCATCATCACTGGTCATCAGAGAAATGCAAATCAAAACCACAGTGAGATACCATCTCGCACCAGTTAGAATGGCGATCATTAAAAAGTCAGGAAACAACAGATGCTGGAGAGGATGTAGAGAAATAGTAACACTTTTTACACTGTTGGTGGGAGTGTAAACTAGTTCAACCACTGGGGAAGACAGTGTGGCAATTCCTCAAGGATCTAGAACTAGAAATGCCATTTGACCCAGTAATCCCATTACTGGGTATATACCCAAAGGATTATAAATCATGCTACTATAAATACACACACACACATATGTTTATTATGGCACTATTCACAATAGCAAAGACTTGGAACCAACCCATATATCCAGCAATGATAGACTGGAATAAGAAAATGTGGCACATATACACCATGGAATACTAAGCAGACATAAAAAACGATGAGTTCATGTCCTTTGCGGGGACATGGATGATGCTGGAAACCATCATTCTCAGCAAACTATCCCAAGGACAGAAAACCAAACACCGCATGTTCTCACTCAAAGGTGGGAATTGAAAAATGAGAACACTTGGACACAGGGCAGGGAACATCACACACCAGGGCCTGTCATAGGGTGGGGACTGGGGGAGGGACAGCATTAGGAGAAATACCTAATGTAAATGACGAGTTGATGGGTGCAGCAAACCAACATGGCACATATATACCTATGTAACAAACCTGCACGTTGTGCACATGTACCCTAGAACTTAAAGTATAATTTTTAAAAAAATCAATAGCATTTCTAGACACTAATAATGAACTATTAGAAAAAGAAATCAAGAAAATAATTCCATTTACAATAGTTACAAAAAATAAAATACTCAGAAATAAATTTAACCAAAGAGGTGAAATAGATCTACAATGAAAACTATAAAACATTGATGAAGAAGTTAAAAAAGATACAAATAAATATCAAGATATTCCATGTTCATTGATTGGAAAAATTAATATTGTTAAAATGTACACACATACCCAAAGTGATCCACAGATTTAACGCAATCTCTACGAAAATTCTAATGTCATTTTTCACAGAAACAGAAAAATAAAATCCTAAAACTTGTATGAAATCACACACACAAAAAACACCCTAAGCAGCCAAGGCAACCTTAAGGAAAAAGAACAAAGCTGGAGGCATCATACTATCTGAATTCAAAATATAATACAAAACTAAAGTAATTAAAATAGCATGGTACTGTCATCAAAATACACACATTTAACCAATGGAACACAATAGAGAGCCCAGAAATGAACCCATATATTTATGGCTAATTGATTTTTGAACACACACAATGGGGTAAGGACAGTCTCTTCAAAAAGAGTTGGGAAAACTTCAAATTCACCTGCAGATGAATGAAATTGGACCCTACCCTATTTCACACCCTATTAAAAAAATCAACTCAAAACAGATTAAAGACTTAAATGTAAGTCCTGAAATTATCATACTAGAGGAAAAAAGGGAGAAAGTTCCATTACATTTGTCTAGGCAAAGATCTTTTGGATTGACCCCAAAAGCTTTGGCAACAGAAGTAAAACTAGAGAAATGTGATTACATCAAACTAAAAAGCGCTACACATCGAAGAAAACAATCAAGAATAAAGAGATGGCCAGGCATGGTGGCTCGTGTCTGTAATCCCAGCACTTTGGGAAGCCGAGGTGGATCACATGAGGTCAGGAGTTTGAGACCAGCCTGGCCAACATGGTGAAACCCCATCTCTACTAAAAATACAAAAATTAGCTGGGTGTAGTGGCATGTGCCTATAATCCCAGCTACGTGGGAGGCTGAGGCAGGAGAAATGCTTGAACCTGGGAGGCGGAAGTTGCAGTAAGCTGAAATCAAGCCACTGTACTCCAGCCTAGGTGACACAGTTAGACTCTGTCTCAAAAAAAAAAAAAAAAAAAAGACTAAAGAGATAACTTACAGAATGAGAAAAATTATTTGCAAGCCATACATCTAATAACAGTTTAACATCTAAAATATATAAGGAACTATAAAAACTCAACAGCAAAAAATCCAATAACCCAATTTAAATTACTGAATAGACATTACTCAAAAGGTGACATAAAAAATGGCCAACAGACATACAAAAAAACACTCAACAGTACTGTTCATTAGAGAAATGCAAATTAAAACCACAATAATCTATCACCACACACCTGTCAGAATGGTTATTATCAAAAAAGATGAAAGATAGGTGTTGATGAGGATGTGGAGAAAAAGGAACTGTTGCATACTGTTGGTGGGAATGTAAATTAGTACAATCAATATAAAAAACTATATAGTGGTTCTTCAAAAAACTAAAAATAGAATGATCATGAAGTCCAGCAATCCCATTTCTGGGTATATATCCGAAGAAATTAAAATCAGTATGTTGAAGAGATATCTACACACCCATGTCATCGCAGCATTATTCACAATGAGCCAAGACCTGGAATCAACCTAAGCATCCATGAACGGTTGATATTATACAAGAAA
The DNA here is from genome assembly GCF_029281585.2 of Gorilla gorilla gorilla. NCBI lineage: Eukaryota > Metazoa > Chordata > Mammalia > Primates > Hominidae > Gorilla > Gorilla gorilla. The sequence continues at coordinate 107,766,584 of NC_073242.2, read as the reverse complement.
ATATGGTATTATACACAATGAAATATTATTCAGCCATTAAAAGAAGGAAATTCTGTCATTTGTGGCAATATGAATAAACTTGGAGGACATTATGCTAAGTTAAGTAAGAGACACAGAAAGACAAAAACTACGTGGTCTCACGTATATGCAGAATCTAAAACCAGTGAAGTCATAGAAATAGACAACAGAATAATGGTTACCAGAGGCTGGGGGAAGGAAGAATGGGGAGATGGTTCAAGGTACAAAGTTTCAGTTAGGAGAAATAAGGTTTTTTGAAATCTATTGCATAGCATATTAACTGCAGTTGATAATAATGTATAGTTCAAAATTGTTAAGTAGATTTTAAATGTTCTCATTACAAAAATGAAAAGTATTTGAGGTGGATATATGTATCGGCTTGATTGAATCATTACACATTATACACACGTATCATATTACTTTGTAACCCACAAATATATATAACTTATTTTATGATAAAATAAAAAGATTACTGACACATGCTAAAACATGTATGAATTTTTAAAACATTTTGCAAAGTGAAAGAAGCCACATATCATTTCATTCCTATAAAATGTCCAAAATATTGAAACCTATAGACTCAAAGTAGATTAGTGGTTTCCTAGGGATAGGAAGAGCCTAGGGGTCACGGGGGTGATAAAGTATACAGAGTTTCTTGCTGGGTGATGAAATGTTCTAAAATTGAGTTTGAAGATGGTTGTGAATGTATCAGAATCATAGAATTTTGCACTTTAAATGGGTGAATTGTGTTTTTAAAAAAAGTGGTCTCTGGAGATCGCTAGTACAGGGGTTTTCATCTAGGGGTGCATATTAGAATCACTTGAAAATCTTCTAAAATACATGTTCGTAGGCCAGTGTAGATTTTCTACACTTGATCTTAGCCAAAAGGCCGAGAAGTGATCCAATGTAGATTTTCTAAATACAAGTATCTGGGAGTGAGGTCAGAGTTTTTGACTCTTTTAAGCCTACAAAGGTAATTCTAGTATGCAGTCAGGATAGAGAACCCTGGCCCCAACCGAATGCCATTCAACCTAAGTTGCCTGGCTAGCCTAAGGCAAAGCTGACACTAGAACCTGATTTTCCATGACTTCTAGTCTGATGGCTTTCTATGGACTACGCTGTCTCTCAAAAATCATCAATTCAGCCCACTTCTCAACAAGTAATGGAACCCAATATTTTGTTGTCTGAGGATCTTGGATGTCTGAGGGTCATTACTCAAAGAAAAAGATCTTAAGATTTACTGTCTCGGTAGGGCACAGCGGCTCAAGCCTGTAATCCCAACACTTTGGGAGGCTGAGGTTGGAGGATAGCTTGAGGCCAGGAGTTCGAAACCTGCCTGGTCACCAAAGTGAGATCCCATCTCTACCAGAGAAATTTAAAAAAATAGCTGGGCTTTGTGATGTGCACCTGTAGTCCTAGCTACTCAGGAGACTGAGGCAGAGGATTGCTTCAGCCCAGGAGTTCAAGGCTACAAGTGAGCCATGATCCTACCATTGTACTCCAGCCTGAGCAGAGTGACACTTTACCTCAAAAAATAAAAACAAAAATCATCTCTACTTTCTGAATTGAGTAGATATAATTAAGTACAGTAATTACCAGGTACATAACCATAGTACATTGGAAAGAAGACCATATCGGAAGCCAAGAAACCTAGAGTTTAGACTTTGCACTAATTCTCTGTGAATTTGATTCATTCTCATACCCTTTTTGAGCCCTGGATATCATTAGAGCTTGTGCTTCTCAACCCCAAATGTATATTATAATAACCTGAAGATAATGTAAAAAATATGCCCATGCCCCACCGCCAGAGATTCTGATTCCTCTGATTTGGGATAGAGCTGTAAATTCCCCAGGTTATTCTAATACTCAGTAAGGCTGAGAATCTTTGGTTTGGTTCCAGCAACATTGTAGATGAGTCATTTAAGGGCTCTCCCAAGCCCCTGAATCTTCGATAATTCTATGATGATTTCCATTCTCACTGAAAATCTTAGAATGACTTCAGCCTATTGTGTAAGTAGCCTTAAAGTGCAATAGCTAAAGCTATTATTTATCTGCATTGGGTGGGTTCAGCAAGCAAAGATTGAAAGCATCTGTGCTCAGTATTAGTTGCTGCAGTGACATGGGACACAATGAGGATGAGCAGAAGTGGTCTTCAGGGAACCTGTTGGCCAACTCAGACTAAACCTTTTAGATGTCACTGATGCCATGCTAGCAGCAAATGCCCTGCCTACACCTTGGTGGTGAGTTTGGTGCAGTGAGGCTGTTTGCAGTAAAGTTCTCTTAATCCACAGATAGCTTATTTTCCTTCTCACTCAGGAACATCTGAAAACCCATGCTGATACTGGCACAACTGCCAACAATGAGAACTACTTGCACCAATTTTAGACAGTGATGGTCATAGAGAAGTGAGACTGGGGACTTAAGTGAGCCCTGATCTACACAGATTAAAAAAAAATACAGCTTAAATTCAAGGTTGAATTTTAAAAAGTCATTGTTCTCTCTCTGTCCACTTTCCAATTCCATTTCTCACTCCCAGTTTTCTTTTATTATTTTGAGATGGAGTCTCACTCTGTCACCCAGGCTGGAGTGCAATGGCACGATCTTGGCTGACTGCAACCTCTGCCTCCCGGGTTCAAGCAATTATCCCGCCGCAGCCTCCCAAGTAGCTGGGATTACAGGCATCCGCCACCACGCCCGTCTAATTTTTGTACTTTTAATAGAGACAGGGTTTCACCACGTTGGCCAGGCTGGTCTCAAACTCCTGACCTCAGGTGATCCACCCACCTCGGCCTTCCAAAGTACTGAGATTATAGGCATGAGCCACTGCGCCCAGCCTCACTCCTAGTTTTATAATAGAATATTGATCTTCAGCCCTCAGCAAAGCCTTTGCCATTGCATTTATTTTTCCTTCTCCAGGAAATATACACCCCTCTCTGGAAGTTAGGATCTTGCGTGGAGAATAGAAAACACTGGAGTTCAGCAAGTAATGAGGCTTCCTCCAAGTGTTCCCTTTTTTTAAAGAGCTCTTGTCTACCCATACCTGGTACCAAATGCCCGAGTCTTGTTTTAATGTTTCGAAGTCAACACAGGAAGGGCGTGGTGGCTCACACCTGTAACCCCAGCACTTTGGGAGGCAGAGGCGGGCGTATCACCTGAGGTTGGGAGGTCAAGACCAGCCTGGCAAACATGGAGAAACCCCATCTCTACTAAAAATACAAAATTAGCCGGATGTGATGGTGCATGCCTGTAATCCCAGCTACTCAGGAGGCTGAAGCAGGAGAATAGCTTGAAGCAGGAGAATCGCTTGAACCCCGGAGGGAGAGGTTGCAGTGAACCAAGATCGCACCACTGTACTCCAGCCTGGGTGACGAGCAAAACTCCATCTCAAAAAAATATATATATTATATATATATATATTTATATTAGGAAAGCCCACATATATATATATATACACACACACACACACACACACACATGTGCTTTCCTAGTCACTTCTGGCACATTTAAGCCATTCATTCTATATTGTTGTTCTTCAAGAAAGACTTGAGTGATGAGGTTAGAGATTGAAGATTATTAAAGTGACAAAAGAATAAAAAGAAAAATATTCTCAAGCAATTTAATTCTCTTGTTTTTATCAAGGTTAATTAACTCTCTTATCTAGTGTCTTCCATGAAAAGTATGTGTTAAAATGAGGCCTCAGTTTTTCCCATTTGCTAAACACTAAATTTGGGCACTGTAATTTCCAGTGCTTTTTACTGTTCTAATAGTTGTAACTTCCATCTTATCCCAAGTTTTTCCTATAGAAACTCGTTTCCTATTAAAAGTAAACTTATTTTAGTGTTTAATTTAAAAATAGATATATGATGCCTTTTACTCTATCTTAGGTGCTGTTTCTACTTTGGTTTTTATTAGTATCGATTTTGGCCCCGAAACAAGGTGAGGGATAATGAGATGAGAAAAATGAGAGTAATTCATTAAAATATTCCTTAAGTACCTGTTATTTGCCAAAATTTAGAATTAAAAACAGTAGAGAAGATGTGGCCCTTTATTTTACATACCTCTTGGTAGAGAGATAGACTTTGTACTTTACAATAAAAATGCATCTTTTTATAAGAGTATATACAAAATGCTCTAGGAAAACAAAAAGAAAATGATTAGTTCTGTTTATAGATTCAGAGAAGGCTCCACAAAGTTGGTTGCATTTGAGATGATTCTGCAAGGAGGGACAGGATATTTCTTGGTAGAGAAGAGGCAAGAACAATCAAGGCAAAAGGAACAGCATGTTCCAAGTTATGGGCATCACAACTGGCTTCCAGAAACTCCCTCAGTGACCTCTGTCTCCTGGTATTCATGCCTTTGTGTAAGTTCCCTCTCACACTGAAAAAAGCTGACCTGCATAACTTATAAAATATTGCTGAAATAATTGTGATTTCCAAGGCTAGGCCACAACAAACATTGGGCTTTGGCCTTGCTCCCTCTTGGACTTTAGACTCTACAGGAAGCCAGTTACCATGTTGTGATGGTCCTCAAGCAGTCCATGAAGAAGAACTGAGGTTTCCTGACAACCACTGGGCTATGTGAGAAAGCCTTCCAGAAGCAGATTCCCCAGCCCAGCTGAGTATTCAGATAACTACAGCCCCACCTCCAATCTTTCTTGCAGCCTGATGAGAGACCTCAAGCCAGAACCACACAGCTAACCATTTCTGAATTTCCATGCAATAAATGCATAATGTTATAAGCCACTATGTTTTGGGTTAATTTGTTACACAGCAATAAATAGCTAATATAGGTGGCATCTAAGTTTACGTCATGCTCTAACATAAGGAGGATGAAAAGGAGCGGGGTCAAAAGGGAAAGAGGAAGATCATGTTGGAAAGGTTTTGTAGTTGGAATGAATCACAATAACTATAAAAAAAGCCATCGTTGATTTTGGCAATTAAGTGATACAATCATACTTATGAGTTAGAATAAATGCCTAGACATGACAGCATAATCTGAAGAAAGGTGCTGGCAAATGTGGAATTATGAACAAATTATAATGAAGTTTTTTTCTCTTGGATTCTTTGTGCCTACCTTAAGGTCAACCTTAAAAGTTACAAGGAAATGTATAGATTCCCACCTCCTTTTCTCTACAAGACTCTCATCCACAGCCTGCTTGAGTGATTACTTTCTTGCCTGTTTCAGCAGCTCCAGGGATGGGAGCTCACCGCCAGTTGAGCCAGCCCCCAACATGTTAATTTCAAGAGCTATATTACTCCTTATAATTATAACAGACTACCAGACTGGATTTTAGGCTTGTCTTTTCCACTCAAGAACTGGTGACTCTGGGACTAGAATTTGTAAGATCAGTGTAGACTAGGATGGGATTTACAATTCTGGTGCCAGCTACCAATCTTCTTGTTCTTTTGAGACAATCATCATCTTCATCTTTATTATATCTGTAATAATGTAATTATTCTGAGCTCAATCTCGACAGATACTTATTAGCTCTAGGCTGGTGTCTGAGAAATAGAGTAATTGAGACTATTTTTACCACCATTTCTAAATCTGGCTTTACAAAATTGAGCACTATATGGCCAGGTGCGATGGCTCATGTCTGTAATCCCAGCACCTTGGGGGGCCGAGGTGGGTGGATCACATGAGGTCAGTAGTTTGAGACAAGCCTGGCCAAGATGGTGAAAACCCATCTCTACTAAAAATACAAAAATTAGCCAGGTGTGGTGGTGGGCACTTGTAATCCTAGCTTCTTGGATGGCTGAGGCAGGAGAATCACTTGAACTTGGGAGGCATAGGTTGCAGTGAACTGAGAGAGCACCACTGCACTCTATCCTGGGTGACAGAGTGAGACTGTGTCTGAAAAAAAAAAAATCAGCACTATAATCATCAAAACTCATCTCAGTCTCCCTCTACTTGACATCTTTTTTGCAGCTTTTAAAAAGATTTGAGGGAGCATTGGATTGAAAGGAGAAGTTCGGTATTGATTTGTAGTTTTCTGAATACTCCAGAGAATTTATACTGTGCCAGATCCCATGTCATTCCATCCTGATAGCCCTCAAGTGGCCATCAATGGAGGAGGTTGAAAGGGTGCAGTCCCAGGATGTCTATGATGGAGATGAGGTCACGGCTAATCAAGACTTGGCTTAGACCAAGCCCCGCTAGAGGAAGCAGAAGCAGCAATCCAGCGTGTATTAATGCCTTGCCTCTCCAGCCTAGGGTTACAACACTTGGCAACCATGAGAGCCTGTTAAGCAATTTGGAGGTCCATACAGTTGCTTAATCAGTGGGTTCAATCATCTGGGATTTTAATAACTGTTAATCATTCAGTGTATTATATGATCCTTGTAGGTCCTGCCAAGACAGTTTCATGAGAGAGGAAACAGTAATGGAACCAAGACTAGAAGGTCACCTTGTATCTTGTTTTACAAAGGACCTTAAGCTTAATGTCGTATTTATGTTGGTATTATGCTAAACTTGGTCATGCATTTGATCATTAAAACTTTATTTCAGAATATATAACAGGAGGCCCTTTAAGCTTCAAAACTGTAGTAGAAAATGGGCTTTAAAGTCAGACTGACCTACCTTCAAATCGGGGATTTGTTGGAACATCTAGATTAAATGTGGCAAGGAATACAGTGAACTGACAACTTCCAGCTGCAAGGCCTTCAGAACACACCTCAGCTTCTGACCTCCCCGCATGATACTGGATACTGGAGCATGACTATTCTGCCCAGTTTCAGGCACTTCTAGTGGGCACTTTTTCCTCTGGAGATCCCTGTTGTATTGGGCAACACTTCCTCAGATGTGCATCATGTTTCTGTGGCTATCCTCGCCAAATCCTGTATCCTCATCTCTTTCTCTTTATATGCATCAGATCCACATTGCAGTCTGAAGCATTTTGTGCTTAATTCTGGTTCCTTCCTGCTTTATCTTTCAAAAGCATCACTTATGCAAACAATAAACCACTTGCACTCCTGACTCTGTCTGGGTGTCTGCTTCCCAAAAGACCCAACTGACCACAGTAAGTTACTTATACTCTGAGAGTCAATTTCTTCCTCTTTCAAACTGCATTGCTACCATATACATCATTCAAATTAGAAGAGGTTAAATGAGGTAAAATGCCTAAAGTGTCCTGGCTCATAGTAGATCATCATCAAGTTTTTTGGGTTTCTTTCCTGCACTCAGTTCACTAGTGGCATCTTTTTTTCTGGTTTTTGTTTTATAACCACTTATATTAAAATAAGATACATTCTTCACTTTCGTTCACCAACTATAATATTCCTAGAAGAGCATTTGCCAACAGAGTATGCGATGCTGGAAACACACAATTACAGAAGAGTCTGTAAGCATTTTGAGGGTGGGGCTTTGGGTTTTCCAAGTGCTATGATGAATGTAAATGCAGGGCATCTGAGGGGCATGGAAGAGTGGCATCTATCCTGCCATGTCAAGAAAAACCACCCGGGATGAAAACACTTGGTTTGAATGTGGAAGGAGTGTAAGTTCATCAATCAAAATAATAGGTTGTCACCAGAAACAGGAGCACCCTTTGCCAATCCTCAAGGACATTGGAGAACAAGGTGAGCCAGAGAAAGCCAAGATTGCCCACAGATGTTTTAGGGCAAATTGGGGAGGGGAGAAAAGGTGTCCCAGCTGAGCAGTCCTAAGAGAGGTTCATGACTGGAGTTATCGGCTTCATTTCACAGAAGGAAGCTGAGCGGTACCCGGGGGGGCAAAACACTTGGCCCAAGTTCACAGAGTAGTAAAGTCACTGAGCCGCCCTGAGACACAGTGCAGGTGTTTGATGGTCCTTTACCTGCAAGTGTATGGACCCCTTTTCCCCAAAAAGGGGGTTACTGATGTGATTCAGACACATCACAAATGGGTCCTAATTAGCTGATCCCACATGGGAACAGGGAGATGAGTGCAGTAAATAACCTCAAAATCAATGCTTAAAGCTTTTTCTGGGGAGAGATTCCCCGTGCTCAATAGTTCAGGGAATTGGAGCTGCTTTAAAACACTTCTGGAGCAACAGAAGCCAATGTACACATTCACAGCTTTCAGTTCCCCCAAATCAATTATGCTTAAGTGATGTTAAGGGCCTGACAGAGCCACAAAAGCAAAAACAGTCTTTAGCCTCAAAATGGAAGCTGATCCTCGTGCCTTAATCTAGGCCAGTGTGACTGGCCCTATTTGCAGGCCCAGGTCTGATTCTCATTGCTCTTGTGGATTTAAGTAAAATCCTTCACATAATGTAAATTAGGGTTTATGTCAATGCTATTTATTTTAATATAAGAAAAAGAAAGAAAATACCCAAATCCCTAGAATCCAGGACACAAGACTGCCTCAGCAGTAAGAGTATTTTCCTGAAGAATGAGGGTGACATTGATGTTGGCATGAGGGGTGAAGTGCAGCCCCATTAAAAGAGCCAGATGGGTTTGGGCTACTTCCAACCCCTGATGGTGTTCATTGGTGCAAGGAAGCTAATGCAAACCATACAAGACCAGAGGCTACTACAAGAGGCTGCAGGCCGGGCATGGTAGCTCATGCTCATAATCCCAGCAGTTTGGGAGGCCTGAGACAGGGAGATCACCTTCAGCTGTTTGAGACCAGCCTGGCCAACATGGTGAATCTCCATGCCTACTAAAAATATAAAAGTTAGCTGGGTGTGGTGGCACATGCCTGTAGTCCCAGCTATTTGGGAGGCTGAGGCAAGAGGATCTTGAACCCGGGAGGTGGAGGTTACAGTGAGCCAAGATCGCACCACTACACTCCAGCCTAGGTGACAGAGCAAGACTCTCTCCGCCAAAAAAGGAGGCTACAGTGATAAACTGTGGAACTACTGCTGGATTAAAAGCAGGTACTGGATTAGTGGATGCTATTCATCTAGAAAGAAACATCATCTCATGCTGGGTAAGAACACAGAGACCAATCTAGCTTCACTCTTTCTTTCTTTCTTTCTAGATGGAGAAATGCAGGCAGAATTAGATTCCAAACTTTCTGGTTTCCAGACCGTCAGTCTTATTTGGTTCCCCTACTCAGAGGGCAATGAAAGGCTTCTGTTTCCAAGTTTTTCTCTCCATTTCGGTGGCAAAAATGGGATACAATACCCGAAAAAAAGGCTGCCCTGTGAACAGAAGGAAAATATGGCATTGGCAGCAATAAAAATGTTGCAAAGCACATTTTAGATTTTGCAGATCATCATCTTCTTTCCTCATATGAGGATGGGTATTTTACTCACATGGCTCTATGTAAATGTAGATCTGTCAGTTGCTCATGCCAGGGGGCTTAAAATTGACAGGTGCAGCCTCTTATCAACAAAGGGAGCACCGCCCCTTATATGTGATGCTGAAACTACAGAAAGAAACACTGAACACAGCTGATGTGAGTAGAGAGAAAAAAAAAGATTTTCAAAGTGGAAAAGTCTCTTAGGAGATCACCTAGTTCAGTATGTTCCAAAGAATATTCCAGGGGATGGTGATTTGCTACTATAGCGGGAAATTTTAGTTTAATCCAAATTAAACAAGTTTCTTCACTGCAGGACTTCTCAGGGTCTTTACTATAGTATGTATTGAAGATTTCCACAAAAAAAGAACATAAGATGCAAAGTTTCCCAGACTTCCATGTCCACTGACACCCTTTTCATATTGAAGACAATCTCATGGGCCTAATAATGTTGATCTTCTCCAAAATCAGATGAAAACACAAAACAAAACAACGTGCACGTGTATGATCATTTGTAAATAGTGTATGTAAATAGCACTATTTACAATAGCAAAGACATGGAATCAACCCAAATGCCCATCAATGATAGATGAGATAAAGAAAATGTGGTACACATATACCACGGAATATTATGCAGCCATAAAAAGGAATGAGATCATGTCCTTTGCAGGAACATGGATGGAGCTGGATGCTGTTATCCTCAGCAAAGTAATGCAAGTACAGAAAACCAAACACTGCATGTTCTCACTTATAAGTGGAAGGTGAACCATGAGAACACATGGACACAGGGAGGGAACAACACACACTGGGGCCTGTGTGGGGGAGAGGGGCAGCGGGAGGGAGAGCATCAGGAAGAATAGCCAATGGATGCTGGGCTTAATACCTAGGTAATGGAATGGTTTGTGCAGCAAACCACCATGGAACACTTTTACCTATGTAACAAACCCACACATCCTGCTCATGTACCCTTGAACTTAAAAGCTGAAGAAAAAAAAACTAAAAAGGTCTGAAAGAAAAAGTTACTTTTCCCAGATCACAAAACCCATCAGTAACAGAACCAGGACTCAAACTCAGACCTCCAGGCTACAACCAAAGAACCAAATCCCGTTCTTCCTGCTATATCCCTAATACTGTATGTCTAATAGAGTTATCAATAAGTAGTAAAGCAGTGACTAGTAAATAATTGGCAAGTGCTTTATCTACATTATCTTATACGAACTCAGTTAAAATCCCAAGAAAATACTTTATTTAGAAGGAATAGATACATTGTTACCCATTTTACAGATAAGGAAATGGAATCTTAACACAAATAGCCATTTGACCTTAGTCAAGTGGTAGTGCCAGAAAAGAGTGAATGGGGCTGGGCGCGGTGGCTCATGCCTGTAATCCCAGCACTTTGGGAGGCCCAGGCAGATCACGAGGTCAGGAGTTTGAGACCAGCCTGGCCAGTATGGTGAAACCCCGTCTCTTCTAAAAATACTAAAATTAGCTGGGCGTGGTGGCATCTGCCTGTAGTCCCAGCTACCTGGGAGGCTGAGGCAGAAGAATCGCTCGAACCCAGGAGGCTGAGGTTGCAGAGAGCCAAGATCGTGCCACTGCACTCCAGCCTGGACGACCGAGCGAGACTCCATCTCAAAAAAAAAAAAAAAGAAAAAAGAAAAAAGAGTGAATGATACAGAAGACACTTTTTACTACAGATAAAAATGACTACCCCCAGTAATTCCTGAAAAGAGGCGGCTACAGAGATAAAGGAAGGAAAATAAAGTAACATGGCTTCCTTGTGGCTGTGGCAGAGATTCCTCTATCAAACTTGAGCTGAAGACAGACCCTGCCATTCACACCCAGACCCAATAGCTTCATAACTCAGTCCGTGACCAACACAGTTTGTGCACAGACTAGAAAAGCTATGCAGGTCTTGCAACGTAACCTCATTCTGAGGCTGTATGATTAAAGCCTGAGAGGTCGCATCCTGGCTACATGGAGGGCATTAGCCCAGCCCTCCCACGCTTCCATTGTCTCTTGAAAGTTGCTCAAGTCTCTTCTGCCATCACAGAAATCTCGTGTCTTGGAACTTCAAATTGTTTACCATCCTTGCCCTTAATTCTGTGCTGTAGTCTCTACTGTTTTTTTTTTCTTTTTTCTTTGTTTTTGAAATGGGGTCTCACTTTGTTGCCCACGCTGGAGTGCAGTGGCACGATCATGGCTCACTGAAGCCTCAACCTCCTGGGCTCAAGCAGTTCTCCCACCTCAGCCTCCCAAGTAGCTGGAACTATAGATGCCTGCCACCACGTTCAGCTAATTTTTGTATTTTTTATACAGGTGGGGGTTTCGCCATGTTGCCCAGGCTGGTCTCAAACTCCTGAGCTCAAGTCATCTACCCACCTTTGCCTCCCAATGTGCTGGGATTGCAGGAATGAACCACTGTACTCAGCCTGTGCTCTAGTCTCACCATAGAAAATCCTCAGAATTTAAATCCAGAAGACCTGGCACTGGAACCAGGCCCTGGGCTTTACATACTCTGTGACCTGGGATAGATCACGCGAGGGTTAAGAGAACCATTATTATCATCTTCACTTAAGTGCTTATTGTTGGCTTTCCCTACCATTACCAGTTTCAAGTTTCACAATAAACTACTAGGGCAGCTGTTATTCTTCACTTTATTTATTTATTTATTTATTTAGAGACGGAGTCTTGCTCTGTTGCCCAGGCTGGAGTGCAGTGGCCCAATCTCAGCTCACTGCAAACTCTGCCTCCCAGGTTCAAGCAATTCTCCTGCCTCAGTCACCCAAGTAGCTAGGATTACAGGCACACACCACCACGTCCGGCTAATTTTTGTATTTTTAGTAGAGACAGGGTTTCACCACTTTGGTCAAGCTGGTCTCGAACTCCTGACCTTAAGTGATCCACCCACCTCGACCTCCCAAAGTGCTAGGATTATAGGTGTGAGCCATCGTGCCCAGCCATTGTCCACATTTTATAAATCAGGCAATATGGCACAGGTTTTAAATGTCTGACCTTTGGCAGGCAGCAGAGACAGATTTTGAACATAAGCAGTCCGACCTCAGGCCCACTGGTTAACCACCACTGATAACACTGCTGAGGCGCCAGGCACTGTTGGTGTGTGCAGGTGTGAATGAATTCTTCTCTGCTGTCACAAGCCTATGACGTAGGTATTATCATCCCCATTATAAGAAGACTGAGTCTCAAAGAGATTTGAGGTTTAAAAACCTGCTGAACGTCACACCGCAAATGGATAGTGGAGGTGGAATTGGTGCTGAGAGCTGGACGTCCACAAAACCCAAGCTCTACTGACTCTTATTCCGAGGTTTCCAAGCCAGTTTCCTTGTTTGCAGAAGAAGGTAATAATAATGCCTCCCTCTCAATGTCTACAGTGAGGATCAAAGAAAATCATGGTATGTGAAAGATCTCATCAACTGTTTGCCCCATTGTCGTAACCTAGTCTCATCTTTATGCAAACCAAAATCAGGAGTCTCTCTGGCTGGGTGCCGTCTGCTGACTCTGGGTTCATGTGTTGGCTGGACATTTACAGTCACTCACCTAATTTTTTAGGACCTTGTAAAACGTATGAGATAATTTGTCTTTGTTAGTGAAAAGATTCAGGATGAATCCACCCTGCAGCAATAATTAGCCCCAGGCCTGTCTGTCCCTGAGGGGATCCTTCCTATCTTAGCAAAATACAGGCAACCTGATGCTCAGGGGCACGTCATTTTACAGAGCCTAGCTGATCTAACACAAAATGCGTTGAATCAACAGATCTTTATTCCTGCCACCTCAAAGAGACTCCAGTTCTCCCCAAAGCAAAACAAAGGAATGGTTTTTGCCAGCATTAAGGTTGATTAAATAACACAAATTCCGACTCATAACTATGAAGAATTGCTGGACTCTTGATTTGTATGTCTACAGTTGCTTCTTTGGGTTAAAGGAACAAAGAGGTACCCTTAGGAAGCGGAAGATACTTGTTATGCTTGGTATGGCTTCAGGAACATGCTTCTACTTGATTTCCAAAAGACTTTCGAACACAAAGGAGAGGGGGTTGTCGGTTCACCTCAAAATGACAGAAGGATTTGCTTAAAAGAGAGCTTGCAAACTTATTTGAGACTGAGTCTTGCTCCATCACCCAGGGTGGAGTAAGGTAGCGTGACCTCGGCTCACTACAACCTTCTCCTCCCAGGTTCAAGCAATTCTCCTGCCTCAGCCTCCCGGGTAGCTGGGATTACAGATATGCACCACCATGCCCGGATAATGTTTGTACTTTTTAGTAGAGACAGGGTTTCGTCTTGTTGGCCAGGCTGTTCTTGAACTCCTGAGCTCAAGTGAGCTGCCTTGTATGTGAGTTTTATGACCCGGGCCCCCAAATACCTTGAAACACCCTCCGTTACCCTTTTGAAATGCTCCCCTGAGACCATGATAAAACAAACTGTCTAGTCTACTGGAGGATAAGAGGCCAGGTGGAGAAGAATGAAAGTGACTCAGAGAATGCCAGCATCCACTGCCAGAAACTTGAGGCCATCTGGACCATTTACCCAAGTTGACCTAACATATTATGACAGCCCTACGTGGGGCCCCAGGTAAGCCAAGAGAGGAACCACCCAGACCCAGACCAAGCTTCAGAATCATCAGCAAATACATGATCGTGGTTTTCAATCACAAAACTTTGGGATAGTTTGTTAGGACATCTTTCTTGGTGTTTTGGAAAAGTCACAAGTGTATAGGAAGTCACAGATACCTTTGTGTTTGGGAAGGCAGATTATTCCCATGGGAAAATCCTCTTTCTCCCACTCTCTTTATCTAAGTCACTCCTATTCACTCACTTTGCAGGTCACAGATTAGACAATCTTCCCCTGGGAATTATTCTCTGACTTCCGCAGTTATACTACATTTCACGCACCCATGCTTGTAATGCCTGTTTTTCCCATCAGACCGAAGCCCTGGGAAGGCAAGGACAGAGCCTGCCTCGGTCACTGTCATACTCCCAGCATCTACTTTAGCACGTACCATCCGTGGAAAGAATTTCCTGCTTATGTGTTAATATCTCATGAGTCCTTCACGTGTTTACTGATCCCTTAACCAGGCTACCCGTTTCACTATAGGATCATGCTGTGTGTGACAATGTTTCTCCTTAAAGGATATACGCTCTGCCTCTGTGTCTACCTTCTGTTCATAGCTCTACACCTGATCACTAAGAGCCCTTCAAACCTCCCCCGAGTATGTGCGTATTTGAATACAGGTGCAATGCCCTCTGTAAATCATCTCTTCTTCAGCCTATAGTATAAAAAACAGCTGAGGGCCCTGGGAACATCTGGCCTGGGGTAGTACTTCACCATCCAGAGCCTTCTCCTGCCAATTTTTCAGTCACTCAAAACACCTTCAAAGTGTAGCATCAAAAGCTCAGCACCACCAAGAGTGGTCTGACCAAGGCAGGTTAGAGAAAAATTGTTACATTCATGGCTTCAATCTTTTTTCTTTTGTTAATGTCACTTTAAGCTCATGTTGATTTACCAGATAGCTTTGTTTTGCTGATTATAAAGGCCTTGCAGCCAGCAGTCACCTGTGTAAAAAAGACTCCTGGGTCGGCACTCATTCACATCTCACCTCGACCTGAGAACATGCACTTTGTTTTACTTATTAACATTTTAGGGAACAAGCACAGCATGTTTCATCTACTCTTGTTCTATTTTACTTTTCTTTTGAGACAGAGTCTCACCCTGTTGCCCAGGCTAGAGTGCAGTGACAGGGTCTTGTCTCACTGCAGCCTCAACATCCTGGGCCTGAGTGATCCTTTCTCCTCAGCTTTTGCCTCCCGAATAACTGGGACTACAGTCGTGTACCACCACACTCAGCTAATTTTTTAATTTTCATAGAGACAAGGTCTCCCTATGTTGCCCAGGCTGGTCTCAAACTCCTGGCCTGAAGCGATCCACTTGCCTCGGCCTCCTAAAATGCTGGGATTACAAGCTGTGAGGCCTTAGCCTTACTTTAGAATGTATATGGTAATTGGACTTTCTAGGTGCTATTATGATTACAAAAGACTGTAATATGCAATGCTCCTGAGACTCTACATGAGGCCAGAATTCCATATTATATTTCACTTAACCAGAACTTGCTTTTGGTAGAAAAGCTTCTATTTAGCCGTTGGTAAAATTATTTAGTTCAATAGTGATCTGTTTGGAAAATTTTTAAAAAAAGCCAGGCACAGTGGCTCACGCCTGTAATTCCAACACTTTGGGAGGGCGAGGCAGGCGGATCACCTAAGCCCAGGAGTTTGAGACCAGCCTGGGCAACATGGTGAGGTCCTGTCTCTACAAAAAATAAAAATAAAAATAAATAAATTAACGGGGCATGGTGGTGTGTGCCTGTGGTCCCAGCTACTTGGGGGTTGAGGGAGGAGGATGACTTGAACCCAGGAGGTCGAGGCTGCAGTGAACCAAAATCGTGCCACTACCCTCCTGCTTGGGCAACAGAGCAAGACCCCATAAAAAAAATAAATTACAAGTGACACTGAATTTAATTTTCGAAGGAATTTTCTCTTGTTCCAGCGTTGCAGGGGGAGTGAAGGCTTTAACAAGAAGGGATGATTTAGAATTAGACAAATTTGGGATTGCATCTCTTTTCTACCAACCTGTAAATCAATCACCCAGAGTATTAAGCGGGCGGGGTAAAGGATAAAGGTAAAGGATAAAGTTACTTTCTTATGTTAAACTACACATCTGTGTAGATAGATATGATCTTTTAGTGTGTGCATCTGTGCTGAGTATACTGAAGCATGCATGCAACTCGTCCTAGTTCTTTGCTTTTTCCCCCTCGGTGGCTTAAGTCTAAAAGAGGTGCTAAAAAGATGGCAGCTCCTTCTGAACCTTGCTTGGAATTGGTGGCTCAGTGGCCTTGCCTCAGCTTGGGGGCGGTGTGTGTCTACGCAGAGTAGTCACACCTACGTGGACAGTAACAGGGCGCTCTTGGTGAGTAGTTGCACATGTGGGTCGGGGAGCAGAGACAGGAGGCTCCGCAAAGAAAGCCTCGGAGCCAGCCCGGCTCAGTGCCCAGCCGCGAAGCCGTGGCGCTCTCTGGTGTTCCCTGAACATATTGCATGGCGTCACAAGGCGGTTGGGACCGCTTGGAGCATCTCTGAGCTGACGCTGCCATCTCCTGGTGAGAGTCGCTTTCAGCAAATCTCCAGACCATTCAGCGTTCTAGGCTAGTAGCCACAAGGACCGGGCCACTTTCGCCCGAATTCCCAGGGTCCACTTTTGGAAGGCATGAAAACACACAGGAAAGACAAGTTGGCTGCCAGCAGAGCCCATGATGACTTCAAAACATCCTCTGGGCCCGCCTTCCCCTACACAAATCTTTACCACTGTACTTCTGTATGTTTGGCGAGGGGCTGGTTGGTTTTTTTTGTTGTTGTTTTATGATTTTGTTTTTTTGAGACAGGGTCTTGCTCTGTCACCCAGGCTTGAGTGCAGTGGCACAATCACAGCTCACTGCAGCCTGGACCTCCCTGGACTCAAGTGATCCTGATGCCTCAACCTCTTGAATAGCGGGGACCACAGGTGCACACCACCACGCCCAGCTAATTTTAAAAATATATTTTGCAGAGGTGGTGGGGGTGAGGGTCTCGCTGTGTCGCCCAGGCTGGTCTCAAACTCCTGGCCTCAAGGGATTCTCCTGCATCAGCCTCCAAAAGTGCTGGGATTACAGGCATGAGCCACAATACTCACGCTGCTGCACTTTACAAACCACCCTGTGCTGCTTGTTTTCTTTCTGGTCTTTGAGGCCCCTACATGATTCTGAAGCAAATTATGTGAAGATGTTGTTGTCAGTGGTAGGAATTAAGCAACTTTACCAGAAAGTAATTTTTCCATGTTATTTATGCATGGAAACAAATATGTATTCTAAAGCAATATATACTGTTATATTTACTGTTTAACCTCATAGAAACCTTGCAAAATAGAAGCCACTTAAAGCCACACACCCAAACGTCTATTGGAACCTTTTCACTTGGCTTTGTGTGTACTTATAGAACAAATTAAACACATAAATACTAAAAACAAAAAGCAACTCATAATCCTCTCCTTTTGTCCTTAAAAAAATTATTTAAAGGCTTAACATGTATTAATTTAAAGGGAAGGGCAGGAAATGAAGAAAATGTCTCCTCATCCTGTCTTCCCAAGGGAATCCTGTGTAAATCATTCCTCAAACATCCTCCTAGGTTAAAATGAAGACACCTGCCATGTATATGTAGACAGTATGAATCTCAGTCCACACAGGTGTGAAAAAAGCTACACTCTTTGTATCAGTCCGTTCTCCCATTGTTACAAGGAACTATCTGAGACGGGGTAACTTATGAAAAAAAGAGGTTTCACTGACTCACAGTTCCGCAGGCTTAACTGGAAGCACGGCTGGGAAGCTTCAGGAAACTTAAAATCATGGCAGAAGGTGAAGGGGAAGCAAGCATCGTCTTACTGGGGCGTCTTACCAGGGCAGAGCAGGAGAGTGAGTGAGAAGGGGGAGGTGCCACACACGTTTAAAGGATTAGATCTCCTGAGAACTCAGTATCGTGAGAACAGCAAGGGGGACGCTGACGTGCAAGATCCAATCACCTCCCACCAGGCCCCTCCTCCAATTCGACATTGAAGATTTGGGTGGGAATACAAATCCAAACCATATCAGCTTTAATTTTTATAACTAACTTATTTTCGGGTGGCCCACATTTTGACAGGTGGGTGGTAATTATATGCTCCAACTGTTATCGGAGAGGGGTCCTGATCCAGACCCAAGAGAGGGTTCTAGAGTCTCCCGCGGGAACGAATTAGAGGTGAATCCATAAAGCGAAAGCAAGTTTATTAGGAAAGTAAAGGAATAAAGAACGGCTACTCCATAGGCAGAGTAGCGGCTTGGGCCGCTCAGCTGCTCAGATTTAGTGTTACTTCTTGATTACATGCTAAACATGGGGTGGATTATTCATGAGTTTTTTGGGTAAGGTGTAGGCAATTCCCAGAACTGAGGGTTCCTCCCGTTTTTAGTCCATATAGGGTAACTCCCTGACATTGCCATAGCATTTGTAAACTGTGATGGCATTGGTAGGAGTGTGTTTTAGTATGGCAATTCATTGTAATTAATGTATAATGAGCAGTGAGGACGACCAGAGGTCACTTTCATTGTCATCTTGGTTTTGGTGGGTTTGGCCAGCTTCTTTACTGCAAGCTGTTTTATCAGGAAGGTGTTTGTGATGTTTGACCTCCTAATCTCATCCTGTGACTTAAAATGCCTAACCTCCTGGGAATATAACCCAGCAAAGTCTCAGCCTTATTTTACCCAGCCCCTATTCAAGATGGAGTCGCTCTGGTTCAAACGCCTCTGACATAACCTCTAAGGGTGATGTTAGGAGTTACGGTGTGGAGGTTCGTTTGGTTCTTGGCCATCTATTCTACCAGGTGATTTTTGAGAGATCTCTGAATTCTGGACCTTTCAAGAGGTCCTTGGCCATTTCCATGGTGTGCACAGGATGTGGGGGGTGGAGCTGGGTGGGGGAGGCTCTTTGCCAATCCCATGTTTGTATAAATATGCCACTGGGCAGGTCTCTTTCAGTCCTGCAACTTGTTTGTAAACACCACATAAACCTGGGACTCCTCGTCCAAGTCCAGGGCTTCCCTCCTCCCTCACTCCCTTCCCAATCCAGAGGAAGCTCCTTCTCATCTGCGAGAAAGCATCTCTTTTTTATACTTCACTTTTGACAAAGTAGCCCTATTTTCATCCATACCCGAGAATCTTATTTACTCTGTGGCTTAAGATTTGGGCAAAAATATAGAAGGATTAGAACGATCTCATTTCTTATTTGCTTTGTTTCTCGTCTGAGGCCATAATGAGAGGAACAATTACTTGTCTCCAAGAAACAGACATCAGAAAAACATCCTGTTTTTTTCACAGAAATTAAGTATATCAAACTATTTTTGTGCTCTATTTTCCCATTATCTTTGTGGTTATGAGAGTGGCCTGAATGTGGAGCATGTTGATTTCAAACTCTAATTACAGTGGTTGTTTCCGGTTTGGGACAACTATTAATAAAATTTGCTATGAACATTTACGTATACTTTTTTTTAAAAAACGGAGTCTTTCTCTGTCGCCCAGGCTGGAATGCAATGGCGTGATCCCGGCTCACTGCAACCTCTGCCTCTCCAGTTCAAGCCATTCTCCTGCCTCAGCCTCCCAAGTAGCTGGGACTACAGGCACCCGCCACCACGCCCAGCTGATTTTTTTGTATTTTTAGTAGAGACGGGGTTTCACCGTGTTAGCCAGGATGGTCTCAAACTACTGACCTCGTGATCGCCCGCCTTGGCCTCCCAAAGTGCTGGGATTACAGGCGTGAGCCACCGTGCCTGGCCTTAACGTATACTTTTTAATGAAGCTATGTATTTTCATTTCTCTTGGGTAAATACCGCAGAGGGGAATTTCTGAGTCATATGGTAAATATGTGTTTAAATTTAGAAGAAACTACCCGTTTTTCAAAGTGTTTGCACCACTTTGTGCTTCTACCAGCGATGTTTGAGTGTTCCGGTTATTTTACAACCTCCCCCCAATGTGTATTAATATTTTTACACATTAGTGAGCCTGTAATGGTATCTCTTTGTGTCTTTTAACATTTTTATTATAATAACATCTATTTGCTTATAAAAGAAATATGTACTTAGTGTATTTCAAAAACACAGAGAAGTAGAAAAAAGGAAAAAAGTAGCAATTGTCATTATTTCATAACTATAGCACTCTAGGAGGCTGAGACGGGCAGATCACCTGAGGTGAGGAGTTTGAGACCAGCCTGCCCAACATGGCGAAGCCCCGTCTCTACTAAAGACACAAAAAATTAGCCAGGCTTGGTGATGGGTGCCTGTAATCCCAGCTACTCGGGAGGCTGAGGCAGGAGAATCACTTGAACCTGGGAGGCAGAGGTTACAGTGAGCCAAGATGGCACCACCGTACTCCAGCCTGGGTGACAAGAGTGAAACTCCATCTGGAAAAGAAAAAAAATTAGTTTATTTCCTTTTCATTATTTTGCTGATATTTTTACATATTTATAATTCTGCATAAGCAGTCTTGATTCTTGCTGTTTATATTTTAAAGAATCCTCATTTTTGAAATTTATTCTTCCAAGAGTTTTTTATATATTGTAGATATTAAATCTTTATCCATAATATATGTAACATATTTTTTGAACATTTATGGTATTTCTTTCCATGGAAATTTTTTTATGTAGTCAAACTTATCACCTCTGGGTTTTGAGTCATAGCCAGAAAGCCTTTTCCTACATCAGAATAAAAAGAAATTCACCCGTGTTTCCATCTAGCACTTGTATGCTTTCATATTATTACATTAGACCCTTTATTCGCTTGTTCTTGTGGTGGATGGTGAGACATGGGCCTAATTTTAACTTTTTCCAAATAACGATTTAGGTATAGAGCTATTCAGATTTTCTATTTCCTCCTGCATCAGTTTAAGGGATTTGCATATTTCAAGAAATTTGTCCATCTCATCTAAATGTTTTAATTTGCTCTCCAAAGTCATTTATCTCACAAACACACACCCTTTTATTGTTCTTTTAATGTCTATAAGACCTATAATGACACAATGGGAAAAGACCATACCCAAATGACTGATGCTTATGTAATAACATTAAGCAGAGGGCCTGCCACTAAGCACGTGAGTGATTGCATTTTATTTTTAAATTCCATAATCTTCAGATGCCTGCAAGTGAATTGAGCAAAATTACGTTTGACGACATGACTGTTGGGAATGATAGCACCATGTAGTGCTGTTGATAGAGGGAGATGATTTTTTAAAAATCATGGTGAGTTGGTTAGATGCTCCAAAGATGCTCTCCTCTTACAGCAATTACTCAGTAACTTGTTATACTTATTATTCTATGAGATAATATGAAAATTAATAAGGTACAACCTCATTTCTTAGAATGTAAGCTCTCAGCCAGCACACGAAGGTGTATAACATCAGTGATCATACTTCATCTAGACATGGTATAAGTAGTTTGATAATCAAACACAGAGGAAACAGAGGTTGCTCTCAGAGAGGTCAAGGAAGGCTATATGATAAAGGGGCACTTAAAAATGAATAGCTTCTGGTGTTTGAAGATAAAATACAATCAGAGTAAACACCACGCAGGGAGAAAAGTCATATTCGAAAAGAAATCTTGCCTTGCATGAGTTGCGGGTGGACAGGGAGGGGTCCAGAATGGTGAGAGGTAGTAGTGGGATGTACGGCTGGAAAGGTAGGTTCACATAAGACCATCAGAGAGGGACTCGCATTCTGGAATAAAGTTTTCGGATTTGACCCTGTAGTTCATGGGAAACCAGAGAAGTAAAGAGCTATGAGTGAATTAGTTCTGACTACAATGTGATTGACAAATGGAAATGAACAAGACTAGAGGCAGAGTGGGAAATGAAGTTCTCCCGTAGCCATGCAAGTGGCAATGCCAATCTGAGCTAGGATATTGGCGCTCCAGAAAACACAAAGATGGACGTGAGAACACAGCCGGCAGATATGAGGAAATAAGCAATAGGAATTTAACACAGTATTATAAGTTCTATTTCAAAATTTCAAAAATACTTGCCTTTGCAATGCAAACTGAAAGAGCCACTATAAAAATATCAATTTTCTTCACAGCAGGACACCTGGGCAATGTCCGGAATGAATGAGCCTCAGTGAACCATTCTAATGGCAACCCTAGTTCAGCAAAATGAACAAAGGACTGTGAAGGGTGATCGGAAGCCAGTAATTCCTGGATCCCTTCATGGAAAAGGGCCTTTGGAATTTTAAAAGTGACATATCAGGCCAGGCGCAGTGGCTCACGCCTGTAATCCCAGCACTTTGGGAGGCCGAGGCGGGCAGATCCCCTGAGGTCGGGAGTTCGAGACCAGCCTGACCACCATGGAGAAACCCTGTCCCTACTAAAAAAAAAAAAAAAAAAAAAAAATTAGCCATGCATGGTGGCACAAGCATGTAATCCCAGATCCCAGCTACTCCAGAGGCTGAGGCAGGAGAATTGCTTGAACCTGGGAGGTGGAGGTTGCAGTGAGCTGAGATTGTGCCACTGCACTCCAGCCTGAGCAACAAGAGTGAAATTCTGTCTCGAAAAAAAAAGTGACATATCAGAGCTAAGGAGCCATCAATTTAATTTAAAAATTTGAAATGGATGATGTGCATTTGTTAGAGAAGTCTCGCCGTGGTCTAGCTCGTGAATAATTTTATAGCATGGAGGTCGTTAGTATATTTTGGTAATTGTTTTTCAGCTTCATTTTTGTAGAAACCAACAATTCAAGGCCCCTCAGGCTTAAAGGGAATTAAAATAGGGTATAAGCTAAAGGTCATTACTCTGTAAAGCTATAGCTTCCATTGACTCAAATGTAAAATGTCATTCCCCTAAAGACAGTCAGAGGACTCTCATATGATATAGTAGAAGGTATATAGATTTTGGATCCAGGTGGGCCTCATTTGGCTTCTTTGAGCTGTTTTTTGACCTTGAACAAAACACAGAATCTCTCAGAAATTAGGTTTCCTCACCCATCTATTAAAAAAAAGGGGGGGAAAGACTGGGCGCGGTGGCTCATGCCAGTAATCCTAGCACTTTAGGAGGCCAAGCCAGGGTGATTACCTGAGGTGAGGAGTTCAAGACCAGTCTGGCCAACCTGGTGAAACCCCATGTCTACTAAAAATACAAAAATTAGCCAGGTGTGATGGTATGCAACTGTAATCCCAGCTACTCAGGAGGCTGAAGCAGGAGAATTGCTTGAATCCAGGAGGCGGGGGTGCAGTGAGCCGAGATCACACCACTGCACTCCAGCCCGGGCAACAAGAACAAAACTCTGTTTCAAAAAAAAGGGTGGTGGGGAAATGGCAAACAATGCACACAATTCTTGGTAGAATTAAATAATGTGAAACAACGTCAGTCCAAGTCACATCAAAAAACTATTTCATGCTTATAATTGTACCAAAAAAAATTTATAAGTCCCTATAGTATCTGTGCAAGCCTCATTTTCATTTGTTTTTTTCACCGTGTGGTTGCCAATCAGGCTTTTCTTTCTCTCAAATATACAAATATCCTTTCTGCTTAATGCTGTTAATTCTGTTTAGAATTACCCCGTCTCCCATATACCCCCCTCCTTTAGTCTTTAGGTCTCAGATTAAATGTCACCATGTTCAGAGGATCTTACTGATTTCTCTAAATTAGACTAGACTCCTGTGATCTCACTGGTAGTGCCCTGCAGTTCTTCAAAACCCTTCTCATAAAGTCATCACATCATTCTTTATGTAATTATTTGTTGATGGTCTTTCTTCCCTGTTAGCTCATTGAGGGCTAGAACAGAATCCTTCCTCATTACAGTAGTTCTAGTAGTGCCTAGTGCACTCACTGCCACGTTGCTGGTGGTTAAGTATTTGTTGAATGAAAGAATAAATGAATGAGTACAGTTCAGTAGCCAGACCTCTTATTTATTTGAACAATTGAAACAGAAGACAAGCCACATGGGAAGATGCAGAGCTGAGATTTTGCAGCTGACTGCTGGAGCTGACTCTGAAATGGAGATCAGCATTCTGAATGTTGATTAGGGACTGATCTTGGGATCAACTCCCATGGAAGAGAAAGAAAGGGAAAGGAAGGAAGCAGGATTGAGCAGAGGGAGAAATTTCAATGGAAGCATTAGCCACCCTCATGGAGAGTTTTAAGATGGGTTGGCCATTCCAAGCTGCCCCATGTTCAGCCACGAGGGTCAGGCCTTCATGACCCATGGGCTTTTTTACACTTCTAAGCCAAATGGTTATTGCATGTGGCCTCCCCCAAGAAGAGGCATAACTTTAACGGAGTTGACCCTTGCTGAGGGGGTTCTTGAAGGGGACTGACACTGAGGGCAGCTTTCCAGCAGCAGCAGCACTGCTAGCAGCTGCAGGAATAAGCCCTCTGTTCCCAAAGTGGGATCCAGGTGGTGCAGTGCAACATTCACCCTGATTGACAGCATTTCGGTACAGATGTTCTCTATCAGGTATCCTGGGGGGCTTGACTTGGCATTGGGTTTGGTAGCAGGGACTTCAAGCTCTCTCTCCCACACCAGCTGCTGGTGACTTTAGCCACAGACCCATTCATGAAATATACTTTTGTGGCTTCTATCTGGGTTACAACCCATGAGGAAGCAACAACAATGCAGAGCTGGAAGGGAACAGAGTTCAGCATAAAGCGTGGCATGGGGTTGAAGATCAATAGACTTGAGTTTAAATGCAGTATTAGCTATGAGAACTACAGAAGGCTGCAAAACTTCTCAGAGCCTCAGCCCCCTCATGGGCAAGAGGATGACTCAAAGTGTTAGTAAGAGTCTGTAACACAGCAGGTACTTTCCATATATGAATTCCCTTTCTACACTCCCCCCACCCCAACACACACATGAACTTCAATCAGGCCTTTACCTTAACATCCCAACCATCATCCATACTGGCTCTGGCACGCTCCTTACCTGCTGCTTTCCCTGTTGGATTGCCTCTGGTTTTGGAGCTTGCCCCGTCCAACGTGGCTGCTGATTCTACTGCTGGACAGTGGTATCTGTTAGCAAGTCCTCATTTGCCTCTCTGGTTCTTTTATCCCATGATATATGCTCAGATATATAAAGATGATATTTAGTACCCAGGTATCTCTTCTTCAGAATAAATATTCTTAAATCCTTCAGCCTTAGCTCTCGTAATCTACACTTCAAAACCTCTATCCTACTAGCCCCTTCCTCCATCTGAATGGGCTTTATTTTGTTAATATTCAACTCAAACTGAGTTTATTATAGTTTTATAAAATGCCCTGAGCAGGGACAAGTTGGCACAACCATGATCTCCTTGTTCTGCATACTAGAGTTCTATCAATGGTTTAAGGTGCAAAAACCAGTTTTAAAGAGTTATCAAACATTCCTGCACAATGTAATCTAAACCCTCAAGATCTGTTTCACAGGAACCTCCGCTAAATTGTTTATACCCTAACCCTGGTATTTCGGCATCATATATATTATTCACACTTATCCCATAAGAATGTTGACTCTGACCTCTGTTTTCAGAGTTTCCGTATACCAGTCCTCCTCTCTCCCTATGAACTATTTAAGGCTGGGATTTCTGTTGCACACGTTGAAGTATGGAAAACAGTGACATTGATGCATGCCTTCATTGGTCACAACTTTGTAGTGTGTTTTAAGCATTCATTTCAGTAAACTGATTGTTAAATTTATTTTTAAAACATTTTTATTATCATATATGAAAACCTAGTGCTACTTGTCTGCAAAAGAAGGTAAACAAATGTATTAAAGTCTAGAAAAATATATTTGCCTGTCAAAGGCTTTATTTTAAAGGGGACATTAGAAATTTAGAGATGTGCTTCAGGCACTTAAAACTAAAATAAGATGTTTTTAAAAAATGTATTTAAACAATTTTTGGAAATTTTTGAATGGAGAATAACATTCTACCATGTGATTCAATGCTATTGAGCACCAGTGCCACACAGATCACAAGTGATTTTTGTCCCACACTTTGGGGAAATATCTAAGCCACTGATAAAAAGTATTACATTGACAGACTATTTAGTATTCTTAGCTGGGATCCAGGGTGAACACATAAATATGCTTATCATTCCCATCAAAGCACAGACTTCATAATCCCCTTAATGTGGAAGGGAGAGAAAGTGACATCTTATCTTCACAACAACGTTATTAAAACTGGGATTATCTGACTTTCTAATTTACAAGTGATGTAACTGAAGATTAGAGAGCAAAATAATTTGTCCTGGGTCACACTTTTAATTGTGAGGAAGATTCCAGGTTTGAACCCAAAATTCCTGACTCCAAAGGGTATTTTCATTTTTATTCCATCACAAAAAGTGGGAAAAATTCAGGAACTCTTCCTTGTGATAGTTCAAGAATTCTCAAATCTGGGCATTAGAATCACCTGGCAGGCTTGTTAAACCCAAATTGCTGGGCTCTGCCCCAGTTTCCAATTCAATAGATCTGGGGTGGGACCCAATAATTTGCATCTCTAATAAGTTCCCAGGTGATGCTGATGCTGTTATTCCAGGAATCACATTTCCAGAAGCACTATCTTAGTCAATAGGTATCCTTTTATGTCTGGATAAATGGTTTGCAACTCCAACTGCACATAACCAACTGAAAAATTTTAAAATAAATATACTCGGGCATTATCCCAAACTGAGTGAATTATACCTTCTGAAAGGGATTCTGGGAACTTCGTAGCACTGCTATTGATTGTAGCATGTAGTGCAGTTTGAGAATCAGTGGGTGACAGCAGATACACAGGGGTTCCAAAGCTTGCAGTTACTAACACAAGTGTATTAGTCCATTTTCACACTCATAAATACCTGAGACTGAATAATTTACAATGAAGAGGTTTAATTGACTCACCTTTCTGCATGGCTGGGAATGCCTCAGGAAACTTACAATCGTGGTGGGAGATGAAGGGGGAAGCAAAGCACTTCTTACATGGCAGCAGCAGGAGAGAGAAAGAGAGAAGGGGAAACTGCACCTTGTAAACCATCAGATCTCATGAGAACTCCCTCACTGTCACACTAACAGCAAGGGGGAAACTGCCTCCATGATCCAACCACCTCCCTTCACCAAGTTCCTATCCTGACACATGGGGATTACAATTTGAGATGAGATTTGGGTGAGGACACAAAGCCAAACCATACCAACAAGTGTGTTTCTGATGCTTATTACTTTTGTTCTCTAGCCTTTCTTCAGATGAATAACTGAACTGTTGAGATTTTCCTCTAATTTGCTCTTCAGGCCTCTCTGGAGAGTGGCGATAAAGCTTGGCCCTGCTAGGGCTCCAGGGGAGATGTTCACAGGTGTTTACAGTGTGTCTTTCACATGATGCTTCTTTATCCTGATTGACAGCCTAATGCCTGAGTCTGATCCATAGCCAGCTGTCTCTCTCAAAGGAAATCCAGCAGACACGCTTTGTGGCTCTTGTCTGATCTGTGTCCAGTTTATTTCTGCCAAGATAGCCACTCTCTAGGAGAGCGTGTTGTAAGTGATAACACTCCTGGAGCCTCTGGACCTTGCATTTTGGTTTCCTATTCTCCTTATGTCCTAGTTAAGGTTCAGGTGTGCCAGTCAGGAGAGACAGAAGGAAAATGGGAAAACGAAATGCATGACATGAGAGATGACCAGCAGGAGCACGCCTTTATCAAGGTCTAGGGGCTCCATGAGTGTTCTCACTTAGGCTTTCCACAGGGGGTTGTGAATTTGCTAGTTTAAGGAAAATACATGTGAGAAAGGGAACTTACCTACACGACTCTGGTGTTGGCCATTGGGTTTCATCACGGTCAGCAGCTGTGGGATATGTTGGGTTTGGGTTCAGTGGAATGAGGAACAAGTGGGCTATATTGCAAACAGCCACATGGGGAGAGGAAGTTTTAACTAGGCCAAAGGTGACAGGGTACAACTGGACTTCAAACAACTTATGTCAGGCCTAACAATGGATGCCAAGGCAGCAACTGCATTAAACAAGTTTATGACATAGACATAACCCAGAAATGGGCATCTCTATGCATACGCTTAGCTTGCATGGGAATAGAGATAGAATAATTGCTACTTCATGATCCACATCAGAGAAGGAACTGTTCTTTTGATAGAACCTATTCAAATGTATGTTGACTTTCTGCTTGGCATCTTGGAGCAATAGGAAGGTGTATATTTCTATTGCTGGAAAGCCCTCTCGATCTCACATTCAATCACCAGGTGCATTCAGGCCTAAGCCCCCTTTGGGGTGTGTAGGTAATCTCTATTTCCATGCCAGCACTGGCCTAGTTACAGTACTAGGAATTCGTTCTGACCAACTGCAACATTCCTGACTTCCACCTCCTTCTAGACTCCCAGGGCTGTCAACAAGTCGTATCTTTCATCCTCATCACGTCCTTTTACATTCCCACAGCAAGAAAGGAAAAGCAGCCCATGATGTATTTTTTTAACAAGCCACTGGGGACACCCTGGAGCCAGTATAAAAAAAGCACGCCTGGCTGAGCACGATGGCTCACGCCTGTAATCCCAGCACTTTGGGAGTCCAAGGCGGGCGGATCACTTGAGGTCAGGAGCTCGAGACCAGCCTGGCCAACATGGTGAGACCCCCGTCTCTACTAAAAATACAAAAATTAGCCGGGCATGATGGCACACACCTGTAATCCCGGCTACTCAGGAGGCTGCGGCAGGGGAATCACTTGAACTCGGGAGGCGGTGGTTGCAGTGAGCTGAGATCACACCAGTGCACTCCGGCCTGGGTGACAGAGTGAGACTCCATCTCAATAAATAAATAAATAAATAAATAAATAAATAAATAAATAAATAAATAAATAAAAGCATGCCTCAAACTTAACTCCAGCCAAAGGCCAAAGGAGCTGGAGAATTTATGCACAGTAAGAGTCCAATCAAGGGAGAAAAACTATGCAATAATTTGAACAGATAAAGTTTAAAATACATCATTATTAACTAAAATGGGATATTGGGGCAGTGAGGGGTTGACTAGGAAAAAGCAAAGAGAACTCTAAAGAATACAGAAAGAGCCGACCTACGCAGCAGCTACTGCCTGCAGGGCTGAGCTGGAGCGTCCAAGGGAGACCCTCTACCCACAGGGTGAGGTCAGGTCCTAGTTGGACAGGTCATGGCTGTGACTCACTGAAGGGCAAAGAAGTTGCTGTAGTGCTGCCTTTGTAGAACTTTCTGGAAATCTGCCCTCTAAACCTTGCCAGAAATCCATCTTCTGAGGTGTTGGGGAACGTTGTTCATGGAGAGGTGTCTCACTAGAGTCACTGCTACAAAACTACCGAAGGTGGTGTCTTGGGACGCTGCTGACTGCCATGCACTACAGGAACCTGCGCTGGAGAAGTCGTCCACCCTGCAGAAACCTACCTAGCCTGAAGACCAGAACCAAAGCGGAAACGTCTCCCTGGCGCCCTCTACTGAGCAAAGCTTAACATCGTGTCAGCTGGCAAAGGAAACTGTTTCAAGGGCCTGATCCATTTTCACAAAGCAGGTGGTAAAGGTGAATTTGGAGCTGAGAGGCAATACATTGTTAACTGGCATATACACCCAATCCTATCGGTCAATAGAAGAAGGCTGTTCTGAGGGTTAGGGAGGCAGAAATTCATTCTGCAACACTTCTAGCCCACCACACAAATAGGCCAGGCATACTTCAGCATCCATGTCATGGAAAAATGTCATGGAAAGGAATTTATGTCCTGGCAGATGGAAGCTGGCCTGGCGTGCAATGAGGTGTAAGACAAGTGAGTACAGGTAGGCGCTGACCCTATCTGCTAGAATCAGTATTCCATTTTCTACCTGCAATAAGATCATGATTGTGTTCATGCACAAGCAGGCCAACCCCAACCAGAATCCCATAGGAGGATGTGTTTCCTGGCACTTCTCCTGGTAGCAAGATTGTCAGTCAGGGTCTAATCAGATAAAAAGATAGAATTTATTTACAGCAGAGGGAATATAATTGCAGGTGTGATGGCTAATTTTAATGTGTCAACTTGACTGGGATAGGAGACGGCCAGAGAGATAGAAAAATATTACTTCTGGTTGTGTCTGTGAGGCTGCTTCTGGAAGAGAGTAGCATTTGAATCAGTCCACTAAGGGAAGAAGACTCACCCACACCAGCGTTGGGGAGCATCATCTCATCTATTGAGGGCCCATCTAAATAAGACAAAAAGCCAGAAGAAAGGTAAATTGACTGTCTTTTTGAGCTGGGACATCCATCTTTTCTTGCCCTCAGACATCAGAGCTCCTGGTTCTCAGGCCTTCAGACTCCAGGGACTTAAGCCAGTGCCTCCTTCAGTCTCAGAGTGGGAGTTATACCACTGGCTCCTCTATTTCTCAGCTCTTCCAACTTGGACTGAATTACACCCTGACTTTCCTGGTTCTCCAGCTTGCAAATGGTATATCGTGGGACCTCTCGGCCCATGTGACCATAGTCACATGAGCCAATTCCCATAATAATTCTCCATATGTGTGTGTGTGTGTGTGTGTGTGTGTGTGTGTGTGTCTTTTTGGTTCTTTTCCTCTGGAGAACTTGGACTAATACAGCAAGGAGTTGCAGGTGCTGGAGGATCTGAGAACCAAACATGTGAATAGCAGTTAAAAAGAGATTATCATTGGGAGGCCGAGGTGGGCAGATCACTTGAAGTCAGGAGTTTGAGACCAGCCTGGAGAACATGGTGAAACCCTGTCTCTACTAAAAAAGAAAATACAAAAATTAGCTGGGCCTGGTGGCAGACATCTGTAATCCCAGCTCCTCGGGAGGCTGAGGCAGGAGAATCACTAGAACCTGGGAGGCAGAGGTTGCAGTGAGCCAAGATCATGCCACTGCAATCTAGCCTGAGTGACTGGGAGACTCCATCTCAAAAAAAAAAAAAAAAAAAAAAAAAGAGAGAGAGAGAGAAAGAGAAATTATCAGGGAGTCAGAGTTACCAGTGCCCAGGGCCTGGGATCACTCGATGGAGGCTGCAAGCAGAATAGATTTGTCTAGGAGGAGGTAGAGGCACTGAGAAAAAGCCACCATTATCCTAACACTGCTTCCTTCTGGATGACTCCACTCACAACCCAGATGGCTGGAATCTTAGGCAATAGAGCTTACAGGGGAAGGGAAAGGAATGTCCGTGAAGGCAAACAATCTCCAAACTGGAAAATTAGGCAAGATTGTTGGCTGAAGACACTGGGTTATGTAGGTTGTTATTACATAAAATGGAAGAGAAATGCTGCATGAAAGATTACATACACTGAAGAAAAAGGCATGGATGGGAAATGTCCGTAACATTCACACTATGAAACACGATAACTGAGGGTGGTATTGCTCTTAATTCCTTTAAAGATATGAGACTGACTTTATCTTCGGAGGTAGTGAGCTTGATTCAATTATTAACTTGCATCTGATTGTGATAATAGTGAATTTTTAAATTCAGGATGTCGCCTCTTTTTTTTCCCCCTTTTTTGAAATAAACCTCTGGAATTCTTACTGCTTCCAGAACCTATTTTAATCTTCAGACCTTGGAAGGTATTCATATCTCATCTTATAAGAATAATGTAATATATGGGGGCAAAGATGCAGCCAAGTAGCTCAGCACTGGAAGCTAAGATGAAGAAGAACTCCATGGCTTCCAGGACCTTCCCCTTGGTGCTGTGGTCGACAAGGAGGGAGGTGACCCAGGCACTGCAGAACACCAGCATGCTGAACATCAAGAACTTGGACGTATTGAAGGTTTCAGGCAAACCCATGGCCAGGAAAGCCAAGGCAAAGCTCCCCAGGGTCAAGGAGCCCAGGTATCCTAGGACATGGTAGAAGACAGTGCTGAAACCTCACTGCATGTGAGAACTACAGATCCAAGCTTAGAGAGTGTGTCTGTGTCAATGAAAGGAGGAAAGTTTCTCAGCCCGAGCTGACAGATCAGGAGATAGATTCCACTTGGATCAGGGAGAATATAAAAAGGACAAAATTAGGAGATCCTGATACCAATCACCATTTTATTCTCCCTGGCATTCTGGCCTTCAGAGCCAGAACTACAGTGATGGTTTTGGTCAGAATGATAGAAATAGCCATAGTAAACACAACTCCAAATGCTATTTGTTGGAGTCACCACGTAGCTGTGTGGGGGTGGCCAATGCATAGGGCAGAGCAGAGGAAGCACAGTGTGACGGAGGCCAGACTTTCAGCAGGGTGCAGCTGAAAGCCCATGTACTGGCTTTAACTGAGGGGATTTCCTGCTGCTTCACAAATACCCCAAGGACCATTGTGGTAAGGACAGAGAGGCAGGGCTGTGCAGGCCAGAGACATCCCCAAAGGGCCTTCAAAAGCCAAGAAGTTCACATCCTTTGGAAGACAGTAAATTCTCTGAGTATTCTGATATTGATCATCTGGACACTTCTTATACTGAATAGTATCTGAAAAACAAAGCAATGGTTTTTTGTTCAAGGTTCATAAATCCTTACTGATTCCCAGAAACAAAAAAGTCATTTTTGGCCTTGTAGGGCACCTTGTCCATCTCAGTGCTATACTCAAATGTCATGCTAAAAGCATGTTACAGAAGCAATAATTTCAAACTAACATGCCAATTCTCTCCTTGGTTTTATTTCCCAAAATAACATTTTCTCTCATTGTTCATTTCTCCACATGCCAATGAATTCTTTTCCATTTTCTTTCATAATGAAAGCATTATACTCCCTTAAAAATTTAAATATCCATTCTCTAGGCCAAGAGTCCACAAACTACAGCCTACAGGTCAAATCTAGCCATTAGTAATTTTATAGGGCTTATAATCTATGAATGTTTTAATACTTTTAGATGGTTGCATTTTAAATGGTTATACAAGTATTTACATATTTTCAATTTCACCTCTTGGCTTGCAAAGTCTAAAATATTTACTATTTGGCCCTCTAAGAAAAACATTTTCTGACCTCTGCCTTATCCTGGATTATTTACACAAATGACAATTATTTTCTGAGAATTTACACTGAACCAGATGACTTATTAAGAATGGGGACCTGTTCAACTTTTAACAGGTATCAAAGAGCCCCTCAGGTTCTAATAGCTAAATATTTCTTAGTGTATCCCTTCCACATTTCGAGGTAGAATTCCATCAGCTTGATGTGGCAGGAAAGGTCTTAATCATCTTGTTTGTACATAGGTTTCTGGCCTTATCTTTTGTCATAAACTAAACACTGGATCAAAAGATTCTGATGTAGAGATTTATGTATCATACTCACAGTGCTCATGCCTTCTCGCTTTGCCATGACCTTCTTCTACAGGGAGTTTCTTTTGCTCTCTTCTTCGCTTGACTAATTCCTACTTGCCTTTAACAATGTAGTCAACATTACCTGCATTAGGATGTGCCTGCATGCCTCCCCACACTCTAGTATGTGCCTGTGTCTTTGAACCCTTTGTCCTGGGTTGCCTTCCTCATTAGGCTATGAATTATCAATGACAGTATAGTTTTATCAAACAAACCCTGAAAAATTAGATACCTAAATAGACAGTCAAGTAAAGAAACATACGAAGAAAAATATTCCTAAAAATACATTTATTGTCCGGGCGTGGTGGCTCACGCCTGTAATTCCAGCACTTTGGGAGGCTGAGGTGGGTGGATCACCTGAGGTCAGGAGTTCAAGACCAGCCTGGCCAACATGGTGAAACCCCATCTCTACTAAAAATACAAAAAATTAGCTGGGCATGGTGGCAGGTGCCTGTAATCCCAGCAATTCGGGAGGCTGAGGCAGGAGAATTGCTTGAACCCAGGAGGCAGAGGTTGCAGTGAGCTGAGATAGTGCCACTGCACTCCAATCTGGGCAACAGAGTGAGACTCAGTCTCAAAAAAAAAAATTATTGTAGCAACATTATTATCAGGTAAAATAGAATTCAAAGAGATATACAGAGGAGAAGAACACATAAAATAAAAATTAGGCCAGGTGCGGTGACTCACGCCTGTAATCCCAGCACTTTGGGAGGCCAAGGCAGGCGGATCACCTGAGGTCGGGAGTTGGAGAACAGCCCGACTAACATGGAGAAACCCTATCTCTTCTAAAAATACAAAATTAGCTGGGCATGGTGATGCATGCCTGTAATCCCAGCTACCCAGGAGGCTGAGGCAGGAGAATTGCTTGAACCCAGGAGGCGGAGGTTGTGGTCAACTGAGATCACACCATTGTGCTCCAGCCTAGGCAACAAGAGTGAAACTCTGTCTCAAAAAAAAAAAAAAAAAATTAAACAGATAAAACAGACTCTTTTCTCCTTTAGAAGGCTCAATATAATGATACTAATTTCCTGCATGTTAATGTATATATTTCATTCAATACAAATATCAAATAATAATAGGGGTTTTTTGTTGTTGTTGCTGCTGTTTAATTTTTTTTGAAACAGAATCTCACTCTGCCACAAGGCTAGAGTGCAGTGGCGTGATCTCTGCTCACTGCAACCTCCGCCTCCTGGGTTCAAGTGATTCTCCTGCCTCAGCCTCCCTAGTAGCTGGGACTACAGGCTTGTGCCACCACGTCCAGCTAATTTTTTGTATTTTTAGTAGAGACAGGGTTTCACCATGTTAGTCAGGATGGTCTTGATTTCCTGACCTCATAGTCTGCCTGCCTCGGCCCCCCAAAGTGCTGGGATTACAGCTGTGAGCCACTGCGCCCAGCCAGGTTTTTTGTTTTTTTGTTTTTTTTTTTGGAAATAGACAATATGATTCTAGAGTATGCATAGGAAAGAAACTATCCTTGAAAAATTCTGAAACAGTAGGAAAATGTGGAGGAGGTCTCACCAAGTGAGTTTCATAATATTATTTAAGGGTATAATAATAAAAAGTTTAGTATTTGTGTATAAATAGGTAACTAGATAAAGGAATAGAATAAACAGTTCAGAAATTGACCAAAATAGACATGATTATTTGGTATATGGCGAGGATGGCATTGCATTTGGGGGGATACATGTGCTATTCAGTAAATTCTCTCCAGATTATGTACAGACACAAAATAAATTCCAAATAGTTCAAATATAAACTAAGTTATAAAAGTATTAGGGCCCGGGAGCAGTGGCTCATACCTATAATCCCAGCACTTTTGGAGGCTGAGGTGGGTGGATCACCTGAGGTCAGGAGTTTGAGACCAGCCTGGCCAACATGGTGAAATCCCGTCTCTATTAAAAATACAAAAATTAGCTGGATGTGATGGTGGGTGCCTGTAATCCCAGCTCCTCGGGACGCTGATGCAGAATTGCTTGAACCCAGGAGGCAGGGCTTGCGGTGCGCCCAGCCTAGGCAACAGAGCGAGACTCCATCTTACTAAATAAATAAATAAATGTATTAGAAACGGTGACTTAACATATGGTGGGCAGGAGGGTGGGCAAGTGGTCTCTTCAGGGCAGGGTCCTCGCTAGTGCTGTGGGCACCAGAAGGGGAAGAACAGCCATGTGCTCTCCTCTGGGTAGTAGGATACTGAAATTGGGATATTTTGGGGTGTATGTTTTTTGAAGCTTTGACTGTGATTTTTAAACAATAAAATGTTCTAAAAATATAAAGGTAATCACTGAGAAAGATATTTAATCTCAGAGTGGAAGAGAAATTTATAGGTAATGGGCATTTTAGATAATGTAGGTTTAATAAGACTTTAGAAATAAGAAGACACACGGAAAGTAAAACAGGCTTTCCAAAAATCAGGCACAAAATATAAAGACAATGACTCCAGAAAAGAAGGTCATTAAATGCCTACTGGCTTTCATAAGATACAATTGGAAGGAATCTTTATAACTCTTAAATAGGTCTGATCACAGAAGTAAAACATGACTGCACACACTTGGAAGAAATCAATCAATTTTAGCAGGGCATGGTGACTCACGCCTATAATCCCAGCACTTTGGGAGGCCAAGGTGAGTGGATCATTTGAAGTCAGGAGTTTGAGACCAGCCTGGCCAATATGGTGAAACCCTGTGTCTACTAAAACTACAAAAATTAGCTGGCCGTATTGGTGGGCACCTGTAGTCCCAGCTACTTGGGTGGCTGAGACAGGAGAATCGCTTGAACCCGGGAGGTGGAGGTTGCAGGGAGCCGAGATTGTGCCACTGCACTCTAGCCTGGGCGACAGAGTGAGAGTCCATCTCAAAAAATAAATAAATAAAAATAAAAAAGAGATAAATTAATTTCAGAGTTAACACCAAGGAAGGACTACAAGACAAAAAACAGGCACCTACGCTATTCAAATCATCTCCATCTAATAATGACTTGATAATGAAAGGAAGAAGAATGGAACTAATGTAATCTCTGGGTAAATGTTACTCAAGATCCCAATGAGAAAGATTACGGTGAGTAATAGGTCACAAAAACAGAGTTTGAGTTTTGTAGGAAAATGGAAAATGAAGTCTAGGTACTTGTGAATTTTGTAGGTATGGCAAATATGTTAATTCTGCCACTGACCAGTCCCTTAAAACAGCTGGTAGATCAGCAAATAGAATATGCATGGACCTCTCACTGTTCTACTCACTGGTTAGCATCACTGCTTAACAAGATCCTAGAATGGAGAAAAGTAAGAGCTCAATATCCAGGTTCCCAGGAAAAGGTGGCCTGGGATTGTATTCACCTATACTTGATGTTTTGATTGCTGTCTGAAATCTAAATGAACACATAATTGAGAGATCAAAAAAGAAATGGTGGATACCTTTGATTCTCTGAAACGTAACATGCTACATGTCCTCAAAACCTTATGAACGGCCAGTCACGCTGGCTCATGCCTGTAATCCCAGCACTTTGGGAGGCCAAGGCGGGTGGATCACTTGAGGTCAGGAGTTTGAGACCAGCCTGGCCAACATGGTGAAACCCCGTCACTACTAAAAATACGAAAATTAGCTGGGCGTGGCGGTGGGCGCCTGTAATCCCAGCGACTCGGGTGGCTGAGGCAGGAGAATCCCTTGAACTCAGGAGGTGGAGGTTGCAGTGAGCCGTGATCTCGCCATTGCACTCCAGCCTAGGCAACAAGAATGAAACTCCATCTCAAAAAAAAAAAAAAAAAAAAAAAGAGGGAATTTAAGTAACCTGAAGTTACACAGCTAGTATGCAGCAGAGCTGGGATTCTAACAAAGACAGTCTGGCCCTGGGTTCTGTTCTGCTAACTAGTGTGGTCTATTAGGTAGTAATATTATTATCCTCCGGGAGATTCTACTGCAGTCACTTTGGCCACTCTCTCTTCCATGCCTTGTCTAGCTTGCTACTCAGGATGTGCTATGTTTGCATCTCTTCGGGCCCCTCCTCTGACTCCTCTGTTTTTCAGTGGGTTTCTTTCTGGCTTACTTTTTTCAAGAATGTCCTGGCCGGGTGCGGTTGCTCATGCCTGTAATCCCAGCATTTTGGGAGGCCGAGGCGGGCAGATCACGAGGGCAGGAGATCGAGACCATCCTGGATAACACGGTAAAACCCCGTCTCTACTAAAAATACAGAAACACATTAGCCGGGTGTGGTGGCGGGCACCTGTAGTCCCAGCTACTCTGGAGGCTGAGGCAGGAGAATGGCGTGAACCTGGGAGCCGGAGCTTGCAGTGAGCCGAGATCGCGCTACTGCACTCCAGCCTGGGCGACAGAGCGAGACTCCGTCTCAAAAAGAAAATAATAATAATAAAATACTACTACTACTACTAATAATAATAAAAAGAATGTCCTTCGGCCTTTTGGCAACACTGAGCTCCCCCAGGCTCATTCACATTTGAACCTGAACTACAAGCTAAGAAGCTTGAGAATTATGGTAATTGAATGCAAGCCCTGAGAAACGCTGTTACAGGAAGTGAGTGAAGACTTCCCAGGCAGCTGTCAGTTATTTCAATGAAAGGAGAAGTAGCCCTGCCAGGAAGGTCAGTTGAGTCAGGAGAACACAGGGCAAATCAAAAGCCAAAGTCTCGCTCTGTCGCCCAGGCTGGAGTGTAGTGGCGCCATCTTTGCTCACTGCAACCTCCACCTTCCGGGTTCAAGCAATTCTCTGCCACAGCCTCCTGAGTAGCTAGGATTCCAGACACCCGCCACCACCAAACCAAGGGGTTTCACCATCTTGGCAAGGCTGGTCTTGAACTCCTGACCTCGTGATCCACCCGCCTCAGCCTCCCAGAGTGCTGGGATTACAGGTGCGAGCCACAGCACCCAGCTGGTCATTGAGTTTTAGAGACATTAAGCAATTTGCCTGAGGTCATCCAGCTGGTGAACAGGGAAACCAGGACTTGAATCCTAGGTGCCCAGTGGTAAGTCGGCAGAATATCCAAGCTGACCCCATTTGTGTGACACAGAGAGGATGACAAAGACGATACTGAAGTTCCTTAGAGATTCCTGGAGACTGGCCTTAGCAAGTAGGTGGTGTCAGTGGGGCAGGGGACCACAGCCTGGGCCTGGAGTCAGCTCTGCCCGGATGCGAGTGGTGACTCGGGGACTAAAGCTCCCTGGGCCTCATCTGTGGACTAGGGATAATAATGGCAACAAACGTGAGACCCAACATTTATTGAGGGCTTACTGTACAGATTCACTATCTCAATTTTCCTCATCGCTAAATTGGGAATAACAACAAGAATAGCAGTGAGAATAATAAATGATAGATACCATTTATTGAGCATTTATTTTATAAAAATCTCTGTTCTGAGAGATATACACACCTTGGTGTTCCTCATCTGTAGCCTGGGAATAATAATAATAAATCATATGAACCACTTACTGATCACTTAATGGACAGAAGCCTCTGATCTAAGTGAGTCACACGTCTCAGTTCCCATTCTCTAGGGACTGGGAATGGTGAATCATCCCAACAGTATGTGAGAGCTGGCATTCACTGAATACTGACTGTGTGCCAGGTCCTCTTCTACACACATTAGATAGTGTCCAACTTGACTGGTCCTTGGCAACTCTCCAGTGTCGTCTCCCATCCCACTCTACCTCATTCCACTCTACCACGCCGGCCTCCTCCAGACGGCTCCTCAAACACAGCGAAGTGCAGCCTCACCTCCCGCCTTGGCATGAGGCATGTCTTCTGCCAGGCGCACCTTTCCCCAGACACCCACAGGGCTCACCCCCTCGCTTCTCTACCTCGCTTCTCCGCTCAGATACCACTTCCTAGGTGAGGCCGTCGCTGACCTCGCTGTTTAAAATCCAGGGCTTAGAACAGTGCCTGGTACCCAGCAGGCAATCGGCAAATGCCTGCTTAGTCAGTACATGCTCAGTCAATGGCAGCAGCCTGGTGCTGGGTGCCTTTAGATTTGGGTCCCAAAGGCCGGCCTCCGGAGTGGCGGACACATTTAACAGATCTGAGGTTGCCTGGGGGATGTGACCCCAGAGAAGGACCAGTAGGGCGAAGGCCCCGAGGGGACACGTGTTTTGGAGTGTTTGAGAAGGGTGGAGAGGCAGCTTTGGCTAGAACCCAATTTGTGAGGGGAGCTCAGATGGGCGGGCATGTCCCAGAGCCAGCGCGAGTCTGCGGGTCTTGCAGAGACTCTGGGTTTCCTGAGACCACCGGAGACGCACAGGCCCCGAGGACCGGAATGGGTTAACACCTGCCCTCTAGCCCCTGTTGACAACATAGATGGTTTGGGAACTCGAGATGAGGCCGTGGGGCGGGGGATCCTGACACCCACTTACTCTCTCTGAACTCAGGAGCATTTACTCAGCCTCTGTACGGCGCCCGGGGCTCGACTGGTGGGCGGGCTCCGGCAGAGGCCCCGCCTCGAGATCCCAGGACGCCCCGCCCCGCTCCACCGTGTAGCACAGACTCCGGGGAGAACGCGAGCATGGTCGGAAATCATCGCCTTTATTTCTTGGCGGGTCTCGAGGGAAGGTCGGGACCGGACGGGTCCTGCTGGCCTAGAGGGCGTCAGGGGCAGCCACCGGCGGCTCCGGATCCTCCTCGTCGCGAGCGCGGGGGAACTCAGGTCCGGCCTGCCGGGGGCTGGGTGAGGCTGCGGACCAGGTTCCCACGCTCCTCGCGTCCGCCCGCGTCTGCCCTAGGCCTCCACCGCGGCTTCCTCTGTCCCCGGGGCCGCCCTGCTCCCCACAGACCCCACTCTCGGGGGCCGCTCCCAGGACCCCCGCCCGCTCTCTCCTGACTCGGTCCCTGCCCGCCCCGCCTCCCTTTCTCGGGCTCCCTACCTCTCCCTCGCCGGCCCCGACCTCGGGAGCGCTCTGGACCTGCTCCCCGAATATCTCCAGCTCCGCCTTCAGCCTGCGGAGAAGGGGCCGAGGAGACAGGAGGAAGAGAGCGAGAGTCCAGGGGACGAGGAGGAAGCCACGGAGACGCGGAGACCCGACGACGCCGAGGGAGGCACAGGCCGGGGAAGGGGCAGTCGGGGGCGGAGCAGGGGACCTGGGCGGGTTCCCCTCCGCCCTGCCCCTGCCCTCCTCGCCCACGCCTCCCTTCCCCTCTCACCCGTCATTCACCGCCACGGCGCCCTCGACCTCAGGTGGCGAGCGCAGCCGCCGCTCCACCTCCCGCAGCTTGGCGCGCACCAGCCTCCCTGCGGGTGGGCGGGCGTCAGGGGCAGGGCCGAGGCCCGGGCACATCCCCCTCCCCCCGCCCACCTGGCGCGGGAGGCTCACTCTCCGAGAGCAGCTGCTCCTTGCTTCTCTCCAGGGCACGGATCTCCCGGGCCAGTCGCTGCTCCAGCATCTGCGAGGACAAAGAGGAGGCCTCCCCGTTTGGCCGTCCTCTTGGCTACACGGCCCGCCCCTCCCCTTTTGTGCTTCTCGCGAAGTCTTCACCTATATTAAGTCATTCATTCATTCATTCAACTATTTATTAACTCAAGTGCAGTTCCTGCTGTGGCTGGAGACCCACCCACCTCCCCCTAAACGCTCTCCATGTCTCCAGGCACCTCTCAAACTTGAACTCTTCCCACTCTCCTCATCCTCCACTCCCCAATCTGCGGCTCCTCAACGGTTTCAGGCACCGTCCAGCCCCAGGGCCTTCCTTCTCCACCGATACCTGCACGGCTTCTTCCCTCACTTCCTTCATCTCTGCGTTGAGATATCACTTGCTTATAGGCCTTCCCACTGAAGTTCCACGATCTAGCCACTAACTTTCTTGGTGCCTCCACTGTCCCCAACCAGCCTGGGACAGCAAAGACGTGGACTCTTTGATCTGCTACCCTCCCTCCCTGCCTCAAATGCTGACCGGTGCAACCACTGACATTAGCTAAAGGAAGGAATGACCTGACCATGGCTTTCCCTGGGCTGCCATTTGCCACTGCAAGGTGAACATATACTAGATGAGCAGGGGGAAAGCAGGATCACAATGGTACTGCACCCGTCTGGGCAGGTGATGCTGGGTGTGGCAGTGGGGCATGGTGAGACGTAAGTTGATTTTAGATAAAAGCTGAGGGACTGAATAGGTGGGCAAGAGGAAGCAAGGAATCAAGGACTATCCCGCGGCATTGGGCCTCGGCAGGGGTGGACTCTGGGCCAGTCAGTGCGACACTAAAGCCAGGGAGGAGTGGCTTTGGTTGCAGGCAATGATAATGGCTCACGTGGAATTCCCAGAGGTCCTTGTGCTGGCCCATCAGATCCTCCAGCTGTCCTTTGACATCCAACCTGGAGGCCGACACCCAGGAATAAGAGAACACATGCTAGGCCTGACACCCTGCTGGGGGCTCCTCATGCACAGGCCTTCAGATCCTGCCCATGCTCCCTCTGCTGGGAGCCCCTTCATGGGTTTTATCCTCTAAGCTTTGGTTCCCGTAGCACCTCTTCCAACAAACTCTCCCTGATGCAAGCCCTGTTCCCACTTTCTATACAGTGGCCTGCCAGGCCCCAGGCTTGGGAGTTACCCCAGATTCCTCTGTTTGGGACTCTGAAACCTGAGAGTTATGGGCAAAAATTTGTGCCATGCACTCTTGCAACATTTGCTTCCTGGGAAGGGAAAGACAACCCTCAGTCATATTCTCTGAATGACCCATCATTCACTCCAGCAGGAGTGGGAGTTGGGATGTCTGTTCACAGCATTCACCTTTCTTGTTTCTCCTGTTGAATGAGAACCTTCATGGGCCTCTGTTGAGAACATTACCCTGTCCATCCTGTCCCCCATGGAATGAACTCTGCCTTCCCAAGAAAGCTTTGTGAGGCGTGTGGTAATTTGGCACCATAGATTCTATAACATCCTGGCTTGAAGCCTGATCTGTTACTTCACCGTGACCCTGGCCAAGTTACTTAACCTCTCTGGGTCTCAGTTTCCTAATATGTAAAATGGTGGTAGTGATGGGAGGGTGACATTAGCCTTAACTCCGATAATTATCATTGTGAGGATTAGGTACATAAATGAGCATAAATGCTCATCATACAGTGTGAGTAGTGTGGTTAAGTATCACACATTAGCTAACATCAGGTTTCCCCATGCAATTAAAATCATGGTGCACCAGGATGAGAGACCTCTGGTAACAGGAGTGTGCTAAGTAAAGGTTCAGAAGATGCTGGGTGTGGTAGCTCATGCCTGTAATCCCAGCACTTTGGGAGGCCAAGGTGGGCAGGATCACCTAAGGTCGAGAGTTCGAGACCAGCCTGACCAACATGGAGAAACCCCATCTCTACTAAAAACACAAAATTAGCCGGGCATGGTGGCACATGCCTGTAATCTCACCTACTCGGGAGGATGAAGAGATGGATGGATACAGGTTGGATAGACAGTTGATTGGATGTGTGAGTTGCTGGCTGGAGAAATGATAGCTGATTAGAGAAATGATTAGTAGAGGAATAGTGGCTGGATAGAGAAAGAAAGGATTGCTAAAAGGAAGGATAGATGTCTGGATGGATGTTTGGCTAAGTGAATATATGATGGAAAGAATAAAGACAGGATGAATGCATGATTGGATGGATGGAAGATTGTTAGGTGGAAGGCTGGAGATAAAATAGCCATCTGGCTGGATGACATGGTTGGATAGATGGATGAATGGATGAATGAGTGAGTAGGTGAATGGCTAGATGGGTGGATAGATGAATGGGTGGGCAAATGGATGACTGGGGCTTAAAATAAGCAGGCAAATAAGCAAGTGAATGGATATCAAAGGAGCTGGATAGCCAACAGAAAAAGACTGAGGCTAAGACCAATGGAGGGAATATATTTGATAAAGAAATTAGTAACGAATAATTAAATGAGTAAATTAATCTTAACACAACCATTTAACATCAGAGATAACCAAGGAAATCTTTTGTCTGGCTGCTCTATTTTATAGAAAGGTAAAATGAGGCTTTTGTGTCCAAGATTCATTTCCACAGCTCTTGCTCCCTCCTTTTTCAGCTGGGGAATGAGGTAGGGAAGAGCTGAGGCAGGGCCTCTTACCTCTGAGCCTCGCTTTCCTTCTCTTGGCAGTGCATCTGGAGGATCCTCAGTGCCTCTGTGGGGAAGGAACCAAGGGGACCCTTTGAGAGCTCTTGGGGAGTCAGGGTTGGCCAGAGGTAATGGGCCCCACATCATGTCAGGCATTGGAGGGCACTGTGAGGACTTGGGTGTTTACTCCCAAGTGATGTAGCAATCCAGGGAGAGATCTGTGCAGAGAGGGAAGCACCCTGCCTTAGGTTTCAGTGGGATTACTCTGGCTGCTCTGAGGAGCATAGACTTTTGTGGGGTGGAAGAGTAGAATAAGGAAGACACATCAACTGGTAAATACCTTGCTTTTTGCCCAAGACCTCCTCTAGGTGCACTTTCTCTCCATTCACTGGAAAACACAATGACACTTTCTGCCTCCAGGCACCCCATTGCCATCCCCAGTGCAACTTCATATAAGGGGAAAGCCACACAGAAGGTGTAGTACAGCCCTAGGAGAGGTGAGGTATCTTCTTGCCACCCTTGCAACCATCTCCCACAAGGACCATCCTGATCCAGCTTCTCCCCCTCTATGCCCACATTCCTTGTAAATGTTGAAGGAGTGAAGACCCTGAAGAATGTACAAGGTTTACACTGAGGAGAAAGATGGCTATAAAGAAATACACACACAATGTCAGGTGGACATAAAGGCTCTTAAGAAACAAATCAGCCAGGGGCGTGAGAATGACCAAGAGAGGGCGGGATTCTATTCTTAGATGAGACCATCAAGATAGGCCTGTCAGGGTGAAATCTGAGCTGAGAGCTGAAAGATGACATGAGACAGTGAGAGGCAATACAGATTATGTGAGCTAAGAGCATTGTAGGCCAGGGAACAGCCTGTGCAAAGGCCCTGAGGTATGCACAGGAACATCTGCAGTGTTGATGGGTCCCTCTTTTGGCCCCACTTACAGGAGTCTAATTCCCTACGCAGGTCCTCCCAGAGACTGTGGGTCTCTCTCAATTCCTCACTGGATTTCTTCTTTGCTGGGCCAAGAAGGGAAAAAGACACTGTATGAGTGTAGTCTCTAGCCTTGCTGTTCTCTCACAAATATGACATTGCATAGTCATCTTCAAACAACCCTAGAGGGGCCTAGATTTTATAGATGAGGAGATGGATTCATTATAAATCAAGTCCCTTCCTGCTCACCCCAGCTGGCCAGTCTAGGTCCCCAAGTTTACCTTGCTGAAGCTCGTTAATCCGGCTAATCAGGTCCTCTATCTGTGGCTCCAGGCTTCCCTCTGAAGAAAGAAAGGAAGAAAGACTGAGCCAGAGAAGACTGGTGTCTGGCTGTCCAAGGCAGACAGAGAAGCACTGTGTCTGCTGCTATCAATTAACAGGCATATATTGAGCACCTGCTGTGTGTTGAGCTCTGCCAGAGCCCCTTGAAGGGCTTGCATTCTGGGTTGGCAAGACGGACATTGAGCAAAGATAAATAAATCAATTCAGGTGGCAGTAACTGCAGTGAAGAGAAATAAAGTGAGGCAAAGTGTTGAAGAGCAAAAGGGTAAAAGGCATGTCTGGGGATATGGAAAGACCCCAGATGAGAAGAAGGAAGCAGGTCCTGCAGTTCTGTGGGGGTAAAGAGTGTGGAGGGGGGACCCATTCCAGGCAGAGTGCAACAAGGCAGAGGGAACAAGTGCAAATTCCCTGTAGTGTGGTAGGAGCGGGTGAGACACGTGTCCAAAGTAACAGTGAGGG
Source organism: Gorilla gorilla gorilla (assembly GCF_029281585.2). Taxonomy (NCBI): domain Eukaryota; kingdom Metazoa; phylum Chordata; class Mammalia; order Primates; family Hominidae; genus Gorilla; species Gorilla gorilla. The sequence continues at coordinate 107,721,753 of NC_073242.2, read as the reverse complement.
GCTGGTGTGGCTCAGGTCTAGTGAGCAAGTGGAGAGTAGCAGAAGGTAAGGTGGGGGAAGTGGGAAGTGATATCACTAGGGCCTCTTGGGCCACCGTAGAAGCCTTTAGATGTAACTCTGAGTGTGGTGTGAGCCAATGGAGACGTCCCACCTGCCCCGCCCTGTCAAAAGCCAGGCAGGAAGGGTTGTCACTCTGTCAGTCTGGGCTCTGGTACTGGCCTCATCTGAGAAATGGGGAAACCCTGCTTTTACACTGCTGATGGCAGCTTGCAAGTTTCCCAGTGACAGGGTGATCACTATCCCTTTAGGGAGTCACCTCTAACTTCTCATAGCCCATTTCAGTGCTCTGTACGCAGAAGACTTCCTTCTCATCCCTCTCCGGCTTCAAGGTTGCCAACACGGAACTGGGGCAAAAAGCTGCCCAACCCTTGCCAGATCTCACTGCTGATCCCTCAGACACTCTGGGGTTAATAAACTCAGACCATGGATTTTCCAAGGTCACCAACTCCAGCTTCTGTGATTTCCAGGAGAGTGGGTGCTCTCCACGGTGCTAAGACTGACAGAAATCTCTGGGGGTCTTTGTTTTACTGGAAATGATCAGGTTGGGTCACTGCATTTCTGGCCCTGCAATTTCTCTCCCTAATTTTACCGCAGGCAGCAGTCCCAGTGCACTTCTTCTGCAAGCAGCCACAGAATGGGAGAGGGGGAGGCTGCTGCTTTTGTTTGGAATAGACTGACGTGATAGTATTTTAAGATGAGAATGGGCTGGGGGTCTAACCTCTGGCCAGCACTGCCTCAGCTCTGATGTAGATACTGGGTGCACGCTGGCTCCCAGGTTTCCCGCAAAAAGCAAAGCAAGGTGCAAAATCAACTGCATTGCCATTTGTGTGTAAAAAGGGAGGACAAAAAATATAAAACCATGAATGCATTTTTTAAAAATCTCTGGAAAGATACTTAAGAATTGAAAAACAATAGCTGCTTGCCCATGAGTCAGGGAAATGGATGACTGGTGTGTTGGGGGAGGGAGTAGGGATGGCGGGGGAACTGGTTTTTCCATTCCTTTAAGCTTCTCGAATTTTGAACTGTGGGACTGTATTCTTGGTTCAAAGAATTAAATTGTATAAGAGGGAGAAAGTGCAATGGGACAATTTTCTGAGGTTGTGAGTTGAGGGGGCTGAATTTGTACCATGTCTTTCTGACTTGAAACCCCAGGCTGAGGCTCAGAAACAAAGAGACATATGACCTTTCTGCAGCTTTATCACCATTGCCAGCAAGTCTTCAGTCTTCAAAGACTTGGCTTGCCCTGTAGAAAGGAAAATCAAAATTACAGGACACAGTGAGAGTGAGAGGGGAGAGAGAAGGGAGGTAGGAAGTCCCAGTGGGCTCTGCAGACACCTGTGGGCTGGGGCTGAGGATGGGATGAGAGACAGGTTTCCATCTGAAGCAGGGTCCCTGTCTCTTGCCCTTGAGGTTTATAGTGTGTGCCAGATAAATCAGGACCCCTAAGGGTCAGCTTCTCCCTGAGGGGTTAAAAGACACCATCACAAACATCCCCTTAATGAAACTCAGGGGTGAGAGAAGAGAATGCATGTTTGCTGATGCTGCTGTTCAAGATCATTATGAAGTTCTAACCAGAACAACAGGGCAGGAAGATTTCATATGAATTTCTTTGAAATAATTATAGCTCATAATTTATAAATTCTTAATGAACTGATAGATCTAGGTAATAGTTACTAATGGCTACTAACATCAAAAAAAGACAACTGGATATTATAAGCCTCTCTCTTTTTCTTTTTATACCCTGCAGCTCCAGCTCAAAGGATTTTTATTTTTATTTTTAATATAGAGAGTTTATTTCAGCTAAGTTTGAGGACTGCAGCTCAGGATGCACTTACAAGCTGCCTTGGGGAGTGCTCCCTATGAGCCTCTAGATGAAGGAACACAACACGGCTGATGAAGGATTTTTGCCCCAAAAACCCCCACCAAAAACAAAAAAGCCTGATGGAATCTCATCAGGTCTCCACATCTAAATACGAATTCAGAGGAAATACAAAGGGCAGGAAAACACATTAAATGACACCACTGGGGATGTGCTCAACATCATGTGGACTGTGGGAAACTGCACAAGAAAACCTGGTTTCTTCCACAAATAAGGTGTAAAGAAGAAAATGAGGGAGAGAGAAAATCCTACAGATTGAAAAAGACTTGAGGCATACATCAATCAACTAAATGAACAGACCTGATTTGAACCCTGATTCACCACACTTTTCACCATATATACTCGTATGCATACATATATATATATTTACTTCTATGTATATTTTAACATGAGCCTGTGTTACTTCTAAAATTCAAAGAAGAAAAACCACAGGAAAATATTAACATAAAAAAAATTCTTAAGTCGAAATCAGTGGTAAAAGTCAAATCTCAGTGACCTACGCCTCTCTAAGGAAAATTGAAGAGAAGACGAAAGGCAGCTCACAAAACATGATAGCCAAAAAGTTAATGAAGAAATGCTTACCCACAATAGTATACAGTGAAAATTCCCTCTCCCTCAGATTTTAAATTCTCCAATTCTCCTCCTCAGAGGCCACTAGCATTACAAGCTATGTGTAGGTACCTGGAGATAATTCAATGTATATACAAACATACCTCCCACATCATCTTTTTCTTTTCTTTTTTCTTTTTTTTTTTTTTTGAGATGGAGTCTCGCTTTGTCACCCAGGCTGGAGTGCAGTGGCACGATCTCAGCTCACTGCAACCTCTGCCTCCCAGGTTCAAGCAATTCTCCTGCCTCAGCCTCCTGAGTACCTGGGACTAAAGGCGCACGCCGCCTCACCTGGCTAATTTTTTGTATTTTAGTAGAGATGGGGTTTTACTGTGTTCCCCAGGCTGGTCTCGAACTCCTGAGCTCATACAACCCTCCCGCCTCAGCCTCCCAAAGTGCTAGGATTACAGGTGTGAGCCACCGCAGCCGGCCACATCCCACATTTTCTATGTAAGTGGTAGCATGTTGTACATGATGCACCCCATCTTGTATTTTTCATTTGACAATGTACACCAGTGATCTTTTTATTCTTTTTAGTGGTTGCATGGCATTCCACTGTGTGGATATACCGTAATTTCAAAGCAATATCCTATTGATGATATTTAAGCTGTTTATTTTGCTGTTACAAGGAATGCCACAACGATCATCTGCATTTGTGTTGTCAGGCTGCCATAACAAAGTACCACAAACTGGGTCTTCCCTGTCTGTGTCTTCACCTGCCACTCTCATATCTTTATGTGTCTATTTTTCCCTCTACTTATAAGGACACCAGCCATTGAATTATGGCCCTCCCTAATCCAGTGTGACCTCATCTTAACTAATCATAACTGCAAAGACCCTACTTCCAAATAAGTCACATTTCTGAAGTTCTGGTGGACATGAATTTTGGAGGCACACAATTTAACCTAGTACACCATCCTTGTACATTATTCTTTGTGCTTGCATTAGAGTGTATCTACTGGGTACACATAGAGTACTACCTAAACGCTACCTGGTGGACCAAAGGGAATGTATATTATGGAATTTGGCTGATAGGAAATTGCCTTTCACCTGTCTCAGGCCCCAAAATCATACTCTTACCAGGCAAGTATGTTTTTAATCTTCTTCATTTTTTTTTTGCCAACTGGACAGGCAAAAACTGTTTTATTTCAGACTTTCTGATGAATAAATACCAAAACCTTATTCATTTCCTCTTGATCAGAAATTCCACTCCTAGGAATGTGTCTTAAGGACATAATTAATAATGGTGGGCGAGATGTTTTTTCACTGCTTATAATTTTAAACTTGGAAGTAACAGCCGGGTGCAGTGGCTCACGCCTGTAATCCCAGCACTTTGGGAGGCCGAGGAGGGTGGATCATCTGAGGCCAGGAGTTCGAGACCAGCTTGGCCAACGTGGCAAAACCCCGACTCTACTAAAAATACAAAAATTAGCCGGACGTGTTGATGCACGCCTGTAATCCCAGCTACTTGGGAGGCTGAGGCAGGAGAATCGCTTGAACCCGGGAGATGGAGGTTGCAGTGAGCCGAGATGGCACCATTTCACTCCAGCCTGGGCAACAAGAGCAAAAAACTCCATCTCAAAAAAAAGAAGTAACTTGAAGATACCTTAGGGGATTAATTACAGCATGTTTGCAGGCTGAAATTCTTTGCAGCCATTAAAATCCATGTTGTAAATCAGGGTTTTTTAACCTGAGCTTATTAGATTTTTTTCGAAATATTTGGTGGTATGTTCACCTTCTTTATATCTTTTTGTTTGGCCTGAAATCCTTTACAAATTAGTATGTATTAATTTGCATTTTAATTTTTACATTACATAATAAACACATGTAGAATAACTTACATAATAAACAAACGTGGAAGAATAAAATAAAAAGGAAAAGTCTCCCCTCACCAGCAGCCCCTTCTCCAAGTCACTCCTCTTCCCAGAAGTAACCACTGCCAGCAGTTCGGTGACAACACTTGGTCTTTTAGTAAAATACATTTCATGTATTGCTTTAATTTTTACTTTCTTATTCGAGTAAAATTCTAAGAAAATTCAAACAAAGAAATATGTGATGTAAAAAATGAAATTTTCTCTTCTCTCCTTAATCCTAAATCTCACTGCTTCCCCGACACAATCATTTTGAACAAGTTGGCATGTCCCTGCCTGAGATTTTTTTAATTTTAAAAATATTCTTAATATTTTGGAAATAAGACAAAAAAGTAAAGCTACTTTAATAACAAGGGGAGGTGTTTGTGATTGTTTTATTTTTAATACCTTATTATGAGAATTTTCAAATGCACATGAGAGTAGAGAGGATATTATGATTAACTCTGATATGCTCATTGCCTAGATCTGACAATCATTAATATTCACCCTATTTATTTCAGCTATGTTTTTCCTGGGTTGAATTATTTTTAAGCAAGCTCCCGGCTTCTTGACATTTTATTCCCAGATACTTCATTAGGAGTCTCAACTACTTAAGGACATTTTCTTAGATGACCCCAATCCTATAATCACAACTGACAAGATTAATACTCATCAGGTAATATCTCCTAATACCCAGGCTATACGTTAATTTCCCAATTGTCTCATCTTTTTTACGGCTGGCATTTGCAACCATTTCTGCAAAAGCTCCATCTGTGTTTTTCCTTTCTCTGCTTTCTAGTGCTAGTCATGAAATAAGGCCAAGAGTGGGTAATAAGTAAATCTTTTAAATAATCCAACTAACATTTTGACACACACACACAAAGTCCATTACAAAAGAAAATGGCCAGCACAGTAAGAGCACCCTTTTAAACATTTTATTTTGAAACAATTTCAGATGTACACAAAAGTTGTAAAAATAGGCCACAGTGCTCCCATTTTTTCCTTATATCAGATTCCCCATTTGTGAGTGATTCTGAACAATAAGTTGCAGACATCTTGACCCACTACTCCTTACTATTCCAGTGTCTATTTCCTATATACAAAGGGAATCTACCAGGTAACCACAGTACAACAATCAAAACCTGGATGTTAATACTGATCCAATATGAATATAGGATCCTCAGTTGCCATTCAATATTTTGCCTCTTCTCCCTTATATTTTAAAATTATATATGACTAGTTACATTTTTCTAGAAGAAAAATAGAACAATAAATCACAAAAATGCCTCTACCTCTGCACTACTCCCAAAAATCGAAATCCCTTGTCCAGAGTTATCACTTAGGCCTTTACCATTCAGACACTTTTTCTGTACAACATACACAGGGCTATACCACCCTCTATTTTTGTTTCAATCCCAGCTGGCTTGTCTCTAATAAAAATACGATCTCTTTTGGAGCTCCTTGTGTGTCAATAATAATCCTGTCAACTTATAATTTAATTTTAATACATTTAAATTAGAACTTATAATTTAATACATTTAAATTAGAATTTATTTTTTTCTGCCTCTTAAAAAAAAATCCGCCACAGAGACACTCCACAGCATGCACACATAAACCTAGACTTAGCAATTTCTGTGACTACTTCTTGTGTTGTGCCTACATCAACACTCCAGTGACCATTACTGGTCCATACACTTATGTATTCTCTGATTACATCGCATGGTCACTGCCGAAGTGGAAGAGCATTTTAGATGCTAAAAATACTCTGCCGACTGCCTCTAGCAAAGCCTTTACTTTGAGTCAGCTCTCTTCCCTGAGGCAGGAAAAGGCCTGTGTCTCTACAAGGTCGTCAATACCAGATACTATGCTTCCCTTTATAAAGCCAATTTGATGGGCTAGAAATGGCAACTTGATACATCCTTCAATTTTTCCTTTGCTGGTGAAGTTAGTCATAACATTAATTTTGAGGAATTTGAAAGGTTGATACTAAAATTTTTTTTTTAATTGCAGTGGCAGCTGCATTACACAGTTAATAAATGAGATCTATTTGCATCCGTCTTATTTCCGTCTGTCTTTTGTTGAATGCTGGCACTTAGTATGTGCCTCTAATCTAAAAGAGCTCTCTGCTCTTGAAGTTATTTCATTAGTCACACATTAAAAAATTACTGAGCACTTACTTTACACCAAGCAGGCATTGTTTTAGGTGCAGGGGAGCGAGAGGTAAACAGTCTCTGTTCTCATGGAGCTCACATCCTAGGTCAGGCAATAAGCAATAATCATTACTTTGATGTCTGTATGGGTAGGTCTGGCAGGATGCAGTCTAATGTGTTTGTTAATACAGTGGTTTAAAGAGTGTGCAGAAAGGGGTGTTCGAGATAGATAAAAGTGGGGCAGAAAGGTGACAACAGTTAAAGCATACTGATAGGTACACATGGGCTTTGTTTAAAGATATTTTCTCTACGTTGGTACACTTTGAATATTTCTATAACAAAAAAAATGCTAGTGGCATACAAATGCATTACTGCCTTGGGAGATTTTTTTCTTTTTGTTTTCTTTTTCTTTTTTTTTTTTTTTTGCTCACTCTGTCTTCCGCGCTGGAGTGCAGTGGCGCAATGTCAGCTCACTATAACGTCTGCCTCCCGGGTTCAAGCAATTTCCCTGCCTCAGCCTCCCGAGTAGCTGGGACTACAGGCGCCCGCCACCATACCCGGACAATTTTTGTATTTTTAGTAGAGACGAGGTTTCGCCATGCTGGCCAGGCTGGTCTCAAACTCCTGACCTCAGGTGACCCACCTGCCTCGGCCTTCCAAAGTGCTGGGATTACAGGCATAAGCCACCAAGCCCGGCCAAGGGAGAATTTTTTCTTTTTTTGAGACGGAGTCTCACTCTGTCACCCAGGCTGGAGTGCAGTGACATGATCTCGGCTCACTGCAACCTCCGCCTCTCGGGTTCAAGCGATTCTCCTGCCTCAGCTTCCTGAGTAGCTGCGATTACAGGCCCACGCCACCGCGCCCGGCTGATTAGTATATATATATAAATACACATACACACATATGTATATGTATATATAGTTTTTTAGTAGAGACGGTGTTTCACCATGTTGGTCAAGCTTGGCCTCGAACTCCTAACCTCGTGATCCGCCCACCTCGGCCTCCCAAAGTGCTGGGATTACAGGCGTGAGCCCCCGTGCCCGGCCTGAGATTTTTTTTCTTTTGGATGGAATTTCCAATAGTGTCTAGGCCGACACCCCTCCACCCTCCTTTGCCTGTCATTCAAGACAATACCCTTGAGAAAAGAGGCTGTGGGGAAGGCCATGTTCGATTAGGAGGTTTAAAAGTCCATCAAAGTGTCATATGTGTTAGGTGTGAAATGGCGACACTGGGAATTACTGTTAATAAGGGGTGGCTGCAGCAAGGTGATTGTTATGAGAACATCCCCACCGCCCCACTTTTGTTTGAAGACTTTCGTACTGAACTACGTGTTGTTTACTTTCAACAATGTATACACTACAGTTGACAAAAGTTAATCTCGGTGATAAGAATATGCCTGTTAATTTATCTCCACTGTGCTGAACGGTTAAAAAATTGTTTTTCTTCAATAACAAAAGGCTTAACATTTTATTTAAAAAAAATTAGAATATCATTATTTCATTATTGTAATGGGACAAATCCTTCCTCCTTTCTGCCCTGGTTGGAGAGAAAGGAGTGCAGCCCACTTGCCCTCACTACCTTCAGCCTCCTCAGCGGCTTCTGGCGCCTCCACATTCAGAGGTTTCAGCTTCCCCGCCATTTTCCAGCGCGGGGCCTGCGCGCGAGCCTCGCTTGATGACTGGTTAAAAAAGAAACCACGTGAGGGTGAAAGGCTTTTCAGCACGCATGCGTGCAACCCCCGGTTATGCCAGCGGTTAAATCAGGAGTCAGCTCTGAGCAGGCGCGGAACACACTGCGGCCCTGATTGCCAGCACGCATGCTACACCCTTGAGGCTGTAACTCCACAAACAAGGGCAGAACTAGGGTAATGGCCAGTTGGGGAGTGAGGGTAGTGTGCACACATACAAAACCCTAGGGAGGTCTCTCCTGCTTTCGGCTGCTTGTCTTGTGCAGGTTGTCAAAGTCTGGGACAGACGTGCATGTGCTATGTGGTGGTACACGATAGTTCGAGTCTGTTTTCGTTTACAAATCCTCATCAAAGAGTTCATGAGAGAGGGTTACTTATCTCTGTTTCACAGATGAGTAAAATGAGGCTTAGAGGCTAAGTGCATCTCCTATGTAAAAATGCTGGATTTCAGCCACTGTGTGCAGTCAGGTGCTGTGTCCTGGGTTCCACAGGTGGACACTGGAGGCCACCTCATTAATGTTAGCAGCAGCCAGCATTGAGGGCGGGTCATTTCTGGCAGGGTAAAGATGAAGAAAAGTACAAGAAGGGCAAAGGAATATCTTTGTGGGTCTTACTTTTAGGCCTTTTATGTAGTTTTTTTCTTTAAAATACCCTCATGCCAGTCCCAAGCATAGCCTGGCCCTGAAGTGCCAATTCCAGCACCCCTGTGGGCCACGCTAGACACCTTGGCCAGATCTGGACACTCAGGGCTGAGATTCAACTAGGAGGCAGACCACGGAAGCAAGTTTGGAGGGGACAGTCCCTGACAGAGGCTAGAGCATCATCCAAGTGGAGGAGATGAGACAGAGGGAAGGGACAGGGAGGCCTAAGGATTTCCCCAGAGGGGGAGGTGCATGACCGGGCAGGGAAAGCAGCCTGCTCGCCTGGCGGCTGCCACCATCTCTCTCATCGGCGGGCCCTCAGACCTTGCCCCATTGCTTAGGGAGACAATGACTGGCCACAGACACACCCCCACACACATTTCCAGGGTAGACAGAAGGTAAAAAACAAAGGTGGTTGCTCCCAGCACTGCCTGGTCTGGGAGCTCCAACTATCAGAGTCCAGTGAACAAGCCATTATGGGCAGCTTGGTCCGTAGAGGTGGCTGGTGGTGTGGAGTACTTGGGTGGGTAACGAATGAAGAGCCGGTCCTCCTCTTTCTTCACCCAGCGCAGGAGTTTGGTCACTACCAAGATTGCACCTGCCTTGGTCACCAGAGGGCTGAGGCAGGTATAGAGCTCGAATTTGGAGGTCACCTGGGGGTTTGGGAGGAGACAGAGTCAGATGGGCCAGAGCTGGCTATGGACAATCCTGCCTACCCCAGTGCAGCTGCATGTCTGCTTCCTGCAACCTGGAACCTGTACCTGGCAGCACCTCCTACCGGGTGCTGCCTAGATACTGGGCTAAGGTAGGTAAGCTGATATTGTGCAATTTCAGCTGGACCTAGTGACTTCAACTGGGTGATGCTGGTTGTGTGTGTGGGTACTCTCTAGACCTGTTTGCTCATTGGGAACTGGGGAAAACAGTAACAATGTTTAATATTCTGTCAGTAACCTATTGTGTACAAGGTCCTGCTCTAAGCTCCTACAACTATGTTTTCATCATCTACAGCCAGGGAATAATATAAAGAGGAACTCAATTTATGCCTCATACCACATGGAGAGGCCTGACCCCACAAGGTCACTAGCGCCTTTCCTGTGCCACCTCCCAGAGCTCTCCCCTTCACTCCCTCTGCTCCGGCCACTCTACCCTTTCCTTACTATTCCTCAAACACAGCCAGGCTTGGTTCCACCTCACAGCATATCAGTCCTTTCCCTCTGCCAGGTGTACTCTTCCTCCTAATATCCACGTAGCTCAATACCTCCCTACTCCACTCAGATGCCATCTGCTCAGGGAGGCCACCCTGATCACTTGGTTTAAAATTCTGCTCCTAACATACATTTTGTTTTTGTTTTTTTATTTTTGACATAGAGTCTTACTCTGTTGCCCAGGCTGGAGTGCAGTGGCACGGTCTCGGCTCACCGCCACCTCCGCCTGCCAGGTTCAAGGGATTCTCCTGCCTCAGCCTCCCGAGTAGCTGGGATTACAAGCGCATGCCACCACACCCAGCTAATTTTTTGTATTTTTAGTAGAGACGGGGTTTCACCCTGTTGGCCAGGCTGGTCTTGAACTCCTGACCTTGTGACTCACCGCCCACCGCCCCCCCACTCCCACCCCCACTCAGCCTCCCAAAGTGCTGGGATTATAGGTGTGAGCCACCATGCCTGGCCCATATCTTGGTTTTAAAACTCCAATCTCTACTAAAAGGTACAAGGGCTCCATGGAAAAATGGCTGAGTTGAGGACTGGAATAGAGAAAGTCAAGTAAGATGTGCTCACATAGTGAAGGGGACGTGTCAGAGACACAGGGATCAGCCTGGCTAAATCAGGGTACCCACTGGCTAAATCAGAGGCAATTTGAACACCAAAATAAATGCTAGAGAAGGATTTTAGCTCACTGAATTAAAGAAAAATCCATGAGACAATATTGATAGAAAATTAAAAATTCAATAAATAGGAGAAGGAAAAGTTATTCCTTTTTTTTTTTTGAAATGGAGTCTTACTCTGTCGCCCAGGCTGGAGTGCAGTGGCGCGATCTTGGCTCACGGCAACCTCCGCCTCCCAGGTTCAAGCGATTCTCCTGCCTCAGCCTCATGAATAGCTGGGACTACAGGTGCGCACCACCACGCCCAGCTAATTTTTGTATTTTTAGTAGAGATGGGGTTTTGCCATGTTTGCCAGGCTGGTCTCGAACTCCTGACCTCAAGTGATCAGCCTGCCTCAGCCTCCCAAAGTGCTGGGATTACAGGCGTGAGCCATCACGTCTGGCCCCATGTTACTCTTTATAGTAAAATCCCAGCCAATAAATGTAGAAAGAATGATGGAGTTACGAAAACCACCATCTGACCAGGCGTGGTTTTCACTATGCCCTTTATAACTCTTTATAAATATAAATATAAAAACTCTTTATATTGTTTTTGCACCTTCTTTCTAAGTCTAAAGTTACTTGAAAATGAAAGTTAAAAAAATTTAAAAACAAAATTCTTAGCCTAGGACAATACCTGATCCACAGCACTCATGCAATAAATTAATAAATATGCATTACATGGCACGTGCCATTTCTGATGAGGCCCCCTTCACTGGCCTCCCTTAGTAGCTGACCTTTAGCAAACCCATAGGAAGTGAGGGCTGGAGCCCAGAGGAGACCAAAGGGAAGGATACCCCAGGTGGAGGGCACAGCAAGGGACCACGCCTGTAGTGTCTGAGGAGTGCTGGGGACTCATGGAGTCACAATGAGCTGGTGATGAATGGGGTGCCTCCAAACACATGGATTGGGCTACTGGGGAATCGGCAGGCACAGCAGTGGTAGTTAATGGGGCCTCTGGAAAGTCAAAGACACTGTCCTGTTGCTAATCTGGGAGAAGCACACAGGAGGGTGAGGCTAATGTCGGATTAGAGACACGGTCATTAGTTGTTAGGGGCTTCAAAGATGTGTGTGTAAAGGCAGGGACAGTGTCGCAGGCAAGGCACAGCCCAGCCAGAGGCCTGCTGTGTTTGGTGGAGGCGCTATGGCTGGAGGGGATACAATATAGGGAAAGGAGGCTTGAAGTGGGGAATTAATTCACTCAGAGCCCTGCCCAACTTACCCAGGCCAGTAGTGTCTCCTTCTCAGCCACGTGGTAAATGAGGCGCAGGGGTCGGGAGGTGCTGTGGAGACGAGCATGCAGGCGGTGGTACAGGTCCGACAGCCGCTGCCGCTCCTCCTCTCTGCTGTAGGGGGCCTCTAGCTCAGGGCTGCCATGATGGAGGGAGGTGGAGGGCAAGGTTAGTCCAGGGCCTTCTTGGCTGGCCCATTTCCTCCCTCAGTCTAGAGATTTCAATGAAGTTAGGGAGCTGAGCCTCTCCCATGAGACTTGAGGATTCTCAGGGGTTGGAGGCTGACCTTCCCTCTTCAAACTAGGGGATTCCCTGAGTACCAGGGCCCTGCTGTCCACCAGAAGAGGGGGATTCCTTTAGGTCTGTGGCTGATGCTCCATCATCAGACAGAGACTTGTTCTCTTCCCTCTTTCTTAAGCATGGCCGGTTATCTCTCCTGAGTCACATCCCTGAGATGCTGAATTTCCTGGTTTGACAGGGCTTCCCACCCAGCCAGTTGCCTTAGGGTCAGGGCCTACCTGGTAAACTGGGGCAGTTGGCGGTGGTGGTCAGGGATGTCCAGCGGCTTATACAGGAAGTGCCGGAGGCCCGGCGCCCCGACAGCCTGCACGCTGTAGGCAGGAGCACTGGCTGATGAGGCATTAGAGAAGCTGGCAGCCTCCCCAAGGGCACGCATGGCACCGAGGGCATGCATCCCATCTTCGACCAGGCGCCGGCAGGCGGCCATGGCATGGAAGGCTTCACGTTGGGTGCCAAGCAGCAGCAGGCAGACAGGCATAGCATCCAGGCGGGCCACGTAGGCGTAGAAAAAACCATCAGGGTTGAAGCGGGGCAGGCACACAGGTGCCCAAGCCTCACCCGCCGCAAAGGCTGGTGCACCCACCCAGTCGAGCAGCAACTGCAGGTCAGCTGGGTCCAGCCGGCACTCGGCCAGCACATTCCGCTCCTGGGCTGCTGTTATCAGTCGACCGCCCACTGCCAGCACTGACAGCGCCAGGCCAGGCGCTGTGCAACGTCGGAGGAGCGCACCTAGTGCGTCTCGCAGCGGGCGGGCAAGGGGCACACAGCGCACGGCACCCAGAAGCAGGGCTCCTGGGTCCTGCTCCATACTGTCCAGAAGTCTGTCCAGTGTGCGCTCTGAGCCAGCCAGCAGGCGGCGGAGGTCATAGTTCTGCTTGTGTGCGAAGATGCGGGCGACACTTGCACGTGTAAGTGTGCTCACGATCTGTGCGTGCACAGCTAGCAGCTCCCCCCGCAGCTGGGCTGCTGACTGAGAAGTCCGTGACATGGCCACGAGCAACAGTGGGCCCTGTTGTAGGAACACCAGCTTGTGGTCCTCTGGGGAAGGAAGGGGTAAGAAGGGGGGGTACAGCTGGATCAGGAATGACCAGAGGGAGACAGTGGGCCTACCATACACACACCAGGCCTGAGTCCACATGCTCACTCTGTGGGCACCTGGACTGGCGTAAGGACAAGCTGGAGGAATCTGGACATTTGCAGAGACATGATGGGATGGACAAAGGAACAAGTAGGTTAGATACACAGCACAGACCAAGGGCAGGCGGGTAGAGATGGTACAAGGGCTGACACAGAGCCAGAAAGACACAGCTCAGCCACACAGCCCCCACAGTTATCCTCTCAGGCGACATAGAAGTATCCAGCTAGTCACTCAGATCCCAGCAAGTCAGTCATTAAGAAACCAGCAGGCCAGAGATGAACCCCCCCACCTCCCGCCACTGACAGTTAGAGCCCCGGATGACCATCCACACACATGGACCCAACCCTGGCTGGCTGGATAGTGCCTGAGGCAGACAGACCTACCCATGCCAACCATATTCCCAATCACTGTGCCCCATTCTGCCTCCCACCTGTTTGCTCACCAGCGTAGATGGCACGGATGGCATCTCCCGCACTCTGCACAAAGGACACCAGGGCGGTCATTACACCCATGGTAGCCGACAGCGCCTCCACACTACCATACCGTGAGTAGATGGGCTTGCCAGCCTCACTCAGCACAAACACATGCTTCCGCTGGCTGCGCCACTCCTCATCACTGGGGTCCCCGCCCTGGCCTCCAGAGCTACTCTCAGGGCTACGTGTGGGACTATTCTCAGGGGCTGCAGGACTCCAGAGCCGAGAGGTGCTTGACAGGGCCTCTGACTGGGGCGGTGGTGATGGGCTGGGTGGCTGGTCCTTGTCCTTGGATCCTGAAAGGGAGCCCCTGGTTGGTCATCTGCATGTGAACTCCTAACTAACCCCACATCCCCAAGGACCCACCAAATATCTACTAGCCCCTCCATGACCCCTGCATGCTGACGCAGAACTCCAAGTGTCTCCTATGCCCCTCAATGACCCGATGACTGCCCTAGGACCCCGCAATGATCTCCACTAACATTTAGGTTCCAATGATCTTCCTAAAACCCTAATAAACCAACATATTCTCATTGTTATTCCACTGGACCTGCTATGTTCCTACAGACCAATTACTTCCCTTTCAATAACTGTCATTCCAAAGTCTTCAAAGCACCCCATTGACTCTGGATGACGATTATTCATCTTCAATGATCCCCCATTAACTCCTCTGACCCCTATTTTTTCTCCTGATATCTGCTCACCCAATGGCCACCATTAACATCTATTAATATCTTAAGTGTTTGAAAGCCCCACCCCCTGCCACTACCCTATCAGTGATGCCCACTGATACCTGATGACCCCTACTAACTCTCCTGGTCGCCCATTTATATTCTTGGTAATGTCCACTATTTCTCCCAATGACTGTCGTTAATATCCACTAACACCCAGATATTTAGGACTCCCCTAATCCACTATTCACTCCCACTGTGGTTCACAAACACCCCATGACCCCACATTAACAATCATTAACACCTGGTTTTGCAGTGACCCTCCATGACTGCCCTGATTCACAATTTATTCTACTCCATGTCTACTCCTCCCTACCCCCAACAATGACCATCATTAACCTCCACTAACACCCAGCACTTGAGAGACCTTCAGTCACTCCCCTGACCACCTTCAATCTCATTGATATCCACTCCCCTCCCTACAGTAACCATCATAATATCCACTAACACACAAGACTTTAATGACTTCCATTGCCCCTACCCATGACCATCATTAACATTCACTAAAACCCACAACTTCAACGGCCCCTACTGACACATCCATTTATTCCCATTGATTTCCATTCATCCCCTAATGACAACCATTATTATCCATGCGCAACTATGTCTCAATAATTTTCCCATAAAATCCCAATAATTGCATATTCTGTCACTGACATTCACTGACACACCCATGTCCCCAAATATCATTACTCCCTCCTAATAACTGCTCTTACCTGCTATTAATTCCCAAGTCCTCAACCTCCCCATCCACATTTATTCTCAGTGAAGTCCACTGATCCTTCCCAATGACTCCATTTACATCCACTAATTCCAAAGTGATCAATGGCACAGACTTCTCAGTGACTTCCATTAAATCCCAGATGAAAAACTTTACACATCCACTAACTTGTGGTTCCTTAAAGACTTCCCCAACAGTCTACCAGTGACTTCAATGATGTAAATACTCTGAGTGCCCATCGAACTCCACTGATTCCCCTTCCCACTTCTATTATTTAATAAATAACACCCTACTCATCAAAAACACTAACTTCTCAACAGTCCTCCTCGGAGTCTAATGCCTTTCTTCATCTCATTCTTTGACCTAAACACTCTAAATCTTCAGTGACCCTCTTTGGTCCTAACAGCCACCTTTCTGATTCCTCAGTGACCTAAAGTCACACCAAACCCCCAGTGAACATCCGTTGACACCCAATGACTTCCTCAATGATGTAAACTACACCATGTGTCCACAGTGACCTCCTCCTGACCCGGCGATGGTTTAAGCCACTTCTCTTGAGTCCCAAGACTCCCTACTGGTCACCCACTGACCCTTCCCCCGTCCAACAATGACAACCCCTAAGGATTCCTTTTAAGACCCCACTAAGTGGAGTCATACCTGTTTCCTCCAGGCCCTCGTCTTCGGGATCCGGCGGGACCGCGTGAACCCCTCCACCTTCTCTAGCTTCCTCACTGGGGAACTGCGTGTCCTCCGTGTCCTCCAAGTCCTCCGCGCCCCCGGGGGCCGGGGCAGCAGTGTCTCCTCCGACCTCCATCTGCACATCCCTGAGGGGGAGGGGAATCGAGGGTGACGGGCGGTGAAAGAAACTTCTGAAAAGCCCTTATAGAGTCAGGCCCCCTTGGACACACTCCTACTGCTCATTTCCCCACGGATTTCAATAGGACACGACATTCAAAATCCTGCCCAAATACGTCCCCCCTCCAACACTTTCCGAAAAGAGGAGACTCTACTGGGCCTCAGGAAATAGAGATATACAAACACCTGTTTTAACCCCGAATCTCAATTGGCCGGATACCATTACTTCTCCGTAGCGGCGGTGGCATCACACTTCCGGGTGCGGCCGGGGAGGTGCCACATTTCCGGGTGCGACGCCTCCCAGAAAACACTTCCGGTTGCGGAGCTTTATTGGCTCCTCGCGGAGTCCCTCTCCCGCCGCCTACGGGTGTCCCCTCATAGTTGAGATGGCGCGGGCCACTTCGGATCTACGTCAGGTCTGTTCGAGAGCGCAATGAGACCTCTCTGCACTCCTTTCAACGGATCTAGCTACGGCTGCTAACCCGGGAGAGCGAGGCCCACTTCGCTTACCGGTGGTTGGCGTGGGGGGGCGGGGGGGGCGCGGCTCGCTCTAGCCAGTCCAGGAGTACATAGGGCGCGACCGCCTTCTTTCTGGGCCAATCGAGATAAGCCGCCTCATTTCCCCGCTGTCTACTCCCCCCGCCAAATCCTAACCAATACTGTGCGTTGTGTTGCGTTTGCACACGCCCATCCATTGATTGACGTCTCCCTCGACCCAATCGAAGACTCGAGCCTATTCCTTGTTTTACAAGAGGACTTTTGCAGCCTAAGTCCGGATGGATACCTGTGCCGGCCCCACAAATGGGCTCTCCCAGAACTGAGGCAACTCCACTTTCTCTTATCCCTTAACCCTGCCAAGAAAGTCAAGGGAGGGGAGAGGCGCGAATGCTTGACGGGCAGTCGCCGCTTCTAATCGGCGTGCCGCGCCAAGTCTGGTCAGTTTGTAGGACTCGGATCCTAAAATAAGAGGCAGGTCTCGCAGAAGGAACTATTCGTTGGTCTCTCCGTGTTCACCCAAAGGGCTCGGCGGCCTTTGGAAAAAAGGAAGCGTGAGCCACGGACATCCTCGTGGCGCCTGGCTAGGGGGTTGCCAAGGCAAAGCTCAGGCTGATTTAGATTTGTCCAGACCCGCAAAAAGCCCGGCTGACCTCACTTGCGTGGGCAGCGTCAGCAGGCAGAACCGTGCAGAGGAAAGCCCAGGCCCACCGGGGGTGCGTGTGTGGGCGCGGCGAAGAGGCTGCTGAGTCCTGACTGGCCGAAGACAAGGCCGCGTCGTTCTCCGCGCGTCGCCCTTGGCTAGCGCGACGGCCCCTGCAGCTGGGGCCCGTCCCCTGTAAGCTCTACTGTTCCCTGGAAAGTAGAGCGCAGCGGCTGGATAGGATCTTACTCGGGTGTTGCCAGCAGCCGCAACCTGCAAGCTGCCAGGGGTTCGGGCTGCCAGCGGAAGGAAGGCGGTCCTAGCTGACAATTTTAGCCTGAGGGCGAACGCGGGTGTAGACGCGCCTGGTCTAGGCAGCCCATCTCGTTTGCTCTAGGCGTCTCTAACTCTGTCTCTTCCTGCGACTCTCCGAGCCTGTCTCAGGGTGTCTGCCTGCGCCCCCGTCTCTTCCTGTATTTGTGTCTCTGAATGTGTAAATGGACACCTTTACTCATCCACGTGCGCTTTCCTTCCTCATCTCCCTACCTCCGCCTCTTTCTCTAGGTCTCGGTCTCTGGGTCGTTCTTTAGCTTTCTCTCCGGCATTTCACTTACTTCCCACCCTCTCTCCCAGGGCAGAACAGCGGCGCCCCAGGGGCCCTCGAGGGTCTTTCGGATCCCGCAGCTCCGTACCCTGCCGGGTTCCCACGTCTACCTGCAGCTGGGGGAAGAACTCTGCCAGCCCAGGGCAGGGGCGGGCACTCACTTGGACCAGGACCTGCCCGACGCCCCCGGTCCGCCGGGCGAACGGGTCGTCACTTCCTGTGATCAGTTTGGGAAAAGGCCTGGGGGCCCTGCCACGGGCGAGTGTGGGAACCCAGGGTTCGAATTCCCGCCCCGACGCTGCTTCCGGACCGAAAGCCCTCTGAACGCCTTGCCCCAAGTGCCCTGGGCCTCGGTTTCTCCACCAGTGAAACAATGGTGGGAATCGCTTGACGTGAAGTGAGTGGAGGTGCTGGCACACTTCGAGTGATTGCTAAGTGGAAGCCTTTGGTACTAGTTAGGATAATTATTTTAATTACAGTATAGTTAGGGTAATGAATTCCAAATACCAATGTAGCATCATGTGCCTTATATACAATAGGTAATCGATAAGTAATAAATATTAAATTTATATAACAGAAACAATAGATAAATTTATGTGCATACAAAATATATTTACCTAATACATTTAGAAGTACATAATATATAATAAACATGTAAAAAAGTACAATAAAATAACATCTCATAAGCAAACTTATTTATTAATCTCGCTGTGTTACCCAGGCTGGAGTGCAATGGGGAGATGTTGTTGACTCATTGCAGCCTCCGCCTCCCGGGTTCAAGCAATTCTCCTGCCTCAGCCTCTGGAGTAGCTGGGATTACAGGTGCCCGCCACCAAGTCCGGCTAATTTTTGTATTTTTAGTAGACATGGGGTTTCGCCATGTTGGCCAGGCTGGTTTTGAACTCCCGACCTCAGGTGATCCACCCGCCTCAGCTTCCCAAATTGCTGGGATTACAGGAGTGAGCCATCATGCCCAGCCCAGCGCTACACACTTTAAACAACCAGATCTCGCAATAACTCCCTCAGTCACTGTCACCAAGAGGATGATGCTAAACCATTCATGAAGGATTCACCCCCAAGATCGGATCAACTCCCACCAGACCCCACCTTCAATAGTGGGGATTACCATTCGACATGAGATTTCGGTGGGAACATAGATCCAAACCTTATCAGGGGAGTAGAGGAATAGTCATGCCTTCATCTAGCTTTGTCAATCTGCATTTTTACCTCAGAGGAAGCAATCAGATATGCATTTGTTTCAGGTGAGCAGAGGGATGACTTGGGGTTCGCTCCTTTGTCTCGCACCTGTGAAGATAAACTATCAATTTACATTGTCAGGGTAAAATTCAACAGAACCGTTTTAGAGTAAAGATCTTGCGGCCCACAAGGAATCCCTAGAGTGCAAATTATGAGGGAAGTATGTAGCTTTCTTATCTTTGTAGCTATCTTATTTAGGGATAAACTGGGAGGCAGATTTGCCTGATGCAGTTCCCAGCTTGACTTTTACCTTTGGCTTAGTAATTTTGGAATCCTGAGATTTATTTTCCTTTTACACCTGCCTTGTATTTCAACAAAACCATATCACAATTAGGCTCCTTTTAAAAATTCTTGCTGACGTGCTCTGTGAACTTTAATGATTGTTTTCCAGGGAAAATGGCAGAACTAAGAACAATTGTCACACAATCTCTTATCTGAAACCCTTAGTGCCAGATGTGTTTTAAATTCACACTGTTTCCTGATTTTAGAAATGAAATTAGGTGCATGTGCCATATATTATATAGAGCCCAGCAAGGGACTGGGAAACACCTGATAACTAAACTGATTTTTTCTGAGTGAAACTTTTTATTACTCCCACTAAGAGAAACACTAAACCGTCTTATGTTAGTTTAGTTCAGGTTTTACCTCCAAGTGAGTTTTTAAAAATTATTTTTCTGGAGCTTTTTGGATTTCGAAACTGCAGACATAAGTTTATGGAGCTTTATTAGCATTCCATATTTGATGATTTGCTACTCTAAACAATTTCTACAATCAAAGATGAGAGATGGGAACAAGTGAAGGAACATACAGCCATCTCTGGTGTGTCTGCCTTTTTTTTTTTTTTTAAATCAGAAAAGCAAAGACCAAAAATATCTCAACAAACCTCTCCAGTAGATTTTAAGTTATGGCTCATGGCTTGAACTGCAGAGTGTTTACAAATTGTAAACACACACACAGACACAGAGTTTTTTTCTGTTTGTTTTTTTTAACAGATCAAAGATGTCTTTGTGACATTATATATGTTTATACTTCCTGACTTTATGGACACTGTAAGTCCCAGGTAATCCCAAGCTACAGATGAGTCTAAGCAGGTGATAGAATTGCCTGATCATCTTGGACATATCATAGTCCATCACCTAGGGCTATTGACTTGGCCAATGTCTTTTCTCCGTAACAGTCTACAAGAATCACAAAAAGCAGTTTTCTTTTATCTTGCAGGGCCAGGACTATACATTCATGGTATTTCCTGAGGCCTATAGTTCACCTGCTATCTGCCATAATATAATCCTCAAAGATATTGATCATTTTTTTGAATTTTGAATATTTATTATCTTTGTAGTTTAATCTTTTATGTATATATGTATGTAAGTATGTATGTATGTATTTAATTTATTTATATGTTTTTTTGAGAGGGAGTGTTACTCTGTCACCCAGGCTAGAGTGCAGTGGCATGATCTTGGCTTACTGCAACCTCTGCCTCCCAGGTTCAAGCAATTCTCCTGCCTCAGCCTCCCGAGTACCTGGGATTACAGGCATGTGCCGCCACGCCTGGCTACTTTTTGTAGTTTTAGTAGAAACTGTTTCACCATGTTGGCCAGGCTGGTCTCGAACTCCTGACCTTGTGATTCACCCTCCTCGGCCTACCCAAGTGTTGGGATTACAGGTGTGAGCCACCGTGCCCAGCCCTAATCTTTTATTATTCACAATTTCAAACACATAAAAGTAGAAGGAATAGTATTATAAACCCCTACTACTCATTACCCAGGTTCAACAATTATCAATATATTGCCAATACTGTTGATATTATCTTGACATTCTACAAAACATCACAGTGATCTACTACACCGATGTTATGTTGAATGGATCTGGTGAGCTTGTACATGAGATGTCTTAGACAGCCATATGCAAATGACAGGGTAGGAAACAAATGGCATGTCCCCTCAGTAAAGTTTCTGGGAGTTCAATGACCATGACAATGTCAAGTTATTCCTCCAAGAAGAAAGACAAATTACACCTCTCACTATCTACCACACAAAAAAAGATGCACAATGCTTGTGTCTTAGTCATCTTTGGCTGCTATGAACATAGACTAGGTGACTTAAACAACAACAAAAAATTATTTCTCACAGTCTGGAGGCTGGGAAATCGAAGATCAAGGTGCCGGCAAGATCAGTTTCATTCTGAGGCCTCTTCTTGGCTTGGAGGCAACTGCCATCTCCCTGTGTGTTCACATGACTGTTTTTGTTTGTTTTGTTTTGTTTGTTTGTTTTGAGACTGAGTCTCGCACTGTAGTCTGGGCTGGAGTGCAGTGGTGCGATCTCGGCTCGCTGCAACCTCCACCTCCCAGGCTCAAGCAATTCTCCTGCCTCAGCCTCCCGAGTAGCTGGGAGTACAGGCGACTGCCACCAAGCCCAGCTAATATTTTGTATTTTTAGTAGAGACGGGGTTTCACCATGTTGGCCAGGATGGTTTCAAATTCCCGGCCTCGTGATTCTCCCTCGTTGGCCTACCAAAGTGCTGATATTACAGGCGTGAGCCACCGCACCTGGCCTCACGTGACTTTTTGTGTGTGTGCAGGGAGAGAGTGGAGCAAGCTCTCTGGTGTCTTTTTATAAGGGCACTGATATCATGAGGGCCCCACACTCATGACCTAATTACCTTCCCCAGGCTCCATGTCCAAATACCACCACATTGAAGGGTTAGGATTTTAACATATGAATTTGAGCCTGATATAAATGTTCAGTCTATAACGCTTAGTAGGCTTTTTTATATTTTGGAACACTTTTAGATTTTGGAGGCAACACATACCACATTTCAGTGTGTGACTTTGACTCATTTACAGAATTACCTGTAGATTTCAAGAGAGAAGAACAAAAGAAAGCGAGTTCAGACTGCAGGTTAAGCTAATCCACCACTTGGGGCTTATGATCCAGCAGACCCATAGATTTTCAAACTGTCCATGGCAAATAGGGATGCTCTACAGAGCATCTGGCAAGCAACAATAGGAAAAAAAAAACACTACACAGATGTGTAAGATTTTGAAATAAATCTATCCTCTCTTCTGTAGTTAATGATTCTTCTTTTGAACAGGTTTGGGACCAGGCCTTGGTAAAGAATGAGCACCTAACCATGGGATGTCAGGTGATTGCACAGCCTGAGATTTTGATCATGGGCTGGGTGTTGGATACTCACCTAGCTATGAGGTTGGGTGCTTTATTTATTTATTTTATTAATATTATTATTATTATTTTTGAGATGGAGTTTCACTCTTTTGCCCAGGCCGGAGTGCAGTGGTGCGATCTTGGCTCTCTGCAACCTCTGCCTTCTGGTTTCAAGCGATTTTCCTGCCTCAGCCTCCCCAGTAGCTGGGATTACAGGAACCTGCCATCACGCTAATTTTTGTATTTTTAGTTTCACCACGTTGGCCAGGCTGGTCTCGAACTCCTGATCTTGTGATCTGCCCGCCTCGGCCTCCCAAAGTGCTGGAATTACAGGCATGAGCCACTGTACCCAGCCTGACATTGGACGCTTTATTATCAAACACAAATGGTACGTAAGAGATCAAGCTCAGGCTCAACATGAGGGTCTAACTGAGTTCCTGTCCTTAAGTCCTAGGCACTATTTTGTGTTTTCCTTTACGTCCTTTGCTGTCTCATTTTGTCCTTTCTCCATATCACTATTTCCTGCTCCCTTTCTGGTATCTCTCTCTCTCTCTCTCTCTCTCTCTGCCTGTCCATCAGGGCTCCTTCTTCTTTTGTTTTCTTAAGATGAGCTGGAATTCTGGTGAAATTCCAGTAAGCAATGTCCCATAATTCCACATATAGGTGCATCTTTGCCTCCTCTGATGAACTAAGTAGGTTGAATTCCAATGTGCAGACTTTTAGAGAAACCAAACAGTGAAATAACCAGTACATGATAACAGATGTTTTTTTCATGAACTCACATGACTCTCCTTGGTGTCTTATCCTTGCAAATGGACCTACTTAAATTCCAGTCTTCCAAGTCTTTATGATCCTTACACTTGCCCATAGCCTGTTGAGTAAGCCTTTCCTCAAGCTCAGCAGCTGCTCAAGGTCACCAGCTACATCCTTCCCACAGTTTCCTCCATGCCATCGAATTCTGATTATGAATGCTTGTAATGTTCTGTTTCTTGATCTGTGTGTTGATATATAAAATAAAATAATACAGCATCTTCTCGGCTTAATTTTTATAAATTAATGGGCATATGAAAACCAGGAAAATGAAGTATTTTGTCAAGAAAAAGTAAAATCAACCTAGAGCAACCACAAGATGAACCAGATGTTAAAAACACAAGCCAAGAATTGTAAAATAATAATTATAATAATTCTTAGCGAAGCAAGGCAATATGCTTAGCATAGAAATAAAAATTCTAAAAACAAATATATTGAAAACTCTGGAATTGAAAACTATATTATATGAAGTTTAAATATTTACTGGATTGTGGCCAGGTGAGGTGGCTTATGTCTATAATCCCAGCACTTTGGGAGGCCGAGGCAGGTGGATCACCTGAAGTCAGGAGTTTGAGACCAGCCTGGCCAACATGGCTAAACCCCGTCTCTACTAAAATTACAAAAAGTAGCCAGGCAGGGTGGGGCCTGTAGCCCCAGCACTTTGTGAGGCTGAGGTGGGGGGGATCACTTGAGGTCAGGAGTTCGAGATCATGCCACTGCACTCCAGCCTGGGCGACAGAGCGAGCCTCTGTCTCAAATAAATAAATAAATAAATAAATAAATAAATAAATAAATAAATAAATAATTTACTGGATGGACCAGCTGGTGAAATGAGATGATGAAAAAGTTAAAAACCTATTCTCCAAAAAAATGGTACATCAAGTTCCTTTTGCTGCAGGGAAATTGAATCAGAAACTTAGATCTTTTGAAAACTAAAAGCACTGGGAATACTTGGGGAAGCATTGGAAATGCTAGATATCTTGGTAAATGCAAGAGACACTTTCATTTTTTAAATTCTTTTTCTCTGAATTTCTACACAAACCATATAAATGTTTAAATAAAAATAACACTGTGCTGTGATGTTTATAATGTATGAATATGTACTACATATAACATCTACTAAATACAAGTTTACAGTTTTAACTATAATATAAAAGTTTAAAAGGTTAAAAGTTGTGAAACAACTCTCTAAGAAGGGGGAGCTCTGCAGAAAAAGGGCTCTGAATATCTGCAGAGTGGGCTCCTTGAATATTTGCTGGACATAAAGCTGAATGAGCATATGGGATCAACCATTAGCTGGGCAAAGAACAACTAGGGAGCTGTAAGATGACCATCTCACACAGTTAATGTGCTCATGCATTTGGTTGAATAGTCAGAATGGAATGTCCTTGTTAATTACCTAGGGCATTGGTGTGAGACTGCAGAACTCACGCCACAATATAAGTGCTAAACTATCCCAAAGTCATAAGAGATTAAGCTGATCTCCAAATAACTGGTTTGCCTGACAACACAAAGCCTAACACTCAAAATAAGAAAACAAATTCGAGAACTATACAGCATAATATTTTTGATGTCAAACATCCAATTAAAATTATTAGTCATGGAAGCATGAAAGCGTGACCCAAACCAGGAAAAAAAATTAGTCTTTAGAAACGAATACAGTTAGCAATATAAATATGGCCAATATATCCAAGGATATCCATGAAAACATGAATAAAAATGAAGAGAAATGGAAGATATTAAATCACCAAATGGAACAAGCTATAAATGGAAAACGCAATATTTAAAAGAAAAGTTCAATGAATAGGATTAACAGCATATTAGACACTGAAAAAGAAAAGACTAGTGATTAATAATACAGAGAAAAAAACTAAAAAGAAAGATAAGTTGTGCCTTAGTGCATTTTTTGACAATACCAAGTGGCAAATATATATGCAATTGAAGTCCCAGGGTAGATTAATTAGGGGGTACAGAAAAAACTTTTTAAAAATAGCAGATAACATTTTCCAATTTGATAAAAATTAATTCACATATTCAAGCAGCTTAACAAAATTCATGCAGACAAAGAATCTCACCAGGGCATATTCTCAATAAATTGCTGAAAAACAGTGAAAAGCAAAATATTATAAGTAGTCAGAAAAATAAGACACATTACAACAAGAAGAGCAAAGATAAGAATTAAAGCAGACTTCTTATGAAAAACTATTCAAGCAAGAAAAAAAAGGGAACATTATTTTAAGTGCTATAGAAAAAATTAAATCTATTAACCTGAATTTTATACATTTGATAAAAATTTGGAAGTTTTCAAAGGCTATTTGAAAGTATTCCTAGTGAATTTTCTATTAAAATTCTTTGTCTATTTTTCTATGGACAGGTTAGTATTATTCTTATTGTTTTGTTTGAGCTTCAGGTAGCAGGAATTTTAAGGATTTCTTTTTATACCCTGTAATATTTGCTTTCAAAATGAAGGCAAAATAAAGACTTCCAGACAGACAAAAACTGTGAGAATTTTTCACAAGCAGATCTACACAATAAGAAAAGTTAATAAAAAATTTTGAAAATAAAAGTTAAATAATAGTTGGAAAACTGATGTATGTAAATGAATGAAATATACCAGAAATTGTTAACATGTGGATAAATAGTAAAGTATATTTTCTCATTTAAGAATATAATTGACTATCTAAATGCAAAACCGATGTATTGTGGGGTTTATAATGTTTGTAGAAATAAAATGTGTGGCAGCAATAACACAAATGACTGAAGTTATACATGATAGCACATTATTGTAAGGCTCTCACATTTTACATGAAGAATTATTATTTGAAGATATATTGTGAGGAATTAAAGAAGCATTTTGTTAACATGGGGAAAAAATACAGAAATGCCAAAGAAATTTAATGCCAAAGAAATAATAGGCCAAGAGTTGAGATAAAGTGGAATACTAAGTGTATGCCATCCAAAAGAAAGATGAAAAAGAGGAACAAAACAATAAAGAGCAGATTGGACAAATAGAGAACAAACAGCAAGATGCAAGACACTAATTCAACTATGTTAAAAATTGCATTAAATACAAATAAATAGTAGAATTAAAACAGAGATTGTCCAACTGTATATAACATCAGGGCCTAAACATAGGCTCACTACAAGATCTCAGTGTAATTATGTGGTCTGTAAAAATATAAATGGGCCAGGCGTGGTGGCTCATGCCTCTAATCCCAGCACTTTGGGAAGCTGAGGTGGGTGGATCACTTGAGGTCAGGAGTTCGAGAAGTTGTATTTGAGGACTGGAGTGAAATTCTCGTCCACCCACACCGACCAGATGTCGAGCGAACACATGTGGAAAACAGGGACTCGTCTCCTTCCCATATATCATACTCACAATTTGTTTGTTTCCACGTACAGTCTGTGACATCAGGTTCAGGGCAGGTGCGCCAGCAGAGAAGGCAGGGCAGAATCTGGAAGTGAAGCGGCGACAGTATGCTTTTGTTGGCATTCCCTTCCCACCTCCTGTTAACACACCCCATCCTGGAAAGATAAGCCCACCAGGGGTCTGGGTACTGAGTGATGCTACCTGGGACAGTGACGGGGCAGGGAACAGGAAGGCCTGGGATAGGAAGAAGGCAGGAGAGAGCAGAGGCCTGTTAGAGGGCAGAGACAGCAAAATGGATCTGGGAACAGGGACAGGGTGCAAGAACCAGTGCCCAGGCATCACGAAAACCAAACCAACATGCTGAGGCATCCACTCACTTGACAGTTACATCCTGCACTGTACACTCACTGGAAACCTAATTGCTGATGTGGCGTAAGCCGATTCCAGAAATAAAACAGATGGCATCTTGTGAAGCGCACCTTCCCCCTGGTCAGGTAACCTGTGGCAAGCAGAGGGCATGGCCTGAGAGTCAGTTCAGCAGGGAGGGTTGACCCTTGGGAAGGACATGCTATGGCTCATAGGTAGTCAGCCCCAGAAAGTACAGAAGCCCTAAGGCGGATACAGTCAGCCATGACTGGCTGGTCTGGGGTTTCCTGGGAAGAATCTGTCAGACCCTGGAGAACGAGTTTTCCTTGGTCTTTGGTGGTGCTAGAGTTGGGGAGAAAGATGGTGCTTTCAGGCGGAGGTACGCGGTGGAGGGGCTGTGTGTAAATAGGAGTGCTCACCTGCAATAAGTAATTGTGATTGGTGAGAATTCACCACTGTGTAACCACAGTCCTCCACTCTGCGGGGTGTGTAGATATGATGGATTTCAGGGGTCCCCTTGGGAGACTTCAGTATCTGTGATGGGGAGGGAGAGGGTGTTACGATCGTGTATTTTTACAGAAGTTCTTGGACTCCAGAAACCAACTCCCTCAGCAAGAGCAGATTGGAGAGATTTCATTTCTGGGGAAGGGGCTAAGAAGAAAGGGGCTATTGGATATACCTTAGTGACGTTGACTTTGAAAATTCGTCTAGTTGCGGTGATTTGTCCTGGTCCCAGTATATCAACAATTATGACTTGAAGGAAGAAGAAATGGGTCAGGGGACATAGGGGTTTACTGACTTAAGATTCTCTCATCCTAAAACCTCCGCCACCTCCGCAGTTCTATACCCCAGTGGTGAGACCATCTCCTTGGTAGACTTCCCTGGTGTTTCCCTAGACTCACCGACATCCGTCATGCAGTAAACAGTCTGGGGGTGCAGTAATTTACAAAGACAAGCATTACAAGGTGGCAATAAAGCCAGCAGCAAAGGAAAGGCCAGCAGGAATGAAGGGTCCATGGTGCGTGCTAGAGGGACACAGGGCGTAAATTGAGGCATGAACATTTTCTATCCCAGCTTCCCCTCCCCCTTCAGTTCTAGACCAGAGCTGGGCTGGATTTGAGAACCCACCCCCTTTCTTAATGTCCGGGGACTTGGGGGGGATGGAGTGGTCTAGCTCCTCTGATCTTGTGCCCCACATTTGAAATGACTCACCAAAGCCAGTCTCAGCCAAGGCATACCACAGCTTTTGCAGAACACCCAGCCCCACAGATGGTATATAGTCGTTTGCATGCCCTTTTCAACCCTGGGCCATGTCCTTTACCAAGGTACGGTGTGATTACCAGGTGTACTTGTTACTTGGAATGTTCATCTCTCATCTGCATTTTCTTTTCATCCTTCAAGCATATCAATCAGGCAGGTACAATATCATTACTGGGTGAACTTGCCACTTGGAATCCTCTTTCTCTGTATAGTTATACAAAAGGCACCAACTCCACTCATTCACGGATAATGTTATGAGCTGAATCATGTCTTTCCTTCACCTCCCACCCCAATACATGTATTGAAGTCCTAACCTCCAATATACCTCATAATGCTAGTGTATTCGAGATTGGATCATTAAAGAGGTAATTGAGGAGAAATGAGGTAATTATGATGGGTCCAAATCCAATATGACTGTGTCCTTTGTAAGAAGAGGAGCTTTAGGAAACAGACACACAGCGTGAAGACCATGTGAAGACAAAGGAGGAAGACAGCTACGTATAGGCCAAGGAGAGAGGCTCTTAGAAGAAACCAACACTACTGACATCTTGGTCTCAGACCTCTAGCCTTCAGAACCTTGAGAAAATACATTTCTGCTGTATAAGCCACTCAGTCTCTGGTACTTTGTTATGACATCTCTAAAAAATTAACAAACTCCTTTGCTTCATTGAAAAAAATATATAATATATATACATTATATATAATATATACACATATTATATATACATAATATATATATAATGTAGGGGCTTTAAACAACTTAAACTTGCATTAGGAATTTGAGATAAATAAATCACCTCCAACACCAAATGTATAAAACCAGATTTATTCAGTCACCCAACTTCTCTTCACTCTCCATACCTCCGTTCTCTGTCTTATTCCTATAGATTTTCATTTATTATGACTTATCCTCCATTGCTCTTTTAATTTTAAACATCTATAAACATAGCACCATAAACACACACATCTCCTTTTTTTTTTTTTTTTTTTTGAGATGGAGGCTTGCTCTGTCACCCAGGCTGGAGTGCAGTGGCACAATCTCGGCTCACTGCAACCTCCGCCTCCTGGGTTGAAGTGATTCTCCTGCCTCAGCCTCCCAAGTAGCTGGAGCTACAGGTGCCCACCAGCATGCCTGGCTAATTTTTCTATTTTTAGTAGAGATGGGATTTCACCATATCGATCAGGCTGGTCTCAAACTCCTGACCTTGTGATCTGCCCACCTTGGCCTCCCAAAGTGCTGGGATTACAGGCGTGAGTCACTGCACCCGGCTGCATCTCCTTTTTAGGTAAAATTGTAGCACACTTTATGTAGCTCTTGTCACCTCATGTTTTTAATTTTATAATATATCCTAAGATGGTACCATAGTAGTATATACATTCTTCATTCTTCATACAGTTGTATAATACTCCATGTTGAAGTGCCTTAGATTATCCAACCTATTCCTAATTATTGGTCCTTTGAATAATTTTCTGTTGTTTGCTCTTACAATAGTACCGCAATGAATAGGTTTGTGAGTAGAGTTGTCTCTCGATATATACTGGGGTTTGGTTCCAGGACTGCCCACTATACCAAAATCAGCATGTCCTCAAGTCCTGCAGTCAGCTCTTCAGAACTTGCCTCTATAAAAATCAGACCTCTGTATATGCGGGTTTCACATCTTGCAAATACCATATTTTTGATCTGCATTCAGCTGAAAAAGATCAGCATATAAGAGGAAGCGTACAGTTCAAACTCATGTTGTCCAAGGGTCGACTGTATACCTTTTCTTACATTTGCAAATATGTCTTTAAAAGTGATTCCTAGAAATAGGGTTGAGTTCAGGGCCAATTGCAGTTCTTTTCTGTGATTTGTCCGTATGTCATGCACTACTTTCTATAAGGTTGATTGACTTTTCCTTTGATTTTAGAAAATATAGTTTAAAAATACTAACTCTTTATGACATGACTGTAAATACTTTTCTCAGTTTGTCATATAACATTTACATTTCTTGAGTTAAAAATATATGTATATTTAATAGGATCTACTTCAGAATTAAGGATCTATTTAATAGGATCTACTTAAGGATCTACTGCCACTGGAATTTGACTCATAGTACAGAGTCCTCCTACTAACAAGGATTAGAGGATTTTACCCATTATTTTTTCCCTATTTATGCAATTTCTTTTTTAAAATTTAGACCTTTAACCCATTTGGAATTTATGTTGGGGTTACTGTGAGGCATGTGCACAATTTTATCTTTTTCCTAATTAATGTACAATTAACCAAATACCACTAGCACAAAGAGATCCTTTCCAAACTTAATTAAGCTGTCCTCCTTATTATATACGAAATTTCCACATGCATTTGAATCTATATCATGATATTTTATTCTATTCAGTTTGTCTATGTGACCATTCCTGCACCAATGCCACACTACAGAGACCTCTGAAAATATTTTATTATATTCTAAACATTTTGATATTGTTCTAGAGAAGACTCTCTTTTTTCCCTCTTCCATCAGCTAGATGTTGCTGGCATGCATTG
This sequence comes from Gorilla gorilla gorilla, assembly GCF_029281585.2. Taxonomy (NCBI): domain Eukaryota; kingdom Metazoa; phylum Chordata; class Mammalia; order Primates; family Hominidae; genus Gorilla; species Gorilla gorilla. The sequence goes on along the minus strand of NC_073242.2, from coordinate 107,691,077 downwards.
GCCCATGACCCCTTCCATCTTTAGTCTAGCCACCAATGTCTAGTCAAGTCTTTCTCACATCATATCATAGGACATGGACTCTTCTGCCTTCCTCCACATTTAAAAGATCTTTATGATTACATTGGGTCAACCAAGGTAATCCAGAATAATCTTCTTTTTTTCTTTTTTTTCAGACAGAGTTTTGCTCTCGTTGTTCAGGCTGGAGTACAGTGGCACAATCTCAGCTGACTGCAACCTTCACCTCCCAGGTTCAAGCGATTCTCCTGCCTCAGCCTCCTAAGTAGCTGGGATTACAGGCACCTGGCACCACTCCCTGCTAATTTTTTGTATCTTAAGTAGAGACGGGGTTTCACCTTGTTGGTCAGGCTGGTCTCGAACTCCTGACCTCAGGTGATATGCCTGCCTCGGCCTCCCAGAGTGCTGGGATTACAGGCATGAGCCACCGTGCCCGGCCCATAATAACCTCTTTAAATTGGCTGATTAGTAAGCTTAATTCCACTTGTAACTTAACTTCCCTTTGTCTTTTAACATAACATATCCACAGGTTCCAAGGAAAAGGTCATCTCTGGTGGGCATTATTCTGACCACCATGGGGTGGAATTGCATTCAATGTATTAATTTACTTAAGAAACATTGAGATATACACTCCTATTCCAGGACTTAGAAAATCAGAGCTCCACTAGACATACTCCATCCCTTTTACCCTTTGTGAGGTTCATTACAATCCTATCTCCATGCAAATGGAGCCACATTGCTGTGAATTGCACAGTTTGTGTGGAAAGTGAAAGGGCAGGATGTTTAATCCCAGCTTTGGAAAGACCATTTGCCAATGAATTTCAAAGAGCACAGAAAACCAGGTGCACAAGGTCAGACGACTCTGAGGCCAGACTAACACACTAGTACCCCCTGCAGTCCAAGCCTGAAAACTGCTAACGATGGTATTTTAGCCGCAGATTGTCCACTGGCTTGGTTCCCTTTCTTGCCCTGCTTCTTCAACTCTCTTGCTGCTTTTATCTGCAACACGTCCTTCATAAATAACGAAGGCCTTAGTCTTCATTTTAGAGCTTAAATCTGGAGAACCTCAGACATGCTACATCTTTCCAGTCATTCAAGTTTATATTTGTGTCTTTTGAGACTTTATAGTTTATTTTATGTGTTTTGGAACTTCTTATTGAATAACAATGTTTTTACCTCTTTAAAAAGTGCATGCACAGGCTAATTTTTGTATTTTTAGTAGAGACGGGGTTTCACCATGTTGGCTGGGCTGGTCTTGAACTCCTGACCTCAAGTGATCTGCCCATTTTGGGTCTCCCAAAATGCTGGGATTACAGGCATGAGCCACCATGCCCAGCCGAGTGCTTTCTCTTTTGAGGTCTGTATTTGTGAAATCTACTAACCTTACATGTGTAGATTCGTTTCTGCACATTTTGTCCCGTAATCTACACATCTATTTTGAGATAAATACTACACTTTGTTACTGTCAGTTTATAAAATAATTGAAATTTGATAATGTAATTCTTTCAAATTTGTTCCTTTTCAAAGCAATCTTGGTTGTTTCCATTGCATGTAAATCCCATTGCATATACATTTTATTATTTTTGAGACAGAGTCTTGCTCTGTCACCCAGAGCTGGAGTGCAGTGGTGTGATCTCAGCTCACTGCAACCTCTGCCTCCCGGGCTCAAGCAATTCTCCTGCCTCAGCCTCTCGCATAGCTGCGACTACAGGCATGTACCAAGCAACCAGCCTACATATATATATATATATTTTTTGAAACAGAGTTTTGCTCTTGTTGCCCAGGCTAGAGTGCGGTGGTGCGATCTCGGCTCAACAAAACCTCCATCTCCTGGGTTCAAGCGATTCTCCTGCCTCAGCCTTCTGAGTAGCTGGGATTACAGGCATGCACCACCACACCCGGCTAATTTTGTATTTTTGGTAGAGACAGGGTTTTTCACGTTGGTCTGGCTGGTCTCGAACTCCCGACCTCAGGTGATCTGCCCTCCTTGGCCTCCCGAAGTGCTGGGATTACAGGCGTGAGCCACCGCACCCAGCCTGCCTATACATTTTAGATACTGCTTGTCACTATCTGCAATACTCTGAGCCAGGTCTTGACTAGGAAAAGGCTGGTGAGACAAGGTCCTGTGTTGAGAGGTCAGTCTGTTGCCTACAGGCCTAGGTTGTCAGCAGGTTACCCTGCCCAGCCATCTGGTTATGGAGAACCTGCTGAGGGGTTTCAAGATCACTAATAACATAATCAAAAGGCACATACAGAATACTGTTTCAGAATTTCTCTTCATGAAATGAGGAGGATGAGCAAATGTAGTTCACATGTCACAGATGTGATAGGGAAGGAAGGAGCCATGTGCAACCCATGGAGTGTATGGGAACTTGAGCAGGAGACCTTCACCTGCCTCGGTGCTTATATTGTAGAAATGGGTCTCATCAACATTTTAGGTTCAAACAAGGACACGTATAACTGGTATGAGTTGGAAGGCTAGGAACTATGGGCAAAGCCGTGGTGAGAGGATTAGAGAGGAAGAGAAGCCTTCTACCTCTCAGCGTTCTGGTTCTCATGTGCTCCAAAGTGCAGGAGATGAGAGCTGTCAAGTTCACGAATCAGGGTGACTGATGGCAGGGTGGTATCCACAGAAATGCAGTAGGGAGGAGGATGGCCAAGGTTTTGTTAAAATAATTTTTAATAGTAAGTTAATATAAAATTATTTTAACAATAAAATATTTTTTCTTTAAATTATGTGTAGACACACAATTTAATTAGAAGAATTTAAGCATAATTTAACTAGAGGAATTTAAGTGAAAGTGAACACACTGGCCGGGCGCGGTGGCTCACGCCTGTAATGCCAGCACTTTGGGAGGCTGAGGTGGGCGGATCATGAGGTCAGGAGATCGAGACCATCCTGGCTAACACGGTGAAACCCCGTCTCTACTAAAAATACAAAAATTAGCCAGGCGTGGTGGCGGGCGCCTGTAGTCCCAGCTACCTGGGAAGCTGACGCAAGAGAATGGCATGAACCCGGGAGGCGGAGCTTGCAGTGAGCCGAGATTGCGGTACTGCACTCCAGGCTGGGCGAGAGAGGGAGACTCTGTCTCAAAGGAAAAAAAAAAAAAAAAGAAAGTGAGCACACTTTACATGATTGGAAAAATATTTAACCAAATAAACTTTGTGTTTTCTCTCATAATGCAATAGTCATAACATGCAAACAGTCTTTAAAGATCTGTTTTTTGGCAGGTATTTTAAAGTGGAATTTTCATGAAAGGAACAAGCAATTAAGGGGGTTCTCAGCTTCCCATAATTGATAAACTTCTATTTTAATTTACTACTACTACTATTACAACAAATATTAGCACTATTATTATCTCAGGATGTTAAAAGATTAATTTTTGGCAGGTGTTTAATTTTTAATTATTTCAAAAAGGGATAATCAGTCAGCTGTCTTATTTTTCGACTTTATTGCATAAAATATTCAATAATTTCTCTTAGTCTGTCTTGCTTTTTTCTTACAGCATCCTTTGAAGAGCAGAAGTATTTTATTTTAATTAAACAAAAGTTAAAAGAAAAATATGTCATGCTTTTTTTTGGTCCCATCTTTGCTTACGCCAAGTTTGCAAACATTTTCTACACTGTTTTTCTCTAGAAGTTATACATCGTAAATTTTTACATTTGGCCTGTGATCTATTTCAAGTTAATTTTTTTGTGGTTGGTCTGAGGACAGGATCAAAGCTAATTATTAATACTTCCCAGATGATATAAATTGTTGTGGCATCATTTTTTTGAAAGAACCAGTCTTTCCACTATATCACTCTAGCTACTTTGTTGAAAATCAACTGAGCTTACATGTGTAAATTTGTTTCTGGATATTTTGTTTCATAATCGATACATCTAAATTCAGGCTAATACCATAACTTGTTACTGTCGCTTTATACAATAATTGAAATTTGATAATGTAATTCTTTCAAATTTCTTCTTTCTCAGAGCAATCTTGCTATTTCCATTCCATGTAAATCCCACTGCATGTATATTTTAAATACTGCTTGTCAATATCTGTAAGAATGCCTGATAGATTTTGATTGGAATAGATTTGACTCGAGAGAAGATTTTAAGGAAAAGTGACACCAATATTGAGTCTTTAAATCCTTGAACATTTTATACCCCTTCATTTATTACATCATTTTATATTTCTGTCTGGCAATTGTTTAGCATCTTCAGTGTTATGACTCTTGCACACATTTTGTTTAATTTGTTCTTAACTATTTATTTTTATGCTATTGTAACAGATATTGATTTTCAATTTCAGTTTGTAAGTGTTCCTGTCATGTAGAAATACACATAAATTTTGTACATTGTTCTTGTCTCATAACCTGACTAAATTCACTCATCAGTTACTATAGGTTTTCTTTAAATTTCTCAAGAATTTTTACACATATGATAATGTCATCTCTGAATAAAGCCAGTTTTCCTTCTTCCTTTTCAATCACTGACTTTTGTTCCTTTGAATTGCTCTATAGAATGACTATAGAACCTTTGTTATAACCATGAATAGAAGGAATAAAAGCAGAAAAAATCTTTATCTTGTTACTGATCTTAAGAGGAAATCATTCAGCCTTTATGACTAGTATGATGTTAATTGTAAGGTGTTGTACATTTTTAAATAGGTTAACAATGTACTTTTCTATTGCTATGTTTCTGAGAAATATTAAGAATGGACGTTGAATTTTTGTCAGATGTTTTTCCTTCGTCTGGTTATATAATCAAATAGATGTTACCCTTATTTGGTTAATGAGGTGAAGTACCTTGTTTGTTTGAGTTTCCTAAAGGTAAACCAACTTTGCTTTTGGACCTAAATCCCAATGTTACTATTGCTGGATTAGTTTGCTAATATTTTCTTTTGGGATTTGTACATATGCTCTTGAGTAACATTGATGTTAGAGGGTATTTTTATGTATTTTCTCTGATTTTTAGTATCAGGATAATTTTTTACTGATTAAATATTTGAGAAAAGTTTATTTCTCTCTTTTTTTCAGATGAAGCCTCATTCTGTTTCCAGGCTGGAGTGCAGCTGCACAATCTTGGCTCACTGCAACCTCCGCCTCCTGGGTTCAAGCAATTCTCCTGCCTCAGCCTCCCAAGTAGCTGGGACTACAGGCCAGTGCCACCATGCCCAGCTAATTTTTGTATTTTAGTAGAGACGGGGTTTCACCATGTTGGCCAGGATGGTCTCGATCTCTTGACCTCGTGATCTGCCCGCCTCGGCCTCCCAAACTGCTGGGATTACAGGTTTGAGCCACCGCGCCTGGCCTATTTCTCTTTTATTTTCTTAAAGTGTTTGTGAGTGTATTATTTCTTTCATAAGTATTCATTTGAATTCAGTTAAACAAACTATTTAAATTGTAAAACCAATTCAATATGCAAAGTCTGTTTCTTTAATGATTTCCATGCTATTGAAATTTTGTATTTATTCTTGAGTGTATTTTGGTAATTTTTTTTTTAAATTTTGTTTGTTTGTTTGTTTAGATGGAGTCTTGCTCTGCCACCTATGGTGGAGTGCAGTGGTGTGATCTTGGCTCACTGCAGCCTCCACCTCCCAGGTTCAAGCGATTCTCCTGCCTCAGCCTCCTGAGTAGCTAGGACTACAGGCAGTCGCCACGATGCCAGGCTAATTTTTAAAAAATATTTTTTAGTAGGGACAGGGTTTCATGATGTTGGCCAGGCTGGTCTCGAACTCCTGGCCTCAGCTGATCCACCTGCCTCGGCCTTCCAAGGTGTGGGATTACAGGCATGAGCCACTGCATCTGGCCCTCTTTTGGTAATTTTTATTTTTCAAAGTAAATTTGCCCAATTCATCTAAGCTTTCAAATTAATTAGCATAAAAGTTTTCTTAATTTTTTATTCTACTTTTATGTATGTAAAATCTGTAGTGATATCCTTTTATTATTCCAGATAACGGTCATCTGCACCTTTTCAAATTTCTCCTTGATTAATAAACCTAGTGGGTTGCCCTTTTCAAAATATAACCTTTTGGTTTAACTGAAATTCTCTAGTTTTCTCTCTTTTGATTTATACTCATATTTATCTTTTTCTGAAATTTCGTTATAATATATACTTCGTTTCCAACATCTTAATGTGACAATCTTAGGGTTGCTAATATGAAATCTTTCTACTTTTTCTAGTTTAAGCATTTAAAGCTATAAATTATACTCAACACTGTTTTAAGTCCTATTCCACAAATTTTGAAATGTTTTGGTTTTTTATTCAGTACAAAATATATTCTAATTCCCTCTGTGATTTCTTCTTTGTTTTCTGTGGGTTATTCAGAAGTGTGCTGTTTAACTTGTAAATTTCCGAACACTTTCAAATAATTTCAGTTATAGATTTAATTCTCTGTGATTAGACAGCATAGTCTGTATTATTTGAATCCTTTTATATATTTGAAATTTATGTCATAAAATATCATCCCTATTGGAGAATGTTCCATTTGCAAAAGAAAATAATTGTTATTCTGCTGTTGATCATGTTGATTGTGTTGTTTATGTTTTCTAAATACTAAGTAATTTTCTGTTTATTTTTATAAGTTACTGAAGGGAGAAGCTGAAATATCTGATATGTCTAATATATTTAATAGGATATATTTCAGCAAACTCAGGTTAGTAGCTTGAGATTGGCAATGAGATGATGAAAGTATTTACACCATAGAAACTGGCAAATTGTAAAATCCAAGGCTGTCCACTCCCATTCTTGGGACTGCTGATTGTTAACTAGCACGGCACTGGACAATTCCTACAGAAAAGAAAGAGGAAACCTCACTTCCAATTGCCCCAAGTCACCATGCTTCTCCTTACTTGGTAACTTTTAGGGTATGTGTAAGACCTCTCAGATAGTGATCCGGCCTGGGCCTGTGATGGCAGGCGAGAGAGTAGTAGAATGAGCAGACGTTCACTGAGCACTTATGTTGCCCTCCCAGTGATATTAACAACAGTAAGGGAAGGCTTGGATTCTTGTTTCTCCAACACATTAGCTTCTTTCAGTTCTCATTATGGTAGTGTGGTATTGCGTAGTATTTTATGTAACACTTTTTTTTTTTTTTTTTTTTTTGAGACAGAGTCTTGCTCTGTCACCCAGGCTGGAGTGCAACGGTGCAGTCTCGGCTCACTGCAACCTCCACCTCCCAGGTTCAAGCGACTCCTCTGCCTCAGCCTCCCAAGCAGCTGGGACCACAGGCACACGCCACCATGCCCAGCTAATTTTTGTATTTTTAGTAGAGACGGGGTTTCACCACATTGGCCAGGCTGGTCTCGAACTCCTGACCTTGTGATCCGCCTGCCTCAGCCTCCCAAAGTGCTGGGATTACAGGCATGAGCCACCGTGCCCGGCCTTTATGTAATACTTCTAAGTCGCCTAGTAATCCTTGGTCTTTGATTGCCTCATATGGGTGCATTATGCAGCAAGAATTATCTAACTCTGGTCTACTTGTGCTTGTTCCCATCAGCCACGAATTTTGGAACCAAGACGGATGGGGACATTTTGTCACACTGGTTGGGCATATGTACTAACTTGTCACTGCATCATCTAATGTCTCATCTACTAGTTTGAGTGTCAAGAATTAGCCTTAGTTGCACCACAAAATTGCTTTATGATAAGGAAGACTTTCTTATTCAGTTCTTTTCTAAAAAATTAGGAGGGATTTTTTTTTTAAGCTCAGAGAGGGGAAACATCCCTTTATATCTATTGAATATATAACTATTGAATATAAAACAAAGTTAAACACAGGTTTACATTCAGTAAAGCTGGTTTTGAACACCTAAGCTCAACTTTGAGTTGAGAAACTCAGATTTGACCATTTTGCTATGCTTTACCTAAGGAAGAGTAATTAAGGTAACAGCAAAATTACTAATTAATTGTGTAAATACACTAAAAGGTGAAGAGTGTTAGGATGTTTAGATTGAGTGACAGAGTAAGTTTTGTTTAATGACTAAAACAAAAACATGAGGGAGATATGAGTAAAGAAGTTTTAAATTTATTTTTGGTTTGTATTTTTACATTAAACTTTTTTTCATTTTCTTCGTTGACCATAAGAATAGTGGCCATACATCAGTAAATAATTAAAGTGTAACTTATTAAGTGCCTAATATAAATCAGGCCATGAGGAGCAGGGAACAAAGGCAATTTTTGCCATTAAAGATTCCAAGTTAATGGAAGGGCATGTGGGTGGTGGCAGGTGGCTAGGAAGTATATCATCTTAGGGTCACAAGTGCAGTGGGGCATAAAAGAGAGACATTTTATATGGTCTTGGGGTGGGATAGGGCATGAGAGAAATTTATTCTTTTTTTTTTTTTTTTTTTTGAGATGGAGTCTTATTTTGTTGCCCAGGGTAGAGAGCAGTGCCGTGATCTCGGCTCACTGCAACCTCCGCCTCCTGGGTTCAAGTGATTCTCCTGCCTCAGCCTTCCGACTAGCTGGGATTACAGGTGCCCACCACCATACCATGCTAATTTTTTGTATTTTTTAGTAGAGACAGGGTTTCGCCATGTTGGCCAGGCTGGTCTTCAACTCCTGACCTCAGATGATCCACTATCCTTGGCCTCCCAAAGTGCTGGGGTTACAGGTGTGAGCCATCGCTCCCAGTGAGAGGAATTTATTCTAAGCTTAAAATTTAAAGAAATATGCAAAAAGTTGTAATAAGAGTTTAATAGCTAATCTTTAGTTTTGGTGGAATCAGCTCTAGAATAGGAGATAAAATGGACTCCATTTCCATTTTACCTATCTATAAAATAAAAGGAACAAGTGAACAAAATTTGACATCTTGTTTCTTTATAAAATATTTTTTCTATTATAAAAGACATAAAAAAAAGACACATCAGAAGAGAGGATTTTATCAGTCAAAAGATAATAGGGACCATGATCATAACAAACAAGAACAGGTGAAAAAAAGTATTAAGAAAACTTAACATTCAAAATTTAGAAATAAAGCAAAAGATGAGATCCTGTATTTTCAGTGTCAAATGAAGGTCATTGTGAAGAGGTCTCATCCAAGGATTATTTATTTAAGACAATGCACCTATGTTTAATTTTGTTCTTTATTGTTTGATGGGAACATTGATAATATAATTTTGTGCGTTAAGTTTTAGATTTGTTTGATCAGAACTCTAAACGCTAAAGGTGACTGTTTCATCATCTTTAACATTAAGCGGGTTTGTATCTATTAACAAATTAATTTTCACATTCCATTGAGTGACTATTTAAATTTCTGTTCCTTAAATTCTAAATTGAAGATGAGGTGTACAAAGGAATCTTTGTATGTCTTTATTTTATGTTTATATGAAAATCCTGGTTTTAACTTTTTGAAATTATCCTTTGACAAAAGTCATTACTTTGTGAAGTTCAACAAAAAATACTAATGTTTTTAGACTATTTGGTAATAGAAAACTCACATCCCCTCTGTTCCTCTGAAAGCCTAATTTGCTATTGGCTCATAAACTGAACCAAAACTTTAAAGTTCCCAATGGACTCTACCTCAAAGATAAGGCCCTAGAGATAAAATGGTCCATCATCTCAACAAGATCAAGCCTTAATGTCGAGTCAAAAGCTGTTATTTTGTTCTAAAACTAATTTTATATGTACACAAAAATAAATTTGAGAGTATAATTACCATATCATAGAGCAAGAAGTTATAAAATTCTAAGATACTTTCATTTCCCACTTTATACAATTGTCATTTAAATATTTGAAAATATATTTGGTTAATATTCAAAATATATAAAGAACACATACAAGTCAATAGCAAAAAAAGCAAATAACCTGATTTGAAAAGTGGTCAAAGGTTCTGAATAGCCGTTCCTCCAAAGAAAACATACAAATGGCCAACAGGTATATAGAAACGTGCTCAACATCACTGATCATCAGGGAAATGCAAATCAAAACCACAATAGGATATCACCTCATACCTGTTAGGATGGCTGCTATTATGTTTATTGTGGCATTAGTCACAATAGCAAAGACTTGGAACCAACCCAAATGTCCAACAATGATAGACTGGATTAAGAAAATGTGGCACATATACACCATGGAATACTATGCAGCCATAAAAAATGATGAGTTCATGTCCTTTGTAGGGACATGGATGAAATTGGAAACCATCATTCTCAGTAAACTATCGCAAGAACAAAACACCAAACACCGCATATTCTCACTCATAGGTGGGAATTGAACAATGAGATCACATGGACACAGGAAGGGGAATATCACACTCTGGGGACTGTGGTGGGGTGGGGGGAGGGGGGAGGGATAGCATTGGGAGATATACCTAATGCTAGATGACGAGTTAGTGGGTGCAGCGCACCAGCATGGCACATGTATACATATGTAACTAACCTGCACAATGTGCACATGTACCCTAAAACTTAAAGTATAATTAAAAAAAAACCCCAAAAAAAACCCAAAACATAAATGTTGGTGAGAATGCAGAGAAAATAAAACACTTGTACACTCTTGGTGGTAATTTAAATTGGTCCAGTTGTTATGAAAACCACTGTGTATATTCCTCAAAACATTAAATATATAACTACCATATAATCCAGCAACGCCACTTCTAGGTATACATACAAGGGAATTGAGATGAGGATCTTGAAGAGATATCTGCATTCCCAAGTTCATTGCAGCACTATTCACAATAGCCAAGAAAAAGAAACAACCAAAATATTCACTGATGGATCAGTGAATTAAAAAAACATGGTGCATACCTACAATGCAATATTATCCATCTTTAAAAAAGAACAAAATTCTGCCATTGGTGACAACATGAATGGATCTGAAGGGCATTCTGCCCAGTGAACACCAAATACTGTATGATCTCACTTACATGTGAAATTTAAAATAGCGAAACCCTGAAGCAGGGAGTAGAATGGTGGTTGCTAGAAGTTGAGGTGAGGGGTAGTTGGAGAGGGAGTGGTTAATGCCTACAAGGTTTTATTTATACAAGGTAAGTTCTGGTGAGCTGCTATACACGATAAAACCTACAGCTAACAATATTGTATTGTATACTTAAAAATTTGCTAAAAGGGTAGGTGTTGTGTTCTTACCACCAAAAATAATAATAATGAAGACAGGAGGAAATTTTGGGAGGTGATGGATATGTTTGTGGCTTGGTAGTGGTGAGAGTTTTATGGGTATATACTTATCCCCAAACTCATCAAGTTGTATACTTAAAAATGAACAGCTTTTTATATGTTAAAACATATTTGAAAATGAGTATACATTAACTTTAAATAACAAAACAATAATTAAATCCTACATTAAACAATGCTGGTTTTCAATAATGTTTGAATAATGTTACTTATCTATGACATTAATTCCTACTCTAACCCTTTGCCATCATCATGGGTAATTCAGTATTGACTAACTCACATAAATGTTTTCTTTCATTGGATACTTAAAGGATAGTAAGAATAATAACACCACTGCCACCACCACCACCATCAATCCATTGAGCCAATATTGTGTAATATATATAGAGAATGTCTGATATATATACATTATATTATATATTATGTATATATTACATATATACATTATCTTATATATTATGTACATATATTACATATAGATACATTATCTTGTTTCATCTCCAGAACAACCCTTTGGAATGGATATAGCCAACCCGTTTTAGCGTTAAAGTACACAGATGTTTAGAAAGTTTAAATTATTTAGCCAAGTCAAACTTGAATTCGCATCTGAGATTTCATGCCACCCAATCCCACGCCTTATCTACTATTCCTCCCCATTTTAGCTCTCCCTTACAGTGTTCCTATTAAAATGCAAAAACATGAGCAATTTCCAGGCCACAATTATCTCAGTATTCTTTTGGATAAATCTCATCTGGCCACCAAAAACTTAGATGGTGTAAATTGCAGCATGATGACGGATGAGTAGCTTTGTCTTCACAGGTCTCCAGATCTGTTTTCCCTGTGGAAGTAATGAAGCCCGTCAGTATCATCACTCTTCAAAGAATTAGGAAAGAAGAAGGAGCACAAAACCATTTCCAAGTTACCTGCTGCCAGCAAAATAAGATTTGAATGGGTTTTCTAATGTTTCAAACTACTTCCTTTCAGACGGCTAAGAAATTCATAAAACCAGCCATGAGAGTTATATTGCCTGCAAGTGTAAACAGTTTTGATAGAGGAGTAACTGCCTACTCAGAGAGCCTTTTGAGAAGAGACTGATAAGACTTTATACATCTCAGAGAGAGAAGAGGGCCTTTTTGATCATTCTCATGCAAATCTCCAATAGCTGACAGAAAGCTGCTTTAGGTTGTCCCATATTTTCTTTTTAAAATGCATATGGAACGCGTAGCTTAGAAGTAATGCTTTCCTTTTGAAGATTTTTTTTTCTTAAATTTGAAACAATTATGGGTGTTAGACTTTTCCTCTTTAAATAGATATTTTCCTTATAACTTTCCCCCTGGAAAATTCCTTTAGCATTAAGACAACCAACCAATGCAATTGACTTCTGGATTTGTTTATCGGAATGGGTCAAAGTCACTTCTTCCTTCACTCCATCTTGTATGTAATCAGAAAAAAGAAGCCCATAGCATCAGCACTATCTGCCTCATTTCCCCTTCCTTGGATTTCAATAGAGACACACTTAATGGTCTCCTGAGTCAGCTGAAGGAGGTAGAAAGTTGTTGTTTAGAATCTTCTTTTTAAAAAATATTTTAACATATATATATGATATCACATATATCTTATTTCGATAGCTTTTGGCCCCCAAATGGTTTTTGGTTGAGTGGATGAATTATATAGTGGCGAGTTCTGAGATCTTAGTGCACCCATCATCCGAGTAGTGCTTATTCTATCTACTATGTAGTTTTTTATCCTACACCCCTCTCCCACCTTCTTCCTTCTGAGTCTCCAAAGTCCATTAAATCACTCTGCATGCCTTTGCATCTTCATAGCTTAGCTCCCACTTATAAGTGAGAACATATGGTATTTGATTTTCCATTCCTGAGTTTCTTCACTTAGAATAATGGCCTCCAGCTCCATTCGAGTTGCTGGAAAAGACATTATTTCATTCCTTTTTAGGGCTGAGTAGTATTCTATGATGTATATATGCCATATTTTCTTTATCCACTCATGGGCCAATGGGCACTTAGGTTGGTTCCACATCTTTGCAGCTGTGGATTGTGCTACAATAAACATATGAGTGCATGTGTCTTTTTTATATATGACTTCTTTTCCTTTGGGTAGTGGGATTTCTGGATTGGATGGTAGACCTACTTTTAGTTATTTAAGTAATCTCCATACTGTTTTCTATAGAGGTTGGACTAATTTACATTCCCTCCATAGACATTTCTCAAGAAGACATACAAATGGCCAAAAATAATATAAAAAAGGCTCAATATCACTAATCATCAGGGAAATGCAAATTAAAACCACAATGAGATTCCATCTTACTCCTACAAAAACGGGCATTATTAAAGAGAGTCCTCTTTGGCCGGGTGTGGTGGCTCACGCCTGTAATCCCAGCAGTTTGGGAGGCCAAGTCGGTGGATCAAGAGATCAAGAGTTCGAGACCAGCCTGGCCAACATGGTGAAACCCCGTCTCTACTAAAAATACGAAAATTACCTGGGCGGGGTGGTGGGCTCCTGTAATCCCAGCTACTCGGGAGGCTGAGGAAGGAGAATTGCTTGAAACCAGAAGGCAGAGGCTGCAGTGAGCTGAGATCGCTGGCCACTGCACTCCAGCCTGGGCGTAAGAGAAAAACTCCGTCTCAAAAACAAACAAAAAAAAAATTCTTTTTTTGTTTAATTATCTGTGACCTATTTCTCCAACCACAGTCCCTTCGGTGTAGCCTCTGATTCTCTGACCACTCTGATGGGTCATTGTCAGGTGAAGTGGGATCTCTTACTGGTAGTATTACTCCAGTTCTCTCCTCAGTTTTCTGAAATAATGGTATGATTCTGTACCCTACAAGTGGTATTCCCCAGTCAGATAGGGAGCAGGAGTGCCTTTGCTCAAGCCCTTCCTCCAGGATGGGGTACTCCTCTCCTTCCAAATAAATATTACAAGTACAGCTTCAATGCTGCCTCCTCTACTGACAGAACTCATTCTCTCCAGCAGGCATCTCAGAATTTTTCTGAACATTTGACAGACGTAATCATCAGGCCCAAAGAGGAGACTGGGACTTCACTGTTCTCTAATTATTTTTGGGTAACTTATATTTCATTGATTTTATTTTCTTATTATTAGAATACATATTTATTGGGGTCCTGTGGGAGATGATTGAAGATTTAGAACCCACAGTCCCTGTCCTTAACAAGCTTCCAGTTTTCTGGAGGATGCAGACAGGTCAACGTTTGCAGCTCAAAAGGATAAGTCTACTTAAATTCAAGTTGTTCCAAATGGAAACTCATCTCCTTTTCCCAAACTTGTTTCTTCTCTTAATGTTACCAGAAGTTAGCCCCACAGTGACTTATGTCCCTCACCTTGGGGTCACCCTTGCCTCTGCCTTCTCCCACATACCTAGGTCCAATTATTAATGATCAACTCAGGACTCTCAGAACTTGGATGAGTTCTTAGAGTAAACCACACTGTCTCTTCTGCCTGAGTATTCTCCATTAGTTTGGCAAAACTGGAAGAAAAGCATCTATGAAAACTAAGGTGAAACACATGGAAAGGTTTCTTGGAACCCACATGAGCTATAGATTTTATTAGTATTATTATTATTTTAAATTGCAGAAAACCCAACTTAAACTGCCTTAAACAATGAAAACACTTTATTGGTGAGTTGAAAAGAAGGTGAGGGCAATCTTCAGGTGAGGGTTGATCCAGGGCTCCAATGATGTGGCCAAGATTCAGTTTCTTTCTTCATTCCTTCCTCTTCTTCCTTGGTGTATACTCCATTTTCTAGCAGTTTCTCCCTCCAGGTCTCAAGAGGGCTCTAGCTGCTTCTGTGGCTACATATATGTCTTGCTTTAAGTCCAGAAGGGATGGGAGAGAATCTATTTCTCAGAAGTCTCAGTGGAAATCTCATTGACTCTGGTTGGATATGTGTCCATGCCAGAACCAATCACTATGGCCAGGAAATGATTCATTTAGAATGGGCCAAGGCAATGAAGGTTCACCCTGGGCTTGAAAGTGAGGCCAAGATCACTCAAGTCATCATAAGGAGTAATTTTCCAAAGGAAGTTCAGGTTGTTGCAGCTGCTGGGAATCTGAATGCCCAGGAAGCAGGAAATAAATTTCTCTCATAGGCCCTGATCAAAGAATGCCAGGAACAGCATGATACAGTTTTAGACTGAAGGATGGTGGCAGGAAGCCAGTGGAATCTTTGGGTACAAGTATGGCAAACTTGAAAATTGCTAAGAGAGTAGATTTTAAGTGTTTGTATTGCAAAAAAAAAAATGGTAAGTATGTGAAGGTAATGCATATTTAATTAGCTTGATTTAGCCATTTCACAATATCTATACATATATCAAAACAGCATGTTGGACATCATCAATATATATAATTTTTATTTGTCAATTAAAAAGATGAATGAAAAAGATTATTCTCTCCTGATTTTTGGATGGAATAACGATGAAAGGAAAGAGATTTTAGAAGCAGGTGGGATGCTAATGAGAATATGTCAGTCCTTCGAATAAAAGCTTGGGAGGACTTAAGCCATTTCTGTGGCACGGAGAATAGAAAATTGTGATTTAAATAAATCCCATCAAATAAACAGATTACTGTCCATTATTAGTGCGATGAAAACCTTTTGATAATTTGTCAAGGAGTATCTACATATTTGAAATAAACAACTTGCTCATTGATAATTTGCATTTTACTTATGGACTTTAGGATAAATGAAGCCATAATTCATACAGTCTCTACAAGGAAATTGAAAAGGAAAACCTTCCCCAAGAGGAAGATGATGTCAGAAACATTATACTCAACTACCTTATCACTGAGTTGTCCTAGGGAATAGTAACTTCGTTGTCTAGATGTTATAATTTCTCCTCGATTTACTTTAATTAATGAGGCAAGTATAGATATGCTTGTCCAAATAAAGATTTAAAATTGGAGGGACTCAGAACACCAGAGTATTAGAGCTAACAGGGACCCACCAGTGTGATTTATCTTATAGATGAGAAAACAGTTTGGGGAAGGAAAAGTGACTTAGCCTGCAGCCACCCAGAGAATCAGTGGCTCAGCTAGTGCTATTCTAACAACTTATCCCAGCTTTGTGCCTCCCTGAGGACTAGGACCTTTGCTTTTATTCCAATTTCAGAGGCAATTTTAGGGGAACTCCCTGAAAAGCGTAAACTGAAAAAGATGCCTGGGAGCCTGTGAGGTTCCTATGTAGTGCTCTAGGTGGGAAACCTTTGCTCACATAAAGATGACTGTCTTTATCAAAAGTGGCCACTAGATGGCAGAAAAAACCCATGTACCTGATATGGAAGCACCTGTTCCAAAGATTTTGAGACTGAGTATTTCTGAGACCAGCTCATCTGCCTGGTGAATATAGAAAATTAGGGATCATTGTGATATCAGTCCACCCCCATGTAAATCCCCCAAATCTGTACCTCTCTCAAGAGTCCTGTGGTTAATCTCATCCTTCTCTTCATTAAAACCCATAAAGGAAATAATTTACTTTGAAAACTATTTTATAAAAAGCTTGAATGACTATTAAGTAGCATTTTATGGTTTCTACTAGGATTTTCTGCATAACAATAGAAATTATTTGACAACTCAAAGTGTGAATGAATCTCTGGTGGCCAGAGTGGTGTATGAAATAATTTTGGATAAGGGAGAATTCATCTGCCTCTGAAATCCAGTCAATGGGGAAAGCCAGGTACTTCCAGTAATAAAAAGAGCTGATATTTACTCAGCACTTTACCATGTGCCAGGCACTGTGCTAAGCACTTTATAGGAATAAATTTATTTAATCGTCACAATAATTATATGATGCAATGCTCAGTAAATCTGTTTTACAGAAAAGTACACAGATCTCCACAGAGTTCACATAACTTGTTCAAGGTCATATGGTTAGAAAAATATACGTGGCTATTTTCTTTTTATTTATTTATACTACATGGAATTAAAAATATGGTGCTTTATGTTAGTATAATAAGAGTTTTATGAATTCAGATGAAAAGTAATTGCTCTCCTGACCCTGTGACACATGTGCTAAAAATCTTCTCATTATTAGACCATTAGAAAGAGTAGATATGGTAAAAAATTTTTAGCTGTGTTACAGCAACTGTGACCATAAATTAATGCTTAAGGAAACGCTGTGACGATAGCTAGGACGATGTTAGCAGAATATTCTAAACCAGCACTATCCTGCTAGCTCCAGGTTACGTGACCCTCTGTAGTGCCATGGGGTGGCTAAACCCATGTCCTAGGGCCTTCAAGGGATCCAAGGCTATCCTCCACCTCCTCCACAGGCAAAACATCACCCATATTTTTCCAATCTGATGTCTTTTTCTGCCGGCATAACTTGATGTTCAAGAGCTTCCTGCAGCAGCTCAGCATCCCTGGGAGGAATGAGCTTTGTCAGTGCTGGGATGTCTGTGTCAGGGTCCTGTGCCCAGAGAACAGCCTCCCCACTCACTGGCCCATTTCCTAAAACCCACTATGGTGGTCAGGATTCTTGGTTGAAAGTAGGAGAAACCAATCCCAGGCATCTCATTGAAAAAGTGGCTATGAAATCAGTTAAAGTTAAGTCATGGCGGGCAGGATGGAAAATGGCTGAACTCCAGGAAAAATGGAAGCAGAAACTGGAAAGAAAGATTCTGAAAACTCTTTTTCTCTGACACCCAACCCCTGCCTATACTTCTCTCCATGCATCATTATTCTTGTTTCTTTGCCCACAACTTTTCCTGCTTCTTAGTAAAATTCCTGGCCATCCACAGCTCTAAAAATTCCCATTAGGTATTCTGCCACACAAGAAAATCTGACTTGGCCCCCATTCCAGGTTCCTCAGGAAAATATATTGCTAGGCTTAGTTCTGGGGCAATGTTATGCAAAGACCTTAATTTTTCTTTATCTCAGGCCATGCATGATTTAGAAGTTTTTTGTTTTGTTTTTCTGTTGTAATGGGGCTGTTCTTGCTCTCTTTAGATAAGGCTGTATCAGCTCTTTATAACCTGCTAATTTCAAGGGACTTAATACGTTGGCTGTAATTCACATTTTCAGAATTGGGAAAAGCTGTGTCTTTTGAGATAGAAGTGTTCTTTTTCTTTTAATTCCTGTTTTGTTTTATTTTTTTTCCTCCCCAAATATTGGCATACTATTTTTTCAGGTGTCACATAGCTCTTTGACAACAGAGATTACTTCAGTTTTTTTTAAATGAACATTATCTCCAGCTTCTCAGCTGCGAGAAGTTTCTTAGTTTTGCAATTTTTAGGGGTGTTGAGAGCCTCCTACCCGATGTGCCCTCAGTCTGAATCACTGATGCTTTCCTGGGTACTAGGGATTCTTGATTCTGTACTTCAGGGGGCGCTAGCACTCCTCCTTTCTCTAAGCCTGTGAGCAGGTAAATCTGCTGGTGAAACTGACAAGTGGTCACCATATATATTTGGGCCTCAGCTACGTGTTTTTACTGCCCTTTCTTCCTTGTATGCCCACCCAAGCATGATGGGAGGTTGACCTGTGACACTTGTCTGGTGTCCTGGGAATTGATAAATGGAACCCAGAAGCAGGTATCAGAGACCAAACGACTAGGGTGAAACCCTAGACCCCTAGAGAAGTCTCCAAGTTCTCTGTGCTGCCTCAATCATCATCCAATCCTTATTTCCTGCCAAGCTTATATGAACAGAAGATTAGAAAGAAGGATCAGGGTGTGATGTGGCTCTTCCCACAGTGAAAAGCCCATACTTCAACCTTTTAGAGATTTTCAGGACCATCTTTTATGATGGATGAGTGCTTCAGAAGGACAGATAGGCAATCTCTTTTGCTGGCTGGATGTGTCTGCTTATATAGGAAGCTTGAAGAGTGGGAAAGAGAATTTGACACAGGCAGGAGGAAGGAAGGAAGACAGAGTGCTGTGGCAACCTGGTAATTTTGGAGGGGCAAGGTCATGACTGTCTCATGAATCAAAAAGAGTCTACTGAACAATTAGGTGGTCTTGAGTATTTTGCTGGTTTTGTCGTATAAATATCATTAATTATTATAAACTCCCTTTCCCATACCGTAAACAAAAATCAATTCCAGATGGGTTGTAAATGGATTTTCCAGATGGGTTGCTCACTGTGAGAGAGAAAGCAATCATGATTCTAGACAGGATTTAGGAGAATATCTTCATAACTTGGTGACTGGCAATAATTTCTTCAATGGGCCACACCCACATACAGTATGCATCAATGCTATACAGTGCAAGGTGTTTTACATAGTTTAATTTTCTACTTACACAGTCCTGTGAGGTAAGAACAACTCCTTACTTCTGAGTCTTGGAAAATTAAAATTCCATATTTGACATTTTTAGGGAAACTGAGAAGCCTAATGGGAGCCCTCTTCTAAGCTCCTGTCTCAACCCACAGTTGGCTGCAACAATATTTGTAGTTAAAATCAAGACTCTTTTCCAACAGAAGTAATAGATATACTCAAACTAAGAGGAAAAAATATAATATTCATTAAGCTCATATTATGTCAGGGATTGAGCTAGCTTATTTACAGACACTACCTGGCTCAATCTTTATAGCAATCCATGAGGGAAATATAATTATGCCCATTTTTATAACTGATGGAACCGATAGACAGGTTAAACCTCCTACCCAAGGTCACAAAGCCAGCTACCAGAGGAGCCAAGACTGAGATCCAGATAGTCATCTTCATTTATTCCCCATGAAACCAAAATGATGGAGATTATTTGGCTTACACCTTTTTCAGAGCACGTTATCTGCCATTGGTCTCCACTACAAGACAACCTCAGTTTTCTTTCCATAGAACTGCAGAACTTCCATGTTCTTCCCTTCCAACAGCCATCCAAAAAGGTTATTTTTCAATTAAACTGAGAGATGACTGGGGCTAGACTTATTTAACTTTTGGAATTTTCTGCTGAGTGATTTTAAATGGTATGTCTGGCTACATGACTATAGGTATTCTGTGCTTGATATTCCAGAGTAGTGATCAGTGCTTCTTTTAGAAATGGATTTGAATTTTCAATTTTATCATAGAATTGGGACAAATAAGATATAGTACCATGGGGCATAAGTATAATACACATTTTGCTGTTTCAGGAAATATTTTTCTTTATTGTCCCTCTCCCCCAAAAAAAGGTTCAGAGGCAGAGAAAATGCAACTGATGAAGATCATTTATTCTATTATTTGATTCAAGCCTTTGTATTTTTTTACCTTTCCTTATTCCCCTCCAAGATTATACAACACACACTTTTCTCTAAAATTTGTCATTCTGCCTCTCCTTCCCTCCTTCCCTCCCTTTCTCCCTTCTGCCTCTCTCTCTCTCTCTCTCTCTCTTTCTCTCTGTAAGCACCAAAGACTCAAGCCAAGAAGTACTTGGTAGACTGCACTCAAGCAGGAGCCCCTTCTTTGTCTTTCCCTGTTCCACTCCTTAGAGATGATTAGAAATATGTGTGAAACCTAATAAGTCAATCTGTAGCTATATTGGAGGACCAGAAAATTGTATGCGATCCCTAAAAGTCTGAAATCAGAAAGGATCATATTGAAGTGGTGATAGCAAAGCAAAATGCGTTCAGGAATATTAACGGGAGCTCAACTACAAAATATGGGTATCATCCATACTCTAAACCTAGAAATTAGGGAAGCTGGAGCCATCTGATGGGGGGAATTTTAGGGACTACATACACAGGAGCAATCAGAGTAGTTAGTCCTTGTGCATCCCTCCCCTCCTCCCCTCCATTGTGTCTGTGTTTAAGTCAGAACAATACTGGAGGTAGAGACAGTTCAATGGCCCAGGTGGCCAACAATACCTTGGAAAATCAGAAACGGCCATGCTGAGAGGAAAAGTCACCTGAAACAGCCTCTACCTAATAGCCTGCTCCGTTGTCACTGGAAACTGTGCAGGGCACAGGTCCGTAAGTTACTTCTACGCTTTGCTTCCTTCAGGTGTCTACAGAAGCGGGGGCAGGAAGAGGAAAATCGAAGGAACTATCCTTGAAAGATGAGTTCACTATCAAGAATCACTAAAATACTTTAGTACTAATTCTAAAAAGAGAATCTACAAACTGAATAAGAAAGGAATTTATAATGAGGCAAATGTTGGTAGAACAATCAGAATAAGACTTTTAGTATAATTAGTATCCTTAGAGGGTTAAGGGAGAGTATCACCATAAAATAGAAAGAGAGGATACAAAACACGAGCAGAAATAGACTGCTCTGAAATAGATGCAATGAAAGAGCCAGGAAACCATCGCATTGCAGTCCAGAAAATAGCCACTCTGAAAGGAAACAATTCTTATCCAGATAATTTTGGTTTTGTTGAATTTCACTGGACTTTTAGGAAATGTGTGGACTTACCATAAGATTTACAAGACCTGCACTGTGTATCCCTATCCAATATTGCTGTCATTGATTATCTTATATCCTTGATAAAGAAGACACAGGATCCCACCCAATTGAGAGGCTATCCTGAGAGCTATGTGGTTTCCTAACTCTGTCTTTTATTTTATTACTATTATTATTATTTTTGAGGCAGAGTCTCACTCTGTTGCCCAGGCTGGAGTGCAGTGGCACCATCTCGGCTCACTGCAACCTCTGCCTCCTGGGTTCAAGCAATTCTCCTGCCTCAGCCTCCCAAGCAGCTGGGACTACAGGTGCGTGCCACCACGCCCGGCTAATTTTTTTTGTATTTTTAGTAGAGATGGGGTTTCACCATGTTAGCCAGGATGATCTCACTCCTGACCTTGTGATCCATCCGCCTTGGCCTCCCAAAGCAAAGGGATTACAGGTGTGAGCCACCACGCCTGGCCCCTAACTCTGTCTTTTAATGAAACACAAAAGACACTATGTGCAATGGTGTGATTCGTTAACATTAAGTGTCAACTTGACTGGATTCAAGGATGTAAAGTATTGTTTCTAGGTGTACCTGGGTGTTGCCAGAAGAGATTAACATTTGAGTCAGTGGACTGGGAGAGGAAGGCCCACCCTCAGGAAGACCCACTCTCAACGTAGGTGGGCACCATCCAATCAGCTCCCAGTGGGGCTAGAAAAAGTGGGCAGAAGAAGGTGGAAGAAGCTGACTTGCTGAGTCTTCCAGCCGTCATCTTTCTCCAGTGCTGGATGCTTCCTGCCCTGGAACATCAAATGCCAAGTTCTGCAGCTTTTAGATCCTTGCACTTACACCAGTGGTTTGCAAGGGGTTTTCAGGCCTTCAGCCACAGACTGAAGGCTGCTCTGTTGACTTTCCTACTTTTGAGGTTTTGGGACTTGGACTGAGCCACTGCTGGCTTCCTTGCTCCTCAGCTTGCAGATGGCCTATCGTGGGACTTCACCTTGTGATCGTGTGAGTCAATTCTCCTTAATCAACTCCCTTTCATAGATATATATATATCCTATTAGCTCTGTCCCTCTAGAGAACCCTAATACAAATTGGTAACTGAGACTCTGGAAAATTCCAAAGGAATACACGATGATTTTTTTCTCTCTCTTCATTATAAAAGTTATATGTAGGCTGGGCTCGGTGGCTCACGCTTGTAATCCCAGCAGTTTGGGAGTCTGAGGCAGGCAGATCACGAGGTCAGAAGATCGAGGCCATCCTGGCTAACACGGTGAAACCCCATCTCTACTAAAAATACAAAAAATTAGCTGGGTGTTGTGGTATGCACCTGTAATCCCAGCTACTCGGGAGGCTGAGGCAGGGGAATCACTTGAACCCAGGAGACAGAATTTGCAGTAAGCTGAGATCATACCACTGCCCTCCAGCCTGGGCAAACACAACGAGACTCCATCTCAAAAAAAAAAAAGTTATATGTAAAGGAGTAACAATATTTTTTAAATGTTTTATTTTGGTTTAGTTGGCCACAATTTAAAACGTTTTTATTTCTTTCCATATATTTATACCACAATAACCTTAAAATCCTCAGTAGATGGCTGAATAATATAATGGACATACTTGATTAGTGAATTGAATCCAGCTCCTAGAAGGGAGGGGAAATGATACTTACAGGGTAACCCAGATACTGGGCCTTTTTCATTCCCAGACGAAGCTTCCATCAAGATATGACAAGCAAGAAGTTTGGCCTTACTGACTGCTTTTGAATTGTCTGTCCTTTCAGGAGTGCAACCTTTCCCCAGTTTCTCTGGACCACACTGCCTCTTCTCTTCCCCCAAATACTTTTTTGTTTGTTTGCTTTGTTTTTTTAAACAGAGTTTCACTTTTGTTGCCCAGGCTGGAGGGCAATGGCATGATCTCGGTTTGCTGCAACCTCTGCCTCCTGGGTTCAAATAATTCTCCTGTCTCAGCCTCCCGAGTAACTGGGATTACAGGCACATGCCACCATGCCTGGCTAATTTTTATATTTTTAGTACATAGTTTTAGTGGACACGGGGTTTCATCATATTGGTCAGGCTGGTTTGAACTCCTGACCTCAGGTACCCACCTGCCTCAGCCTCCCAAAGTGCTAGGATTACAGGCGTGAGCCACCACACCTGGCCCCACCAAATACTTCATATTTTTCTATTTTTTTTTCCTCACCCATGGACTCAGGTCAAACCCCAAAGACTTCTTTCTTTGAGTCTTTCTTTGCAAATTTTCATACATGTCTCTCAAAGCAGTATTTTAACTTCTGAGTCCTTCATCCTGTTAAGTAAGATTTATGGGAGGTCACTGCTTTGGACTGAATTCCATCTCAACAGACAAGACTGAACCAGAATGGAGTCACTCATGCTAGGAGCCACAAAATCAAACAGAACCTAGAAAGTGCCCATTTTCCAAAAACCAGGAGATTCAGAGGAACCAAAGGGGGTCTGTCAACCTCAATCAGCATGATAAGAAAGTCCCCTCTGCTTGAACCCATTAAGGAAATTAACTTTAAAAATATCAATCCATTTTTTTTTGTTTCTTGTTCTTTCTTTCTTCAGCCATTTCTGTCTATAAATCTCACCCCCCTCTGCTCAGTTCATTGGAGTGCCTTTTTATTTCAAAGATTCAATACCACCTGATTTATGAATTGGGAATGAAAGCCAATTAAATCTTTGAAAATGAATATGTTAAAATTGTATTCTTTGACCGTCCCCACTAAGTCAGAGCCATCAAGACCAGAACACATGGAGCTTTTGTTGAAGATCACTATAGCCTGTGATGCCAAAGGCCTATGGAGGGGCCAGAGGCAGCCACAGTACTCTAGGTCACCTGGCCTAGTAGGCATTCCCAGGATGAGGTATACTTTTTACACTCTAACCACAGAAAGCCTCAGGCTTCTTTTACTATTAGACTTTTGCAGCAAGCACCTGCACATCTATCAAGGGGGAACAGGAATTATCCAGAGAACAGTGTAATCTAAGATAATATTGGTATCAATGAGCAAGGTATCATGAGCATTTTTTCATGTTCTATTTCATGTCTGCTGGAATAATATAAACTATATTATCGTTTAATGTTTGTTCTTTTCCTCACCCCAGATAGGGCTCTTATCGGCCATTCTAATGAGGTCTGCATTAAATTGTTTTGTTTCTTCACCCACCTTTGATGAGGAACAGATGGAACACTTTGCTCCATTACATAGGAATAGAGGGACAAAGGAACATTATATTAGTTTTCTATTGCTGTATAAGAAATAGCCACAACTTAGCAGCTAGCAAAACAAAACAAAGTAAAACATTTATTATCTCATATTATCAGCTCAAAACTCTCGTGGGCTTACCTGACTTCTTTGCTCAAGCTATTGGCCAGCTGAGTTCACCTAGGGTTCAAGGTCCTCTTCAAGCTCTGTCATTACAGGAATAGCAGAATTTATTTCCTTCTCAAATTTCCACGTGGCCCCTCCAACTTCAAGCCAGCAATCATGCATGTAGTTCTTCTCAAACTTCAAATCCCTCTTTTTCCGCCTCCGATCTCTGCTTTGAAGGGCTCATGTGATGACGCTGGACCCACCTAGAATGCTCCATGATGATCTCCCTATCTGAAGATACTATTCAGGTCAACTGATTGCTAACTTAATTACATCTGCAAAGTCTTTTGCCAAACAACGTTTCTTATGTTTGTCTTAACATTTTCTCATCATATTCACAACTTCTGAAGATTCGAGAAGGACATCTTTAGGGGGCCATTTGAAAAACTCCCCTTAACGCAGGCATGGAAACCCAAAATGGGGGGAATATTAGAGACCGGCCTTGCAGAAACTGCGTGGGCAGGCAGAGCCCCTAAGCTGCAAGATCTCAGCCCTCAGTGCTGTGTTACCCACCTGACTTAGTTATGCAACACACCTGATTCTTCCCTGCCTATCAGCTGCTCTCCCAGCCCGCCCTGATTTCTGCTGCCCAACTTTATTTGCACATCACATAGCCTACTGATGTGGACCTTATCTATAATTAAAACTTTGAACCCAAAGTCCCACCGCTTCTTGGAAAACTCTTTGTATCTTAGTTCAAATGTCTGAGTGAGAAGTAGACTGGTTCAGCTCATCTTTTCGAGCCAGGTCTTCCAGGACATGGGGAGCTTGTCCACCTTTGCTTGCAGTGCTCACCCAATCAGCTGAGGTCAGGAGCATCAAGGTAGTGAAACATGGTGAACCAAGGGTTATGTCATGGTGGGTTAGAGGATACTCTCTACAGCCAGAATGCCTGCATCCAAATTCTGACTCCCCTTGATATGTTGTTGTTTTTAACTCTCAGGTGATAATCCATTTATGACTCTATTGAGAAATAACCATATATTATAATAGGATAAGCCCCCATGTATGACATTATTAGAAAATAACCATTTAACTTAGCATTTTGTATTTTAAGTTATTTCAGGTGTGTGGCTGAAAGTCATGAGACTTTGAGAAGTGGTACATCTTGGATGGAGAGCCAGAGGATGACTAACAACATCATGTAGTTGCTCAAATATTTATTTAAAAGGAGGGGGATCTGGTCCTGAGAAGTTTAGAAACTTATTATTGCAGGTTTGGGGGCTGCAGTGAGGTCCTTTTGGCTTCAGCTTAGTTTAAGCCTCAGGGAGAAACCTGGCAGGACAAGCCTAGGGGCAAATTATGTTCAGATGCTCTTCATGAGGAAGGACAGCCAACAAGTCATAGAATGCCTGCAGGGGACACTGTCCCTTGATCCAGAAACTCTGGGCAGCAGGACCTGGGAAAGTATGCCAGGTTTATTTTATCTGTTTTATCTGTTCAGATAGAGGATAATGGCTTCTCAACATCAGCTTCAGTCTGATGCTTGGGAACTGGAGATAAGTTTTAAAAACTGGAACCTGACATACTGTTTTGGTTTAGTGTACCTATCCTTGATGAGGGGTCTGTTTCTTTCACTCTTGTTTCACATTTTACTTAAGAACATTTTACTAAATGTTCTTACTAGCACATAACAAACAAGGTAGGCTTGGTAAAGTTTTAACTTTTTTACTAAAGTTAATTTTATTAAACAGCAACAGTAATAACAGCCATATAACAAGAAGATCTGATAGAATTAACTAAAGTTGAAATTACATGTTGTTGGACTTTGAAACCTCAATTGGCTATATCTTAGCTGGGTGACTTTAGTCACATAACTTAATTATTTTGGTTTAGTCTCCTCATCTGAAAAATTGGGGAAACAATATTTAACTCTTAGAGTTTTTATGTCAAAAAAATGAAATAATAAATGAAAAATCCTAGTTCAGTGCCTGAAACTTAGTATGGAAACAAAAAAATTTTTGTATAGACGAGTATTCAGTATCTCACACACATCAGGGAGTTAGAATTACACCTGAGTCCTTTCCTCCTGACTGGAACCTACTTTTCTAGCAAATATAGAACCTACAAACATAGGGCTCATGAAAAAAAACAACAAATTCTTGAGATTTATTTTGCAAATGCAGTGTATTTCAGTGACGGCAAATTCACTGCTCACAGTTACAAAATGTACATGAAATCTTATATAGCCCCCTCTCTTCTTCCCATCAAAAAATTCTAAAGAATTTATATTGGGTAACAATTAGAATCAGTGAGAAACTATGACCAAATTAAAAAAAAAAAACCCAAATAAGAGGAAATTTGGGTACCTTTGAGAGGAAAGAAAGCCCTTCTTTACCTCAATTAACCAGGAAATTCAGGCAAAACCACTGGTATTCCGCCAGAATGACAAAAGTAATTGAAGTTACATATATATGTTACAAGAAAATAGATGCTTCTTTGACGATGAAATTTAATAAGTACCTTAAAGATGATTCAAAGATGTGTAGCTTCAGGCACAACATCAGAATTTGATTTCATAAGGGACAACCTGAGTGTGAAGAACTCACTATAGTAATGTTTCAAAAGTGAAAGTTTGGGGAAATCCAAGCCATCCCACTCCGCTTAACTCCCATTTCCCAGAGCTCAGTCCCCTGCCATGGAAGGGAGGTCTGCAAGGCATTGGTGGGACTCAGTTCTACTCTTAGCCGAGCTAGCTCAGGACCCGGTCGATTGCAGTTTTTGCAAAGACAAAGCTGATGGCTATATTGCAACCAATGTATCTCTTTATTCTGTCTTATTCCTGTTGGTACTCATATTTGCAGCCAGGGATAAAGGTCCTTAAATACTTTTTGTAGCATTTCACTGTTTTGCAAGATCAGAATAATAGCATAGAGGGCTGTGAGTGCAGATAACAGAATATGACTCTGGGTAGCTTAACTGCAAAAGGAAGATATTTCAAGACTGCTGGGTAGTTCATTAGATCAAAGGAAGAACTGAAAAGTAATTAGGGACAGTATCAAGGGCCCCTCCAAGAATCCAGTAGCAAGAGCAATTGGTCCAGTCTCCTTTGGACACTGATATTAAAATGGCTTAGCTTCACCTCCATTCTCATTATGTGTAAATTTTCTTGAGATTTACATTCCGGGAAAGGGAGTTGGATTGTCTTGAAAATCCAGTGGGGAAGGGAAGGGTGTCGGACACTGTGATTGACACAACCAAAGGAATTGATCAGTTGCAAAGAAAAAAACAGAACACTGTTACTTAAAGAACATTGAAAGTATTCTGAGCAGGCAAAACCTGTCTCTACCAGTCACATCACGCTGGTGGGTAATGATGTCACCTGGAGTTAAGCTTTCCCAGTAAATCAGCTGCTAATGATAAAGGAAATAGGGCCCACTAATGATCTCTCTGACACCTCTCTGCTACTAGAGCTCAACAACAGCAGATGACTTTGGCATAAATAATCTCAGAAAAAAGGAAAAAAAAAAGAGGAAAGAGCAAAGAAGAAGAGGAAGAAGAAGGGGAGAGAGAAAGGAAGGGAAAAAAGTGGCTCAAGTCTCAGCTGTTGTAACTTGAAGAGTCCTAGGGTGGTGGAGTACCATCAGTCCTTCCATCTGCCCTATGTCAAGTGCACTTCACAGAGTGCTCTCCCCATGCCATATGGTGACTGGGAGAGCATGCAGAGAGTGCCTCTCTCTAGATTTTTTTTTTTTTTTTGAGATGGAGTCTCGATCTGTTGCCCAGGCTGGAGTGCAGTGGCACGATCTTGGCTCACTGCAACCTCTGCCTCCCGGGTTCAAGCAATTCTTGTGCTTCAGCTTCTGGAGTAGCTGGGATTACAGGTACGCTCCACCACGCCTGGCTAATATTTGTATTTTTTTAGTAGAGACTGGGTTTCGCTATGTTGGCCAGGATGGTCTCAAATTCCTGGCCTCAAGTGATCCGCCCACCTCGGTCTCCCAAAGTGCTGGGAATACAGGCTTAAGCCCCAGCGCCCAGCCAAAAAAAAAAAAAAAAAAAAAACTTCCTCTAGATCAGCACTATCCAATAGAAATATAATGTTGGGCACATATATGATTTTACATTAGAAAATGGAAAAGATGCACGAAAAGTAAAAAGCAACAAGTAAAATTAATTTTAATAATATATATTTTGTGTAATTCAATATATCCAAATTATTATCAGTTAAATAATCAATATAAAATTATAATTAATGATTTTATATTTTTTCATACTACATCTTTGAAATCTGGTGTGTATCTTACACATCCAGCATGGTGTGGGTGGAATTGTTTCCCTCTAAAATTTATATGTTAATGTTCTAACTCCCAGTGCCTCAGAAGGTGACTTTATTTGGAAACAGGGCTATTGCTTCTGTAAAGGTGACAGTCTCGCTCTGTCACCTAGGCTGGAGTGCAGTGGCGCCATCTCAGCTCACTGCAAGCTCCGCCTCCCGGGTTCTCGCCATTCTCCTGCCTCAGCCTCCCGAGTAGCTGGGACTACAGGTACTCGCCACCACACCCAGCTAATTTTTTTGTATTTTTAGTGGAGATGGGGTTTCACTGTGTTAGCCAGGATGGTCTCGATCTCCTGACCCTGTGATCCACCCGCCTCGGCCTCCCAAAGTACTGGGATTACAGGCGTGAGCCACCGCGCCCGGCCTGCCTATGTAATTTTTAAGATAAAGCCATACTGGAGCAGGGTGGGCCCCTAATCCAATATGACCGCTGTCCTTGCAAAAAAGGGTAATTTGGAAATAGAGACATCCATGCAGGGAGAATACCACGAGAAGATTTGAGTTACGTTGCCCTAAGTGAAAGAAATACCAGAATCTAGGAGAGGGTGCCTGGAACAAATCCTTACAGTGCCTTCAAAAGGAGCATTTCCCTGCCCACACACTGATCTCAGGCTTCCAGCCTCCAGAACAGTGAAGCAATGAATTCCTGTTGTTTAAGCCATTAGGTTTGCTACATTTTGTGAGGACAACTTGGCCAACTAACATACGGCACATCTCAATTTAGACCAGCCACATTTCTTTAATTTTTTAATTTTAATTTTTTTAACTTTTAACTTCCAGGGTACATGTGCAAGATGTGTAGGTTTGTTACATAGGTAAATGTGTGCCATGGTGGTTTACTGCGCAGATCATCCCATCATCCCATCACCAAGTTACTAAGCCCAGCATCCGTTAGCTATTCTTCCTGATGCTCTCCCTCCCCTCAACCCCCAACAGGTGCACAGTGTGTGTTGTTCACCTATGTGTCCATGGGTTCTCATCAGTCAGCTACCACTTATAAGCGAGAATATGCGGTGTTTAGTTTTCTGTTCCTCTGTTAGTTTGCTGAAGAGTAATGGCTTCCAACTCCATCCATGCTTCTGCAAAGGACATGATCTCATTCTTTTTTCTTAGACTAGCCACATTTCAACATCCTCATGTGGCTGGTGGCTGCCAACACTGACTCAGAAGATTCTGATATTCTGGGCTTTGCTTTGAAAACCTCTAGTTTTCCTTCATATACAATTGTAGTTTATCTGGAGTGTGTATGAGGGTGGGGTGTTTTGGTTTTCTTTCACTTTATGCAAAAGTAAAGGCAAACACACTACACTTTATTTCCATTCCATGATTACCAAGCTAAGATGCTGTGTGTTTCTGATTTACAGTTGTAATTTTTTCCAGTTCCTATTCTGAGCTGTCGACGTTTTGTGAAACTTCAAAAATGCTTACTTGGAGACAGAAGAGAGAACAGCAATACAGATCAGGAATTTGAAGCCAGGGGAAAGTAGATAATTTGCCGAAAGACTGCAGCTGGACGGCTGCAAAGCTGGGGTTGGAGCCTTATTTGTTCCATCCACAATATGGTCCTGAGGTTTGCCTTGCATCAGACCTCCTGGGAGATGGTCAAAATATAGCCTCCCTGCACTGGGATGGAAGAATTAGACCGTGGATAAGAGGATGCTGCCTGCACTTCCTCCCTGTTCAGAATAACCTTAGTCTAATCTGTGCAAAGGCAGTTGCTTATCCACATCTAAAAATATTTTGTCTAAGGACTAAATGTTTGATGATAAACATGTGTTAAAGTTTCATTCTCTTGGTTACAGGGAAGCTATCTCTGGGGCATAGCAGGGCTTGGAGAATGACTGGTGCTTTCTTTTCTTTCTTTCTTTCTTTTTTTTTTTTTTTTGAGATGGAGTCTCACTCTGTTGCCCAGGCTGGAGTGCAGTGGTGCGATCTCGGCTCACTGCAACCTCCGCCTCCCGGGTTCAAGCAATTCTCTGCCTCAGCCTCCCAAGTAGCTGGGATTACAGGCACCTACCACCACGCCTGGCTAAGTTTTGTATTTTTAATAGAGATGGGGTTTCACCATCTTGGCCAGGCTGGCCTTGAACTCCTGACCTCATGATCCACCTGCCTTGGTCTCCCAAAGTGCTGGGATTACAGGCATGAGCCACTGCTCCCGGCCATGACTGGTGTTTTTATTGGACTCACTTGGCTCCCCTTGACTTACGAGCCAGTGTAGGTAATCTGTAAATTTTTTTAACAATAGGTTTCTTTTTCTCATTTTGACAGTAGCATATAGTTAACATAGACAATTTAGAAAAAGATAGGTTTTTCTTTCACAAGTATACAGTTGACTCTTGAACAACACAGTTTGGACTGTGAACATCTACTTATACCCATTTTATCAACCTAAGGTGGATTGAAAACCTGTGTATATGAAGGGCCAACCTTTCTCTCTCTCTCTCTTTTTTTAGACAGGGTCTCATTCTGTCAACCAGGCTGGGTGGGGTGCAGTGGCACCATCACAGCTCACTGCAGCCTCAACATCCCAGGTTTAAGTGATTCTCCCACCTTTAGCCTCCTGGGTAGCTGGGACCACAGGCACACACCACCATGCCCAGATAATTTCTTTGTTTGCATTTGTTTTTATAGAGATGGGGTCTTACTACATTGCCCAGGCTGGTCTTGAAATCCTGGGCTCAGGCAATCTACCTGCCTCAGCGTCCCAAAGTGCTGGGATTACAGATGTGAGCCACTGTGCCTGGTCTCCAACAGTTTTTTATACGTGGGTTCCATAGAGCTGACGGAAGAACTTGAGTATGCATGAATTTTGGTATATGTGGGGGTCCTGGAACCAATCCCCTGAGTATACTAAGGGATGACTGTAAGTAAATATCACCTATATTCTTAGAAGTCGAGGGTGGGGAGAAACTCAAAATTTGGATATGTTTTCTTCTAGTATCTTTTCAAAACATATGAAAATAACTTGTGCATTTTGTTTTAAGAACAATGTAGTTATATTGTATAATTTATTTTATAATCTTTTAAAAAATTTATTAGTATTTTTATTTTTTATTTACTTATATTTTACTTTAAATTCTAGAATACATCTGCAGAACGTGCAGGTTTGTTACATAGGTATATATGTGCCATGGTAGTTTGCTGCACCTTTCAACCGGTCATCTAGGTTTTAAGTCCTGAATGCATTAGGTATTTGTCCTAATGCTCTCCCTCCCCTAGCCCCCACCCCCCACAGGCCCTGGTGTGTGACATTCCCCTCCCTGTGTCCGTGTGTTCTCATTGTTCAACTCTCACTTATGAGTGAGAACATGTGGTGTTTGGTTTTCTGTTCCTGTGTTAGTTTGCTGAGGATAATGGTTTCCAGCTTCACCCATGTCCCTGTAAAGGACATGAACTCATTCTTTTTTATGGCTGCATAGTATTCCATGGTATATGTGCCACATTTTCTTTATTCAGTCTATCATTGATGGGCGTTTGGGTTTAACCTGCTTATTTTTACCCCTTGCCCCATTGCTTCCTATGGGTGGCTTTGGGTTTCTGGTCATTCTTCTGGGTCACCAGTTGCTTCACATAAGTCCTTTCTGTCTGGCCCCTGATCCAGTTGGACCTGGGCCCGCTGCTGCAGGTCCCTATAGAGAGAGAAAGTAGAGGGAATGTGTAGACCCGTGCTCACAGTGGCTTCTGGGCCCACCAGGCTATGGGACAGGCCCAGAAAAGGAAGAGGCTGGGGGACTCTGAAATTGACTAGCCACTCCCACCAGCTTCCCTGAAGAGCCCCAGGACTGAGTATTCTAATAGATTAATTTTTTTAGAATGCAGAAAAGCCTGTTTTGGCCTGCTGGACAGTTCTGAATATAGCTAGAAGTGTGTCTTAGTGCTTGCGGGATTGAAAGAAGGTATTTAGCACTCTGGGACTCAAGAAAAGGTTTTAGAAGGAAACAATGAGTTCAGCGCATGGGTGTGAATGTGCATTCTCAGCTCAATGTGCGGTGGGTACACTCAGTTACACAAAATCCAGGACCCTGACATTTAGTCAGCATGGGCTCGGGCCCCTCTATCCCCCAACACACAGTCGTATCAGCAGTCCCAAGTAAGTCTCAGCAAACAGACACCAGGCTTTGCTTTCCCGACTTTGGGGATATAGAGCCTAGATGGGCCTTGCGACGAGGCGTTGGTTGTCCAGGTGGCTGTGTGGGGACAGTGGGCAGTTGATGCATGTCTGCCCCCCTGAGTTCATGTTCCTACTCACCAGACCCATTTGGCTGGAGCTGAGAGTTTATTTTCCACCATGGGAGAGGTCCTTAACTCCCTTCTCCTAAGAATCAGGAAGCAATTAATTATACTGTCACACTAACAAGCAGCAGCACACATTTCTCTTACTAGTTTTTTTTACAGATATATTTGTTGACCTATAGCCAAAACTTATCATAACACATTGTGCTGATGACTGCAATAGAGAAGAGAGTGAGGAGAGATTATTTTTTAGCTTGCTAAGATATGAGCAATGGAATCTCTGTCTTTATTTTCTTTATTAATAAAATGTACTTTCTACAAATATAGAATATGACAGGAGTGTATGCATAGATAATTATAGGAATTCAGCTCTCTGTTTACCTAGGGAAATCAGCTCTGTTTCAAAGAAGATTTTTAAAAAATGCTTTCTCATAGTACTTTTTCTCCTGTTGATCACCTTCTGATTGTTGACAGTAATGTTTGCAATTTCTTTTTCTCAGAAACTTTGTGCTCATGTCAGGATTCTCTCCACAGTGTTCCTGCAGGTGTATTGATTATTCTTTCCCACAGTAAAAGAACAAGTCCACCTTCAGTGAGGCCACTCTGGCTTAGAATGATCAAACATTCTACCATGTACACTCTGTGTGGATCTGGGCAGATCACACCCACTTCATGGGCCAGATTTCTCACCTGCTTTGTTGGAATGATGAAGTCTACCTCACTGGACTGCAGCACAAATACATCGAGATTCTAATTGTGAATGCCCCTGAGGAAGTGTGTGGCTTATTAAAACACTCAGTGGGCTGGGCGTGGTGGCTCATGCCTGTAATCCCAGCACTTTGGGAGGCCAAGGTGAGCGGATCATGAAGTCAAGAGATCAAGACCATCCTGGCCAACATGGTGAAACTCTGTCTCTATGAAAAATACTAAAATTAGCTGGGTGTGGTGGCGCATGCCTGTAGTCCCAGCTACTTGGGAGGCTGAGGCAGGAGAATCGCTTGAACCTGGGAGGCTGAGATTGCACCACTGTGCTCCAGCCTGGCGACAAAGTGAGACTCCGTCTCGAAAACAAACAAAAAACCAAAAAACACTCAGTGAGCATTCTTGTCCTTCTCTTCCTCAAAACAGAATAAGAATTCCTCCCATGTATTGAACATGTGATGTGCACTAGGCATCCAATCTTCATGTTCTTCTGTTATCCTCAGCACAATATGAGGTAGGCACTACAAATTCATTTTGCAGATGAAGAAAACGAGAGATTTAGAGATTTGACTTTAGTTTCTTAATTATAACAGGAAGAGCCAGAATTGGAAGCCAGATATATCTAACTTCATAATGGATTAATTCAAGCACCACACTAGCTCCTCCTCAATCCTCATAGAGAGATGGCTTGATATGTTGTACATAAGCTGGTTTGGGTTATATGCATGTTTTACCACTTGGGAGTCACATATGTAATGTCAGGCACTGAAAAATCCTCCCCTTTTCCCACAATGAGACACTGTTTCCCATATCTCTGTATTCCAGAGCAGTAGTAACCAAATAGTGCCACACATTTCCTTCTGCCTGGTGAAGGATTCCCTTTCAGAGGAAAGAGACTCAGAGCCTCAGGTCCCTGGATATCTTCTGTCCTTCGGAGGCAACTGACCTTTCATTTTGTTGTTGTACAAACTCAGAAACTCATTGCAGACTCTGCAAGCAGCGAGTACCCCTTGCTAACTTAGAAGGGTTTTGAGCTAGCCCTGGAAGATGGTCCTTCTCCATGTCTTCAACAACACCTGGAAGCTGCCTCTTTCTCTGTAGTCTTAGCCCACTTGTTATGATCATTCTACTAATGCACGGTGGCTTCTCCTGCCACAACAATGCTTTGTGAATATTTTCATTGGATCTGTGAATTCCTTCGTGGACCAGGTCCTACGCTAGAAGCTGGGGATTCAGAGAGGCCAAACTATAATATGCGAGGAGTGCTACACTCTCTGACCAGAAGAACAGATATTAAAACAATATTCCAAGTAAGTATTTGCAAGAGATCTATGCATAGTTAAGAGAAGCACAGAGTCCTGTACAAGCATGAGACAAAGGGCCTTGAAGAGCCTGGGGCATAAGAGTTGAGAAGTATAATAGTTTCCTGTTGCTGCTGCAACCAATTACCATACAACTGGTGGCTGAAGACAAAACATATTTATCATCTTACAGTTCTGGGAGCAAGAAGTCCAAAATTCATCTTAAGGGGCTAAAATCGAGCTCTTGGCAGGGCTGTATTCCTCCTGGAGGCTCTAAGGGAGATCCCATTTCCTTGTCTCTTCCAGCTTCTGGGGGCTGTCTGCATTCTTCAGTCCCTGGCTCTCAGCCTGCAATCGATCACAACATCTGCTTCCATCCGTACATCCCCTTCTGAAGGAATACTACTCAGCCATTAAAAGGAATGAATTAATACTGCATTCACAGTAACCTGGATTGGAGACTATTATTCTAAGTGAAGTAACTCAGGAATGGAAAACCAAGCATTGTATGTTCTCACTCATAAGTAGGAGCTAAGCTATGAGGATGCAAAGGCATAAGAATGATTCAGTGGACTTTGGGGACTTGGGGGGACATAGTGGGAAGTGGGTGAGGGATAAAAGTTGACAAATTGTGTTCAGTGTATACTGCTCGGGTGATGGGTGCACCAAAATCTCAAAAATCACCACTGAAGAACTTACACGTGTAACCAAATACCACCTGTTCCCCAAAAACCTATGGAAATAAAAAATTAAATTAAAAAAATCTTCTGACTCTCCTGTCTTCTCTCCTTGATAAGGACCCCTGTGATTATATTGGGCCAACTGGCTAATAGACAATAACCTTCCCATCTCAAGATCCTTAATTTAATCACCTCTTCAAAGCCTCTTTTGTTGTCCACAGATTTCAGGGATTAGGATGTAGACATCTTTGGGGAGGCCATTATTCTTCCTACCACATGGAGTAAAAAGGAGTTGAGAAAAAGGCATTAGGAAGAGAGAGCTTTCAGAAAAAGACGTAAAGGTGAGTAGGAGGTAAGTGGGTGTCGTGGGCGGCAAGAACACGCAATCCAGAGTGTCTTATGGAAAGCGCCAGAGGTGGGATGAGATTTAGCAGGCTGGGATTGAAAGGGCCCTGGACAGGTGGTGTAAGGAGAGGAAAAATGAGAATGGATGAGACCCAGAAAGATTTGATGTGTCTGAGAGGACTGGGGAGGAAAGACTTAGGCAGGGAAGGCATGGACCTACCTTTGTGTGTTACAAAGATAACTGATGGTTCTCTGGAGGATCAGATTAGAGATGGCAAGATTGCAATCTTGGGTGCCACTGCAATAAGAAGGAAGAGATAGTGGTGGCTAGTCTAGGACTATGGGGCCAGATTCAGAAGATATTTAAAAGGTGAAGTCCACTGAGATGGGTGATAGACACCACTGAGTGGGGGAAGATGAGGTGTCATGGGTGACCCCAAGACTACAGGTGTGAACACCTGGATGACTGGTTGTACGTACATGAAGACAGGAAACTTGAAGGGGTGGCAGTGTGAGGAGAGTTCACGAATAAAGTTTGGGACCTAGCTTGAGTTACGTAAATGACATTCACGTTGAGCCATGGAGCAGGCATATTGGTATGGAATAAAACTTCAGTCTGGTCCTCTTTTAGAGAAATTTATTCAGGAAGTGTGACATGCTATGAAAAAAATACTATTTGAGTTTGCCTGAGCTGTTTTTCCAGCAACTCTATGTGACTGGGTCAAGCCAGACAAATCCATAGTGCTTCAGTTTCCTCCTCCTTAAAATTGGTAGAACTTTTTACTCTGCTAATAATACCAGATCATTCTAAAGATTAAATTAGAAAATAAATATAAAAGTGCTTTGCAACTTTTAAATGCTTTATAAAGATTTTTTTTTTGTTTTTTGTTTAAGAATGATTATTAGTATACCTCAATCAAGAGGGGTATGTTACCATTACTGATTACATAATTATTTATTTATGTATTTACCTATTTATTTTTTGAGATGGAGCCTCACTCTGTTGCCCATGCTGGAGTGCAATGGGACAATCTTGGCTCACTGCAGCCTCCGCATCCTGGGTTCAAGTGATTCTCCTGCCTCAGCCTCCCAAGTAGCTGGGATTACAGGTGCGTGCCACCACGCCCGGCTAATTTTTGTATTTTTAGTAAAGACCGGGTTTCACCATGTTGGCCAGGATGGTCTTGAACTCCTAACCTCAGGTGATCTGCCCACCTTGGGCTCTCAACGTGCTGGGGTTACAGGCATGAACCACCGCACCTGGCCAATTACAAAACAATTTAAATTACATTGAATATTTTTCTTAACCTTCTTTCTACATGGACTAAATAACTTCTCATATTTTCTTTGAGATTCCATGATATAATCATTTGGTCATTCCTGTGGACAGAACTGTCCCTGGACAAAACTGCCAGGAGAGTGGGGGGATCTGGGACTCTCATGATGAGGTGGTGGCACAGGCAACTGGAGATTGCTTGCAGGAGAGGTGGTCAAGAGAAGGTTTTTTGCATGCCTGCCATCTGTGTGTATCTCTGAATCACCTTACAAGATTATTTCCATTTTGTTGATAGGGAAACAGCATTTTCAGCAAATTCATCGTCTTTGTCAAGGCCACTCAGGCGGTGAGTGGTGCAGCCATCAGCATCTGGAGCCCATGCTCTCTGGCCATGCCCAGAAGCCTCCTATGGGACTTTGGTGCCCTTTTCCCCCTGGAGGTGCTCATTGAGCTGACACTTTCCTGGTTTAAAAACATGAATCTGATTGTCTGATACTTACTGGTACTTTTAACTTAGTGGTGAGCTCCTCATTCCAGAGAAAAGCTTCTTGAAAATGGAAACTCTCTCTTTCATTGTTGCTTGTTAATACTCCGAGAGTATATAATACATATTTCTTGAACTGAACTAAATGGCTCCTCTCAGTGTCATTTCTATTATTTAAAAAAAAAAAAAAGAGTCAGAAATGGCGATAGCTCCCTTTGGCAGTATTTCAGATGGAGAGAAAGTCTATAGGAGCAATTAATGTAGTGCACTCTGAAGTCTAAGGGGGCGCCCTCAAATATGGCTTCCCACTTCATTGGCTCATAATTCTCGCTCCGGCTGAAACTCTCCTCTGGAAGGCACTTACTCCAGTTCTCCATCTGGCCCCTGTTTAATTCTTGGTGAGCACAGTGAGACCCAAGTTCTCTAGTCTGCCCAGGATACAGGGTAATATTTTCCATTTGCTTTCTTTCTCCAGGAAAATGAGTCAATGCACGGAATTAAAAAACGTAGCAGATACATGCATTGTCATTTGTAGTGGCAAAGTCTGGAATATACACCCTTCTCTGACAATTAGGCTTCTTGCTTGTTCACTTCAAGCTCCAGTAACATCTAACACTTTGACATGATTTCCGATGTGATATTTTTCTGTACAGATGAAAGATAAGACATTGACACTCACTTTGCATTTGAGAGGAAGTTGTTACTACAGCACTTACAGTTCAGGAAGATATAGGAAAATATTTCATATTTGCATGATTTATTCCCAAGACCCATTATGACAAAATGCTCCTGATAATTTCAAGTTCATATTAATTTTCTGCCATTCAGACAAAGGACAATTTGGGCAAATAAGTGCTCATTAAAATTTATTTAGAGGGAATATTTTCCATTAGGGTGTTTTATTATTTAAGAAGAAAACAGAAGCTCATGCAATAATGCATAATGCTCACAACAACATGGCATTTCAGATAAATTACATTTGGATAAAGATGAACGTGTCTGGGTTTGGGAGGCCAATTGATTCTAGCTGGTACCATAGTTGCATAATGATAAGCCAAGTTGAAAAGAGTTGCTATAAACAAAGATGAGCCCAAAGAAATCCACCACCAAGTGTAGAGAAAATTGTTTCATGCTGGTCTAACTTTTGTTCCTTTGGAACTGAAGTTTTGGGGCTCTATATCAGTGGAGCAGGCCCATCCGTGTGAATTGCTATGACTCTGTGGGTAGGTTAAGGGGAGATGGAGGTGGTATGCAGGGTGAACAGGGAATAGTGGCACCCTGAAGAATACAGACACTGCCCAAGGCACCATGTTCCATTATTTTTAAGGCAAAGGAAGACTTAGGCCAGATTTGGGGTGCAGGCCACCAATGTATAGCCATGGAATTGTAGTAACCACACCTTCCTCTTAGGAGTTGCATTTTCCACCTACAAGTCTGGTTTCTTTCAAAAGGCCTCATGGCAGCTTCTCAAGATGTCCACTTTCTGCATCAAGGCTCTTTGCCCAGACATCCCGGATGATTTTAGCTTTCTCGCCATCTCCCTCCAGGTGTCTTCAATTAGCCCCCTTTCCTGGCTCCACATCTTCCCCAAGTGGCATACTCTGCAAATAGCTGCCATGTTTACTCTCTCCCATCTTTCTATCTTTCCCACAGCTCCTGCAATCCGACGTTTTTCACAAACTTTCACTTAGCCTCTCAGGAGGCATGTGGATATATCTACCTTACTTCTCAGCTGCAACTCCAGATCCTTTCTCACTTCCCAGGCCCCATGGCTGCTTCCTGCTGAGCCAGCAGAAAAAAATGAGCACAGCACAAGTAGGGAGAGCACTGCATATTCGCCACAGCTTTGGGACCTGGGTCAAGAAAACCCGTCAACTGCCCTAAGACTCAATTTCGTCATGTATGAAATGAGCACAAGAAGTATCTTACAGGGAAATTTTGAAGATGAAATAAAATAACATATAGGAAAATGCAAGCAAGTTGAATTAAGCAGCATTCTATGTACTGTACACTACACAG
This sequence comes from Gorilla gorilla gorilla, assembly GCF_029281585.2. Taxonomy (NCBI): domain Eukaryota; kingdom Metazoa; phylum Chordata; class Mammalia; order Primates; family Hominidae; genus Gorilla; species Gorilla gorilla. Next base: position 107,650,898 of record NC_073242.2, on the reverse strand, counting down.
TATTTCCTGATCCTTGTTCTCATTGTGTCCACAGTCTGCTGTCTGGAATGTGGATGGCAGTTAATTAGTGTTAACAGAGAATGATACTACCAAGAAAAAAAAAAACCTCACAAATATGTCCTTTATTCTGTGCATTGAATGCTTAACAACTTCTTTACTCAACTGTGTATAAGATCAACATTCACTAACATTTCTGAGTGGATTATCTGCCATGGTTTGGAACTTCTGAATGACAAAAGCCAAATCAGGTTTTTATCTTAGTGAAATCAATCATCCTATGTCATTAAGCATATATAAAGAGCAAGCCTCATATATCTGATACATTGAATGATGTCCAGCATACTTACGGTAGGAAATATGTGCTCACCCAACTGAAATACATAGTTACCAATAAGTTAAAAATTGGTACCATTCTCCCTCACATTATTTCACAAGTTAACTAATTGTGGCTAACTTGAACTTCTGCAGAAATAACTGTCAAAATTTGCAAGGCCTATATAGTAAAATGGATTTTCCTTCTAAAAGATCACCAATGTCTTCTTTTAACTTGTTCTACATTTTGTTTTGTTTTTAACCATCTTTTATTGTGCTTACTGAGCAGCTCTGTGGTAGCTGGTATTACCATCTTTGAATCCTCAGAGAAGCAAAATTGATTGCAAGATTTAGATATAAACTTTTCAGAAATAGCAAGATAAAACAGAGAGGGGGGAATTAAGACATTTAATTTATCTCAAGGTATTTCTTGGGAAGCCTGAAGCTCTAGGTCTCATGCTTATAATTGATGATTCCTTATATCTACACATTGCCGCCCTGCTAAGGATCTGGGTTCACATTCTCATGTTTTTCGCTGGATACAGGCTTTAGAGAAATAATAGGGAAGCTCCAGACCTTTCCTATAAAGTAGGTCAGTGGCACATTTTCTGTCATGGATGCCTGAGGGCATCTTCAGACACGTATATTTTCAGGTAACCTAAACCCTCCTAACCAATATACATTTAGTGTCAATTTTAAAGCCTTAACTTTAGAATTCAGACTGAGCTTTATTCTCACATGAGCTGCTCATTAAAGTCAAGTGTTGTTTATTTTATTCCTGGGAAGTTGTGGTTTGTAGTTCAACTTCAGAACTTGACATTCATCCTTGTTAACATTCACCTCAGTTCATCTCATTGTGAATGCAGACAGAATGGTGAATGGGGAATTAATAGAACAGGTGAGTGTACGTTCTTGTTTGTAACAAACTTTTATTTCTCTTTAATCCTGAGATTTTTAAAAGAATATAGCTTCATTTTATGACACCCAGATAGCTGGCTGCATGGTTGGAAAAGAAAATGCAGATTTGGATATTGTTCTACACAGAATTATAGAGAAAGCATAACTGGTATAACCTGGCAGTGGTCAAGTTAAACTGTGTTGTTCTGCTACCACCAGTTATGTGTGTCTTATGTTGACTTAAATAAAGAGCAGCAAACTTAATAAGAATAAGATATAAGAACCTAGAAATGAAAAAACAGTATTGTTCCTTCAAAAAATATTAATACTTTAAAAGTACGTGAACCACCAGGTCATTTAGTTTGAGAATCCATAATATCAATAGCATGTGAATAAGGACATATGTATTAGGGCAAAGCTGAAATAGACTCAACCTCATACATTCTAAAAGTGGGCCTCACTGGAACAAAATAATCTGTTGGCACTTTTGCTGCCACCCAGGATAAAAGTCAACACTCTTTGGAGAAAGACAGGATAAAAAGAGTCTCACCCACAATGCTCAGCATGTTAGTATGCATGACGAGAAGCAAGAAAAAGTGTACAAAAATAGATAAAATAGTCAATAGAAACAGATGTGGAGATGATCTACAGCTGGTAGGCAAAAGCTTCAGAAAACTGGATACTACATGAAATAAAAGAGAAGAAAGGATAAAATTAATGCAATATGAACTACATAAATGAAGAATTGAGATATGTAAAAACAATCAAATGAATGTTCTATAATAAGAAAATGTAGCATTTGAAATAACGAACTCACCGAGTGAGTTGAACTGTAGAATGGACACAACAGAAGATAGGATTAAGAAACCTGAGGAAAGTTCAAAGGCCAATGTACATGAAGAGCAAACAAAAAACAATAACAAAAAGAAACAAAAATGAGCAAACAGGAAATATGGGACACTGTCAGAAGGTCTAATATACATGTAATTGGGTAACCAGGAAGAATGGAAAGAAAGATATATAGAAATGATAGCTGAAGAAATAAGAGCCAAGATTTTTCCAAATCTGATGACAGCCATTACTCCATAGATCAAGAACCTCAATTATCACCAAGACAAATAACTGCAAAAAATGCAACACCCATATGCATCATAGTCAAACCACAGAAGTCCAAACATAAAGAGAAATTCTTAACAGTATAAGAAACAAACATTACTTTCACGATAACAGGAATAAAAATAATGGCTAACATTCTAAAAGTATAGAAATAATAAGAAATTGATTGGACATGGTTGGAAGGAGGGGAACAACAGACACTGGGGCCTACTTGAGGGTGAAGGGTGGGAAGAGGGAGAGGTTCAGGAAATAAAACTACTGGGTACTATGCTTAGTACCTAAGTGATGAAAAAAATCTGTATCTCAAACGCCCGAGTCATGAGTTTACCCATATAACAAACCTGCACATGTACCCCTGAAATTAAAATGAAAGTTAAAATATTTTTAAAAAATAAAAAAGAAAGAAATTGGTTGGGATACTTAAAGTGCCAAAAAGAAAAAAACAAACATTACAAACTTAGAATGTGAAATTCAGAAAAACAATGCTCAAAAATAAAGACCAAATAAAGACATTTTCAGCCTAGAAATTGAGCATTTATCACCAGGAGATCTGCTTGCTCTATAAGAAATAATAAAGGGAATTCCTCAGGCTAAAGGAAAACCACCCCAGCTGAAAACAGAGGCGTGCATGAAGGAATCAATAGCCCTAGAATGAGTAAACAGAAAACAATGAGAGGTTTATAACAAGTATAGGAATAATATTTGTAGTGACAATAACAAAAACAACAACCAGAAAGCCACAAGGGGAAATGGAATTAAACTTTTAATGGCCTCAAGCATAATTCAGACTATGATAGAATAATCAGTTAAGGTCTGCTGTAATAAGTACAGTGTATGTATTGTAGTCTTGAGTGTAATGACAAAAATTAATAAAAGGTAGAACAAAAACCAGAAGATTATATAGTTAAGTTAAAAAAGAACACACAATGAGGTGAAAAGATATGAAGAAAGAGGACTAATGGAATAAAGAACAGAGGACTAATGGAATGTTCTTCTGGGTTTTGATATTGTCCCAAAGCTCTTTGATATTTCATTCACTTTTTTTCACTTTCATTTTACCCATTTGTGCTTCAGATATTTATTTTTAGTTTCGCTAACTAGTTCCTCAGCTCTGCTGAGTCCTTGGATGGGCTCCTCAAACTTTCTTTATTCCGACTTTTATCTCATAGTATGGACATTTGGGTCGTTCTAATGGTTTTCCTCTCTCCAATGAAGTGTTTTACTACAGACTTTAATAAATTAATTACATATGTATATATAAACAAACATGTGTGTGTATATGTATATATATATATATGTATATGTAATATTTTTCCCAATTCCCTGGCTGTTTGGATAACTGAGTCATCTCTGAATATAGTTCTTTTGATTAGTTTGTTTTTTAACAGATTTTTTATTTTATTTTATTTTATTTTTTGAGACAGGGTCTCGCTCTGTCACACAGGCTGCAGTGCAGTGAAGTGATCTCGGCTCACTGCAACCTCTGCCTCTGGGCTCAAGCAATTTTCTTTCCTTAGCCTACCAACTAGCTGGGACTACAGGTGAGCACCACCACGCCCGGCTAATTTTTGTATTTTTACCAAAGACGGGGTTTCTCCTTGTTGGCGAGGTTGGTCTCCAACTCCTGGCCCCAAGTGATCTGCCCTCTTCAGCTTTTCAAAGTGCTGGGATTACAGGCATGAGTCATCATGCCCAGCCTGACAGTTTTTTTTGTTTGTTTGTTTGTTTTGTTTTTTAGTCTTCTGTTTTTGTGTGTGTTTTTCACACTTTTTTGGGGGGATAGAAAACTGGCCACCATGTGGATAGTAGAGATGGAATAACACTATGTTGGGAAATGGCCCACCTCTTCTTCCAGTACACTTTTAGTAAGGGGTTTTGGGGCAATCTAGTTAGTGGGTAAGCTAGGTCTGCATTTTGTTGTTGCTGTGGTTACTTTCAGTTGGCCACCATCTTTGAATTCTTCCAGCTTTACCTTGTGCCTAGGGTAGAGCTGGGTAGCCAGAGGATTTTTCTCAATGTTCTTGTTCAATTCTTAACCTTAGGCTTTCCCTGTGAGCCAAAACCTCAGAGATGGTCTTTCTGCACACTCTTGCTCCTCTCCATGTGACAGACAGCTCTTCTTTTGGTGACTCATACTCCCTGGCCTGGTTGAGGGTACCGGGCTGGAGAGTTTTCTCTGGTTTTCCTTCTTTAACCTCAGTCTTGGGCTTCTACTGTATCCCTGGGTCTCACTGGTGGAGCACATTCAGTGATCCTGCCACTCCTGCAAAGGTCATAAATTTCTGGTTTTCTGACATTTTCCTGACAGTAGTGGATTTTTTCCTTTTTCCTTTCTCTGGCTGCAGTGGGTCTTTGCCTATGTTCTGGGGTTGACAGTTCTTGTTGCCTTTTGCCCAACAGCCTAAGGCTTTTGTTCCACAGGGGAGAAGGATCTGGGTGGAGCTTTATGCCTTCTGTATCACTGTGTTTCCCATTTGACTTCTAAGTTCCCAGTGATGTCAACTGAAAATAACCATTAATTGGTACAAACTCCCCTTGTGTCCGAGTCTCCCAGGGGTTCCATATTCTCACACTTTCCCATACTTAGCCTTCAGCAAGTTATTAAAACTTTTAGTTTAAATCTTACTTGTAAGGCTCATAAGGCCTGACTTGGTGAAGAAAGTAGAATGATTTCCTTACTCTAGGCAAAGTTCTGTCCATATCAAGCCTTTCTCTGATTTCTAGAAGCCTACCTTTCCCTACCCTTCTTCCCTACCCCAAGATCCAATGCCAGGCAACTCTGGTGTTTGGATGGTGCCCATTCTGGGAACAAAGGACTGTGGCTCTAAGCTATAGATAGATTCTGAAAACGATGTCTTTATTTTATGATTTATCAAATTTTATAGTCTTTCAGATTCATAGTAGTCCGTTAAGTTCCCTAGGAAACTTCATCTTCTGTAGGTACATGTAGAACAGAAGAAATCTTTTAAGACCCTTACCACGCAAATTTGTACCCAATATGCATGGCCCTAAACCACAACTCACACTGAAACACCATGAAAACTGATGTTTCTGGGGAAGGGCACTCACTGTAAGATTTGCCTTGAGGTCTAAATTTTAGAATTACTTAAAAAAAATCAATAGGGCAGAATACTTATCATAGGGAGGAGGGATCCCTTTCACCACATTGCCAGAACTTACTGGTTGTTCATACAATAGCCATTACCTCATTTTTTTTTCTTTTTTAAAGCCTTCTGGTTTTGCTCAAGTATGTACCTTTCTTCTTATGATCAGATTTTTCATTAGGCCTCTCTTGGTCATCCCATTTCTTTTGCCAGGGACTAGTCTAGAAATGAAAATGGGAAAATTATGATCATGAAAGGATGCATATGTGTGTGTATTTGGAGAGGTCTCCTGGATGGTCTGCCAGTTAATATTTCTTTGGAGGAGACATTTTGAAAGTAGCCCCTCTTTTTTCACTGAATTTCATTGGGTCTTCATATAACAGCTGCTACTGCAGCAGCCAATCTGTATCCTAACAGAGCAGCAAGAAAGAACCCAGATCTCCTTGATGGTGTTGTCAAGGCAGTAAGA